>NC_086250.1:56567321-57192321 GCF_021018805.1 Prinia subflava | reverse complement strand
AAACATGCCTAATTAAATGAATCATCAGTATAATACCACTGAATTCAATACCATTTGTGTTTAGCCTATTCTACCTTGTAGTCATCTAAAAACATCCAGACAAGAGCCACAGGACAATTTTTGAATTATTCTGATATTATCCCCATTTTTTGCTCTCTAGAGCAATTAGTCCTCTAAAGAGAACTAATTTTAAAAATTACATCCAGCAACAGTGTTGTTCTGACAATGAAGGTTGATCTGCAAGCAGGGTAAATAGGAAAGTGGTGATAGTGTTGAACATCATTAGAAATAAAATCCTAGAGAAAAAAATCCAAATCACAATGTGTTTTCCAAATGGAAAATAACATGTGTTTGAAATGATTCAGCTGTTGATTCTTAGCAAAAGAGAGAGAAACCTTTGAAAATGTAACTGAGACAATCAACAGTTGTGTTTCATTCTACTAAGAATAAATTAAATAACTTAAAGAGATGCAAACATTACAGAAGTTTTATTGTATTTTGTTCCTGCTTTCAACTACATTGAAGGCAGTGCCCTTATTTTAGTATAATCAGTCTCAGACAACAAGCTCAAGCCAACAGAAGAGGCTCTGTTTCTCAGCTATTATTTTTAGTTGCACTTTAGTTTTTTGTAAAACAGCTTTTTTTTTCAAATCATTACTGTGATTATTACTAGCTCTTCAGTTTAATGACAAGGGTTACTTGAAGTCTATGCATAAATATACACATATAGGCTGGTGTATGTGTATAAAGCATAAATATTTGTAATATGTAATATGTATCAGGCAGCTGTTTGGTCGGGTTTTTTGTGCAGCTGTTTGGTTGGGTTTTTTGTTTATGTCTACCAGGAGCAGATATTGTTGGGAAAAGAGAAGGAAGGATATGGAATGGTGGAAGGCATTTTCCTCAAAGCTTCACACTTTATCAGTTGCTGTAACCTACATGATCTTGTTAGACAAAAGTCTAGCTTATATGAGTATATATATGATTTCAAAAGTAAAAAAATAAAATAAACAATATCATTTTATTACAGGTTTTTGTAGTAGCCTCTTAGCTAAAATCCTGAACCTCATTTAATAAAACCAGTAAAAGATGGGTTAATACAAATTTCATTCCATTTACAAAACTTGCATTATAAGCAATAGCAGGAAACATTGTCATTCCCCTCCCCCTGCCCCTCTGTCTTGGGCAAGACCTATTTTTGAGCTGTTCTCATTCAGAGAACGAGTCGCTCCTCTTGGCTTTGTTCCCGGAGTACTGCATACTTGGTGATGTGTGAGGCATTGCCTCCTGGGGAAAAGGGAGGAGGGGGACTGAATCACAGCACTTAATTCTTAATGATTGTTCTGTGTGGTCAAGAGGACACAGAGCAGGCAATGCTCTTTATTCTTTACTTACTGTTATAGCTATTGGCAGCCAGCCCTTTTAATTTAGTTATCAATACTCAATGCCCTTAATCTTTTACTCTAAAGCCAGTCCAAAATAAGTACTAGCCAAGGAGCATGTGCTAAACAGAAATATTGGTGGATAGATATGATTTAAGGCAGCAATGCTTAGGGCCTAACAGTGTGAATCCTGAGTAAGTTATTTGGTTATTCTCTTGACAAATCTTGTTTCTTTATCAGGATAGTTGCTTTTCTGACAAAATATCTGACAACTAATAGTGTGTGGAAAAATTCATAGGTGTTGGTAATAGATGAGCTTTTCAGATTATTCCATCTTTCTCTCTGTTCATATAGGACACTCTTCTAAAGCACATTTTCTATAACTAATTTGAGTTTGGTTTTCAGTATCCTGTGAAGTGGCATTTCTACATTTCAGAGCTTACTGAATAACTAAAATATAGTACTGACTGTGAAGTTTCTCTTTATATTTCTTGTCTTTGTTTTCTAATTACACTCCAGAGTACTGCATCCTATAATCTCCTTCTTTTCTAAGGAGTTGTACTATTGCAAGTTGATATTATTCTTCCTTTCCATCACTTGTCCATGGTTGTTGGAGCACTGAGTTCTTTGGAATATTTAAGTGATTTAATAAATAAAAATGGAAGTATTTATTCCTAATTCTTTTGTTCTCTGAAGAACTCCTTCCCATTTGCCAATCTCTTTCTAAGAATTAATTCCTCCATTTGAATGAAGTATTCCAAACAAAATGGCTTCATATGACAAGAAAATAATCCTTTCTTTCCAGTGATTTACCCGCTAGATTCTTAAAGTTAGTGCTGTGGGAGTTCACTTGGTTAATAATGAATCCAAGGTTTGGCTCGTTTGTAGAACATATGCACCACAGAATAGTGTTTAACCAACCACTTACTATGTATGCATAAGAGAAAGTAGATGCACATTATTTAATTCATGGTTCTGATTTTGTCCTGGTCCTCTGCAGGAGCATGTAGGGATCAGCTCAGTTCAAATGCTGAATAAATGTCCATTTTGGAGAGGCTTAAATAGCTTTTTGGATCCATTGATCAAATGGCTTTTCTTCAGTTGTCCATGCACAGATGTGAAATTTATGAGTGTTGTCTCAGGTATTCCTGCCTGCTCTCCAGCCTTTTCTTCCAAAGAGTGTCCTTGAAGTCCTCTGTGATGTCTACCAGCCCCATGAGGTTTCCTCAGATACTCTAAATAAGCATTTTAAATGGGAAAGCAATACTGTGTTTAGACAACTGACTGAAACTACAGTAGTTTGCTGACTAGACTGAGGTCTTGGATATGTAAGTCACATGTAGATACATAAATTTGGTGTCTCAAACATGTGAGGTAAATGGCATTAACCTCAATGTCTAAATCTGAATGAGAAGAATCTCATCTCCAGATGAAGTGATATTTTGCATTCTGAACTCAAATATATAGTAGTTATTAAGTAGAACAAGGAATGTTTAAAAGAGAAGCATTTATCACCTCACTTGTTTTTTGTTGCCTTGTTTTCCATGACCAAAATTTGCAACTAAATAGTGTTTTGTATATTGTGTCATTATTACAGGTACTATGTTTTGTTATCTTGCTTGCTTATTTCGTAAAAAACTACTCTGTAGGCGAGGTCAAATGTGACTCCTGTGCCAGTTTAATAGTATAATCTGTCATAAACTGGGATGCAATTACTCTCCCATTGTTCCCCCTTTGTTCTTGTCAAAATAATGTCTTCACATTGAACGGGTTTCTCTAGTAGATTAAAGCCATGCTTTTTACAGCAATTCCATTAGCAGTATTGCAAATTATTTTTCTCTGACTTCTACCAGTATATTTATTTATTTATCCATTTCTTTTCTGACAACCAATTTTTTTTTCTCTAATGGGTTCAGTACTGTCAGTTTGGAGCCAAAAAGAACTTCTTAGCAGCTTCACTCAACGTTTGCTATAATCAGAAAAGAAGTATCCACCACACCAAAGGGAAATGTAGGGATTCCCATTATAATTCTTGTTTTTCTTTAAAAGCTCTACAACATATCTCCGCATTCTTCCTGTTCTGACTTCAAATTAAAGAAGAAAACACAAGTTGGCTATTAGATCACTTGTGAAAATTATCTCCAAACCACAAAGACTAGGGAAAAATCAGTGAATGTGTGGTGCTACAGAACCTGATTGTTCTCTCAGGAGAACATTTTCTAATTTCCATGGTTCAGTTGAATTTTCAAGGTATCTTGTCTGGAGTTTTTGCCTATGAATCCAGGCCATTAACAGCGACTCCAGCATCTTTGGGAGTACTTTAGTCATGCACTGGATCTTATGCCCTGTTTCATACACTTCTGCACTCCCACAGTGTAGCTAGTCTGTCCCAGCTGATTAACTAATGATGAAAGATGAAGTTCAAGGAAACACGTATTTAAAATCTTCTGTAAAATGTAATTTAAACACGTGCTTCCCATTATGTTCTTCAATTCACTTAAAATAGGTGTTTTTACTTAGCATCCTTAGCGTAAGGATGTATCAGACAGGTAGCTGCATCATGGGATAAAGAAAATACTGGTGTTTGTAGATAGACATAAAGATTAACAACTTAGTCGTGCTTCAGTTTGTGTTCACTGATTCTTTTCCCAGTATTAACACCTTTTTTTTTTTTTTTTTTCTACATTTCTGTTTTAAATGTCACAAGTATCAAATATGACCTCCAGCACAACCTCTTTGGCAGACTGTCATTAGCTGTTATTCCCTCTTCAGACAGGGGCAGCTAACTCGGCCTGTGAGTGTCACCAGACAATTCTTTTTGAAGAATTCTTGGAATGATATTAGTTTGAGGTTTGATTTTTTTTTTCCGTATTTATCAAAGGTCGAATAATCATGGATGGCTTCTATAAATACCGTATAGATGAAATCAGTTTTAAACTGATGTCTGCATTGATTTTTCCCACTAAATAATTTTTTAAATTTTGCCTACTACCCTTTATAGAGAGTGAAAATGTACAATTAGTCTAAAACTTTCTCATACACACAGCTCTTTTTGGTCCTTCCTGCTTATATACCTCTGTGAATCTTCTGCAGCAGAAAAGTAAAAAAAATGATGATAGCACACCCAAGAGAAGCTGAGAGAAGCTATTTTTTTTATAGATACACAAACATTTTCTTAGGAAAATGTTTCTTAAAATGGCTTAAATTTTTTAAAAGTATCCATTAACAAAAAAGAATGTCAGTCACCATAAAGTGTAATGGGGTTGTGACCTGTCAGCTTCAGTCTCTGTTGCCTTGGTTGCTCTGATTGAAAGAACTTATGTTTGATGCTGCAGCCAGCCATGCTTTGGGAATCTCAGGGCTACCACAGACAGAGCTTGTAAATAACTGCTTCAGAGGCTGGCATTTACGGCAAGCATAAGTCAGTGGGCACTCTGCAGCTGGGTCTGCAGCTCCATGTGGCTTGACTGCCCTCTAGTTAGGAGCTGACTTCTTTCCCTTAAGAGAAAAGGGGATTTATTGACCCACAGTCCCAGAAATTCTGGCAAATATGTTGTGATCAAACCTTCAAACATTCTTCTCCCCAAATGACTACTTTTCCACCTGTGACAGACTTCCTCATCACAGTGCCCAGGTCAAAACTTTCAGCTTTAAACAGCTGACAATAAACAGCTCCTTTTTAAATGCAGTTCAAATAATAGTGATTGTAAAGGTAAGTGTTTCTAAGAGAAGTTCTCATTGAACTCTGAGGGACATTTTAAATTAGATAGCCCTTTCTTTAGCAGCAAAAATCAGTATGGTTTGAAGCTGTTAGTATTTGCTTGTTCACTGTGTTAATTTTCCCCAAGTCAATTGTTAAAGCTAAAATAATCTCCCTTTGGCTTTGTATAGCCAGCATTATAATCATAGTCTTTTTTAAATTAAGCTCCCTTATTGTCTATGTGTATGTGAAGTAGGTGATATGACACAAAAAGCATGGGCTACATTAGCTTGATACAAATGCATATTTAAGAGCTTAACAAGCCTGCAAGAAAAATAATGGTCTTGATAAGCATTAGAATGGCTCACTTGTAAGCCTTTTTGTTTAGTTGCACTTTCCTACTTGCACATTCAAAGGAGTGATGAAATGCACTGAGTAAATAAATAAAGGCTATTATAATGTCCCAATAGAAGGGAAAAGTTGATTTTAGTTACACTAATAAGTTTAAAAACTCTTGAATTATTAGATTTGCTGTGAATTAAAACACACGATGACTAGCAAAAAAAGAAGTGGTAGACTCTGTTAAACAAATTAAGATCTGGTGTGCTACCTAAATGCATCTATACTTATATAAGAAACATTTCTCTAAACATCCTAACTACATTGATGATTATGAAATGTAGAGTCCTACTGTGTATATGTAATTTTGTCTGGACTTGTGTTATAGTTGGTAATTGAATAGCACAGTGATGGACTTATTGCAAGGGTGAGAAAGTGCTAAGCAAAACAGAAATTATAATGAAATTTGAGATGTCAGTGACAATTAGCTGTGTTATGAATATTCATTTTGTATTCATTCTGGATAGTGCCATTTTTCACTATCTCTAATAACTGAATAGTGTTTCAAGAAATGGAGATATAAATAATAGTCATGTGATAATTAACATGGTTTTCTCTGAGTGTTGTAACACTTGTCAAGTGCCATGTGGGTTGGAGCAATGACTAGAAAGTTAATTTTCAGGGATGGCCAGTTTTGTGTGTTTAGCAGAACCATTTGACTTTCTTGCAGAATTTTTAATTTACAGGAAGATAAAAATCTGCTTGTGAGTGGTTTTACTTAGGCTGAAGTCTCATTAGAAAGACTGAGTGCTACACTAGAATTGCAGAAATATATATCAGGACCTCACATGAGAAGTGAAAAGAAATGGAGTTACAGTGAAGCAATGTCCCCAAATAACCATCACTTCTAGCTAACTCTGGGAAATGTGATTCACTGTCCTTTGTTCAGACTGGTACATGCATATTGACAGAAAACCAAGTATGTGCTTCGATGCTCTTTTTTTGGTCAGGATGAAGGGATCCATGAAAATGAAGGGGAGTATTCCCTGAGCAAAATGTAGTCTTTGGATATGAGGTTTTAATCTATTTTGAATACTTCTTAACTTTACTAGTGTTCTGCTAGTATCACCTAGAAAGGTATGACCTCCCAATGTTGTCCTTAAAAGCACCCATGTGCACTTGCATTGATCAAATGCATTGAGTCTTTCATTCTGATGCCTTGGAAGGCTGACTGAAAGAGACTGGACAGAGCTAGAGAATAAAGCAGGTGCTTATTAAGAGGCCTCCAGGATCCACCTTGGGCAGGATAAGAGCCTGACCATGGCTGCACCCAGGGTCCCAAAAAGTGAATGGTCACAAAAATGGCCCCGGTCATAAGATCTTCCATTTTTATAAGTTTTGGTCCATTTGCATATTGGGGTTTAATTGTCCAATTACAGCCTCAAGTTGTGAAGTCCCATCCTTCTTGTTCCTCCCTTCAGCCCACCATTGTTTATGCTTTTGGGTCTGAAAGTTGTCTTGGTCCTCAGCAGGAAAGGATTTGTTTTGTCTGCCTGCTCTGTGAAGAGAGCTTACTTGCACTTAATACACAGAACTCAAGGCTCAGGACTATACCTAAGCAGTATGGAATCTGAAAAGATGAAAGCCAAAACTCAAGGCATCAGTTTGGTACCAATATGTGAAGACACTTAATCCATGGAATAATAATGGGATCTTCCCTGAATCTCATGGTTTCCAAAGAAAAAATATTTAGCTGAAACCACAAAGACCACAGAGAAAGAGCATAATAGAAATTTTCCTTTTAGGTTGCAAAGCAATGCAAAAGAGCAGAACACTTGTTAAATTAGTTCTAGAGGACTTCCTTTGTGTAAGCCTAGTATGAAAATAAGTAAGATAAATGTATTACTGCCACTCCTTCTGCATGGCACAGGCAACCATCTTTTATTCAGTACCCAGCTTCATCTGACATGTGAGGGAATGGGAAACAGCTTGAAATTACTTTCTTACAGAATGGCTGGTAAAAAGCTGATAATTCATACATGTTTGGTGATTATTTCCACAGTCTTTATTAATTAGAACTCAAACTTATGTTTTGTAGTTTATCCAAGTATATCAGTTTTCATTGTTTGAAAGAGAAAGCTGGAAAAAAAAAAGAAAAGATAGCAATGGGGAGAACATACCTGTTTTGGGAACATGGTCTTGCTCTGCAGTGTGAAAAAAACAAAGAAGCAAAGTGTAATAGAAGTGAAACTGCACCTGATTGTGAGCAAATAGTGTAATTAGAGCCCCTCCAATGCTGCTCTGAGCATTCCAGGATGCTCCACGGCCCTGGAGTATTCTGGAACCTTATCTGTGAGGCAGATGCCTCAAAAGAACTTACCTGTCCTGAAAGAGTTTTGTGTCACCATACTCTTGAGCATAAATATGCAAAATCTTGTCAGTGTGTACCTTGGGAAAATCATGTGCAGCAGATTTTGTTTTCCTGGCTAGAGCTTCTGACCACAAGCTACTCGTAAAGAAAGTGTTCTCTCAGAATATGGAAATTGTGTTGCATCCACTACTGAAACAACAAAGCTAATTTGCTTAAAATAATGGATTTTTTAAGTACTGAGGACGTTATGCAAAATGTCAGTTGTAGAAAATAGACTTGGATTGCATGATCATAAGGCAGTTGAATTCCATTTAACTAGAAGAGTAAATAGAGGCATGTAATGAAGGGTATCAGTTTTGAAGAGGCAAGGTAAGATAAACAAAATTTGTTAGTTACTCATACAGGCAACAGAACTCAGATTAATATTTGACTTGGATGTGAAAGAAGCCTGGAAGTCCTTTTGTCTTGCATACCCAGAAATGTTCTTGAACCTGTATGAGAGCTAGAAGACATCACAGAAAAGCTCAAAACTGGATAAATAACTAATACAAATGAGACATTAAGATTAAACAGGGAAACTGCGAAGAATGTAAAACCTCACTTCTTGTAGAATAAAATAAAGATTTCCAGAAGTCAAACGGAAATGGAACTTTTATGGGGCATTTAGTTTGACAATGTGCTTATTGACCATGCAATTACAAAATTAAATAAGGAAAAGTGAAAAAACACCCATTTCTAAGGACATTAAAATACAACTTTTGCCCTCAAATTAAATTACTTTGGTCGTGATTTCAGTATGAATAATGCTGAATAGCAATGGTAAGATGTCTCAAAGTTTCAGTGTCCAGACAGAAAGCTTTATGTCTACAAATTATTCTGAGAGATGAAGCTAAACTCTAGTGGGCACTATATCCTTGTTACAATCACTGGTGGCTAATTAATCCAAGAGCATATTGGAAAGACTGAGGAAAGAACTTAAAATTGTCTAACTCCTGCTTTCAATTATACCCTCATAAACACAATGCAGAAATGTTTCCATCCTTGATTATTTGGTTTAAACTACTTAGCTAATCTTCTTTATATTTATTCATTTCTAAATGTAATAACTCTTATTTCCCAGTTTGCTAGTTGTCTTTTTGCAAGGCTAAACCAAATATTATTTTAATCTATTTTATCAGACCCAAAGCCTTACCAACAGCATTATCTATTATTTTTTTTCTTTTAACCCAAAGTTAATAGTCTTGTTATAGTAGTTTCCTCTAACTCCTCAGGAGTACACTCGGTTCTTAAGGTTTTTTTGGTATTAAAGGCATCACTTCTGCACCAGACCTTCCAAACAAATATGAGTTGTTGTGATAAGTTAAATGTTACTGGCCCTTGGAAGCACCAGAAGAGCCACAATCTGAGGTAAAAAAGCAATAATGCCATTGAACAAGACACAAATTAAACTTCATCTAGAATCCTAAGTTTACTTATACTCACCATTCAAGGTTATTTCGAAGTGGAATATGTAAAGAGAAGGGTTACTATAAAAATCAGATTAAAGCACTTTTGTAAAATAAGCTGGTTTTTTTTCTTTTTTGAAAAACAAAACAAAACAAAAACAAAACTATCCAAAACAAAAGCAAACACACACACACACCCCCAAATACAAGAGACTTTGTGCTTTGTGGCCCTGTCTAGAGGACAAGCCTGTGGAGGTAGAAGACTGCATGATAGACATAGGTTAGAAGGTAAGCACCAAAGGCAACAAATTGTTTTAAAGACAATACTGGTACAAGATAAATTGGATAATAGTAGAAGTCATGGACAATTGTGATCTTAAAATAAAAATATTTCTGATCAATAATGGAAGCAGGCTTTGGATTAGCCTCTTATTAAGAGAATGAAACTAAGACTGTATAATAATTTTAATATATAGTGTGGTGGTATTGGTGTATGATGGGGATGAAAGTGATATATTCAGGGGTGTGGTGATCCTTTACTATGCTGTAGTCCTTTGTTCTTTTTAAAAGGTACAATCTGTGTTCCTTAAACACTGGCCTTTCTCATTGCCTGTACTTTGCAAAAAAGTTGTGTCTATTTGGTTTTTTTTGTTTTTTAATTTACTAGTCAAACTGAAAAAAAAAATCAAGACACAAGGACAATGGAAACAGAATAATTAATTTGATTGCCATTGTATTATTCTTTTTTGAGGGGGAAGGAAAATGTTTTACTTGGTGTTTTTGTTTTGAACTGTGGAGTAAATCTAGACAAGAAATCCAAATTACATATCGTAGTATTTTTGGTCTCTTCTGGATTGTATTTCTGAGTGAAATTCCTTAAAAAATCACCTAACTCCACTCCTGACCATGGCCTCAGACCCCTTTTTGGCACTCAGTCTTTCTATAAATATTAAATACAAAAGTTGTGCACATTCAGAGCTCTACTAAACCAGGGATGAGATTGTGCCTAATCTCTGCCCCTTTACTGAATGCTCAAGGAAGCAGGAGGTGTTCCTTGTACCTTTTTGTCTGATTCACTGCAAGCCCCTGCAAAGCCAGATGCAATCTAGCCCAGATTTATGATCTGTCCTTCATGTACCAGGGGGCAATACTAGGAAAGAATAACAGATGTAGCCTTGTGCATAGTATCAAGTGGGAAATAACTCTGAGAAATGTTGTGCACTTAACTAAAATGTTAAAAGAATCACTTGAATGACTGTCATGCAGAAGGTCAATCAATCCTTGGAGAAACAAGGGGAAAAGTCCTATGCTGTGTCTGGAGATAGCTGAGGTACAGATGGTACTTAAAGCAAGCTCTCTGACCTAGAGCTCAACGTCTAGATTGAACCTGACTCCAAGACCTAAGACCTAAATATTTTCTGTTCAGTCTAATAGAGCTGTGTAACTTGCAAGATGGAATTGTATTTATGTTAGAATCCAGGAAAGCCCAATATGAGACATTGCCACACACAGTGCATGCCACATCTCTTTCTCCCTTTTCATATCTAATAAATACAATTGTCTAAAAATTGAAAATTATTCTTATATGCCAAAATATAATCTTTTCTATTATCTGGATACATGTGGGAAGTGGAGAGCTTACAGATGTTTTCAAGCCTGTGAGGACATTTTAAGGATAGAGTGAAAATACTGTTGTGCATTAAGAGAAATATAAAGCTTTTCTCCAATTTCATCTGATATTCTATGAATTGGGAATAAGGTCTGGTGGTGGTTCAGCTGACAGTGAATGGTGTCCTAGCACCCTACTATGTCAGAAGGGCACAATGAGGAGCAATTGGTACTACAGCAAGGGAGAGAGGGGGCTGAGGGACTGGCTGAATAGTGCTTATTGTCCAGCTGGGCTTAAACCATGGCAGATGATAGAGGGAAACAGCACCAGGAAAACTCTGCCCCTGGAGGAAGCTCAGGTGACACTGTCTGCAGGAGCAGTGAATCAGCCATACCAGAAATGTCAGCCTGAAATGTAACAGTACAAAATGCTGCAGAGCCAAAGCTCAGGAGATTGCCATTGAGCAGTGTAAGAACAGCAACAACAAAGCTGTGTGGTCAAAATCTCAGTGCTGCATACAGGGACCTGTACACTTAACAGCTGACACTGTCAGACTGGCAAGGCAGAAATCATAAATGGTCATTGCAGTAATCAAATTTCCACATGACTAGGCACAAAGACAGTATTCAGTACCAATATTCCTAGAAAAGTCATGACTTGAGCTTCCAAAAAAACCCTGTGTTCTTTTCTTAGTACTCTGTTTACAGCATCTTATAATTTTTCTCAGTGCTTACAAGATTAGTGTTCTTTTTATCTTTGCTCACTTTGTTAATAGCACCTCACAGTTTGTATTACAGAAAGCTGGTGCTTTTAAAATTTGTGTTGTTTTGCATATTCATCTCCAGTCTATTTCTTCCACAATTTTGTTTTCATATTGTGTTCTACACCTTCTGTGTTCAACTGTGAAGATTGTGCTGTGCACTTTATTTTAAGTGTATATGACCTTTCCAGAGAAATTCTAGTCCGATCAAAATGTTTATTGTTTTCTTAAGTGATGTTCCAGTGTACAGAATTCTAAAACATCACAGACTGATCAAAAGAAAATTCACCAGCAAACTTAGACAATAGACACTTTTTCTGGACTGACAATTTGCCAAGACTTTTTGCAAATTGTGGGCTAAAACTAGTAATTAATGAAGTATGCACTAGACAGCTTGCATTTTTTCAATTAGAAAAATAGTCTGACCAAGTCAGAAAGAGCAATGCAGAACAAAGGAAGTAAGCAAGCCAAGAAAAGTGTTAGAAGGTACAGGCTCATTATGAAGAATAAAGATTGTTAAGATACTTTTATTGCTAATTATGATGCTTTGATAGAAACTGTGTTGCCCAAAGATTTTTCTCTTACATTAGGTCGTGACATCAAGAGAAGCAAAGAAGGTCCCATGGAAAAAAAACTTTATTTAATTGTTAAAAGAAATAATAAATTTAGTACTGAATAATATAAAAGTCATAATTTGGTAGAGATTAATTGATTGTGTAAATATAATGCTGTTTAATGTTTGGATTTCAATAGAGCAGCTCACATTCAAAGGAAAGAAGAAACTGTCCATCAAATTTTGTGTGCTTATGCTAAAGACATTTTGATAATTCTCTCTGCTTTCCTTATGTGCAGTGAAATAGTGATGAGAGATAATAAAATTTCAAAAATTAAGACTGCAGTAAAAAAGCAAGAAAGAGCTCTCTGACCAGCAACCTGCCCAGCTAGAGGAAATCTACCAAAAGCTCCATGGCAGCTGTATTTTCTCCTTACATTATTGTCTACCCTGAGCACCAGTGAAGCGGCAGGGCCAACGTCTTCTAACCAACAACCTGGAGCATGGAAATGAAAGATATTTTCTTCTCCTTTGTATCCATGATCTGGGATGGGGAGAGAGACAGACATGGAAATGTTGATCTTTCTTTCCTACCCACTTCCTCCAATGGGAGCTATAGGAACAATACAGGTGTATTGTTCCTATATACCTCCTTAGCTTGATTAGAGATAGACAGATCTTAAAGTACCACTGAGGGAACACATCCCCCCCTTTCTTACCATGGCTATACAACACCCTTTGGTCTTTGCAGAAGCCTTTTGGTACAACTACAGCTATTACAGACCCAAATATGATCAGCTACACATGTTCAGACAATGCATTACCCACAGGACTGGATACAAAAGTGCTGAAGCTCATTTCCAGCTTCAGATCCATTGTGGCATCAGTGGAAGAGCCATCTTTTCAGCAGCTCCTGTGAGATATCTCTCTGCCTGCTTAGAGGTTGGTTGAAACTGTGTCATTGCAGTGCTGAGCCAGAAGCATGTTTGCTGAGACCTGGTGAATTTTGGCCATGAGCTCATCCTCTGCCACAGCTGAAATGAAGCAGAGAAAAAGAAGTCAAGGTCTGTGTATAAGGTGTGCATCCAAAGCTGGATCCTTCTTCCATGACAAGGCATCTGCCATGAAATTCTGTTTCCTAGATGACAAAGGAAAGTGAAAGGGAAGGACAAAATGAAGGAGGGCCGGGAGGCAAAGCAGAGAGAGATGCACTTCATCCCTCAATACTCTTCCAGACTGGGGGGCTGGTCATCACAATTTTCAGTCCTTCTTCTCCCTCACAGTTGAGCTGTCAATACTCAAAGTTAGACTTGATGAACAGGAGCTCATTATCTCAGGCATAATTCTTCTCAGTGGGATGTGTTACCCAGAGAAGCAGGTACAGGTTAGAGCATCTGGTTCTGCACTAAAAGTGTGGGTATAGGATAAAAACTGCAGTGAATACCCGTTTTTCAAAAGCTGGTTGTGCATCAGGCATCCATAAAAGTTATGCCCTCTTTTGGGTGAGTGCCATTATGGCAGCTACAAAGCAGAAATCTCCCTCCTGAACTGTCTTTAGAACATGGTAAGTGCTGAAAACCATTGCACCTGTGCTAGAAGGTGCTGCCAACTTGTGATGTCATCTGTGTCCTTGGAGTCAATGTGCAATTCAGTGTTGCCCAATTACCACATGAACTCCACCCTCTGTCAGTCAAAGCAGCCTTTATTCTGATCAGCACAGCCAGTGTTGCTGCAAGTTGTTGAAAATGCTGTTAATAAACACCTCATGAGAGGTGCAGAACACCAGGATGTCATACAGGTATACCATAGCATAGCTGTGAAGAAAGTGCCTAAGAACAGAAATAAGCATTTACAGAATACTGGAATTTTGCAGAGACTGAACAGCATCAGAGCCTACTGCAGGTGTTCAGAGCACTTCAGAGTAAGAGGCAATGAGTTCTTCACTCTTCACTTCCTGTAATCCCCATGTTTCTTTGGGGAAAAAAATGGCATTTGGAAGCCTGGAGCAGGGGGAGTCAGAGGAAAAATAGAACCACTACACAAGATTGTTCTTGAGGTACTCCACAAGAGCTTCTGACTCAGATGCTGACCAAGCAGAGGTGCTCCCAGAGAGCACCTCCTGAGCAGGAGAAGTCACAGGTGACAGTCTCATACCATCAGAACAGTGAAAGGTGTTTTTCTGTTAGACATGGAATATGTGGAAAGCAGCACTTCTCTAATCCCCAGCATGATTATACTACATATGTCTATGTCTGTGTGTGCATGTATGTAACTTACCAAAATGTCTCCTTCAAACTAGAAAGATTCTGAGGTGATGAAAATGCTTGTTATTTGCGTAGATCCACTACTTCAATTACATTAAAAAGGCTAAATCTAGATAAGCCCGTTATATCCTTTTAAAAATATTCTAAAATTGCCATAAAAAAACCTGAGTGTCCTTGTTGGGATACCACATACTATGTACGGTAGATAGATGTAACCTATAGAAATGAGGATATCACCTCAGCTATAAATTCAATCTGAATGAAATGCAGGAAAAACCAGTAGTGACATTATAGAGAAATGAATGATAACAGAGGCCTGCTGATATAACAACACTGTACCTCCTTGGACAGTATGCCTAATATGCTTCCCGGAAAATCCTTATTTATGATGTCCAATACAGACAGGAAGTAACCATGTGTAAAAACATGATCTTGAAAAGTACCATTGAGTTGGAACACCAAAGGCACCCATTGTAATGTCTAACACCCACAGAACTCATTACAACCTATCAAGGCTGTATGTGCCTTCAGTCTTCCTGGCAGCTTGTTCTGTTTGAAGGGTGATTTGGAAAGGGAGCATTTTCTGAAAAAGACAAAGACAAATTGTTCCAATGATGGGCCAGCGTAAAAAATGGAAATGCATGAATATGATGACAAATATGATGTTTGGCTTTGCTTCAGTCACTTCAATACAACAGGATGTAGCATGCTCAGAACTGCCAGCTTCTGAAAGAATTTCAGCATTGTCACAGTATTTGAAAACAAGACATCTGACACAAAAAAAAAAAAACAAAACCCAAAAAAAACCAAAAAAAACAAAACAAAACAAAACAAAAAAACAACCCACAAAAAGCTCCCAAAAACAAGAAAACCAAAAAAACCAAAACCACAGCCAAAACCTCAATATTTTTCATTCTTGGTGGATCAACAGGATTTGATTACGTAAACTGGCACTGGCAACACAAATGTCCTTCAGGTATTCTCATTGGTATGTCTATGTATGGCATTCATGTAAGGTATGTGCCATTCAAGTTTATCCTGTCTCACACTGTAGAATGGCTTCTGAATTTTTACAGACTGAAGCAGCTGCTGAATTGAAAACAATGTCTTTTTTAAAGAACAATCTTGTGACATAGAAGGAAAATATAGTTGATGTCGTATGCATGGAAAATAGTTACATAGTAGTTCACTCAGTGAGTAAACTTAGAGCAAAATTTCTCATTTAAAGTTTCTTTTAAAAACAGTTTCCTTTTTTGGAAGAAGATGGAAGTGAAATATTTCAACTAATAGGCAAAAATTACTGTCTTTAGGAGATAAGACAGTAAATTCTTCTGTACATATATACTACTACCCAAATAGTAATGCATATGAGTAGTAACCTGTATTGAGGGAACTGAAGAGCCATCAGGAAAATAGAATGAACTCATTAATCATAATCTGAGGGAACTTCAGAGGCAACTGTTGAGAGCGTTTTAAGTCTTGATCTCCATAGAGGAAAGAGGTTATTCACTAATCCTTTCTTTCAGGTGCTGTGGAAAGTGCAGTACAGGTTGAGCCATTGCAAAAATAGCTGACAAGCTTGGCCTCTGATAAGAAAACAGATTCAAAGTTCTTTAGCCAGGAGCTGGATATGCTTAGTCTGTCTCTGAAGAAAAATTTTCAAGCTTAAACTGTAAACATTTTATCCAGTTTTATCCACTGTAAATCAAAATGTTCTCAGTGCTGGCCAAGAAACTGAAGCATTGTTAGCTCATTAAATAAAAAGGGCTGAAGGCCAACACTTCTCTTCATTATTAAACTTTATTTGGAACATGTTGAATAGATGGTGGATGACTTGTGAATCGTCTTTAAAATTACAAATTACCTTCTTGAACCTTGGTGTCAGCTGTTGCTTTTCCTATTAATATTAAAAAAATCAACACAGATTAATATAAAAATAATCTAAAAATATCAGCATCCGTTATTTCAGGTCTTGTACACATAAGACATGAGATATTACTTGTCTCCAAAATTTTACATTTCAAATCTCTGGGAAGCAATATGTCAGTTAAAGAAAAAGATAATAATAAAAGCTAAGAAGACAATTAAGTTTAGTAGAGTTCAGTTAATATTAGTTAAGTAATGATTGTATTATGAAGCCCATAGCACTCTGCATATAGCTCTCTTGTCCCTGGGAAGATGAGAAAGACAGTCCTCATGGAAAATGCGTTGTTTAAAATCATATGTTCAATGTTCAAATACAGTAAAACCTTCTGCTTAAAGTTATGGTTCTTAGCCAAATTCAAGTATAGCAGACCTACAGACCTGATAAAATGGACTACTTTGAATCCTGTGTATTCAAAGTCTCTATAGAAAACAATCATTACATTTTGCTTATGTTAAAGCATCAAGACAAACAATTTCTAATTTCTAAGTTTTCCTATCATATTGCATCTAGTCATTAGCCTTATATTTATCTTTCTCAGGACTTACTGTGATATTGTACCTGACTCAGTACAGCTATACATTGCCCCTGAAAAGGAGGCTCTTCTAGACCTGGCTGGAAATTCATGTCCATCTCTTGCAACTCACAAGTTGTGTGCATAAATCAGTTGAGCTCACTGCTTTGACAGAAAGTCTTTTTTCCCTTTTTTTTTTAATGAGTTAATTTTCTATCAGATCATTGAACTGTTCCACTTCCTTCTTTGATTGCACCATAATTAGATTTGAAACAAGTGGATAAGCAAGTGTGTGTGGTGCAAGAAAGCTGGAGAAGAATTAAATAGGACAAAAGTGATCTATGGCATAGAGTATAATGAAACCACACCTTTATTTCTATATCTGGAAAGTTTACTAATCAAAGTGAAAGAGTTAGCAGATTAACACTGGCTTTACTATTGCAATCAATTGCCCTATTTCATCCTTTTGTTTTATTTGATTGTACCCTCTTTTGTCTGAAGATGGTGAGGGATCAGTAACTTCAAATTATGGTAACAAGGCAAAATACCGCAACAATCACTTACCATAGCTTAAACTGTTTGGATTTCCTTTCAATAACACTGAAAACAAAACTACATTATGGGAGCATAAAGATAATGTTTTTGTTGCAGGATCCCATAGAAATCCTACTGGTAACATCTACCCTGTGCAGCCAAGTTCAATGTTATTTTCCATGGTGTTACTAGTTTGTCTCAAAAATGTCTTAGGTTTCACCCTATCTCTTTCACTGGTCGCAAGTATCCCTTAAGTTTGTACTCTGAAATCAGGTACAAAGTTTTCTGGCCTTGTTCTATGCCAAAAATCATGTGTGGTTTCCATTCACATAAACCACTTTCTGGTGAATCGGCCTCATGATGACTGACTATCTGACAATGTGTTTCAACTGAGATTTAACAGTCAGCTGTTTGTCAGAAAGGAAAATAATAATATTGGTGATATTATTATCACCATCATCATCATCAACAACAACAACAAGAGCAATAATATTTATGATATTATTATCATCATCATCAACAACAACAATAATAACAACAATAACAACCATGACCACCAGACTTCCTGTTCAGGGCTGATGGTTAGTTGTCAGTTCTCACTTTAGGGCTATTAGTCTTTGAGCAAATTGAAATCATCACATATGTTTGGATTATTAAAGGAATTAATATTACCTTGTCTGTGACTGGTTTCAGATGTTTTAATTGTGTATTTCCATAATAAACTAGTCAGACTGAACAATTTGTTTAAGACTGGGGATAGGGAAAGTGCTTTCATTTCCAGTCATATTTTAACCCAGTTCCCTCCTTTTGTTCATGTCAACTTCCACTGTGGGGACAAATATAAAAATGTTCATGCTTTGTTTCAGTCTCCCTGGAATGGTAACTATCTTAGATCAAAATGATTATGATTTGCACATATCAGTACACATTGGAAGGATTTAGTAGAGGATCTCAAGAGCTAGCAGAGACTGTTCTTTCACAGTTCAGATCCCTGAAAAAGTGAGACCTGGCAATGAAGATGGTCATGTACTGACAACATTCACACGGTAGCTATTTGTCAGCTAGTAGCACTCCTGTTTTACATTACATTGGTGCACATAAAATCATTAATCTGTACTCTCCAAATGGGAATTTAAACTACATTTCTAGTATTATATAGTTTCTATATTTCTAGAAATCAAGTACCTTTGAAATCAATGAAATAAGTTTTTAATTATTTAAAATACTATATTATGCACAGTATCAAGTAATGCAAAGGATGAATTGACTAGTTCAGTTTTCTTTCATTTCTTTAAAACTTGTCTCAGGGTAGCATTACATGCTACAAATAGTGTGGCTTTCCATTTTTATGGATCATTTTGCAGTGCCATCTATTTTGGTCTAAACAAAGGCTATGAATACATAATTGCTACTGAAGATATATACATATCTTCATTTTAAGTTTTCCTGTGATTTTGTTGCATATTTCTATAAGTAATAAACAGATTTTCTTGACGTGTTTTTCAGCACAAAAGGCTAGGGAAAAATAATGGTTTAATCATCTTAGAAAAAAACAAGAGCAGTAACAAAATTTATAAATATATTAAAGGAGCAAAGTGTTTGGAAAATATCTATTAAAATATATTTCCCTAGGGAAATACAATATCAGCTTGCATGATTAATTTACACTGTCTCAAGGATTCACGGAAATCCCTCTTTATGTGATCAATTCTGTTTTACTGCTCTGAGATTTATGCAATAAAGCAAATAAATTTTTGATTGATTTGGTTGATTTATCTCACTGTTCCACTTGTGAGACAAAGCATGAGAGAAGAAATGAAGAGAGATGAAATCAACTGATGTACACAAGAAAATGTATTATATGCTAATGTTGTTTAGATTTGTGAAGATAATTTAGATTTTTTTTAGTGTTTTCTTAATATATCAGGAACGTCAAAAAATTTATTCAAATAAAATAATTATTTTTGCATTCAAACTTGAATATGATGCATGTATAAGTTCCAATGCTTTAGAAAGGTCAAAAATTCTGCCTTTTGAATGGAAACTGAAATTTTTTGTTTAGGCCATGAGTACACAGTGGAATGGAAATATATTATAATCTTCACAAATGTTGTTCAAAGTGCCTGAAAATGTCATGGTGATACCATCACTAAGAATAACAATAAGAGTTGTCTACTTTGTACAGAAATATAACTCACAGTAGTTTTTTTTAATTCTACCAGAAAAAAATACCCAAGAATAAGTGAGGATGATCCTTGTCTAAGATAGAAACCAAAAGTTAAATTCAGATGACATGAAAGTCTGAGAAAGACGCTGTATAAGAAGAACATTTGGAAGGCTTATTTTATAGAACGCATGCATTTTCTCAATGAAATTGATTTTAAAAAGGAATGTTTTTAAAACATTTTTTCTGAATTTTCAATTAACACTAGTGGTAATAGGCACTTTTTGTGGATACTAAAAAATGTTCTTAATATTGACATATCCTTAGGTCACTTTCAATAATTTTACCGATGTCAAAATTGTATGTACTCCTCTGTCAGTAGAAAGTTTTGTAGATCTGGATCCTACACTGTGCAGCACATGACAATGCATTTGTACAGAACCTTTCCCCATTTACAGCCAAACTCAGGACCAACAGACCTTCAGACATGATTAGAACACTCAACACGCAGCTCCTCACTGGTGCAAGAATCAAGGGACAGCCACATCTTCTCTGAATGCCATCTTGGCATCTCATTTACTTGTTACTCACCTACAACTGAAGGTTGGCTGATTTTTTATTAGCAGTAAGCAAGTTTAGCTCAAGTTATTCTGATGATCAACAGGGATCATAGAAACACAAAATCATTTCAGGTGAAAAAGATCTTTGAGTGCAACCATAAGCCAGAACAGCCAAGTCCACCACTAAACCATGTCTTTAAGTGCTACATCTGCACATCATTTAAATGCCTCCAGGACTGGTGACTGAACAATTTCCCTGGGCAACCCCTTCCAACGCCTGAAAACCCATCTGGTGAAGAAATTTTTCCTAACATCCAATATAAAACTCCCCTAATGCAACTTAAAGCCATTTCCTCTCATCCTGTCAGTTATTTGGGAGAAGAGGCTGACCCCCCACCATATTCAAAACCACAACGAAATTTTTGGTGCATCTGATGCCCTTGATAGCTACTCACCCACAAAAAAAAGCCTTAAATTTCACCTTTCTTCTTTCCAAGAGGAAAATAAATGGATTACTGTGCCTCTGAAACTAAAATAATAGGTTTTTAAAGCATGGGGGAAGGTTTTAAATTTGTGCTATTTTAATTTTTCAGAATTTTTTAAGCTTGTCATAGTGGTCAGTCAGTCATGAACCTTTTATGACTTTAATTTTTCATAAGGAGTTATATGATTTCCATTTGCTTCCTTGCAACCTACTATGGGCTGATGCAGTGGCTGGAATAAAGGTGTTTTTCAGGGTCATAGATTGTTTCTCAGTTATCTCCTATCTGTCCTGTTGAGTGGGGATATTTGATACACTTCATGGGCATTAAACTGAGGGGCAGTACTGGGCCCAAATTAGCTCTAGAAATAAATTGGGGATTGGCTGTGTCATGATATGAGATAGGCCTCTGTGAGAGGGAAAACTGTGTGAAGCTGGAAGATGCCACACACAAACCTCTTGTGTTCCTGGGGTGGACCACAGAAAGGCAGCACTTTACTTCAGGCAGCTGTATAAGACAGAACAATACTCACCTCCTTTTGTGCAGTATCAGCTGTTGTTGGTTGATGTTGCATTGCAAAATAAGTTTTAGATGTTACACCTAGTCCAGTGGAAAGAAGTAGATTTTAAGGAATTTTAAAATATATTTGTTTGAAAAGACAGAGCAAGACATTATCAGCACATGTTTTTGTTGTCCCTTTCCTTTGTATTTTCAAGTACTCATTTTCATGAGTACATGTAATACACAAAAAGTACAAAAATACATATTATTTTTAGATTTAAAAATATCAGGATGATTGTCTTAGGTTATGTAACCAAAAAAAAGTGTATTCTAATTCATCTGTTGAAACCGGCTGGGGAGATTTTTTTTTCCTTTATCTCTTGTAACTCCAGGGGGAGGGGAGTGGATGTTTTCTGTTAATGGACCAGCTGTTAAAATCAGGGGAGCAATGTTCCTTATCTCTTCCACGACCTATCCTCCCTCCAGGGGGATATCTGCTGTTAATGAGCCATTAAGGCTCACCCCATGACTGATAAAATGAAATCATTCCATTGTGAGGTGCTCCACCCAGTGGGAGGAGACAAGCATTCCTACCTGGATAAAACCTGAGATTCAGAACACCAAGCATCCTCTTTTTCACTGGATTCTCAGAGGAAGACTGGACTCATCTCACTGCCACTACAGGATTATCTCTACTCCAACATCACTAGGAGGAGTTATTTGGACTGCTTCCAACACCCTGACCAACAGGGTGTCAGGTCATATTCCTGACTCCATCAAGTTTTTCTAGGACTTTTGTTTTTTTTGCTTGCTTTTTTTTTGTTTTTTCGGTTTTTTTTTTTATTATTATTATTTTATTTTATTATTCCTAGTAAAGAACTGTTACTCCTATCCCCATATTTGTTGTCTGAAAGCTCCTAATTGTAAAATTGTAATAATTTGGAGGGAGGGGGCTTTACATTCTCTATTCCAAGGGAAACTCCAGTTTTCCCTGACAGATTCCTGTCTTTCCAAACTAAGACCATGATCCTAGCAATATTACAGAGTATGCATTAGTGCAGTCTTCAGACAGTTTGATACATTTATGAAATTTCCTATCATATTTGTTGTCACATCTCAGTGTTTCCAGAACATCTTATAGAACTCTTTGAGAGCATCTGGCTGAGCTCTAAGGGAAGGGCTAACCTTAGGCATTAGTCAGCATGCCTACAGTGCAACTTTGTTACAAAAAATATCTGCAAAGTGGCTTTGCTGATTTCTGCAGTGTCCTGCAGCAATTACAAAGCAACTTAACTTTGTTAAGAAAAGAAAACTAGGTCTCCTTCAGAATTAATTATTTGCAAAAAACATCTTTGGTGAAGTTGTCCTTCAAAGACAACGTGGAGAGTGAGACTGGTGAATGGTGAGGATGAAGAGTTGTGCAGTAGGATATCTGAGGATATCTGTTCCCTCATGTGAAAAGCCTGTCAGCATTCCTTGTCCTTGGAGTAGAAATTCATTCATCTTGAATCTTGTGATGCTGTATTTTTCATATTTCCACTGGAAGGCACCTGAGTGATATTTACTGAATAAATGTTCTGTTATGCCAAAGCATTCAAAATGTCCAGAATCATTTCCAAAATCAATTTAAAGCCCATGGGGGCTAGAACCCATTCAGCTTTATCCACTCTGACTTCCTTTTGATAATTCCTGAGGAATATTGCCCTGGTTGATACTGAGGTGAGTGTTTTCTAACAGTGAGGTCAAAAAGTGAGCTCAAAAATGGTTGTCAATACATTTAGTGTAGTGATTAAGGTACAAATGTTAAAGGAAACAGATTATCAGAGACAGCATACAGGGAAATAGGCTTTCTTGAATGGAACTATGTTCTACTTGAATACTCTAGTGCAATATATTTGTGTTTATGCTGTTCCTATCTTATTGATGAGTCTTAAATCCAAGATGGTGTTCGATACATGGTCTGCCTAGTGTCTTTGTCCTTATAATTTTATAAACATATTTTTTCCCAGTAAAGTGCTCAGAGGCATATAATTTCACTTCTGCATGCACCCCAAGGTCTGGTTCCTGTGGCAAAATGGAGCAATTTAGTGCTGCCTTGAGGTTAAGCGTGTTCGATATCCACTGAGTGCAAATTCCCTCACTTAATTTGGAACTGATCCTGTGCATGTTGGTACTCAGGGCTTCTGCACAAAACATTTCATCCAAAAGTCTTTTTCTCAAAAACTAAAACAGGAGAAGAATGCACCAGCCATGTTTTTGCAACAATACCACAGAGGACTCACAGTGAAAACAGGGACCAAATCTGTCGGAGGTTTCATGGAATCTGAGTGTTGTTTTGCATGTTAGCTGCCTGGGGACTAAGAGCTCTAGGAACCTCTGAGGTTTGGGGCTGTCCAAACTTCTACTGAGTCCATTTATCAGAAGTCAGGTTGTGCTCTACTTCTCCCTGTGCAGGTTTTTGTCACATAATACCTGTAAGGCAGAAAATTGTAGAAAACTGATTTTTTACAAGGAAGTGGCTCATCTGCTGCAATTTATTCCTGTGTGAGGAAGTTCCTGTGGCTCATCTGCTGCAAGTTATTCCTGTGTGAGGTAGTTCCTACAGCTGCCAACTTGCTTCCCTATTAGAAGATAGAGTACTTGGTGATAAAATATAGGCAGGTATCCATGATCATTGGAGCCTGACCAGGTGCATCAGCACTCAATACACTGAGGAATCTAAACATGGGATTCTGGGGTTAATGAATTGAACCCATAGACTTAGTGGTTAGACCTAATGGAAAATAATTATGGATGAGGCAAGAAACTCATGTTCTGTTCTCTTTTCAGTGTAGGAATTGAAGTCTACTTTGTCTATAGTCTAGAGATAAGGGAGAAAATGAACACTGAATCTTTCTTGTGTAGATGTACCACAGTGCAGCCAGGAACATTGGAAGGTGTGGGGGAGAATTTGGAACTGCAGCCTAGCAAAGAAGACAGTCTTTGAGTGGTTCCTTAGGGAAAAAAAAAAAAAGTAGAAAGAAAGAACCAAAAAACTACTTGAGTAGTTCTTTACTCATCATCTGATTAAAAATAGACCTGAACCTGTGAACAGGTTGACACTGTGCTTTGAGACAGTAACCAGAACCTGCAGATTCATACAATTCAGCTAAGAGCTTCTCTGATGTTATAAAATTTAATAGCTCTGCTGTGCTAGCAGCCATACTGCTTTCAGATACTAATATACTAATTATATCCTTAGTCCCCTTATCTCTTTCTGTGACTGAAAGAGTTACAGATATGTACACCTTATCCTATCTTCAGTATCTCAGTGAATATCTTTCTCCTCAGTTTCTGGGTGGTACTTGTGAGCTATGTTTAAGGTAAAATATGGCTGTTAGCCATACTTTGGATATTACATCAGACTCTGTGCCCTATTTGCATTAGGAACTGAATTGTGAGAACTACAGTCTTTGTTTGTTCAATTGACCAGTCATAAATTATATTATAGATAATAAAAAGCAAGGATTTAATCAACAATAAATAATTATATTTATTTGGCAAAAGGGCCTAGGAGCTTTGTTTTTACTTGACTTTTTTAAGCTTTAAGAACTTAGCCAAGAGTTCAGTTTACCTTTCCTATCTTGAGATTGGAATACTTCTTTCCCTCAAATCACAAACTTGACAGACGGGAGTGTTCTGCGACACTTTTCACTTCAGGATACTAGATGTTATATTTTCTATGAGCCAAATATCCCTTACAGAGATGTCTGGGAAATAAGCCAGTTATAATGGTCTCAGGAGAATCAGCAGGATTGCTGAAAAACAAAAAAACTATACTTATATTTAAGTACATGAATGTCTTGAATTAGCGCAGCAAATGGCAATTGACAGCTTTTGATGAGTCTTGGCACCACTTTCTGATCTAACACTGTATAAGGATTTAAACAAAAATGTATTTCTCTCTTCACTGACATTAATAAAATTCTGAATCTGTAGGTTCTGAATTATGTCTACATTATAATTCATGTCAATTTTGTGCAAATACTGTTTGTGTAGTTTTGGCTTATCAGGCAACTGTATATCTCAAAGTGAGCAAAGCAGTGTCATTGCTAGGAATGAGAGCATCGTTTTTGAGTCACTCTGTTAATTTTGATGGCAAGGTGCTCAATTTCAGTTTATATGTCTTTGGCCAAAGTTGGTTGGTCCATCTTTGAGAAAGATAGCCGCTGGCAAATATTGATTTTTTTTCTATGTGGAGAAAGTCCAAAATGTTCCAGATGTCAGAGCTCTGACTTACAGTCATGCCAGATTTTGAATGAAAATTCCCAGGAGCAGAGCTTATTGGGGGAATATGCAGATACTCTGCTATTTATAGAGGAACACTAGTATAATCAAATATCAACATAAGTGCACCTTTAAATAGAAAATCATGGTGAAAATATCTTCTATTTCACATTGATTTAGCTGTTCTGCATTTTGAAAGTCTGTTTGAGGAACAAGTACCACTGGTTAATTAAGCATACTTAATCAGAGAAAGTTTAAAGATTTGATAGTGCATATATTGTAAAAAAGTAAACCCTCCTGACCCCTACCTTTTAGTCAGATGGTGAGCTGCTATGGAGTTTTTAAAAGGAAAGGAAGGAGATTCAGGAATAATTTCATATTTTTTTCTATCCCAAATGTTAAATCAACCAACAGTCAGATGAAGAACTAATCATATTTGTTAGAACTTGGAATTTTCACTTTTTTTCTAATATTTAAGTTTATTTATTTTTTTTTTAAATAGTTTTACTTGCAGAACTGAAATGAAACTTCAGTTCTACCACAGTGTTTCTCATTTGCATTACACTTGTGGCAGTTATATGGCCTATCCATAGCAATTATAATGTGCCCAATTCCTACTGATGTGTTATAAGAGAATTTATTGATCCAATGAATTTTTAGGTGTACATTAAAAATGTTATATATACATATATATACATATACATACATACATATACATATACATATATGTGTGTATTTATATATGTATATATATGCACATATATATGTGTGTGTGTACACATATATATTATAATTTTTAAATTATTAGGGCCTGTTGCTACTTAAGACTGATTAAAACATTTAGATCAAAGTGTTCTCTGTCTGTGCTGTAATGAAAAGAAGCTAAGCATCAAATGTACTAATTAGAAAGACAGCTGTTTTCTTGTTAATATCTTAGCTTGAAATAATTTTTGCTGGGAAGATGAAAATGTCATCTTATCTTTAGAAGTTGCATAGCATGCAGTTGGAGTTTTTTGTGGGTTGTTTTTATTTTTTTATTTTTTTTAATAGGAACCAACAAAAACAAAATAAAACCAAGTAACACAATTTTTAAAATATCAAAGAAATAATTTGTGACATTCAGATTCATTTTTCTTTGTAAGGCATTTACCAGCTACATGACTTCAGAAAAGAGTTGCTGTTAGCTTTACCATCATCAGTAGAAAGACACAAGTCCTTCCAAAACATAAGTTTTAATTTTATTTACATGATTAAGACAATTGTATTTTTTCCTCAAATACTACCAGACTATACAGTTTTAGAGGATTTGACATGAAGGCACCAAAAAAGCTAGTTGCAATACATACAGAAAAAAACCTGTATTGCCATCTCAAAATGTCTATTTTCAAGGAAGTCTCTCTGACCAACAAAATTTTAAGTTAGGCTTTTAAATGCCCAAAGGTCAATAGGATTATATTTGCAGCCTAGGTTTTTATTTTTCTATTGGAAGATTTGTCTTCTTTTCAGCACAGTTCAGTAACACTGTGACACTGAAAATAAGACATCCCAGCTAATTCTTACTAACAAATGATGCTAATTATTTAAGTCATAAATGTCACAGTTAATATTATGTATTCACATACCCATAGTAGCATATCTTATTGTATGTTTCTACTTCTGGAATGCAAAATGAAAAATTAATTACTTAACTTTAAAACGGAAGTTTAACTTTTTAACTTTTTGAATTTTTTTTTTTAAGTAAAATTTTTCAAAATAGTTTTTAACTTTTCTTGTACCTATTGAGTCTAGGAATGATAAAAGATTTTGTGATCAGAGTTATTAATTGCATATAGAAAAAAAATTTCAGGTAAGCTTTCCAAACAGATGTGAACTGCTGGGACAAAGTTTATACTTTTACCTTGCAAAGTTGTTTTTCAATAGTACTTTCCTGCCTGTGTTGTCATTCCCACAGTGGCCCCCGTGAATCTTGCAGAATCTGTAGAACACACCCACATTGTCTCCTACACAGACCAGATTTCTGCACCTACTTGGACCAAAAAAAAAAAAAGTGCTTTTTTTTCCCATTTCTGATTAATTAGTGAAAAATGGCCAGTGTTAGAGAAACACAAACTATTCCTTTCTAATTAACCCTGAAACACTGACATCCAAGAAACTCTTATCTCAAGCCAAGACCTATTATGAGGAGGGGATGCAAGTATCTTTCTGACAGCAGAAACTCAAAACATACAATGTCATTGGTGCACCAGTTCTGTTCTATATGGCATGTAATTCCTGACCTCAATGGAAAGATTGATCATGACTTCTTCCATCTGATATTTATGAAATGTTTCCTAGCATGTCTGGCAGAGTCAGTAATACATTTTCCTCTTTTTCTGTTTTGTCTCTTGTTTCTATAGCATCTGAGTTTTGTGTGATTTCTCATTAAACATTCTCAAGTTTCACCCACGCAGGCCATCTGGACTATAGTTAATATTTTAGGACCTATCCCCTTAACTTTGATGTACTTTCATGTAACTGCTAAAACATGGTGATATCTCTTCCTTCTGTCTTGAAAACCTCCTCCTCACTAACCCAGACATACCATAGGAACCAAGGGCTTGATACTGCCAGCAGCTGAACTCTTTCAGATCTCTTCTATATTTTTTCAAATCTGAGAAAATCTATGATGAGAAAAAGAAATCTGTGAACTCTCAGCAGCAAAAATCTTACCATAGTGAAAAGCCTAAATTCCTAAAGCATAAAATATTGTATTAAAAATAAGTTTCATGTCAGTAGTTCTTGAAGCTGATTTGTTGCATTAGATTATGAACACAAAAATGGTACTGTGATGACCAGCACAGGAACAGTGTGACCCACTAAAATGGATTCACTCATGACACTGTCAATATCATAGTTACATCCTGTCTTCACCTGAAGTTTATTTCCCCCTTATGAATACAATAGCTCATTGCATTTCATCTAAGTAACTGTTTCATGAATCAACAAGTTCTGTTCCACACCTATGATTGGAACAAGCATTTTACTCTAATTTAACCCAGAAGTATCTCTCAAATAGCTCAGTCACTTTTGAAATGGTCTTTGGGTCTGATGTTACTATTTGTCATTCTGATAAAGTGAAAACAAGCTTGGAAGATAACAAAGGGCAGATAAATGTTTTTAAGAAAGAAACTGACAGCTCTCATAATGCTTGTGCCTAGAGTAATAAGACACTTATCGATGATCTCATCCTCCTGATCCTGTGAGGTCACTGTAATGACATTTCTTTCTTAAGAAATGGTTAGAAACCATAGAAATGTTTCATGGTCAGTCTCATAATGTTGACTAACTGAACCACTATCACTTACTTCTAAAGCACACCACTGATCATGACTGGTATCTTATTCTTCTTCCCTGCCACCTGCATCCTTTGACCCAGATGAAATGCTCAGTCACAAGGATGTGGTTTGGGCATTGATGCGTGTGCAGTGGGTCACTCCTGACTAGGGGAGGCACACTGAGCCCCTAGCAGGAGCTGCTTGGAACCTTTTGGCTTGTGAAAAGAGAGTGAGGGCAGAATTCAGTTCCCTTCACTCATATGTCCAGGGCAGCCTATATGTTCCAAGAGACTAAGATATATTCAGGAGTGTAACAAGGGCTTTTAAAGTAGCCCCTGTAGGCAGGGAGAGATACCCAAGTGTGTCCAACAGACAGTAGGTATCTCATGGAGAATTGAGCTGACTGACTGAGATCACAATCATCACATATAATACCTACATTCAGGTTTCATGACCTCTGACTTTGACCCAAGGAAACTGTAATAATGGCAAGTTAAAGGGCTGTCATGAAAGAGACACTGCATTAGGCATCTCTAAAATCTGGTTGAGAAAGGTTTTACAAGGTAGGGTATCCATCCCAATTCTAGGAGAGGCACATGAGACTGATATCTTTGAGAGAAGCTAAGATTTACTTCCTCTCCTGCTCCTCAAAAGTTTTAGTGAGGCTGCTTTTGTATAGTCCTCCTTTTTGTCTGTATAAATTTATTGCAAATTACAGAAAATTCCTTGATGTTTGCCACAGTTTAAATTTCCTCCTTTGTTGTTTGTTTTCAGATACTGCAGAAATCTGATCACCACAGAACCGCTTGCCAAAATAGCAGAGAAACAGGGTAGAGAGAGTAATGGTGATCTTGCCAAAGAATTTTGATCCAATATGCTGCACAATGCACAGAGTGCTCTGCCTCAGCAGTCATTGAAACACTGGTTGTTTCTGAGACTCTTCATCCATAACCTGTGTTAAGTTTAAATATATTTGCACTGTTAATCAGAATGCTACACAGTATAATGGATGTAGGTGTCTGCTATGCCTAAATGTGTTATTCTAGGGGATTCAAATAGTTTTAATTTGCTAGTTCAGGATAATGAGCCTTAAATTCTGTCTCATTCTTCTTCCCACTTCTTCACCATAGTCATGCACAGCTTTACCTGAGGATGAGCATAGGTGTGCAAAAGGATATTTTACTGAGGATTATAAGAATGTAACACAAAACAAACATAAACATTTCCTGGAGTGAAGAACACTAGGACTTGAATGTCTGTAAGCTGTATGGATACATTGTCATTAAACAGAAAATCAGTATATGTTGCTTTAAGCACAATCCCCTATATCTATTAATTTACCCCTTAGCCTGTCAAGAAATATTCTCTCCGTCTTCAAATTGTGAAGAAAACACTACATTAAGTCACTACATTTCCCACTATCCTTTCACAATGTCTGTGGTTGAATGATGGACTGAAAGATCTCTAGAAAACCTTGGCTTTAATCTGATACAAAATGATAGTTGCCTTTTTGAAGAATATCCATTTCACTTTCCTGAAGAATCTCACTGTTTCTGTGATGAGGTGTTTTAGGGAAAGATTTTTCTCATTTTGGAAATCATCCTTAAGGCCAGGAACTATTATCTTATAAACCTGCTAACAAGGATGTAACAATCTGTTAGTCCAGGACTTTTTGGATTTGAACTGAAAGTGAATAAGATCAAGGTTTAAAAAATGAATTATTTTATGCTATCATATACTTATTTTGTTTTATCTGTACATATTAGAGGATTGTCTAACAGTTGCCTTTTAGAAAAATTTACCTTCAGAGGATTTTCCCTTTGCAGAGGATGTAAGGACTAAGAGCAGTAATAGACTTTCTTCTGTTTACATATCTACCTACATGTGAGCTGTGTTGAAGACCACACTTGCTCTTCTGCTTTCAGTGGATGTCTATGTGTTATTTCTACAGAAAATTGTTGTATATGTTCCTGCTTTTGTTTTCAAATATGTCTCTGAGAGAATAAAAACCCTCCTGCATTCTTCTTCCCTGACCTATATATATTCCTCCTCTTCTCTGATTCCCCATAGTTGTCCACTTACTACTTTCTCCTCAAGTCCTAGACAAAGGCTAAACAGAGTAATTCTAAATTAAAAAAATTATTTCTCATACACAAAATATTTATAAAGATTGCTTGTCAGAAGTAATTTACAGTGCTACATTGCTTTCTGGAATGATGTGGAACATGACTGCTTTCTTAAACAATCATTTGTCAAATGGAGTACATAAAGCAGACAAGGTATTTCACTAGTGAATATTGACTATGCAGTTCCTTCACAAGCAGTTGAACTTCCAGTTTAAAGCTTATGCTTTTAAAGTCAGAATTAGCTCTTTTAAGGGGTGAAATATCCTAAATATTTGCTCTAAACACATATTGCATTTTTGATGTATTATTCAACCATTTTCACAATCAGTTCCAGTTTTACTGAGTATGAGACTAACCTTGCTTCAGCCCAACCACCTGTCAGTCAGACAGTAGTCCCAGATGTCCTTGAACAATCTTTTTAATTAGAAAAGAAAAATTAATTCTTATATTCATGTGTGGACTTCAGTGCTGGATAAAGTCCTTTTTTGGTTTTTGGTTTTTTGGGGTTTTTTCCATGATGTAGACTAGTAAATTTAACTATAGGCAGGATTATTTGTTAAACTTTATAATTAAAAGTCACATAACACTCTTAACAAAATACTCTTCTATTGTTTCAATAAAAGCATTATTTTATGGAAAATCATTGTATTTATTGGATTTATTAGTACACGAAAATATTTAAGTCACTATTTTTCATGAGACTATTCAATGTAATTAAGCTTATAGCCTTGTTAAGGTTTGTTAGTTTATAAAGAATATGCTTTGAATATAGGTATATAGGTATGAACATTCAAAATTCAGTAAAAAATAAGTTATTGCATTTAAACAAAAAATAAGTTTGTAGATACATTGGTGATTTAATCTGAACTTGTCTCCTACCTTAGAGAAAAGTGTCAGAAATGCTTAGAAATATACATATAAATATAAATAAATATATAAATATAAAATAACTCAGGTTATTGTTTCAGTATTCTGAGGAAAGCTCATGGCTAGTCTTAGACAGTTTCAATCATGCTAATATTGCAGTTGCTTTTTATTTGAAGAGTAAAAGTGTGACAGAGAAGTAGTAATTTTTTCAAGTTTACAATTCCACACCAGTTACAAACCTTCCTTAGTTTTATCTGCCGTAAACCTTCATATATGTGCATACCTCAAACCAATTTAAAAGAGCAGAAAGAAGTCAGATAAAATTGAGTTACTTGCTCAAGGTCTTTAGCTGGAGTTATTTTAAGGGTTATTTATTATTTTAGCCAGCACATGAGAGATGAAAACACACTTCCTTGCATTGTTGTGCCTTATAAGATGTGTGATGCTCTTCATCTTTCCTTCTTTCCATCCATGTTGCTTGAAGGGCCAGATTTTGGACTTTCACAAGGGGCAAAATGAGACCTGCCTTGCTCTTTTGTTATCCACAACAGTTTAAAACGCTACTTTGAGTAGAGTAAAAATCTCCTACAATCACCTTTGTATCCAAGAGCTCTGAATGTTCTGAGGACAGATATTCTTGCTGCTTTCTCTTCTCAACCAATGCTGACCTGGGGTGTGAGTCCACAACTGGCTGAAGGTGAGCCAGCAGTGAGCCCAGGTAGCCAAGAAGGCCAGTGTCACCCTGGCTTGCATCAATAACAGTGTGGCCAGGAGGACCAGGGCAGTGATTGTCCTCCTGTTCTCAGCACTGGTGAGCCATACCTTGAATCCTGTGTTCAGTTCTGGGCCCCTCACTGCAAGAGAGACACTGAGGTGCTGGAGCATGTTCAGAGAAAGGCATGGAGCTGGTGAAGAGTCTGGAGCACAAGGGGCTCATTTTAAGGAGCAGCTGAGGGAGCTGGAGGTGCTTAGTCTGGAGAAAAGGAGGCTCAGGGGTGATCTTATTGCTGTCTACAAGTGCCTGCAGGGAGGTTGTAGAAAGGTGGGGATCACACACTCAAGCGACTAGTGGCAGGAGAGGAGGCAGCTTCAAGCTGTACCAGGTGAGGATCAGGTTTGGGGTCAGGAAGAATTTGTTCACTGAAGGGTTGTCAGGCATTGGAACAGGTTGTGCAGGGAGGTGGTGGAGTCACCATCCCTGGAAGCGTTCGATGACAAACTGCACGTGGTACTTAGTGCCATGGTCTAGTTGACAAGGGGATGATGAAGATTGGAGCTGATGACCTTAGAGGCCTTGTCCAACCTAAATGAGTCTGTGATTCTGCCACCTTCATTGCTTTTGCTTAGCATATGCTCAGATGCCACAAAGCAAGCTTGTGTTATTATACATGCTTAAGGCTGAGCTCTTAAACAAGGGTTACCTACATGACCTGGGCTCAAATGTCTTTCAGCTGGGTTACAACGTGTGGTTCTAACATTTTCAGTCATTGTGAGGATTATCTAATTACAACAACAGTCCCACTTCCTTCACTGCTATTGCTTACGAAATAATAGGCAATTCAGAAGAAGAACAAAATGTATGATCTGACCCAGTGTATTCCAAGATCTTGTAAGTAAAAAAAGGTAATATGAGACAAAAAGGGTTTTAACAGAAAAGGAAATTAATGATCATGATGATAGTCCTGGCAGATGGTCAGGGGAAGTTGAGGAGATAGGACTAGAAGTGTTATTTAATGGGAAATGAGACTTTTTGTTTTTTTTCAAGACAGACTGGTATTAAAACCGTTATTGGGAAAAAAATCTTTTGCAAAGAGTCTCAGATTTAGAATAAACACTTCTTTCTGTGTCAGGTTTGAATAGTGGAAGTGAAAAGAAACAAGTAATGGGTGTTAAAAGAAAAGGCATTTTCTTTTTGAGGTGGCTGATGATGGGATTCTGCTATCTGTAACTCAGGAACGCTATTTTGTTGGCGTGCAGCACAGGAAACTATGCCTGCATATACACTACCTAATACATTAAACTTCTTTTTATAAATATTCACCCAGAAGCACAGACACTAAATTTGTGCAATCTCATAGCTCCTAGTTCTACAGGTACTCTTTTTTGAACTCTGAAATTTTTCTTCCTGTGGCTACCTCAGAGAGACAGAATACAGCATTAAGTAGAGCAGCTTTCATGTTTCTTTTTTTTATTCCTAATAGCTGCAGATACTTTAGATATAAATTAACTTGTCCTTTTATTTTCTGAAGACTAAGCAATTCAGTTTGTGTATATGAACAGCATGGAGAAAAGGAGAGGAAGGGAGGGAAACAAAATAAATTTTCAGGAGGGACTATGGGAGTTCTCATGAATGAAACAGGTCATTGCTACTCCTTGGATCATCACCAGAAATTTACATTTTTATTCCCATAAAGCAGGAGGTATCTTGCAAGGCAGTGTAATGTTTTCCTAGGGCATTTTAATGCTTTTACATCTTTCTGCATCATATATGCTTAGTTTTTTAGGGACCTAGAACTGAGAGCCACAAAAGCAGAGGGGAAAGGCATGCTGTTTATCTGACTTGCAGTCAGTTGGTAAAAGGTTTGGAACTGTTTCTATTATGAGTTGATTTGTGAGTCAGAGACTGGCTCAACCTGCAGCCATCTCTGTGAATTTTCTTTGTGTAAAAAGAACCCAAACAAAAAAAAAGCTGTTTGTAATGATGGATGCTGTGCAGTATCCTCAGATCCACAGAGGCATAAGACTGTAGTTGAAAGTGTAAAACACACAATTTAGACAAGTAGTTCAGCTTTTAAGCAACACTGAAACATCTTTAAAATGATCTATTACTTTGTAGGTATCCAGAAAATTTCCAGAAATCAGTTCTGGAAACATGACAGGTAGAATTGCCATCAAAGAGTGCCAATATGACTGCAATAAAAGTAAAAGTCATGTAAAAGCACTTGGCTACTGTAGCAAAAAAACCCCAACTTTGGTGAACTCTTTATTCTAAAAACAGAGAGTGAAAAAACAGATGAAACTGCTAAAGTTTTATCAGGCTTGACATGGAATTGTTGGTCTTTATGTGGATTCCATATAAAGTAAAAGGTCAAGATGTACTTGAAACTGAATCCTAACTGAAAATATTTCCCACTTGCAGTAAGCCTGGCTCAACTTTCTGGTTGTGATGAGAAATTCAAACATTTTTGTCACTCAGTTAAAACCTACATACTACTCTGAAAGAGAGGTTTTTGTGGAGGTTTCTTTTGGTGGAAAGCCTGTGTAAGTCAGCAAAGAGTCATATATTCTTATCTTCTCAAGGTGACCTGTATAACTTCTTTTCCTTTGTTTTGACCATAAAAATGAAGAAATAAAATGGTTTATGGGCCATTAGAGCACAGCTGGGGATAGACTGACCCTTATTCTACTTCCTCCAGAGTAAGACAAATTAAGTGGACTGTGTTAAAATTGCTCTAATAATCCAAATACTCTCAGGACATATTCAAGCCAGCCAAGAACAAGAGTAAGATGTATATGATCATGTGAACTGTACTGCTTCTTATGTTTTGGATTATTAGCAGGAAAATTTGTTTTCCTCTTGAGAGTATTCCTCACACAGGGGCTTGGACTTCCACTACTTCCAGTAGTATTTTAATCTTTGGTACTAGATGCTCACTCAGTACCTCAGATTTAGAGAAACTCAAACTTACAGCCCAAATATTTGGCTCCTTCCAAAGGAAGCAGAAGCTGCTGTCTGGAGTGCTGGGACAAATTCTTACTTCACTGAAGTCAGTGACAAACAGACATGTGCATTGGTGCCTAGAAATTACATTAGTTCTGTGTATAAACAGAAGAAGTGTTCTGTGTGATAGTTATGCAGTCTTCCTTTGATTTGATGCTGCTACAATTTCTGTAAATGAAGGGAAAAAAAGAACCAAAACAATGTGAAAACAAATTTCCCAGGCTTTGAAGCAGTTTTATGTAAGTAGTTATTTAATTTAGAGTTATTATTGCAATCTGATGAGCTAATTAATGTTCTAAAATTGGTGCCAAAAAGACATCAAGAGCACCATTTTACTTTAAACTTGCTTATTGGGGAAGTGGTCCTTCTCATGTGTTTCAATTCATGTTTTCAATAGTTAGAGAAGTAGACGGAGACCAGCAGAACTGCCACCCTGGGCTTCCATGGAGTAGATTACAGGTCTTTCAGTCTGACTTTGGTGCCAGGGAAGGTCATGGAGCAGATGATCTTGAGTCATACTATGGCATGTGCACAGGGTATCAGACCCAGCCAGCATGGGTTTATGAAAGGCACTGACCTGCTGGACCAACCCCGTCTACTGCCAGAGCTACCTACTCAGCAAATGAGGGAAAGGCTGCAGATGTTGTCTACCTGAACTTTATTCAAGCCTTTTCCACTGTTTTCCACAGCATTCTCCTGGCAAAAATTGGCTGGTTTGATAGGTTCACCCTTCACTGGATAAAAAAAAAAATACTGGATGGCTGAGCCCAGAAAGTGGTGGTGAATAGAATTAAATCTGGCTAGCAGACAGTTGTTAATGATGTTCCTCAGGGCTCAGTGCTGGGGCCAGTTCTGCTTAATATCTCAATCAGTGATCTGGACAAGGGCATTGAGTGCACCCTCAGTCAGTTCACAAATGACACCAAGTTGGATGGAAGTGTTTATCTGCTGGAAAGTAGAAGGAATCTGCAGAGGGATCTGGACAGGCAGGATCAGTGGGCTGAGGACAAGTATAGGAGGTTCTACAAGGTGAAGTGGTGAATCCTGCACTGGGGTCACAACAACCCTATGCAGCGCTACTGGGCTGGGGAAGAGTGGATGGAAAACAACCCAGCAGAAAAGGACCTGAGAGTGCTGGTCAACAGCAGCTGAACATGAGCCAGCTGTGCCCAGGCAGCCAGAAATGCCAATGGAATCCTGGATTGTATCCACAGTAGTATGGTCAGCAGGACCAGGTAGGGATTTTCTCCCTTTACTCGGCACTGGTGAGGCCACACCTCAAATCCTGTGTTCAGTTTTGGGCCTCTCACTTACAAGAAAGATATTGAAATACTGGACCATGTCCAGAGAAGGGCAGCAAAGCTTGGAAAGGGTCTGGAGCACAAGCTTTTTGAGGAGTGGCTGAGGGAGCTGAGGTTGTTTAGGCTGGAGGAAAGGAGGCTCAGGAGACACTTTATCACTCTGAAAGGAGGTTGTAGCCAGAAGGGGGTCAGTCTGTTTTCCCAAGCAACAAGTGATAGAATGAGTGCTGTCATACTCAAGTTGCACTGGGGAGGTTTATACTGGATATTAGTCAAAATTTCTTCATTAAAAGGATAGTCAAACTTTGGCAGAGGCTACACATGGAAGTGATTGAATCACCATCCTTGGAAGTTTTAAAAACATATGTATATGTGGTCCTTATGGGCATGGTTCAGTGGTGGACTTGGCAGTGCTGGGATGGACTTGATGGTCTTAAATGTACTTTTCAACCTAACTGATTCTATGATTCTATTCTATGGCTTGAATTATAAATAGTAAATGAGTCCTTTTTATTTTTTTTAGGATTCCCTCTTTTCTCTTATTTGATCTGTCTGTTTTTCTGGGGAGTGATTAATTTACCTGTAATGAGGAACAAAAGGGAAAAAAACAGGAGGTGGGAGGGTAGGTGTGCATTCTCTTCCTCTTCTCTGGACTCATTGTGCTCTCTCTTATCTTCTCTCTACTTTTTATCTGTTATTCTTATTACCTCTTCTTACTTCTTTTTCATGCCTTCATTAGTAAGATACTTACACTTCCCTGGCTAACCTATGCATTTTTCCTCCTTTCATTTCATTTTCTCCTGTCATTGTCTAAAGTTGTAAATTCACCTTCTGTTCTCTAATCTGTTCCTCTTCCTGTGATCTCTTTATTTCAAGCCTGCTCTATGCCCTTCCTCAGCATTTTTAAAGTGCATAACTTTCTCCCCTCTTCTCATCTCCTTTTAAAGTGTTAATACCATATTCATGCAGCAGGGGTGTTCAAGGTGGCGACAGGCATAGCAAGGAAGGAAGGAAGCTTTTATCCCCATGAAATTACAAAGCAGCAGGTTATCTCTGAATGGATGTTGTTGTACTTGAATTCTCTCTTCCTCCTGGGACTAACATGGTAGAGAAGTACACTATGAAATCACTGAATATACAGTCCATCAGCAGTTTACGCTGTTGCTTTTAGCTGTGGGCCATTCTGGCATAATAAAGGAAAGATGGAGCTGTCAAACTAATTCTTAACACATAGCAGTTTACTTTCAGACCTAATAAACCATAAATCGTTTGCTTTGTGTCTTGCAACCTAAAAAGTATTACTACCTTAAAAGTTGTATTCTTTTCTAATGGGAAGAAAAATAGGGGGCATAGCAGGAAGTTCAAGAAAGAGTTTAAAGGGGAAAGAGGGCAATTAATAGAAGCAAAACATTATTTCTCTTGCTGAAAGTATATTTAAGAAGGGGAATATATCACAATAATCAACCAGGTTTTTTGCCTTCAGCCTGTCTGAGGCCATGTGGTTTGGAGATCTGATCACTAGTCCGAAAAGAAAAGGCTGTTTGCAAGATTTCTGGGGTGTTTTTTCCTGGAAAAGGTGAGAGGACAAAAGCAGAAATCTATGACATGCACTTTATGCCTTGTAAGGAAGTATTCATCTGTCTATCTGCCTCTCTCTCTCTCTTTCTTTCTTTCTACATACATATATATAGAGATCCATATGTTTCAAGCTGTCACTAAATTGATTTGGAGGCAGATTTTTCTTTCATGTACTGCTCTGGAGATTAGGTTAAAAATGCAATATTTAATATATGGCTTAAACCAATTGAATAGAGTTTTGTTATTTGTTTTGCTCTTTTACATTCACTGTTCAGTATTTTATGGAGTTTTGCATGGTATTTCCATCAGTAATAACATTTCTGACTACTTGGAGACAGAACAATGCCAAAGCAGAAGACAGTGTTTGAAAATTCAAACAGCATGTTGTAACAATCATGCTTGCTTAATACACTCTACAACATTTTAGTGTATGCAGAATCTGTGGAATTTTTAAACCATTTCTAAACTCCTATTTTGGGTGACCATGAGTTACTGGCTCTCTGTTGTATAAATAAGTCATTATTTTGTCATTTGTTTTTGTGCTGTCTTCCAGTACTCTTGATTTCTTTCATAGTGTGAACTTTGGTTCTGTTTCACTTTCAAAATACTGCTTCCATTCAATTTTCTTTGCAACAGGTTCACTGGGCAGTACTTTGCCCATTTTTATTATCTTGTGTTTTGTTTGGGTTTTTTCGGGTTTTTTTCTGTTGTTGTCTGTTTTTACTTGGGGTTTTGTTCATTTGTTTTTGATCTTTTTTCCTGGTGCATAACTAAAACAATTTTCTGATTAAACTGACTATTAATAGGCATTATTTACATTAATTTGCACTTATAATAGAATCACTAGAGGGCAGTATTGATTAAATTAGGCACACTCTAGTGCTCTTTGGAAACTTAACTGCAGAAAAGCCTCCAGTACAAATATCTTTGCATTTTTAATATATAGCTTTCAAGTCCATTTTTCATTGCAGCCTAAACATAAAAAGTAAAAGTAATCTTAGTCACCATGTATATTTGACATTGTTATTTGTAACTTTAATATGTGTAAAAGAACATTCTGTGATTTTTATGAGAATGTGCATGAAGCTTAGTAGAAATTAGATGACACTGAAGTTATTGTAAGTTATAATTTATTAGAAATAATTAATAAAGCATAAAATTTTAATAATAAAATATAGGTTTTTCTATGTTTTTTCTCAGGGAAAATGCTGTGCAAAAATAAATATCTTCTAATTCATTAACTGTCTCCTTGAAAAAATCTCAATACAATGTATTTTATGATAATGGACAACGAAGATAAGCAGAATTGTAAATTAAACACTGACACATTTGTTCTTATCGATTTACAGGTCTCCTGACAAATGCAGCAACACAGAATCCTCGTAGGAGTGGTTTAGGCTCTCTGTGAGCTACTTAACTTAGTCAAGTTTCACTGCTGTTGATCATCATCTGTTCTATGTCATCAGCTCAACTGTCTGTTTCTCTGTATCTCATGAATGACAGCATAATTCCTCTGCATTGAGCTAAAGTTTGTTCTACCATTCTAAGGATCACTGGACTAAGGAATATAGAAAAAGAGATATGCTTGGGCATTAGCAATACAAAAAAGTTCATGGTTAACGTTTCATCTGCGTTATACACCACTGCTGGACTTGCTGTTACCTACATGTTTCAATCTGAAGAGTCTGCTACAATGAAGAGTATCATCCCAATCAGCCTTAGAGAAGACTGTTTTGCCTATGGGAGGACACTGAGGTGCAAAAGAGAAACTCTTCTTGTGCCCTAAACTGTCTGAATTGCTTTTATTTTCTTATACTTTCAGTATTTACAATAGACCAAAGAGCAAAATCTATTTTAAAGTGGACACAATCTTACTCTTAAGAGAGTTATGTCATTAAATTGAAGGAGGTCTCCACAAAGACATGATTCCAGCTTTCACAAAGCTGAAATGTTGTCCAGCAGGTGTCTTTATGGGAAGCTGAAGTAAAACTAACTCAGAGACCTGCTCTTGAAATGCCATGTTCAAGAGAACATAACGGAGCACTGAGAGAAAATGACCTATGTTTGAAAAAATTGGACAGAAAGAACACAAACTGTCTACACGGCACCTTTATTCCTCTGTACTTAGATTGACTTTCTCGTACTAAAATCATTTTCAGTTTTAACCAGTTAAACCGGCCTCTTCTACAGTTCCATTTTTGATAGTTAAAGTTGGATAATACAGTATTTGCAAAGAGCATGTTTGGTCATCTGTGGCCTATGTCTCATCTGATACACCATTTAGCACCAGAAAGCAAATTAAAGAGAAAACAAAAGTAACACTTGTTTGAAAGAGATCATTAAATGTATTTTGAAAAGCCTAAAGTTATATATTTAACAGTTTTTATATGTTGTATATTTGTAGAAAATCCTATTTAACAATTAACGTGATAACTCTGACAGTCATGAAAAGTGGTTCAGAGTTAAGTTGTGTTTTATTACTTCAGTTGTCTCTGAAGTGACCGGTGTAGTTTGCTTTCTTCCATTGGGACATTCTGGATGTAAAGCATGACCAGAGAGGACTGTGTAGAAAAAGCAAAGAATAATGTTGTTTATATTACATAAATGCATTCAACCATTGCACTGTTGGAAGGCATTTTTTAATTTTTTATTTTATTTTTATTTTTTTGTCTTTATGTACTGATAAAAATAGAGTGTAAAATATTTTACTCATTGATCTTCATAGCAAGGTTTTCCTTCCTTCCTTCCTTCCTTCCTTCCTTCCTTCCTTCCTTCCTTCCTTCCTTCCTTCCTTCCTTCCTTCCTTCCTTCCTTCCTTCCTTCCTTCCTTCCTTCCTTCCTTCCTTCCTTCCTTCCTTCCTTCCTTCCTTCCTTCCTTCCTTCCTTCCTTCCTTCCTTCCTTCCTTCCTTCCTTCCTTCCTTCCTTCCTTCCTTCCTTCCTTCCTTCCTTCCTTCCTTCCTTCCTTCCTTCCTTCCTTCCTTCCTTCCTTCCTTCCTTCCTTCCTTCCTTCCTTCCTTCCTTCCTTCCTTCCTTCCTTCCTTCCTTCCTTCCTTCCTTCCTTCCTTCCTTCCTTCCTTCCTTCCTTCCTTCCTTCCTTCCTTCCTTCCTTCCTTCCTTCCTTCCTTCCTTCCTTCCTTCCTTCCTTCCTTCCTTCCCTCCTTCCTTCCTTCCCTCCTTCCTTCCTTCCCTCCTTCCTTCCTTCCCTCCTTCCTTCCTTCCCTCCTTCCTTCCTTCCCTCCTTCCTTCCTTCCCTCCTTCCTTCCTTCCCTCCTTCCTTCCTTCCCTCCTTCCTTCCTTCCTTCCTTCCTTCCTTCCTTCCTTCCTTCCTTCCTTCCTTCCTTCCTTCCTTCCTTCCTTCCTTCCTTCCTTCCTTCCTTCCTTTTATGTAAGGATCAGTTTGAAACCTGTTCCTTGATCCCATTTTCAGTGTTTTACCTCATTGTTAGAAAGCCCACTTTTTCAGCATTATTGGTTAGTGAAAATTTAGCAAAGACAGCATAGAAAAGGGAGAAATTATGATAAAACAGAAACAAAACCTTGTTCCTTTTACTATACCTTTTGGCTTATAAGTTTGGTACCTATTGGTATGATACAATCAACAAGGGAGCTTAATTTCTTCCTGGCAAATGTATTATGGTTTCAATTATACTACCTAATACTCCAATTAACTTTTAGTGTTATGCTAGTTCTATTCTACTAAAGAAAAATATATAGAGATGATTCAAGTGACCATAGATGAAAGGTAAAAAAATGAAAAGTTGATTAAAGATTTTTTTTTTAAAGCCTACTCAAACACTAGGCTTATACAATGCAGAGGTTGCAGGAAAATATGAGCTATGGATAATTTTGTCTTCAAGTAAAATAAATATATACAAAATTCTTATTTAATCATAGGATTTTGACCAGTATCAAAGTAGCAATTAAAGCCCAGCCACTTGTAAAGTGTTATGGACTGACTGCACTATAAATGACCAATGTCAGGTTTAAAATGTCATGCAATAAATGATGGTAAATACAATTACTGTACATGTAGACCTCAAGAGCCAGATCCCTCACTCTACCAACTCTCTGTTTTGATTTATTTTAAAGGGAGCTTCGTAGCCTTATTTAGTAAACACTGAAAAAATGAAAGATGTTACATCATTTTTGTTGCTTTACAGTATTCAGTTTTGTGTTGGTTCAGCTAAATTATGAAAAATAAAGAAAATCCTTTTATAAGTGAGACTTGTTCCCTGAGCATGACATTGCCAAAGGAATCTCACCAGATGATAAGTAAGGTGGGAGCACAGAGAGGAAGAAGAAATTGGAAATTGAGGAAATGAACTATGTTTTGAAGTCCTCCCCTTCCATTTTCATGTCTTGGGTATCTTCATTTTGGTGTGTTCAGTTACAGAACATATTAAGGTCATTTATTTTCTGAAAAATGGATCCTTTAAGAACAAGAGGATCTAAGAATGGACATCTGAAATATTTACATCTAAAATCACTCAGTCCAGTCAGTCCTGAATATGCAACCTTATGTCTGTGTTTTCTAATTATTTTAAATAATCAAAAAAGGGTAGATGTACACGGTTATAAGGTCGACTCCAGATAAGAACTCTCAAAGAAAAAAGATTCCAATTACTCTTCAGAGGTGTGTTTCCCATTTCTGAGTCTCTTGTGTATAACAGACACTTCAAGGCACTTAAAATGTGTTTTGTGCTTTTCCGTCCTCCCCCAGAATGTATAGTTTTAAACAAACAAAATATACTGGCTGCCTTTGTCACTGTGAATTACTACTCTAAGAGCAGTGGTGAAATGTTTCTCTCTCAGGAACAATATGTTTTCAGAATATTGTGAACTTTAATTTTACAAAACTAAGTTACATAAAAAAAATTGTTTGTTTCTGAAAGTATTTTATGTGCCTCTTCCAAAGCAGAATTTGAAACACAGAGGGTAATGTCTTATTTGAATGTTATTAAATATCCATCATTTCTCAGATTGCACACAAGTAACTTTTTCAAAACACACTTGAAAAGGAACAAGATAATACATAAAAACACATAATGGGCTAATGAAAACAACCTCCAAAAATGCAGTAAACCTTTAAGAATTTTTTGAAAAAAGCTTCTATGTAGCTTTCTGTTAGCCCAGGCAAGGACGTATTTAAGTACTGCTTTTAATATCTCGGGTATCAAATGAAGCAAACATTAGCACACTATAGCAATCAATGTGACACATCATTCACCAATTTCATAATTATGCTTTTAGCCTTTTTTCTTCTTCTTTTTTTTTTTTTTTTTTTTTTTTTTTGTAGTTCATTTTTTCCTAGCAGCAGCTCAGGTTTTATGGGGTATTCTCAATCATTGACTTGTTTACTGAAATTGTACCCATGTGCTGTTGCATAAATCTTTAGCCCAGGCAGTTACTATCTCATATAGCCTACTCATCACAATCCTGATTACTAATTAGAGTTTCCAGAAGAAAATAAAGAATTCAACACTGTGTCTGAAAAGCCTCTATAGCTGTGAGGAACAGCTGAACTAGAAGGTGGTAAATGATTGGTTGACAGAAAAATCATAGCACTGAATGCCTGGGCAAATGAACTTGTGGGAAGAAAAAATTAACAAGCCAACAGTGGATGTAGCACAATGAGGCAAAAAAAAAAAACCCAAAACCAAAAAGGAATCAAACCCCCCCACACACACCCCCAAAAATAAAAAAAAACAAACAAACAAAACAAAACAACAAAACACAAAAACCCACTAAACAAGCACACACACACAAAACCAAACCAAACCCTAACCAAACCAAAATTAAAATATTTATTATACTTAATCTGGGGAGAAAACTATATCCAGAGACAGTTCTTTCATCACATAAACCTACATATATGCATATTTTTCCAGTAACAAAAATATCTTTGTATGATGTATACGAATAATCACATATACATGAGTAACAAAGACAGGAATGGCTTGATTATTTTTTCTGACATCACAGAATTGATCCTGCATTGAAGTAATGAATCACTCATGTTGGGTTTAAACAAATAAAGATGGACAGAAATCACGATATTCCATTTCTGTTTTCAGACTGGGGATTCAGAAGACAACGGAGGTCAAGAAAGAAGCCGAAGAAAAAAACAACCAAGACTAGAGAAAAATATTTTTTTTTTCATTTCAGAGTATTTAGTGTTTAACAAGTGCTTTTTAGTATTTGGTTCATGCTAGGGGAGTCAAAAGGAGTATTATTTGAAACAGGGAAAAAGAAAGGAAACATTATTTTAACTGTAGAGAGAAGAATTTTACTGATAATGTGGTTGTCTTCTTTTGAGATATGAATCCCATTAGAGATCCATGGATAATATATAAAAGGTAATTCTGTCACTGATTAAAAATAAACTAAAAAATGGAAACTAAACTAAAAAGTGGAAATGACAATAAGCCAGAATAGATAGTGACTAATAATGAGCCATTCTGTGGGAGGATTGACACAAGTTCCTGTACTGCTTTTGAGTCTGAATGAAATATGAATTGCACTTTTTATTAATATCAGTAAATTATACAGATTAGGGAAGGTATGGGAGTCATACAGATATACAGATATACAGAGACAAAATGGATCACCAAATATTAGCAGAAAGTGGGAAACTGAAAACTGGGAGTGTCAATTTATCATTTCTTGTATCATCAAAATAATTGTGGCTTTGACTATGTCAAATTTTTGGAATTATGTGTAAAAAGACTTCTGCTCTTGATATAGATACTAATGTTGGTTTCAAACTACTCAGTGCTTAGGTCAGGTCACTGGTTTCATATGGTAATCCTGTGTTAGTTATGCTTTTCAGAGCTCCAGCAAGCCATTGGAGGACCCTTACAATATATATCCATGGTCACAAGGCACAATAAGCTCATGGCACTGATGTCCTCCACGTCGGCTTGGACAGATCACGCCCACAATTTTCTAAGTCTGATGTTGTCAGTATCAGGCTAGTGGAAGTGACACTGAAACACTATATTGTGCTGCAGTGATGCAAAGAGCCCTGTGCAAGTGAACAAAGTTGATTAGTATATAATCAAACCCCAATTTTTCTAAAAGTATTAGTAAATAGAATGCAAAGAACAGCTACAGTAAAAAAAAACAAACCCAAAACTACATAAGGACTGTTAATGTAAAAGAGAAAACAAGCAAAGATACAAACAAACAATCATAACAGAAGGAGCAATGTTAGCATTGTTTACATTATCTAAGGAGCTAGAGCACTGCCTCAAAACCACTGTGAGCAAATGTCTGTCTTCCTTCACTGCACTGGCAGAAGCTGATAGATACATTTCTATGTACCCAACAAGGGAGACAGGTGCTTTAGTATGGGCTCTCACACAGGCATAACAATACATGTCACCCACCCCAGGCAGAGGCTATAATGACAGGAAAGGTTGACATCAGCTGTCAACCAGAATTTCTTAGTGAGTTGTCAAGGTGCTAACAAAAAGTGGGTAGTAGAAGCCTGATGTGTTTGTTAATGTGTTTGTACATTCTCAGCCTGGTTGTTAATGCACAAACACATTGCACAAAACAGCTCACAGAGCCCCAGTGGCAGTGAAGAGGCCCTTCCCATCACAACGACTAAAGCAAGTGCAAGGGTGGTATCTTTCTTCCTGTATATGCAGACAATCTCCACATGGATAGATGAAAAGTGATGTGGCTCCTTCTGTCTACACTCTCCATTCACTTCTACAAAGATTTATTTAAGAGCCTCCAGAGCAGAAAATCAACATGGACTGCAACCTTAAAGCATATAAGCCTAAATGATGTGCTATTAGCAAACCAAAAAGTATACTATTGCTTAAAGATAATTATATTTACTTTGACATAACTTACAATTCCTTCCTCAATGAAGCCATGCAGCACTTGGTTTTCTCCACAGACAGATTTGTTTCTTTTCAGAATATTGAAGAGAGCAATGTTAGAGTGATAAGGTAACTTCCAGCTCATGCAAGACAAATCAAATGAGGGTGAGCTCTGGAGGAGCAGAAATTCTAGCTAAGTAAATAACAATAACCTCACTGTGCACAGGAAACTAACACCCCCTGAAAATTACACAGAGAGTTAGAAGATCAAATGGCCACACCTTGTTCTTGAAATGGAGGCTTTTTCAAGAACCTACATGTTCTTGCTGTAGAGCTTCTTCCGAACCAGGAACACATGAAAACACATATAAATACAGTATATATAAATACAGCAAGTTAGGGGGAAAAATATTGAGAAATCTTTGCATTTAATTGCACATATCAGTCCAGTGTTTTCTGTAGTCATTACTTGTTCTTCATGGATTAACAAAATCTTACAGGAAGAAATCTTTGTTGCTGTCTCCATGGCAAGGCCACTTTGTATAATTTAGACAGGGTGACTTCAGTCTCCTTAGGCAGTTTGACAAACTCAGAAATCTTCCTCTCCTCTCCTTTTTCTCCCATTGGTTGCACCCTGCAGTGCTGTGCAGACATGCCCACTGCAATGGTTACCAGCAGTCCTAAAGGAATTACTTTAAGATTGGTCATCCTGATCTGGCTGCTAGTGTGGGTTTGGCAGTGTGTGGTGAAGTATCAGCTAAAAACCCAGCTCATGATGCTGCCTCTAGCTGAGCACTTGTGTGCCAGGTGGCAGCTGGCCCTCAGGTTTGCTACTCTTGAGGCGATTTTGTATAGGTTGCATAATATGAAACCATTGCAATTTGAATATCTTTCTGAGATTTTCTAACAGGAATGAAAGATTTCTTCAGTATCTCTCTCCACTTAAAAAAAAGAAAATTTTGCTTTTTCAGAATTCTTTTCTCATTCTTTTTCTGTTGTGTGAAGAATTGGAAATACAAGATCTAGATTGATGCACAGTAAAGCTTGTTGACTTTCTACTTGTAAAGATGGTTTGGTCTGGAAACAAGACAATCAGCTTGTGAAACACTTATTCACACCCAACAGTATTCTTCTGTGCTCCAAAACCAGTTCTCCCTGAAGAACAAACTTGAACCAGAAGTAAAAATAGTGCTACTCCCTCCATTTTTTAAGATAATACCTAAGCTTATATTATTAATTGAGGAGTTTCCCAAGTTTAAACATTTAGTCACTCAGTAAAATAATTCAGAAGTCTGTGTCTAATGATGCCATCTGGTGACACCTGTCATAATGATGGCTAACTTTGTCTGTTATTTTTCCAAACACAATGTAAAAGCTATAAAGTGGTTTCATCAGATAATCAATGCTAAAGAAATATTGCCATCTACAAGGAGGGGTATCTTCCTGAGCTTTCTAATGTTATTAATGAGAGAGATATGTGTTTGAGGACAGTCCTGCTTTCACTGCACCTTAAAAAACTTGCTTACAACAAGGCACATCTCTTATAGGGGCATGAGGTATGTATTAATTTCTTAGACAGTGAGTAGGCTGCAGGGAATATTGCTGCACAGTGATCTATTGCCCAGCTGCAGCAAGGTTCCAAGGCAATGCTCTATTGTTATATTCATTTCACTGAAAGGTTTCCCTTACTAGAGTGCATTGGCCAATATTTCAGTCCTACTGTGTGCTAAACCAGCACTACTGCTGTACTGAAGTAATTAATTCAAAATATTAAAAAAATAAAATAAACATACATTTATTTATTACTAAGTCCAGCAGAGAACTCTTACAGTGACAGATGACATTAGCCTATAAGCCTTTATAACTTACACGGTAATAAAATGGGGTTACGTTTTTGAATTAAATTGATAACATGACCAAATCGATTTCATTAGTGTATCTGTCATATTTGCTGTTAATGATGGCTAACAGTGGAATAGAAACTGACAACAATCCCTGAAAAACTGTGCAGATCAAAATTATATTATACTGGCATTCATGAATTTTAATAACCTTTTTATCATGAATTTTGAACTCCCTTTTTAAATTTGAAGCTCACAAGAAAGAAGAGAATTAAACTTTCTACACCTGTCTCAGCTCCTATTATTTCTATTGTTACAAGTTAATAGGCTCAAGAATAGAAGACATTTCCACTAACTAAAACAAAAAAAAAAGGTCTTGCTTGAGAGTCTCTTGTGAGTGCTTATAGAGGAATGGATGTTTCTCTGCTGCTAAAGTGTTGACATCAGAGTCATTTCTCCTGAATGACTAGAGAGCTTTAGGACACCCAAATTGCTGTTTAGAAGACTGTTTGTGGAAGATGCTATTCGTATTAATAGACATTGGTACTCCAGTGTGTAACTCCCTTTAATGATAATCAAAGTTCTGCAAAAATCTACAGGACAATATACCTACTGCCAGGAAACATCATAACTCTTTAATTCCATTAGCAGGGCTTAAATAAATGTGAGTTGAAAGTGTACAAGTATTGAAATGTTACACCTTGCAGCACCATTTGAGAACATCAAAATGCCCCTATGTAATGTTACACCTTGATCCCTCTGCTACCTGAAAATGTGGTAAGATATTAAATACGTGTCAAATGAACTGAAAGACCAAATACCTTTCCTGACTTCAACCTCTTTCTTGGGTTAAAATTGTGAGAAAATAGATAATTAAAAAGGAAAAAACTGTGGGATAATCTTGACACAGGTAAAGGATAACTTTATCTCTACCATTTTATTAATAATTTAATCTTAAATGTATTATATAAAGGTATGTGTATATATAGAGAGTGAATGACACTGTGTGTGATTTGAGCTTACTGTTTTTCTTTCTCTCATAGATGTTACACTCAGGAGCTATGACAGTAACACGGGTAAAAAAAAATCAGAGATTGTCTGTAGGGCTTAGGTTTTAGAGGGAGAAATATTTAGTCTTCCATATGTGAGGGTTGTTCTGGCCTTTTGGAGATGCTGATCTTTACAAGAGAAACTTTGTCTTCACATCTTCTATAGTACTGTTAACAAAAGTTGAGTACTTTTAGTAAGATATTTCCTGTACTGCACACATATTATACATATATATTCATAGGGTACAGACTCTTCACAGAACCTATCTAAATGCTGACAATGTATTCAGAAATATTGTGGCTCCTGGTATTCAAGGTAATTTTATTTGGATTTTATACTTCTGGTAAATTAACCTTCACCTGCAGCCAGATACCTACACAGTCTATTAGCTTTCACTCCTGCTCTTCAACAGGACAGGGGGAGAAAATGAGACAGGCACAGGGAGGTAACCAACCTTCAAAGAAAAGTGGACTGAACTTAAGAGAATTAGTCCAAGGTATCGACAATAAAATAGGTGTGGATAATAAGAAAAAAAGACAATATTTAAAAATCACCATCTCCTCATTTTCCCAAAGTTCAACTTCATTCCAAACTCCTTCTCCTCCTGTCCTCGAGAGGCACAGGGAGGATGTGTGGTGGGAGAATAGTGGTGAGTCCATAACAACCTCTTTACTGCTCTTGCCTCCTGAGGCGTTTCCTTGCTTCAGCACAGTTACTCCAGTGGGACACAGTCCTCAAGGGAAAACCAGCTCTGTGTGGGCCTGCCACACGCCACAGTGCCTTTAGACCTTATCCACTGTGGCACTTAGGAATGGTATTCCCTAATTCATCTCTCCCACAAAAATGCAAACCACAAGCTTCTCCCCTTCCCCCAACCCCTCTGGTGAGAGAGACAAAAGAGAGATCCTGAGCTGTGATAAGAACCATTTACTGGAAACGTCTAGACAAGAAAACAAATAGGAATAGAAACAATATTAATAACAAAAGTATACAAAAAGAGAGTGATTTACATGCAAAAGATGCTCCCTGACCAACCCAGCACCGAATGACCCCTGAGACAATGAATGAAATGGCAGCAGACCCTCCACAGGTCACCTTTTGCTCCACTAGTACCAGTCACACTCCCCTCCTCAGAGGTGAGAACCCCTTACTTTGGAAGGGGGTGGTGTAGAATAACAACCTGCACACACCCACAGGGGTTCAGCCTCCACCCCCTCACAGCTGTGGTGGAAAAATTCACTGTCCTGGCCAAAACCAGGATATCCACCTACACCACTCCATGTGTCATCTCCCACAGGCTGCAGTGTGGACACCTGCTCCAGCAGTGTCTGTCCAAGGGCTGCAGGGAAATACCTGCCCCACCTTGGTTTCCTCCACAAGCTGTGGGTGAATCTTATCTCTGGCACCTGCAACACCTTCTCTCCTCCTTCACTGATCTGGGTGTCTGCAGGGCTGCTTCTCTCAGTTTTTTACCTCGCTTTTCACTGCTGTGCAGTATTTTGACCTTTCTAAAATCTGTTTTTCCAGAGATGTTTTCATCTTGGACAAGCTCTGCTGGGTGGAGCTGGCCTCGGGCAGCCCTGATCATCCTCACTGAGGCCCCCAGCAGCTGCTTTTCTGTTTTTCTTGTAATTGTTTGGGGTGTTTTTACACTAACATCTTTCTTCATTAATTGCAATACAAGGGATTTAGTCTCTAATCCACCATATTAAAACAAAATACCCAAAACCAACCAAACAAACCCCCCAAAACAACCAAAAATCAAACCAAAATTCCATTGATCCTCAAAGCCACTTAAGTCACTTTGAAAAAAGTTAATTTTGAAACTACAGACATAAATGTAAAAAAAAAAAAAGTACAGAACTGTTTCTTAACAAAGGTGATCAAGGCTGAAGGAAATTAGGAAATAATTAAATTAGTGAAGCCAACAGAGCCTGACAAGACACCCTTCTTGACAAACTCCTGTAAGACTGTGAAAAATTCCCCTTTCCCAAGTCTCTCTCATCTCCTGTCTCTGGGATAATTGTATTTTCAGTGGATTAAAGAAGGAAAAAACGAATGCCTTTGACATTGTATTTATGGCTGGCTCCCTCATGCAGCCAGCCCCAGGTATGTGAGGCTTTAGAAATACTTTGACAGTGCATTGCAGGCAATGGAGAACCACAGTGCACTTATGAATACACAACTGCAATCCATGACTTCCCAGTGGCTTTTGTTCACTGAAGACAAGCCATTGGATTATTCCATTCAGAGTGTCTCACTGAGGTTATTTTAAGATTTAGCACTGCTGCCCATTGCTGTATCCATCTGCTGAGAAGTCACTAACAATTGGTAGTCCATAAGAGAAATGAACCTCTTTCAATCTTCTTCTACACCTCCTCACCTCTTCAAAAATCCTTCATAAAACTTAGGTTTGGTGGTGCTTTGGGAGGAAGGAACAGAGAAGTAAATTGCATAGCATGTGAAATGGAGTATTGATGAATGTATTTTAAATATATGTATTTTAAAAAGGAATGAATAGTATTTTCAATGATAAAAAAGTGGATTTGGTAAATCTCAAGAAATTGTTTGGTTTTTTTAAATTAGATGGACTTGAACGGGAATCTTTATATCTCATATGTGTGACATGCTGAGTTTTTGGTCTGTCCTATCATGGGGGAGTGTAACCCACTTTTAAAAGAAATAAATATTCAGTTTTGATCCTCTAGTAGAAAATACTTACAAGGTCTGGCCTCAGCACATCCACGCAATTCTCTTAAAAGGGAATATAAATATTATAAAAATATAAATAATATATATATATAAATATAATAATATATAAAAATCAGCTGATTCATTCACTAAAATGTATGTCTTTTGGCAGAATACTGGAGCTTGGCAGGGGCTGGTGGAGACTGTCAACTACAGCGGGTTTCTCAGGATCTTGATCCATCAGGTTTGAGTGCTTTGAACAATGGAGAGTTCACAACCTCTCTCAGCAATTTATTCCACTGTTTGATGATCCTACCAGTAAAAAGTAATAATAAAACAGAAATTGTTGTTTTAAAATGGAATTTTATGTTCTTCAATTTCCTCTTGTCCTGTTTGCCACCACTGTGTGGTGTACTTGATTGCTACACTACCTAACAGAAAGGGAAATCCAAATCAGTAACTTTAATTACATGCAACCTTGTATTTAATTCCAGGTGTATACTTTCATGTATTTGTTTTGAACATCATTGAAGGGATCTTTTGAGATTAACAGAGAATAAGGATGTGAAGTGAACCAGTACAGAGCTGTCCCTGTGTAAAACTCTTGTCTGTCTGCACCAAACTCCTGAATCCAGGCTGTCTTAGTACCTGATAGCTGGGATCACTTGTGGCATAGCACCCTATGCAGTGTAATTGCAGTCTTACAACACAGATCTCTTGCTAATAAGCCCCTCTAGAATTCAAACCGTGCAGGAGAATTAGCCAGACTGCTCAGCTGCACAGGGCTGCTGCTGTTCTGACAAAACATAGAAACCTGTGATGTGGTCTGCTCTAGGAGAGAGCTTGTTTTACAAGCAGAGAGCAGTCCCTGTGTGACAACAGATCTAAGCTGAAAAGCTGTGCTGGACTCACATCAGCTTTGTGAAGGACAATTCTGTGAGGTACCACTGTGTGAGCAAAACGGAGGGGCATTTTTGTTTGTTTGTGTGGTATTGGCTTGACAGGTGCAGATGCAGCCACAGTGACTGCCACGGCATAACAGGACAGAAATCCTGACCTGTGGGTGTCCTGGTTAGCCTCATTGCCTGCACACTTGGAATGTAAACTTTTACAGGACATCCTTACATGTGTTTCTTTACTTCCTTTCCTTAAATGACAGGTTAGTACACTCCCTCATTATGCATTCTATATTTTTTTAATGTTAATTTTTAAGAAAATTTGCAATGTCATGAAAACCATGTTTTTCTAAAGCATAAAATTCCCAAGCACTCAGTTTGACTCACATGACAAAATATACATAGATACAGTTCAGGCCATCATTTCATGCATACTGTCACAAGATACAATAGAATTATTTACAATCTAAATCTAATTAAAGGGGATTCAGTAATGAGATAGAGATCAATATCTAATATGGGGTTTTTTTCCATCTGCTTTCCTCATCACTGTTAACATGTCAGAGAAAATGCCAATAATTTGATCTCATGCATGTGTTCTGTTGCTTTCCCACTGATGCACACAAGGTCAGCTGAGATATAGGACGCTCTAAACTCTCCATTTAGTTCCCTAATTAGTAGGTGGTCATGAGACAGCATATTCAAAAAATGACAGAAAATATCAATGTATCTCAAATACTAACTGTGGAATATCATTAAATAAAAATACATCTTTGATTTTGAGCACAGAAACATCATCTGAATACCTGAAAAAATATTGGACAGTTCAGACATTAAATACCTGTTGGATGTTTTTACTTTAAAGGCATGAGAAAGCCATCCTTTTTATAATAATTTTGCATGAATCTAGTTTCACAATAAGTCTAGGCAAACTGCAGTGGAAATCTTCCTGTGGTACAGCAGGGAGTTTATTGAGAAGAGAGGAATGTATTTTTATTGTTCAAAAAACTTACAGTTGATAGTCTTGAGAGTAGTAATTAAACTTTCCTCCATGCTAATATTTGTTTTAGTTAGACTGAGCTCTTATCCTAGTTGGGCAGAGGTTTGTATAGTTGTTTCATGTCAAAATACTATGAAGGTTGAATTGTGGTCATAGAGAAACAAGAAATATTATCTGCAGTAATTTCCTCCACTTGCATTTCCTCCTGTTCACTGAGTTCGAATGGCATCCTACTTCTAGACTGTCAATGGTTCTATTCCCTTGGTGTTAAAGTCCTCACTTTTTTTCAACGCAACAAAGCAAATATTTATTGAATGAGATGCAATATTTACTGAGAATTAAAAATGTCCCTGGAGGGCGGAAGGTTTGCAAAGAAATGGAAAAAAGTATACAGAAACCAACAAACGTTGTAGAAGCTGGCTGACCATGCCTAAAATATCTAAGACTTTAGATGAATGGTCCTGAAAAGGGCTGGGATTTCATTATCCAGATTAGACTTCCCCCGACTCATTAAAACCAGAATGAAATGCTTGTCATAGCGAAGTTCTACACTGAACACAGGAGTAGCACTAAAAGTGGTATACCAAACTTTCTGTGGTAAACAATCCATGAAAGGCAAAGGAACACAAATAAGGTGAAGATCAATATAAAAATATATGAGTATACGGAAAATTAATCAATCTGTTTTCACAGTAAGGGTACCATCTACCCATGAGGTTGTAACGGGTATGAAATAATAAAATGCACCATTTGACTTTATTTTCTTGTAACCCTGGCCTTCAACAAAAATCTTACAACAACTTATTTCAAACCTCTTTATCCTCCATGGAGTGTTTTTACAATAATTTCAGGTGACTGTGTGTTTTGTCTTTAATATTTTCTACTCTCCTACTGAATTCAAATCTATAATCTTAGAAAATGCAAGCATGTACCCACCTTATGCTTTTTCCCCAAATATCTATAGAACATACTGACTAAATGAATACTTTACATCCTTGGTGGATTTTTTAATAAAGAAATAGAAGAGATATTGATATTCTTTAAGTTTTGTCCTGTTATAACTCAATTTCTGAAAAGAAATAAAAATCACTCAAATAATATTACTCTGAAATAACTTATGTTTCATTAAACCTCTTATGGATGTAGCCCAAAGTATTGTAACTGAATTAACCTATAAAATTTAAATACATGGAAAGAAAATTAAACATTCACACTGTTAATATAATGTGAGTGTTGATGTATGTGAGGTCAGTGATATAAAATTGGAAGAACTAAGTAAAAATAGGTATCACGTGATATGGCAATCATATAAAAGAAATTACAAGACACTGGGCAGGGAAAAGTCTAGTGGGAAATAACTCATAGGTAAAATTTGTCTTATCTAAATTTATATGCCTAAAAATTAGGCATCTTGAGAAGGATTTTTTTACCTTGGCTTTAATTGCCTCAGGCACAGGCAACTGTTTTCAGACCTTCCCATATAGTTAGTGGAGAACTTGTAAGTACTGCTAATAGTGTTCTGAGAGCAATTTACCTTATCCTAAGGGAGACACAATCATTTGGCCCTCTGAAGAATTTAAATCATGAATTTAATTTCTGTTGACTTATGAGAGCTTAAAAACCTATATATGTAGCTGCTTGCATTCTATACTACTAAAATGAGGCCACAATTTTCCCATACTATAAACTGCTAATAACCCTTTTACAGTCAATAAATCATCTCTATAAGTTATGTATTCTAGTGTAAGATGCATGCCAATGGTCAGAGAACTGAATCTCTTTATAGAGAGTATATAGGCAACTTAAGTGTATAACTGAAATCAGATGTCTTGCTTGCATTTTTGTATCTCTGCATTTCAAGATTAGTTGATGAAATAAAGCAGGACATTTCTCTTCTTCGTTAATGTCTCAATTTCCATAAGTATGCATCTTGCTTTATAAAGTAAAACCTTATGATTCTGTGTTTGACTTTCCCAACTAGTCACCTTTAAATTGTTAAATAGATTATATAGATTCTATAAAATACAAAAAGTAATCCATGACTGATAATTCCTACAGTGTTTGGGTTTCTTAAAGCATTGTAAGATGAAGTGTACTTTTATACTCATGAAAGTCATGAGGCACTGGAGAAGACAGATTACATACAATACTAATTTTATCCATCAAGCAGTTCAATTAGAGGAGAAAAAAAGGGTAGTATTCTATATAGAGATTCTGTAACTCCTTCCACTGATCTCAGAGTTTAGCTACAAAACTGGGCTTTAGGAATTTTCTTTCCTTTTTTTAGTTTAAATGTTCTGGTACAAGTGTTTTCCACAGAATTTTGTGGGTAAAGCATGGATTTCTGAGCAGCAGTATGTACATGTGAAGGCACACACACACACGTACAAGCCCCAAGCTCAGCCTTGTTAAAATCTTTTGTTTTGCTCTTGTAAATTACTTGCATAACAGTGGTGGTGAGATCATAATTTAGTACATTGAGTGTGAGGATACTACAGAGCCACTGCACCCAGAAGTATGAAGTGTCTTTTTTGCCTTTAAAGTGTTAGTTTTTCAGTGTTTTGATAGCAACAGAACATACACACATGCTCAGATCCTGAAAAATATTTACATGTGTTATAGAACATTAGAAGTATTACTGACTTTAATAAAAATACTAATGTTTTCAAAATTGAGCAATTGCTAAGACCTAAGCTGGATAATAATTCAACAGTTGATCATGAAAAATACAACATCTAGTCTGACAAGAGTTACCCCTTCTCTTCCCACTCTCTCCAGCCAGCTGTTGAGCCATAATGTATCTAGGCAACAGGAATGATGTTTTTATTTATTTTGTGTCCCTGAGTCAAATAAGATGAACTTGAAATATGTTGGACACATCACTGGACTTCACCATAAGAGTCTTCCATAAGTTCTTATTCCTTCTAAAGGCAGTGGAAAAAATCCCACAGACAGCTACAGATTTTAGTTTTCCACTCTCACGCTCAGTGGCTTACATGGGAATTCTTTGTGCAAATATGTTGTATGATCAAATGTATAATCTATGATTCAAACAGAAACATATAAAACAATCACCCCTCTCCATGAGTGTTAAATAGAAATGTAAATCAGAGACTTCTGAATCAAATAATTTATGTGCTTCTCTCTTTGCAGACTGAAATAAATGAGCGTGAGGTCTAAAGCTTCATGAAGGTGTGGGGATTTGAGAATAATTTATTGTGTAAAAGAGCAACCAGTCAAACAATGTTAATTATAACACTATTTAAAGCTGAAATGCTTGAATCTAAATAATTTAGAAGTTATGTGATAGATATTAAACACCTCTGAAAAGGAAAAATGCTGTAGGCAAAAGTTCCTAATAAGTCTAGTTTGGTTAATTATTGCCTGAAGCATTTCTGAACTAATTATTTACCTCCAAAGTGGGATCCATGTTTTCAGCATTGAAGTGCCAGATATTGATTTTCTTTAATTGTCAGGGTATAGTACTAGACAGACCACACAAAGCTGAAGGTTAAGCCATTTATAGAAAGTGATAGCCAGGTCCTTCCATGTCACACACTGCGTCAGTGTGAAAGGGAGACCAAGGCCCTGAAACTCAGCACTTTCAGGGAAAAGGATTATTTGCCTCTGTCATCTGCCCTTTATGGTTCATTTAACATCTTAGATGGCCTGTGTAAATTAAGTGGGTTTAGTAGCTGCCCAAGTTCCAAGTCAAAGAGAGTGTTCTGTTCAATGGAGGAACTGGAGTATTTTATCCTTCTAGTTAACAAGATGTACATGGTTCAACAAGTAATGAACACTGAATTGTGTTAACCTGTGTTACCATAAATGGCTTAAAAATTACTTCAAGAGACTTTTTTATTTTCTGCACCCTTTTCCCCCAGCCCCTTTTTTAGTGAGTGAATATAGATATTTGACAAATGTTATTCATTTGAATTTCTCAGTAGGGTCTGGGTGCTTAGAGAATTTTTTCCTGTCTGGATAGATGTAGTTTTTTTGGCCATAATTTGGGATGTTTGAAATATTACAAGTCCCAGCATACTTGAAATCATAATCACCTTTATATCTCATCAAACCACACGCAGGGAGAAACATTTGCCAATTGGCTAGAGCTATTCCAGCCTCCTCCAACATAAAAATAATATAAAACAAAATAAATGCAACACAGCCTCTTAATTCACACCATCAGGGCCATCTCTGCTCATTTGAATTTATAAATAGAAAGAAAACCTTTTTCTTGTTTTGATTTTTTTGTAATTTGTTGCATTTTTCTTTAGTTCTTCAGTTTCCTTTTTGCAATTTTTCTCTTCCATGGTGATTACCTTCTGCTTAATCTTTTCTTGTTCATGCCCTTAAATTTTTTTAATTGGATTTTTTTAAATTTCTGTCTTACTATTTTTGCCACTTTGTCCGTCTCTTACTTAAGCTCAAGGACACCTACAGGAATAAAGTGGCATATCTTGTCTGGGGGAAAGGGCTGTCCCTGTAGTGAACAGTTTGAGACAAACCACCAGAAGATGACTTGGTTCTTAGGTGGGGTAAATTGTCTTCTGAAGGTTCCTATCTTTAATTTGTTTTTCTGTGCAGGAAGCCTAGAGTGACTGATGATCCTAACTTAGCAGGCTATCTCAAGTTAAGTAGAATGAATCAGACCTCGTTCATCTCACTTCTTTTTTCTTGTTATAGAACTTTTTTCTTCTTCTTCTTCTTCTTCTGTATTGCCTGCCTTCACCTGTATTTGCTCTGATGAGCTCAGACTGTAGAAACCCTTAACAGCCCACATGCCCAAACTGGGCACCATCATCATCTTCATTTCCTGTGGAGAAAGACAGAAACAGAGAACAATTCACATCACAGATTATAATGACTGCATCTCTTTGCTGGTCGCATATATAAATACTAAAGTGCTTGTGATTATAGTTTAAGCAGACTATTTTGATGTGATTAATTCCCACCCAATTTGTAATGGCACATATTCTCCAGGGCTGTATTAAAATGGAAAATTTGTTGAAGAAAATATATCTAATCTCTGTGATTTATGTTTTAACCAGTTCCACTCTTAAAGGGAAAAAAACCCCCATGTGTTAAATATAGAGATACTGTATTTACAAATAATAGAATTTCTACAAATAAATCCAAACAAATATTCTGAAATGCATTTCCTTGCTAAAGACATGGCATTTGAAATAACATATAAACATGACAAGTTTTGTATAACACTTTGCTTCAATAATGACTAATCTAATATTAGAATTATTAATATTATTTATTTCTGCCTCATAAACTTATTTAATTACTGTCTTTCTTTCCCCATCATGTCAGAGTAAAACTTGTTAAAGGAGATTCCTATTACCAAATATTAGTTTATTAACTAGATATAGATATAGATATAGATATAGATATAGATATAGATATAGATATAGATAGATATAGATATCCTTCCTCCACCCTTCACATTTCTTTTTCTTGTTAGTGTTGATAATAACTGAAACACTTTTTTCTTATGATCCGTTCAGGACTTTTTAGTGAACAAGATACACAGTAAATAGAACAATGCTGCATAAAAGCAGTCATTCATTCTTTTCCATTTCTTTAAATTGGAAAGTACAGCTATGTTTTATGCTCACAGCAATATAACAAAATTGTTTTTGTTACAGTTGTCAGTTATCTGTTCTTTAGAATAGAAAATGATGAAGAGTATATCTTTGTCTGTTCTTTTTGGGCTATAAAATAGAATTATGTGAAAAAGTGTGCTATGTATAAAGCAGGCTGAACTCCAACCCGAACCCCAAGGCCTATTTTGAAAAACTTTGGATTTAGTTCTAATTTTACATTTGCATCTGGGGTCCATTTTGACTTTATAGTGCATGTGTTTGTGTGAATGAAAATCTAAATACTACTACATGCTGAAATTACAGCATCTTAGAAAATGTTGAATCTCTTTAATCCCAAACAATACTGTCTTTGATATTTGTTTCACAACTTCTTGAAGTTTAAATTAAAAGCAATAAAATACTTTTTAAGCATCTCTTGCATGTTAACTTATGAAGAATGTGCACTGTTCTTAGGTAACCATTACTACCATGAAAAACAGATTACAGAAGCTATGATTAGTCCTATAAATAGTATTAATTTCTTTTCAAACTGTTAAATTCAATGTAAGTTTGGCTTTTTTTTTTTAACGTATTCAAGCCTGTTGATTTTCATTCTCTTTCAGTAAGGTACCCACTATATTCACTTACAATACCAGGATTAATAATTCAACACACTCTATTACAAAGTGGTGATAGAATTGCAGAGATTGTTCTCATAAAAAGGGTTGTTTATATACTACTGAAAAAAAGGTGTTTTCTATTACTCTTGACTGAAATGTTTCAACTAACCTTAGGAACTTCAGTAAAGAGTTGGCCCATCAAGGTCTCATGATAATTGGCTTTTCCTCTAAGTACTTCTAAAGACTATTCAGTGCTCTATTTCCTCATACACCAGTTAGCAAAGGCATTTAAAAATGTATCACATTACCAGTATATGTAAACTAGAGTAGATATGGCATGATGGTTATCAAATCTGCTAGGTGCATATTGTGAGAGAGTAGGCTTTTTTGATATAGTATAAAATAATAGATAAAATCCTCTTTCTTGAGCTCTGAGAAATCATTTTTAGGAAATGATAGTAAGAAACATGAAGAGTAGCCACAGGTGCTTTCTGAGGGAAAGCTTTTTTTCCTAGTGAATTAAAGTGTACAACAATGTTTCAGACTGCAACACAAATATTCACATGAATATAAAAATAAATTATTATAAAATGAATAACAAAATTAATTATATGTTTACATGAATATACAAAATACCCCAAACCAACCAAGCAAACTTCACTGTTTTCTTGGATATTTCATTTTCTGTTACTGAGTTACAGTTTGCAAAGTGTTTTGGTTCAGCTCTCTGTTGTCATGCTGATTTGTTGCGTGGGTGGTCAAAGCAGGTTTTAATTTAGAATCAAGAGTAACAAAGTGAATATGAACAACCAAGAGATCAACCAACAGCAGCAGTCATTCAGCAAAAAATAAACTGAAGTGAAACAATCATGAGTTGCTCACCAACAGTTTGCGACCAGGAAAAGAAGAAACGTCTGAACAAGTTATCAGTCACAAGCATTCAAAATATGAGGGTCTGAAGGCAAAATCCTTCCTTCCACCCCCAAATATTCTGTTGCTTTTCTCTAATGTTTCATGAGGCATGTCCACAAATGATTTCAAAATTGTTGGGTTTTGGTTTTCTGTATTGATTATTCTTGTCAGAAACTTCTTGAACTTTATGGATATATTTATTCTTTTCCCAGCACTCTCTTCCTTCAACTATGGGATATATCAGGACACTTTTGTTGTTGTTTGTTTGTTTGTTTGTTTTGTTTTTTGGTTTCATTTCTTTTCAATTTAACACAATATAATTAATCTTTGAAGAATATGTGTCTGGGGTTTAATACATAGCTTTCAAAATTGTCTCCAATAATATCCATTAATTCTCAAGAGCTACAGTTGTTCAAAAGACAAAAAACATTTTATATAATGTGGGCTAACACTGTTTAAAATTTTATTGAAAATTAGAAGATTATTAATTCAATATCAAAATTAGATCAACACTACCTGAAATAGATACTCAAACTACAATTTTAAAACTGAAGGTTAAAATTCTTTCCCCCACTATGTCTTGTCTATGCTTCTATTCTTTATCTTATTTAATTTACTTTTAATAGCACAGTAGCGGTAAGCAGACTACATCTTAAAATGTTATTTTAGAAGTATAATATAATTTGATCTTCTTTGTAAGTCTTCCCCTTGTCTCATTTTCCCGTGCCCATTGTATTTCAGAGCAGAACTAAGAAGGAGCGATCTCTCCTTCTATCACTGGGTGGCGTTCGATTTACTGCTGACAGCTGCTCCCAGGAGCCTCAGCATCCCCAGGTCTTGGAGGTGTTTTCCCATAGACAAAATAACCTGAGCAGGGCTAACTCAAAAAACAGATTTTTTTTTTTTTCTTTCATTATAAGTATGCACAATATAAAGGTAAAGAGGTAAAATATCTCTAACTTTCATTAATATTTGGGAGATCTCTATGGAAATAAATTGGGAAGAGGTGAATGCCATCATTCCAGTGATGAAGCTTTCTCTTTAAAATATTGTATTGAAAATGTGCATGTATTGTGATGCCTTTCAATTGTGTCTAACTCTACTGTGATAAGGCTCCAAAATATTAACTTTATAAACAGCCAGACTGAATTCTTAAATGCAATCAGGGAAGCATAACATTTTATAAATTTGTTTAATAAGAATTTGTAATATTTAAAGCTGCTGACCTGAAAAATCCAAAGAACTCTGAAGGCTCCTGTTCACTAACGTGGTTCTTGGCATGCAAATAATTGCCTAATTTTTTTTGGAACTTATTTCAGTTCGCCATAGATATATGTTCACCCCTGGAAATTACACAAAGGGTATTTATTTGGGAAATTGGTGATGCCATTTAGGTTTTGCCTTTTTTTTTCTTTTATATTTTCTTTGTATTCTTCACACATATATTTGTAGCTCTGTATTCTATGGTGTTAGTGGCTAGTTTTCTCAGTACTTTCCCATGGCCTTTTCTTAAGCAGAAAGACAAAACAATTCCAGAGCTCCAAGGCCAGGAGGTACAAGGCTCTGTGCTCTCTTGGTTCCTCCTGGAACCAAGCCCAAGAAAAGCTCTTGGAGATACATTCTCACGGACAAAGTACTAGCAGTGCTGAAAGGGGGGACTCCAGAGAAGGGGCTTGACCTGCGGGAGAATTGCATCACCACTTGTCCTCCTAATTAGTGCTTTTCATCAATTATGCTAATTTCCTAAAACACATAAAATGCACTTACACCTGGGAGGGGTAGGCTTTTTCAGGTGGACATCTTTCCATAACTGCTCCTTATTATCTTGAGTTTCATTTCCAGGGAAAAAGACAACATTGGGAATAACCTTTTCATGTTTGTAGTTGTTCTTCTGTTACTGACTGTGGTGGATGACCTTGGCCAACTGCCAGATGCTCACCTTGCTGCTGTCTCACTCCCCCTCCTCAACAGGACAGGGCACAAGATACAAAAATCTTGTAGGTCAAGAAAAAGACAAGTGGACCACTTACCAATTTCTGTCATGTACAAAACAGACTTGACTTGAGAAAACAAATGGAATGGATTTCCTATTAAAATAGACCTTGGATTGTGGTGGTGGGTTTTGTTAAGCTGTTTTGGAGCTGTTTATCCCAACGGTTCATCCCTGCTTCCTTCCCTCTGATAAATCAGGTAGCATCCAAAGGTATCTCCTCCTCTGTCCCTTTGTCTCTCTCTCCTGACCCTGCCCTGTGTTAACCTAGGGCCAATCACCTTCCTGGTGAAAATGTAGAAGCCACAAATGTTAGACTCTAGAAATATAATGCAGAAAATAATTTTCGGAATAAAAAGGTTTCACTCCCTGTTTTAAAACAGGTATTCACAAAATAACAAAAGGAAAAGAAGATCTGTGTTTTTGTAATTACGTGCCATCTCATCCGTGGCACAGAACATTTGTTAACAAAACAGTCCCTTGCACTGTGTGCTCAATTGCAGAGTCTTTATATGTGTAATCAGCTGTATAAAGCAATGAGAAGTGAATACCTAAACACTGAACTACCAAGATATGTCTGAAACGTGACAAGAAACTACATAATGGGGTGTGCAAACATGCCTTCTTGCACACACATGGCTCGTTTCACTCAGATAAGGGAGTTAACACCAGAGCTGGCCTTATTAGCATGTTTTTTGAGAGCTGATGGGCTCAAGCTAATACTTGGCATAAGCTGGATGAGCTTCAGAGGTATTCTAATATGTGGATACCCTTTCAAGTATACTACTTTCAAGTAGGTAACCTTATAGCCACGATTCTTGAAGTAAATCATGAAATGACCTTTTCTAAGTTCCTGAAAAACCTATGTCAGACTAGCTATAGGGAGATCCTGCCTCAAAGAAGTTACAAAGATGCAGGAAATATTATAAATATTACTTGGACACAATGCAACAATTATCCAAATCCATTGGAATTATCTCAGTCTTTTCAGTAGTCTGAGAAAAAAATCTTAGTGTACTATAAAAGCAACTTTTGATTTACAGGTATGCAATCATTGTATCCTATATATATCATAGGATCTGTAGATCTAAAGAGTATTGCAAATGTTTTATACTATATGCATAGTTAGAAGGCTTATGTCAAAAACATAGCTGTTATCTGTTCAAAATTGCATATATGTGAAAACCAAATGTATATATACATACTGTCCCTATTTCTTCTTCACTAAAAGTACATAAAGAGATGTGGGAGGTTTTGCAGTCTTGCTACCTGTTGCAAAATGTGCTCTCCATATTTATTTGTTAGATTTTATGTTTGAGTCCTTGTGGGTATAAACAACATGAGATTTATGAACAAATGTTACATGAAAATAATATATAATATCTCTCACCACTGGCTTAGATCTGTTTGAAATTAAGAATAACATAAGGTCATAAAGGAAACAGCATTCCTAGCAACTATATAAATTTATCTTTTTTAAATAGGTCTGCTATGAAGTGAAGGATAGTAGTATATTATATAGTCTTTATAATGTAACCCTCATTGCAATGGAGCTTTCATGTTTCACCAATTTTGTTCTATGGAGCTTTATCTCATTGCCTTTTCTCCTTGCATTGTCTTGTTCTTTCACAGCTTTAAGATTTTAAGTGAATTCAATGTCTCACACCTTCATAACATTATTCTTAGTAGAAACCACTGGTCTTTTACTCCTGAGGTTTTGTCCTGCTTTGTCCTTGGTACAACCTTTCTTGTTTGATGTTTTTATAACCAAAGTTTAGAGAGCTGCTGTAAGTTACTAGAAACAACATATTCCACCATAACTTAATTTATTTAGGAGATGTGAAATCAAAGACATTTAATTTGCTATCATTTCAAAGTGATTCGTGACTGTTGATGAAATTGTCATTTGAATGACTCTGAATTGAAATTTCAATTGAAATTGCAATAACATGCAAACGTTCTTGCACAGTGTCCAGGCACAGCCCCGTAGGTGAGTGTGGTTATCCCAGACCCAACAGAAAGAGCATCTACATTCAAGCTCCTGATCTCTTTCTGATTATGCTATTACCATCCTAGTGGGAATCCTGCAGTGGCTTTTCTTCAGTCTTTCATACAAGTCCTGTTTGTGTAAACAGTTGATCATAGCCCAGTCACTGGACTGTGTGCTTAGTTGTTCATTCTTTTCAGTCTGATAATTATGTACTTACAAAAAGTGACATATGTTCAGAAAGATAGGATTTTTGAAGGTGTTTACCTCACAACCTGACATTTGTAGAACTCATTTGGGCTGATGATGTACGTTTTTGCTTGTAGGTAATCCATATCTTCTCTATCATCTGCTGAACATCTTAATAATAAGACTATCTCTGTTACCTAGAGTCTTATTTATAGATTTTTTTAAAGAAAAATTATTTGTCTAAGTAGATGATCTAATTCTCATTTGTGTCCATCTTGTTGGCTAGGCTAATGAAACCAAGTAAGGGGCAAGCAAGCATTTTGGCCTTAGGCTTATAAGAAGCTGTGTTTGGTATAATTAAAAACCTAGCAGACTAAGTAATTAATAAAAATAATTAGAACTGCATATTCGTATCTTGCTGTCTTTCTCTCTCTAGAAACATTTTTTCCTATAGTTAGCTGATGCCAAACAATTTTTTATTAGCTTTGAATAGAAATCACTTGACTGAAATTGATGAACAGCAGGGAACAACATAGCAATGTGGGTTACAAAACTGAATTTGACATTGAAGAGTAATAACACTAAGGACTCATACGGAAACTTATAAAAGAAGATATTTATGAGTTTAGCCAAATGCAATGAAACTAAATTCAAGAAGCCTGAAGTAAAGTGAAGAAGATAACTAAAACTAAGCAGGGAAATGATGATGTGGTTTGGAAGAGACAGAAAGATAAGGGAAGAAATATTCTGTTCTATCTAGAATAACAAGGGAATCCATTTCTTTGTGGAAGACTTGTGCATATCTATGTCAGCAAAATTAGTGAATATCCAAGTAAATTTGAAGTGTATAAAATCTGTGCAGGTGATGCTTTCTGCTTTGCTAAAGTATTTATTTAAGAGCCTGCTTTACTGCATTTAAGACATTTTCAAGGGTTACAATAGTTATTTTGCTTTTAGTTATCTTACTCCCCTCTCTAGTAATTCAAAGTTTAGAGATTTTTGTGGCTAATTAAGAAGGAAGCTCAGATATCAATTATCTTAATATATATTGATAATAGATTATAAATCACTGACTGAGTAACAAAAGCATCAGGATGCTCCTTCTAACTTCAGAGGACATCAGACTAAGAGAATTAACTTTCTAAGGTGCATTTTCTCTTCCAGAGGTGCATAGACATAGATTGCATCCGGAGTCAATGTCAGGGGAAAAGTGTTAGAAAATATTTCATTCTGTATTAAAATAATGAAGATAAGACACTTACAGTGAATGATGAGATGTCTAATCCTCCCTTCTCTGTAGCTGGAACACTGGAGATTAGTTTGGATTATATGACTGATTTGGAGATGGTTAAAATTAGGCTAAAATTATCAACAAAGTTAAAATGGTTTCAGGGACTTTTACCCTAAGCTGTTTCTCATCTCCCACTTTCATCTTCACCTACAGTTATATCTCCATTTTGTGCTGTGTTTAAGCTCACAATATCACAACTATACAAATAGCATAAGCTGTTGTGCCTATTTGTTAGGAAGTATACCACAATAAACAAACAAACAACAAAAAACAACAAAAACCACAACTGAACAAAAAATACCCCAAACACACAAAACAGAAACCACTCCACCCTTAACCCACCAAACAAAAGCCCTCACAAAACCTAAAACTCACCCCCCAAGAAAGTCAGCAAAACCTAAACTCCCAAGTTTTTAAAATTCAGTGAAAGGTAACTTTATAGCACTTGGTTGTAGCCTTGGGAAATGTGATAGGAAGACTTCAATCTTGGCTTTGTATGGGGAAGGGATACAACAAAAACAGTGACCAAAATCCAAGAATCTCTCAAGCTTTTTACTTAATAGTTTTGCACTGCCATTCTTTTAGAATATAATTTACTTTGGAAAAGATAGATTGATGAGCAATATCCAACCATCAGCCTTATTAAAAACATACAGCTTTTTGAGCAATGTTCCTATCTTGTCAAAATCACTCAGATTGTTTGATTAAAATTTATTTATTCAAAGTCTACTAAATGCAGCTATTTGTGAGAGAACTTATCTTTAAGGTACTGTTTTGCTCTTGTTTTTCACAGCATAAACATGGTTCTTTGTTTTCCTTTAATGTGTATTGTTTCGAACAAAAATGGGCATAAAATATAACAAATGCACATATAAAGTTTGATCTGTTCCTGTGCCCATTCTAGTCAACACTTAGGTGAAACATATTGTAATATATGTTCTATATGTTAGCTAATTTAAATTATGTTTATTTTTTGTGAGGTACCATGATGAATGCTGCAAAGGGATAAAACATATTATGTGCCTCAAAATGGCTGGAACTGTTGCCAAGAAAACAGCAGATGTTCACTCAATCGACAGCAAGAAAACTGATATTCAACATGTAGAGAAATTATTTCAGCAAATTTATAATTTTTTTTACTGGGAATTTTTGGAGACAATGTGAACTGAAAGACAAGAGACATTCTATTTTTGGTTTTGTTGTGACTTGCTGTGTGGTCTCTAAGCAGTTCCTTCACCTTTCTCTGTCTCCATTTCTTGTTTCTCCCTTTGTCTCTTCTCTTTAGAATTTAGGGTTTTCAAAAGAGTCTATATTACACATTTGTAGCATGCACAATGAAACCACTGCAATATAAATAATAATTATAATAAGGCCAATTTTAACTCTGTCTTCAGCACACAAATGAAAGAAAATTCCTCATTTTCTGTAATTTCAGAAAAAATTACTTGTTATTAATGTTCTCGTGAACACAACAGGAGGAACTGGAGATAGATCAGGATCATGTCTTCATTCTATAAACTTTTTGGCTGGTTTTAGTGAAATCAACTTGCAGCCGAGCTGGAGTCCAACCAACCGACAGAAAAGACAGGCTTTTAATCAGGCTTCTCTACAATGGAGCACATCCATTTGATAAATGAACTAATTAAGCAAATGAATAAGTATAACCTACCACTGTGAATGACACTATGAAAAACTTTCAGATCCATATTAATAGTTCTAAAAAAACCAGAAAAAAGGACCATAAAAATACAAGTTCAATTCATGAAGCACATTTACGTAAATGAAATTTTACCATGGGCAGTGGTCTGGTATAATGCATGCTCTGTGTGTGTAAAGATGACAAGGGGTAAAGAAGTCTGAAATAAGGTTATTTCGCTTCTGAGGTTTTCTTAATATCAACCATTTCACAGGCAGAAGAATGTAGCAATGACTCATGCTCTTTCTGAATGTCCCTTTGTAAAAGTAATTGGAATGCCAAAACACATGTATCCTGGTTTTTCTTTAATAACTGAAATCCATGCACAACCTCACCAAAAAAAAAAAAAAAAAAATTCTTTCCTGACATCGAAAAAACCAACAAAACAACAACAACAGGAAGAACAACAAAACAAACAACAACAACAAAAAAACACCTCAGACTCATTTAATATAACCTCAGCTGCCTTTTTCCATCTTTGTCTGATTAGAGGTTTCTAGGATTTATTTGACAGCTTTGGAAACAACATGTCACCTCATTGGTTTCAGGGAAATAGCAGTGATCTCTGGGACGTTTTTTAACGTCCTGCCTCTCCCATACATACCCTTGAAACTGGCTTTCTCTAAAAAATATTATATTTAAATAAGACAAAAAGAATGACCTCTCAAGTAACCAAAATGTGAAGAGGTAAGAGTCAGTTATTAGAAATGAAAGTTTGAATGAATTTGTATTCCTATGATACCAAGGTTATATGCTGCTCATCCACAGTTGTCTAATCTTCAGCTGCTTATCCAATTCAAGGTGCTTTTCATTTCAGTATTATTTAATAAGTTGCTTCTTTTCCTACAATAATTATAACCTTTTAGAGAATTGTTATGAGTTTTTTTTCTTTAAGACACAATACACATATTAATAACTTGTGTGACAATATCTGTTCCCAGGATCTGTTTTTTTATTATGAGATTACAAGTCATCAGTGAGTTATCCACCAGGAACAGAAATCCAGTTAGTGAGAGCCTCTGAACTGAACCTATTGAAAAATTGCCATTTCCAGCTAGATATGAAATCTTTGCATAGAAGAATTTTGTCCATTTTACACCCACTATCAGAATTAAAGCAAGCAGTAAAACAATAAAAAAGAAGGGCATTTATCAGTAAAGACACTGTGGTAGCACAGCAAATACTTTGCTAAGATTACCTCCAATGACATGTCAAATCCTTCACCATTGTCTTTACTGTAATATAGAATTATATAATCATACCATAGTTTTGAGCTGGAAGGGATGTTAGTGATCATCAAATTCGAATTCCACTGTCATGGGGACACCACTGATGGACCAGTCCCATCCACCCTGGCTTTCCATGCCTTGAAGGGAAGGGCATCTACAGCTTCTCTGGGCAACCTGTGCCAGTGCCTCACTACTCTCACAGTAAAGAATTTCTACCTAAACATAATCTAAATTTCTCTCTCATTGAAGCCATTTCTCCTTGTCCTGTCACTACATGCCCTTCTACAAAGTCCTTCTTCAGATTTTTTCCAGGCCCTATTTAGGTCCTGGAAGGCTCTCTTAGTGTGTTAGTATAGTGGTAACCTGTTGAAACAACTGCAGCAAGTGGGAGTGTGTTGTATAGTTGATAAATATAAATTTAAAGCAGGTTAAATTGACTGTAAAGGTGCTTTATGGGTTATTAGCTATACAAAGTGTGTGAATTTGAGAAATGAAAAAGAGTCCTGTTAAAGTCACTTGATAGGTAGGGAATAATAATGACTTTCTGTAGTTATCCTGCAGAACCTCTCATAGAGAAGCTACAAATTCACAAAGTACAGTTGTGTAATAAGCAGTTCTTACATATGTTAGTTTAGAAAAATGACAAGTATCTCATACAGTTACAGATTTTTCATACAAACTGTAGGCTACTGCTATTATCTCTCTTGTAGTATTTTTCAGACTTGTCTTTTTTAAGCCTCTGATGTGAATCTGCACATAGGACATGGCTCGCTGACCATACATTCTGTGATGTACAATCAGAGAATGCCTTGGGTTGGAAGGAACCTTTAAGACAATCTAATTCCAAGCCCCTTATAATGTCAGGGATGCCTTTTACTAGACCTGGTTGCTCAGGGCCCCATCCAAGGTGACTATGAACACTTCCAGGGACAGGGCATCTGCAGCTTCTCTGGATAACCTGTTCCAGTGCCTTACCACCCTTACTGTGAAGGATTTTTATTTGATATCTAATTTGTACTTTCAGTTTGAAGCCATTAACGCTTTTTTTACCACTACATGCCCTTGTACAAAGCTCTCTCAAGCTTTCCTGTAGGTCTTCTTCAGGCAATAAAAGCTGCTGTAAGATCTTCCTGGAGCCTTCTACTCTCCAGACTGAACAGCACTGACTGTCAGCCTGTCTTCCTATGAAAGGTGCTCCAGCCCTCTGATGACCTTTATGACACTCCTCTGGACTCTCTCCAATGTGTTCAAGCTCTTTTTATGTTGGTGGCCACAGATTAGATGCATTACTCCAAATGTGGCCTTGCTGAAGTGCAGTCCATGAGAATAATCACCTCCCTCAACCTGCTGACCTATGTTTCTTTTTATTCAGTTTATACATTTGGATTTATACATTTGGATTTCTGGGCTATGATTGCACATTTCTGGGTCATGTCAAACTTCCTATCAACCAAAACCCCCAAGTCCTTCTCCTCAGAGCTGCTCACAATCTACTTTCTGTCCAGCCTGTGTTTGTGCTTTGGATTGACCCAAGCCGCTGCAGCACTTTGCACTTGGCCTTGTTGATGTTCATGAGGTTTGCAGAGGCCCACCTCTCAAGCCTGTATATATATACAAAAATTAGAAATAGTTGAAATTCTATTTTTCATTTCCTGTAAGTGCTTTTTTGGAAAGTGACTGTGACTGTGAGTTTTAATTAGTAAACATAAATTAATGTCATATTTAATGATTTTTTTATTTAATTTATTTCAATTTTATATTTTTAAGAAATTCTTGTACTTCATTGCCCTTAGAAATGAAAAGGGAATATGAAGCTATTTAAGCACCATGTCTTCTGTATTCAAGAAGTTCTTTTTATTTCCTGGGACATCTTAATTTCTAAAAAAACATAATGATCTGACCTTGAAAAACATGCTCTCTGTTTTTAGAGTTAGCTTGCTCCTTTTCTTTTGTACTATATCTCCAGTGTATCAGGCTATGCTAATTTCTGTTGTGGTATATTTATCTTTCTGCAAACTGCCCCATGCCATTGAACTGAGGGATGCAAAATCAACATGGTTGTTTCTGCTCAGTGCCTCTATGGTCCATTAACACATGTGTCACAGGTTCCTGTGAAATTGCATTAAGTTAAAATGGGTAGTAGTGTAGAGAAATCAGAGTTGGAAACAATAAAAATGTTGTCTTGCAAGCTGAGAGCAATGCTCTTTTGGGAGAAAGACAGGGAATGTAAAATACTAGGCAAAGTCACTTAGAAATTTCAAGACTGCTGTGATGCATTCAATAATATCACAGGGGAAAGGAATTTTCTTTAAAAGAAACAGGCTGCCAGTTGAGACCATTAGCCATTCTGTTACCCCTACGTAATAAAGCTAAATCATGTAAGCTGTGCAGATAACAGATGGACCAACAGAGACAAATCATTTGTGATGTAACTGATAACTAGGTCAAAGCTGAATTATTGTGTACTTTAAGAGAGCGCTGAATAGTTTGCAAGATTAGGGAAAACTTGACTTCCCAAATGAAAGCAGTGAGAGAAACAAAATGCATCTTGTTATGAGCATGTACTGATCCATAAAGACAAAATTCAGGGGTAAATGGATGACAGAGAACAGATTTCTTGGTAATAAATGGGAAGGCAATCACAGCAAAACACAATTGTCCAGTGCCAAGGACACACAGTCATGGTAACAAATTATACTCATCTCCTGCAGACATATGTAATTTTCTGGACAAATTAAAATGCACAAAACTATTCCTTTTATATTTCTTGCTTTGTATACATACAGTTTTACGGCTATTTTATGATTACATCAGTAGTCATCACAGATCTGAAACAGATAAACAGACATACCTGATTGCTTGATTAAGAACGACTGATAGAAAACAAATATTGGGGACGACCAAAGCATGACTTCAGGAAAGATATGGAAAAGACAATATTCGTCTGATGTTAATATTGAAAACTTGCTCACTTCGCAGAGAAGAATCAATTAGTGATTCTATTTTTTTTTTTTTTGCAATATAGTCTACTTGTTTATAATTTAAATCTTATTATTACTAGTATTTTATTTGGGTAAACACAACAGTGATGCTAAATATTTTTTGTCATTGGAAAAAAATATTAATCAGTTCTAACTCGTTTTATGCTAATAAATAAGGTGTAATTCTTTATACCTTTCCTACTTATCACATTTTTTTACTTTGCTGATCTGTATAGGAGGGATTTTTCTCAGACTTCAAAGGTGGATGAAAGTTTTCTTTGGGGTTAGAACTGACTGTTCTGAAGCCTGCCAGTTTTGTTCAAATCCTTCTTTTTTTTTTTTTTTTTTTAGCCAACTCTACATTGTAGTGATTTTTACTCAGAGTATCCCAAAACCCTCACTCAAACCAATAATCATGTGTTGATAGGTGAAATTAGTTTCAGCATTTTAATGAAGCTCAGCAGCTGGGAGACAGACAGCTCATCTGAAGATTAAATGAGAAAAATTGCCACTTTTGCTGGTTCCTTTAGGAACTCATTTACATTCTGTCAGCTCCTATTAGGGATGGGAACTGCGAATATTGAGGGAAATATGCATGAATTCAGTGCTGAAATGGCCAATCGTGATCAGTTTCTTCCTGCTTACAAAGCTGCCAGAAGATTTTATGTAGTTATGCCTTCTGGAAACAGTGGGTGATAATCTGCTTGCTTTCAACCCTCTCTTAACATTTTGAATTTAACAGAACCAAAAGAACCAAACCTCCAGCAAAACAAGGAGAACACATGATAAAAATGTAATCCTAAATCTTGGGATTAATATTCCTGGATCATCCTAGACTTCTACAGTATTCTGTCTCTTTTGTTTTCTTGCCTTTTTTTTTTTTTTCAGTCGTGGGTCTGTAAAGCTTCAGTATTTGTTTTTATGTGACAGTACCAACAGCAATGACAAGAAAGGTACCACACAATGCATCTTTCCCTTGTTACAGCCCTGAATGTCTGTGTGCTTGGATCTTCATCATATTGACAAGTTTTCATGAGTCTGCTGACAGAGCCAATAGTAGACTAGGAATCTATAGCATGTAGATGTTATCCATTTCTCCACTGCCTTTGGTTATATTTATACAGACCACACTTGGAGGTGACTGTGCCAATGAAGGAAATGCATTTAAGCTTTCAACCAGGAATGTAAAAGACAATGCATAAGTGGACACAGGAAGAGTAATGCTACTTTAAACTTGGGAAAATGCGATGTTGTTGTGTTTGCAGATTTTTGTTGTTTTCAATTTTCTTCAAATAAAGGTTGCAGAAGATTAATAAGTTCATGGGAAAGTGGAATAAGATGGTATAAGATGCTCAACAAATGTTTTTCTACTCCTCGTGCAGGAGAGTTTGATGACAAATTCACAGTTTCAATGAAACAGCCAGATTTTCTGTTTCAGAAATATTTAGATAAATTCTAAATGGAAAATTATTTAATTTTTAGATCTAAAGGTTTGAGTAACTTATCCCTAACAATTCTAAGGGAAAATAAGATCCCTACTGCTGTTGATTTTTAATAAAGCTGAGTAGATTACTATGAATAACCTTGCACTCTCAAGAACATACTAGCATCATTGAAATGGAGCAAGTCTGTTCTACAGGACATGCTAAATGGCTTGAATCACACAGGTAGAAACGTAGTGTTTGCATTACACTTACAAGGAGAGGATTATAAAAAGCAAATTGTTTTGCAAAAGTGGACATAATAAGCAGCTACATTTATCATACATTTGAAAGTGATGCTGTACAACTCTATGGTGATACTAAGTGTGAGACTGAGAATGATTAGAGATATTAAAGAGTATTTCAAATCTGCAGATACATCTGCAGATACAAATTTTCAGCTGGTGCAAGGCTTTCAATGTATCACCTGACAATCCTTGCTTCCTTGCTCCGTACTTCCACTCTAAAGTATATAGAAAAATAATTCAGGATTTAGAAAAGAGCTAGAAGAATGACACAAGTTTTGGAAACCCCATTTCAGAGCTTTGGACTGAACTGACCTTTATAAAGTAGTTTAAAGAATTTCATTATAACGTATTTACGATTATTTAAAACACTAGAGAAACCTGGAAAATAAGAATTACAATATACCTTTTACAGGTGTCCTGCAGAATCAGATAGCATTTCAAATGCATGAAACTAACACAAATTAAAAGTAGAAAGCATATTAATTTAGTGTCAAAAAACAGTACACAGTATCAATCACTGAAATAGCCAGTACATGCTAGTGGACTCTTCTGAAATCTAAAGTATGCTTGTAAAAAAGTATACAGTACTTTCCACAACACCTCTGTCAAAAAGTATTTAATAAAATACTAGTAGTATTTATGAGTATGGTTAGCATTTTAAAAATTCAAAAGGTATACTAATTTATATGTCCAAAATTTGTAAACTAAGAAGTAAGTAAAAAAATTAAGTTCACGGAAACTACTGTCCAGACAGCTTTTTCTTTATTCCCACTAATATCATGGACAGATTTTTGTGGCATCTATGTCAAGGCATGTGGATACCAGAGAAGTAATTAGAAACACCAAGAATATTTGTACAAAGGGAGAATTGTGCCTGAGTAATCTGGTGGCCATGTACAATGGACTGACCACAGCTGTGGATGAGGGAAGGGCTATGGGTGTTGTCTACTTGGACTTCTGTAAGGCCTTTGAAGTGTTCCCACACAACATTCTTGTCTCTAAATGGGAAAGATATGGGCTTGATGGACAGAATATAAAACGGATAAGGAACTGGACAGATGGCAGTTTCCAAAGAATTGCAGTCAACAACACTTTGTCCATTAGGGGATCAGTAACACGTGGTGTCCCTCAGAGGTCTCTGCTGGGACCAGTATTAATCAATATATTTATTACCAGACACTGGGATTGAGAGGACACTCAGCAGGTTGTCAGATGATACCAAGCTGAGCAGTGCAGTCGATTCACTTGCAGGAAGGATACAGAGGGACCTTTTCAGCCTGGAGGAGAAGGCCCATATGAACCTTATGAAGTTCAATAAGTCCAAGGTCCTGCATCTGTCTTACTATTAAGACATAATTTGGATAACCTCAGAATTGAGAACTAATACTGATTTGAATTACACTTGAATCTATGTGCAAAGGTTATTTTAGAAGGTTGGTGATTGGTATATCTTAATTTTTAATATTACTCTAAATGATAATGAATAATATTTGAAGATAATTTTCTTGTTTTTCTGATTTGGTTATTGATACCTGTAATAGAGTGATTGCTGGAAAAAAGAAAAAAAGAGTTTAATTTATTGATTTTTTTTCTGGGATTTTATGTATATAGAAGAGATTTATATAGATAAATGTTATGGATTTGCATTGCTGGCATGTCTCATTTTTTTCACTGGCAGTCTTAAGTTAAGAAACTTTCTTCATTAATTTCCTTACAGGTCAATGACCTGTATAACAACTCTGTACTGTAAGCACTCTTATACTCTGTAAATTGCCTTACATATTAAAAATATCATCTCCACATAGCAAACTATCTGTTAACGAATAGCTGAATGACTAAAATGCATGTTGAGAAATGGATAAAGATTTTGTAAGGCAATTAAGCTTAGCCTTATGCTTTCATTATTCTGGTATTTGCATTACAAAAGAGTATTGTACCATCAGAAAAGTGATATGAAGACAGATATGTTATTATTGGGAAACTCAACAGTCTTCATAATTAACTCTTCTGTTCTGTTTATACCATGCTGAAAAATAATTTGTTTTGAAGCTATAACATTCAGTATGTCAAAAATAAACATTTATAAATGTACTACTGATTTACAAGGGAGGTTAATATGAATGTGAAAACATATTGACTATTTTTAGCAGATAACTATTTTACAAGACTGAAAAAATGAATCTGTCATGCAACAAGAAAATATATAATACCTTTTCAAGTAAGAACCCAAATCTCTTCTGACATAATTGTATTTTGCTTGAAATTTTTGTTACTGCTATTTAACATCTGTATTGAATTATTGCCTGAACAACAACTCAGTGCACTATATGGTGTATAAAATAGAACTCCACAATCTATGATATAGTATTTATTTGAAAAGAAATGTGATATAGGCGCAAGGAAGGAGAAGTCCAATGAGGGCTTTGCAGTATAGAAATATGGTGAACCAAAGCATGAGGTACATACTAATTTGGTGTCATATTACCCCAAGCACAGGTGTGGGTTTTTTTTCCTTTTTAAGTTTAAGAATTCTATTAAAAAATAATATGATGTAAACCTTGTAAGTTTTGTAAATCAGCCCTAAATATATGGCATGCTTAGGCTCCTGGTAATTTACCTACATAATCCATCAGCAGTTTTGGTTTCCTAGGAGTGCAGTTCTGTAAGTGTGGCTCTGCATGGTGCCCAGAGCCATGCTCTTGTGCTGAACAAGCAAGACCTCGAAGTGAATTCAATAGAACTGAATACACTGCTTTGGGATTTGTGTTAATGCATGGTGCATGGTGTTACAGTGTGGACTGGTGTCATTTCATAGATCTGCTGAGGGAGATTACTTGGCTGATGCAGCTGGCAGACACTTTGTCACAGGGCTGAGCATCCTACAGCACCCTATTATTGTAACAACCAAACAATTTTTCCATACTGTCTAGTCTGGAAGCATGCGGATTGAACCCAGAAACAGGGACTCTGGGATTTCTAGGATTCAAACTTTTTGGACAACCCACATCTTCCCCTCTTTTAACAGGGCTCTGTTTTCCTTCACTAACAAGAAATGGTTATTTTGGTTGGACAGTTTGTTCCATAACATAATTTCAAAATATAAAATCTTTGATTTATTTCTCATTTTTAATTGTCCCTCTCTGCACAGTTCTAATTAGGTATGAAGAATAGAAAGAAAGATGAAGGGATGAGAAGATTACTTGCTACCTCAGAGCTTCTAGCAACTACCTTTTTTCAAGCTGTGAGGTAGAAAATGAGAATTCTGGCAATGAAAAAATGAGACCATAATAAAAAACTGATAGTAGTTCCCCTAAACCAACATTTTTCAGCCTTTCCAAGTAGATATCTGCTTATTCAAAGTTAAATTTTCACTACCATCTCCCTTTACAGTTGCTGTAAAAGCAAGTTCAAAAATGTATCAGTGAGAAGTCAATAGTCAATTTACTTGTGGAACTCTGGAAAGGTTGCCAGAGAATACTTTCTCTTGTGATTACGGTGTTATGGAGCAGGCAAGTGAGATTATCTTCATTTCAGATGGTAATTACATTTTCAGCACTTCAGAAGCACCCACTTACCTCTCCTGACACTATAAGTCTGGGAAGGTAAAATGAAGTACCTTTCCCGCACTTGTATCTATTAGATTGTATACTGTGATCCCCATGTGTTTGGCAATATGCTGAACCTATAAAACATTATTACTCTGGTCAGTTAAGAAGCACCAAGCTTTCTTCCACTGTTATTTAAAACTTCCAGAAGGTTTGAAAGTTTTGCCCTCACAGAAGCCATGCCCTATTGGGCTATAATTGCATGAATGCTGTCTTTAATTAAATTCAAAGCCAGTTTCCTTGGAGCAAATATAAGACCCAGTGGTCTGTAATGCCAAGGGTCATATATGGCTTTTTTATTTTATTTTTAACCTAAGATAACAACTTCCCAATCTTTGGTAACAGTATGTGGTTTATTAAGGATATATTGCATATCTTCATTGCTACCTCTGCTATTTCACACTTCAGTTCCTTAAGAATTCTTTCATCAGCACCATCTGGTCCCAGTGATTTACTGCCCTGGAGTTTTTTGAGTTGCTCAATAACATCTTTCTTAGAGGCATCAGCCTTTGTTAAGTCCACTCATTAATTCCTTATAAAAATTATCTTTGACTCAAGAAATTTCCTCATTGCCCTTTGTGGCAAATATAAGTGTAGAAAACTACTTTTCATTTTTTGCCTTGCTTTGATTTCTTTGTTCATTAGTTGATAGTTCAAAGGACTAGTAGCTATGCTAGTTTTTTTGCTGGTTTCTGAAAAAGCTTTAGGTTTCTTCCTGCCTCTTGAAGATGTTTTGATGATCTTAGTCAAACTTCTTCCTCCCTTATTTTCTTCCCTAATTATCGTATTATTTTTCCTTTTGTGCACATTTCTTCTGAGCTTGATGGTAGGACTATGTTTATGTTGATGTGTAGTTATATTATGTTAATAAGCTCTCAGGAAAATGAAGATTTGGTACATTTTGAAGCTGCATAGTATGAAAAATTAGCACATTATTATGAATTTCCTATGCAGAATGAGTAATTCTGTGGTAAGTGGGGTGTGATTTTGCACCTACATTTCTTACCAAGTGCCTGGGTAAATGAATGTAAAAATTTCCACCTTCAATAAGTCTGCCTATATGTGCTTATGAGCAAACTGGGGCAGGGAGGGAGGTCTAGGGCAAGACCCATTAGGGCAATGCTAATCCCTAAAGAACATCCTTGGTCTGTGTCTCTGATCTCTGCGATTCATATGGAGTGAAAGAGGAGCTTGAGAAAAGCGCTTGGCATAGCCTGACCAGTGAGATTTGTCAATCCTGGTAAGAAATCACACACTCCTGAGCTGGGAGCATTGGTCTCAGAGCTGGGGCTCACCTTGATAGGAAATGGGCTGGGCTGGTTTCGGCTCCTGCCTTGGAGCCACGTGCCTGTTACCTTCTGTGCCTGAGCCCGAGCCCGAGCCCGAGCCCAAGCCCGAGCCCGAGCCCGAACCCGAGCCCGAGCCCGAGCCCGAGCCCGAGCCCGAGCCCGAGCCCGAGCCCGAGCCCGAGCCCGAGCCTGAACCTGAGCCTGAGCCTGAGCCCGAGCCCGAGCCCGAGCCCGAGCCCGAGCCTGAACCTGAGCCTGAGCCCGAGCCCGAGCCTGAGCCTGAGCCCGAGCGCTGCCGGTGCCTCCCCGGGAAGGGCCTGGCAGACCCAGGGGCCCTTGCCCGAAGAAGAGCCCCTGTGGCTGGGCCTGGGGGGTCTCCAGGGCCATGCTCACCCTCAGCTGGGAGCAGCCAGAAGACAGGGTGAGGAGGAATATAAAAATTGCTAGAGTAGGACCCCACAGGGCTCAGTGGAGGGGTCTCATGACCATCATATTCCTCCCTGCGAAAGTCTTAGATTATTAATGGCATATCATACATCATCTGCTTAAATACACCCAGTGCTTTTCCAGAAAGATAGAAACTTTCAAATTCAAGATCTAGAGGAAAGATGAATATAATCTAGGAACAGTAATGAATTGTTTACACACCATTTTAATTGAATTATTCACATCGTTTTTCTGTTACAATATAATTTACTCTTTTAGTCTTTTAAAACACTATCAGACAATAAATTCCTTGTTCCATATATCTAGTTTCCTTTTTCCATAACAAAATTTTGGATGTAACGTTTTGAACCTTAAGTCTTGATCCAAAAAATTCCATCTGTGTCTGCTTTGCAACAAAGTCTGCATAATCCCTTCTCAACCCCTGACTGTTTAGCCTGGCCCCTGGATCATTTTAGCAAGCTCCATATTTCTCTGTGTGCCTCAGGTTCCAGTCATTCCATCTCCTTGTCCTACCCTTTCATTTTCCAAAGGTGAACAGCTCCTCTCTCCACCTTCTGGAAGATTTGGGTGACTCAGACTGCAATAGCTGAAACACAGAAAAAGAGTGACTTTCTCCAGATGACCTAGCTGCAGCCTGCTGGAGAAACAAAGCCCACTGGAATGAGTCACCATTCAAGCTGCAATAGCAAAATGATGAGGTCCCAGGATCCTTTTGTAGTTCATTTCATATTCAGACTCACATTGTTCCCTAAGAAAGCTTTTTCTCTTAACCAATAATTTTTAACTGCAGAGTGGAAATTTTCATAATACAGAGAAATGTACTGACTGTCCTGATGCAGACAGACGTGGTATAAGGATGCAAATTGCCTTCCTTTGATTGTATCACTTCATGAAAAGATACTGTCAAGAGAAACATTGATGTTCCTACTGTGGCTTTTTTCACTAGGAAAACATGAGACTGCTAAAAGCTAAACAAATATGGTGTTTTATATAACTGTAGCCCAAGTTCAAGCCAGGCATACAGGCAAGAATGGAAAGTGCTACCATACACTGTGACAGATTATCTTTTTTTTATATGGACACAAGTTATTTGGCCCATTAGCATGCTTAATATTTAATATGATGCAAAAATCACAGTGCAATTCAAATGGGTATTATAGCCTATTGCTGTCTATCTGTTGTTCACATTCTATGTAATATCAACACAGAAGCCTGCTACCGTGTCTTCTCTATTTAAATAGTTTCTTTACACAGTGCTGGCAGATAATTTCAAAATAAATATCACCTCTGAATTCACTTACTGAAAAAAGAAAAAGACAGTATGATAATTTGATCCATTATTATAAGCATAATAACTAAAATCAGGCTTTACTGAGTAGCTTTTAAGGACTAAAATGTTAAAAATGTTTTTGTAATTGTAAGCAGCTATAAAACAGACTTCACTTGGTTGTATTTTGTACAAAGATATGAATAAATACAACTATGTAATTAGTTGGTACTGACACAGCTATTTGCAGACATAAGCAACTACATGTATTTTGTTTCTTGCATGTTCTTGTATAGTCATATATTGACAACATTAAAAATGGAGGTATGATATAGAACAGTACATGTAAGATATATATATATATATATATTTCAGATGACTATAAACCTTTGTGCTCTTCATGTATATGTGTATCTTGATGTGAGAGTCCTAAGTCCAATGATACTCTTCAAATATACTGAAAATACCACTCAAGAAAGAGCATAGCTTGAAAATGCAAACAAGGTAAATTCTGGAAAGACATATATAACTACATACACATGCACATACATCCACACATATATATATATACATTTCTGTGGCCTCATATGAAAATCAGTATTTAATTGTACTATATAATGCACTATTAGAAGGAAGAGTTCTAACATCTAGCTCTGAATTTTAAACTGAATTCACATTCAAAAATTTGTGGTGTTCAAAGAGATTTTGCTTGTTTCCTGAACCTGTCTTTTGCCTCCATTCTTGATCAATTAAAAAACATACGTGTATGTACTGAGCATACACATAGTCATTGTTTAGTTCACATAACAGTCTGTTCACTTGTGTAATACACATTATTACATTTGAGTGTTTAAAAAAAATATCCTTTGTCCTCATGCAATTCAAAGCATTAACTGTAAGTAAAAAGAACCATAGAAAAGTCAAAAGTAGCTAATCCCATCTATTTTGCACCCAGTCAAAGCTTGATTTTTCTCTATAACTTTGATCTATGCACATTTTAATTTTAAATTATGAGGTGTTATTTCACTCTGTCTAGTGGGAGACCACTTCAAACACCACACAGCCTAGGCATTAGAGAATAACCTTCCTATTTATCCTCACATTTATATGATTTTAGGGGTTGTTCCAGATACGCACATAGAATTTTTAAGTTTTCAGTATAGCTGTTGTATCTTTGCTTGGTATTTAACAAAGTTAAATATATTTAGCTCCAAAATCTATTTCCAATTGATTTGCTGCTTTAATTCTAAAATTTTTAGAACTACCTACAATGTGCAGCACCATCACGTATTTGTTTTGCTGTGAAAATTAATTGTTCCTATACAGTGACATATGGAATCTAAAACAAATAGTAGAATTATTTAGGCAAGAAGAAAATTGCAGTCATATTTATGGGGATTGCTGAAAAATATTCTAATGGTCTAACTTTTCTAGCATTTTCTTAAAACGATATGCTCTTGACTTATACCAGCATTAGCTACTGCAACACTTTTTCAGGTCTACCAAACTTCAATACAAAAATGTGATCTGGATTTGAATCAGATCCAAGCTTTCTACCTAAATATTGCAAATCCACTAGAATCAGCATCACTAATTCTTTAATAGAATAGATATTTTATGAAAACTGACAACATTAGTAGAGATTTTTACAATTGCAGATTAAGCCTTTTATGGAAAATCACAGATGAGTCAGGTTCAATAGAAAAAAGATTTCATCTAATATTAGTTTCTGGCAAGTCAATTTGCAAGATTATTTTTGCAGATTAAATTAGCTATATTGGGAGGTCACCCTCTTCTAAATCAAGAAAGAGAGACAGTTGCATAATAGTATAATGCTGTAGATATATTATTAACCAATCTTTCACAATAAGGAAATTAGCTATTCACCAAGAAGGGGTGAATAAAAAAAAGGTGTTTTATAACACAATGAATATCTCTTGGAAGAAGCAGGGGAAAGGCCAGCTGAATATCACTAAGAGTGCAGCAAGTCTGTATCTTAGTATTCAATCTCTGGAAAATGTTAGAATTTCGTTAAGAGTCAGAGAAGGAAGATACCATACTTTAAACTGGTTTAGGATCTATCTGTTTTGGGCTGCATGATACATTTGTATTCGCAAAAATGTGACTTCTGGCTTTGGACTACTTAATTAATCAGAAGATGTCAGTCAATCAGTAGTTGGTGACTTACAACATCCAGGCAAAGCGATTAATTTGGATTTGAAAATTAAAGTTTAAATGGAGTCCTAATGTTTTACATGTATTTATATTTATATTTTAGAAGGCTAATTACTTTTTACTTCTAAGACAAGTCCTGGATACAGTTATTCAGGTCATTATAGGATATGCAAAGAGGCTGAGGTAAAAAAATCTAGGGAAAATAAAGAAGGAATAAAACAAGTAGTCCAACTTACAGACAAGTTATATCTTGTATTAAACAATCTCTTGTCTATTTCCCAGGAACTTTTGTCATAGATTAGAAAAATCTCTTTGAATCTCATCTTCCACCTGCTCAAAAACTGATCATCTTGGAGAGACAACACTTGTTTACACCAAAACAACATAGGCTGTTATGAATAAAGCATGAAAAATCATAAAACCTAGAGATTTTTTTGAGCTAACTAAAGAATCTTTCCTGCTGCAGGAAATCCCCTTATCAGTTCTGATGCAAAGGATAACAGGTCTGTAAAAGGCATGCCCAAGGTCAGCAATCTGTAGGGTTTTTTTTTGTTTTACGTATTATTTAGATTTACTAGAAATATGAAACACCCATAGAAAAGTATTTAACATTGTTATCAGTTTAATTAATTTACCACCGTGTGATCCTTGGCCAAGAATACAACTCCAAAGCAGTGGGTTAGTCAAACTAAATATAATAACTGATATGGTTTTTCCCCACAAAATCATTTATGTTTCATCCGAAAATGCAAATGAATACACACTAGGGAAAGTTTCCTGGTTTATAGCAATGTTTAGTCAGCGTTACTAATTTCCCTCCTACCTGCCTACCTCTCTGTACAGATGATTGTTGGACTCCTTTCCTAAATCATGGGTGCTCCACCCCTGGCATTGTTCAAGGCCAGGTTGGATGGGGCTTCGAGAAACCTGGTGTAGTGGAAGCTGTCCCTGCCCATGGATGAGGGATTGGAACTTGATGATCTCCAAAGTCCCTTCCAACCCAAACGGTTCTAGGATCATTAACTCATTTATTCAGAACTTTCTCTGTTTGATAGAAACCTCTCCAACGGTGTGTTTTCTTCTCTAATGCCATGTGACTGCAATTTCTGATTGGCAGGTGGTGAGTAATGGATTGCTCTATTTTTAAAGTAAATGTGCATAATCACCGTGTTCTTGTTTCTGATGGCAAAATCGGTAGGGAACTGAGGGCGAGTGTAGTAGCAAATGCATTATCTACAAATTTTGCTAGCTGGAACCAGTAACAAATAGAAATACAAAGCTCAACTAGCCTTTGAAATGAACCATAAGTGGTCCTTTTAAGACAATCTTAGGCATTGAATGCTGACCACTGCAGAAGAAAATTAACCAGATTTTTAAAATAATCAGAAAAATGAGGAGGGAGAAAGATGAACAGTAATGAAGACATGGAAGATTTTTTAAGAAGCATTTAGTCAATTATAGCCTTTGTCCTGCTAATTTTGTTGCACTTCTCAGATTTCTGTTTAAAAGACAATTTTCCCTTAACTGCTTAAAGCTAATTTTTGTGTTGTACCTTCTATTGGTTATGTGTCTCAAATACTTCAGTTCTCATTTCTTTCATTATCTTCTTATTCATTGAGCTATTCTTCTTATTAATTTAATTATCTGCTTTTGCTTTCCTTTCATACAATTTTATCTTCACTTGTCTTTATAGTCTTCTGTCATGTCAGTTCTCTTCTGTTTAATTCTTACTCCTTTCCAGCATGGGCAAAGGAAGAAATTGCCTTGAATTCAGTGAGCTTTGGAAGGACCTTTAGCTATCATTAAGGCTTTCCATGATAGGCAAAAGAGTAGCTTTTCCTTGCACTATGCCATGAATGGCTGGTGCTGACTCCAAGAAAAAAAATCTTCTTTCATCTGCATTATTGACTCCAGAAGATTTTGGTAGGTTTGGTGTGTTCCTCCCCACACCTTTATTTTTTTAAATTAATTTTTGATGGGGTGTGAAACAGTAATAAGGATAGTTCCAGCAAAGATCAAAAAGAGAATCTGGAACCTATACTATAATATCTCTCACCAACTGCTTACTCCAATATCTCTCACTACCTTGCTGACTTTACCCTGTCACCCCAAAGACCTACATCCTATGAGTTTTGTGGAACCAGAGTGATCCAGAGCATGAATAAGATGGACACTAATGCACTAACACTGTAGACATCAGTGTTGATTTTGGAGGTAGTGAATCTGTTTAGGCCTCTGTGCAGTACTTAAAACCTCAGTGTATAATCTCCACTCTTTCCTGTGAAAAGGAAAAAAATATTGTTCTAAAAGATGAACTGAGAAACCATACCATCCACTCACTCCCCTTAACAAGTCCTGGCTGTGTAGAATGAAAGGAACCCATATTCTCAGGGAAGACTGAGCTGGGTGTCAGCAGCAAATCTGCTGAGGGTGCATTTGATCCCACTGTCCACATCTCTAAAAAAGATGTTGAACAGCATCAGCTGCAGTAGTGACCCCTGAGGGGCACCACTCCACATGTGGACAATGAGCCCCTGACCACAACCCTCTGCGTGCAGCCCTCCAGCCAGTTCTTTATCCACTGCATGGTCCATCCATCAAACCCATGTCTCTCCAGTTTGGAGACAAGAATGTCCCATGGGACTGTGTCAAACCCTTTGCATGTCCAGGTAGACAATGTCATTTGTTCTGCTCCTGTCCCCCAGTGCTCTAACCCTGTCATAGAAGGTCACTAGGTTTGGCAGGCATGACTTCCCCTTTGTAAAGCTATGTTGGCTCTTACCAATCACCTCTTTATTTTCCACATTCCTTGGCACAGTTTCCAGGAGGATCTGCTCCATGATCTTGCCTGGCACACAGTTGACTGGTCTGTAGTTCCCCAGATCTTCTGTTTTTCCCATTTTAAAAATGGGGGTTATATTTCCATTTTTCAGTCATCATGGACTTCACCTGACTGCCACAATTTTTTCAACAATGATGGCTAGTGGCTTAACAGTTTTGTCTACCAGCTCTCTCAGGACACACAAACAAATCTCATGAGGTCCCATGGACATTTGCACATTCAGGTTCCTCAGATATTATTGAACCTGACCCTCTCCTACTATATAAGTGCTATATACTATACTCTTCCTGTTGAAGACTGAGCTATAGAAGTCATTGACAACCTTAGCCTTCTCTTTGTCCAGGGTAACCAGGTCTTCCATATCCTTCTCGAGAGGGCCTATCTTATTCCCAGTCTTTCTCTTTCTTGCAATGTAACTATAAAAGCTGTTCCTGTTATCCTTAATATCCTTGGCCACACTCAGTTCTTGATGGGCCTTGGCTTCCCTAAACTTGTCACAAGCTTCCCACACAATTCCCCTGTATTCTGCCCAGGCCACCTAGCCATCATTTCCACTTCCTGAAAGCTTCTTTTTCACTCAGAATTTGCACAACAGCTCCTTATCTATCTGAGGCCTCTTAGCATTTTTGCCTAATTTTCTCTGTGTTGTAACCACTGCTCCTCAGCATAGAGGAAGTGACCCTTGAAATTCAGCCAGAATTCTTTGGCCCCTTTACCTCCCAGGACTCTGTACCCTGGGACTCTACTGAACAGGTGCTTGAATAGACCAGAATCTGCTCTCCTGAAGTCCAAGACAGTGAGCTTTCATACTTGTCCTGATTTCCTTTAAAGTTTTTGCATATTTTAGCATATTTTAGTGACTGTGGAGAAGCAGCAGAGCAACCTAAAGTAAAACTGGGATTAGGATACAGGTCTTGGGAGTTTCATTCTTATTCCTATGTACTTTGAAGAAAACAGAGAAATTAAGTTTCAAGTACACTAAATGGCAATTTATTTGATCTATCTGAAAAGAGCAACCTAAGACACTGGCTGGGTAATTTTCTGCCAAAGCAATAAACGATGACTTTACAGATATGCACACACACATATATATGACTAGATATTGAATGGTTTGACTGATCTCAAACTGTCCAGCTCAGAAAATAACTCCTAACATTATAACTGATTTGTCTTGAATATCTAGGTTTTAAGTGGAACTAAGAGGCAGAGTGCCATCAGAAAGTACTAGCAACAAAAATATATCTGCTATTAAACAGACTGGATGCTAATTAAATCTTTTCTCCCCTACCCTAGTCATGAATCTTAACGTATTCTTGGATGAATATCAAAGCTAATCATCATTTTACTACTTCAACATTCTCTTCAAAGCAGTACCAAAAGTGGACCAAGGATGATTAGAATTTACATTTTGATTTAGAAATAAAGTATCTATATTCACAGAGACCTATCCCCCTGGCATATGAAAATATGATAAATTGCTATTTCATTTCAGGTTTAGTGTATCCTTTACTTATTTGGCCCTATTGCTGAAAATGATTCTATATAGTCCTGAAAGTAAAACATCTCACAGTCTCACTAAGTTAATGGGATAATCTATATACTTTTGCTTAAAGAATAGTTTGCATAAGAGCTAGAAGTCTGAATTTGTATGAAGTTGTCACTTGGACTGTCAGCCACATGTATAGATTATTTATTTGATAATAGGGATTTATAGAATTCATCTAAAACCCTTTAACCTTTGTTTTCATATTTTGTTTCATAACACAAAAGAAACAAATGGGCAAGTAGAAAATGTTTTCCCCTTTTTTCCCAAAAAATTAAGTCAACCTCTTGAATTATGAAATTTTATCCCTGGATTTTCAGTCAAATATCTTGAATGAGTGAATAATCTCTTCAGTGTTACTTTTCTTCTGATTTCCTTGACTGCTTCACTCTTCACAGAAAATTGCAGAAACCTGAGCTGTGGCATGCAGCTGGGAACAGAGAGAGCAGCCTAAGTAAGATGGTCACTGTATTTTCCTCCTGATAATATAGCAGAGAAGGAAAGTGAATAGCAGTTAGTAATGTGCCTTGTGTGAGTACTTATTCCACCCTTACTGCTGTGGTACCCTTTACCTTACATGCTTTTAATGTTGATACAGCTTATTTGAGTTAAAATCATATCCAGAACAGTCATGTTTTTGTTCAGTACTAAAAGACGCAAAATGTCAAATTTTTCAAAGTCAAACATATTTTCAGATACATAAGAAGCTAAAACTCAGATGGGACACTAAATTGCAGAGATTAACTTCATAAGCTTATACATTTAATGTGCAGGATTTTAAGAGATATAACTATAGACCAATGTCTAAAAAATCCGATGTTACCACATGAAATGTCAGTACATGCACTTCTTTCAATAATAGGTTTACTTCGTGTTGCAATCACATCATTGATATCGTCCTCCCTAGGGCATTATTTTAGAACTTTATCCAATAATGAGAGTCACACTTTATACTCATTTACTTATTGCCCCAGCCTCACTCCCATATCCCCCTTGTTCCTTTGGCACTCTCCCCACAGCACCAGCACCATTATTAAGTTTTTCTGTGCAAAAAACCTGGCAGAAGTAGTGATCTGAACACCTACAAATTCAATTATTCACTGAAACAGCCTGCAGACAGAGAGGTGTTTATATCACAGTTTTGCATAAAGAGAAATTGATGAAGAAACATGAAGTGTCTTGTTCAGTACCATGGAGCTGTCAAAGTTGGTGCCAAGGTTGGATTCACTCATGATTCATATCCCTGTCCTTGAAACACAACAAGATATCACTCAAGGTCCATGAAAGCCCTGACTGAAAAAAAAAAAAAAAAAAAAAAAAAAAAAAAAAAAAAAAAAAAAGAGGAAAGAAAAGGGAAACCAGCATATTTCTGCAGTGTCTCATAATATTCTAAAACTTTAGGATACAGAGAAACATGGGCGAGCATGGACTGTAATGTAGGCATATGTAGTTCAAAAGCCATGGCTAAAGTCATAACACTCAACAGAAACAACTGCTTGGGTCAAAACCTTACATTTTTAAATGAAGGAGCACAAGGTAGAAGCATATGAGGCTCCACAGGGAACTGCAATTTAAAAAATTTTCAATGCAAAAGATAAAGAAATCCAAGAAAATTCTCATAAAAGTATTTAGCATTTATATTTGGAAGCTGGCATGGATTTAGACTTCAACAAGGACATAGCATGTGATCAAATACTGTGTCTTCCTTGAAATTTATCAGTCATAATTCAGCTGACTATTTCTATTTCTCACTTCCACTTAAATCAGTTTTTTGGTCAATTCTACTTCAGGTCCTCTCTTCCAGTCTTCTCTTTAAATCACATAGGTTTTTCAGATCCCCGTAGCGGCTTCACACTTTAAATTTCTTCAAGTTTAATCAACTCACCATTTCCATTGTTCACTAAGAGGTGCATCAGGTTTTTGAATTGCTTTATTTTCACCATCTGCTTCAATTTCTGGATGTAAATCATATCAATTTTATATAAAATTTTCAATCACTCATCTCAGACATCTATTTTTACATCTTGCTTTAAATCACATCAACTTTTATACTGATGTAAACTATATATTCTAGTACTTGTTCTTGGTATATTGACTTAAAAAGGATTTCCAATTTGTATAAATCTCTGTATATTTGTTATGTTTATAGTACCTTTACGTGTCATGTTGACTTAAAAATTAAATTGAAAATTATTTTCCATACGAAAATATTGTAACTGGCTATATGAAATCCTTAAAATAGAATGTTTTTCCTTACCAAAAACCTAAAACAAATCTTCTGAAGTTAATGGGAGTCTTTCCAAGTAGTATTTAGGAAAAATGCAAAGACAGCACTTTAAAAGAAATATACTCCCACATTATTAAACTCAGACCCATTTTCACAGGAAAGATCAAATGTGAGATAAATTTAGGATAGAAGTTAAATTTTAAAATAGGCATAAATTATAAACTGATGCTATTTTAGTAACACCTGTTTCTACATGACAAGATAAGTCATATAAGTAAATATAGCTTACCAAGGTGCTCTGTAAGAAGGAAGACAAGACCACTTTTGGCTTTAACTTAATCAGAAAGGCAGAGAAGAGTTCACTAACTCTACTACAGTTACCTATACAGAAAAGAAATAAAACTGCCTTTTTTTTCTGACCCTGAGGACAAAGAATATAGGGTCAGTGTTCTACCACTCTTAATCGGTCTGGATTGTCAACCACATACTACTGCTATACAGATGCATTTTTCAAGTTAAACACGGCAATGTTAAAATCTTATTACTCAGCTACACAGAAAAATAGAGTGACATGCAGAAAACAGTATTTCAGTTTGGGGGACTTTCTGCTATTATCCTGTATTAGGCATCAATTTGGATGTCCTGCTAAATACAGGTACCTGAGCTAGTTACCTTCAAAGCCAATGGAAAGAAAACGGCACGTCATGGTATGCTTCATTTTATCAGCTGAATGACGCCCTAAAAATGTCTATCCATTGTGAACAAAAGGTAATGACTAGCTAAATCCTAAGGCAATGAGCTGAGGCATAGAATTCTGCACTGTGGGTATCTTCAGCTAAGCAAGATGCAGCCCAGCTGTTGTGCATAGAACATGGTGCAATGCACAGGACCTCCCACAGGATGAGTATTTCCATTGTGGTCTGATGTAGAATGATATGACAATGTGGCTGATGGTTTGTGCTGTTCACAGACTTTAAATAACATCAGTTTGATCCATTAAGATGTGAGAATGATCAATGTCCATATACAAAAAGATTCAGATAAATCTTAATCTGTATTAAATGGAAAATGGCTAAATAGCAAAATCAAATAAATAAACAAACAAAAGCAATAGCTTTTAAATTAATCTGTTGATCATAAGTGAGAACAGCCCAGACTTGCAAGGATGGGATTGTTCAAAATTTGCATTGCAATTATGTGACCAAAAAGAGTATACAGTTATTTTGTGGTACTGTGATGACATAGCCAAATAAAATGTGTAGATATTTTGCACAAAAACATATTCAGTGCATCGACATAAAGAGAGAAATGAATATTTGTGCAGTTGGTCCTAGGAAGTATCCAAATCATGCTTCTTTCAAGTTAGAGAACAATGAAGAAGGTAAGCACAAAGGGCTGCGAATAAGTAGCACTTATTAGCAAGTCCATGAGAATGACTGGGAAAATAGCAAAACCCAAAATATGCAGTATCAGGAGCAAATAAAAACTCCTTTTGGGGTGGGGGATTAAGTAGTATAAGTGCATCTGGAATAAGTGAGGATGATGGAGAAAGATGGCAATTTTACTTCATTCTTATGTGAAAGACTTATCAAGCCTTCTCACCTTGGTTACAAGAACTTATCACCACCAAGAGCCATAGCTACTGTTGCTCACAATACAGAAACAACTCCACAGACCTTTATTTTTTAGTCTTAGTATCACTCCCAACACAATTTCTAATTCCCTAAATGATAGAAATCTTAATCTATAGACAAATATATTCTGTTCCAATACTTAAAAATTTAGTATATAAGCTATTGTTACTTTGAAATAAATACATCCAGAGACTCATTCAAAATAACAAAAACAAAACCCAAAGCTAAAATATGTGAATTACAACTGCTGCAGTTATCTGTGTCTCAGAAATTTCTTGGTGTCTTGAAAGAAAACATGGTATGTTTTCAAATTATCTGGTTAAAATCAGAGGCTTAAAATAATTATAACATGGACACTGAAGGACAAATTTTTATTGCCTACTGCATAAAATTAAATGTGTAAGTATAAAAAATTTAATAATAACAATTTTCAGGCACTATTAAGAATTTTTCAGTGACAAGGAGGTTTGTCTAATGAGTAAGTTTTCTTAAGGAGAAAAAGACTTTTAACAGGCCTATCTCCTTGGGGTATAAACAATGAAGTTTTTATTGCCTAAAGTAAATGGGAAGGAAGATACAGAAAGAACAAGATTTTCAGGACAGATTCTTCATTGTTGTAGTATAAAGACATTTCCTTCTTTTCTTTGTTCCTTCTCCATCCTTGCAGCCCTTCCCAAGGAAGAGGAAAAGGTGATCAAAAGGCTTTGAAACTTCTTCCTTCTCCTTCAGTCTTGGACCAGAGCTGAAAGCACTGCTGTAAACAATTCCTTCTGTCCCTGACTCTAGGAGATAAGATGAAAAACTTGGTGGGGAAGTGAATCCACCACTAACTAGCTGATGAAAAAGTGATTGATGTAGGACTTATATATAAAAATGCAATCTGTGAAGTAGGTAGAATAGCTGAGAAACTGCAAGAACTGGACAGCTTAATTGATGAAATGAAATGGAATTATAGTCTGAAGGGACTGAATTATTTTGAGGAACAGGTCTAATTCCAGAGGAGCAGCATGAACAAATCCTTTAAGGCTGTCAGGGTGCTAAGCAAAGACCAAAGTCATCTTTCTGACACATGCAAGGCAAATTTTATTGTTACATCACTCACTTCAGGAATAATCAATAATTTCAGTAGCAGAAGACAGGAAAAAAGAAATCCCCACAAAACTCCTAGCTGTATGTTCATCTTGTTTTGGTAACCTAATAATAAAAATTGTGTGAATGGCAACATCTCTTGGAGCTGATTCTGACTTTAGTGGGGGGTTGACCAGACTGTGACAAATGGGTTCAGTCTGGACAGATAAGCACTGAGTCCTATAGCTTCTTGCCAACTGGGCAATTGCTGTATTTTTATTTTCTTTTTCATTAGACTACAGATTTTCACAAAAGTTGTAGAAACTTTAGAAGAGGCTCAGTTGCCTCAACTTAAACCTGCAGTTCCATTTTAGACACTCTAAGTCTGGCAGCTATGACAAATGTACTAAATCAGTGTGTACCCTTCTGCAGAGGTTGCTGGAGACTTAGTGATGTGATGCCTGTATTTAAGGACCTTGAAAATACAGGCACAGGACAATATGGGAGGCCTCAGAACTGTAAACCACCTACCAGTAATCAACCACCCCTTACCATTGGAATACTGTGGTAACTCAACAAAGAACATGTATCCAACATTAGAGAAACACATCACAGACAACAAATTCACATCTATGTAGACTTGTAGACCACTGAAGTATGAGCAACTTCTTAAGCAACTCCCAGAGATAAGAACGAAATCACCAAGACCATCATAGTGTCAAAAAACATGAGGGTTCAGAATAGAATAGAATAGAATAGAATAGAATAGAATAGAGTAATATGTATATGTATTTCCCGTTCTTCCTTGTGCACTGAAATTGAACGGTACAGAGGGGCACAGAATAGATGAGTAACACACAAAGAAAAGTTAGTATTTATACTTTTAAAGGCACATATTTTGAATTATAATTGCTAGTATATCATTGTACCTGGAGTAGAAATAATTCTTTGGTTAGTTTGTTACATCTAACACTACAGGTATATTCTTGATTTTGAGTTTAAAGTGCATTGAATTTATTCCTAACATGCTTTTGAATGGTAAAGGCTGATATGGATTGGATAGAAGAAACTTATGCTCTACAAGTGACCAAAAAAAAAAAAAAAAAAAAAAAAAAAAAGAAGCAAACCTCGTTGGTGGAACGAGGACTGTCCAGAAGGACATCTTAAGGCTGATGCCTTAATGTCCACCTACATAATGGTAGAGCTGGGATAGGACACCATTTTGTGAGTTGGTGAGTCAAGACCTTTTGAGCCAAGAAAAGCAATGACTCTTTATGTCTAATCCTGGGTGCAAGACCTGCTGAAGAGGTTTAAAATTTTTATGTGCAAAGACCAGAAATAGGGAGCTCTGAAAAAAATGCAAACAGATTTTGTTTTATATTCACCATAAGCATCCTCAATTTTTAACACCTGGCAGCTATTTTGTCAGGAATAAGAAATTTTATTATAAATTTGAATGTAGCATGTACTTCTACCACACTTTGAAGACGTGTGGCAGAATTTTCAGCACAGATACCATTGTTCATATGAATTTGGGTCTTTGTGCAGAATAGATTTTAACTTTGTAACTATAAACATTTCTTTTGACTTAATTAATTCCTAATTTCATAAATGTCTCCATAAGTTTTAGATGAAACTATTCACTACATGATTTTAAGTCAATAGCCTGTCTAAAAGCAGCTTTGCTAATTAGTCTGAGGTAGCTATAGATGAAGAGCCTTTTTTTTTTTTTTAATGTTGTGATTATACACTCTTCTTTAGGAATAACAGAATCATAGAATCATTAAATTTGGAAGAGACCTTCAAGCCCATCTAGTCCAATGGTCAACCTACCACCATCACAATCAACACTAAACAATGTCCCCAAGTGCCATGTCCAGACCCTTCTTGAACACTCTACCAACTCTCTGGGCAAATTATTCTAATGTCTAACCACTCTTCTAGTGAAAAAAAGGAAAAAAAGGAAAAACAAAAAGGAGGAAAAAAATAAAAGGAAAAAATCTGTTATCTAATCTGAGCCTCTCCTGGCACAAGTTAAGGCCATTTCCTTTTGCCTTTTTACTCGATACTAGGCAGAAGTTTTTCAGATAGCTGAGAAAGATCAGTGAAGTCCCCCCTGAGCCTCCTTTTCTCCAGACAAAATGATGATTTTTCTTCAGAATTTAAGGAATGAAAATCTTTAAGAGTGAAGAGGAACATAGACATTTGACAACAGCACCTCATATACAGCAAGGGCAATTTCAAAACACCTGAATTCTGACAGCAAAAAAAAAGATGACAAAATGTAATTTAGTTTAAAGTTTTACTTCTTTGTTAGGAACACAGCTCAAATAGCCTGTAGATTGATCATGGTTTTAATTTTTGTGAATAAGTTAGAAATTATTTAGTCATCAGTTATAATCTTGAGGAAAGCTAGATTTGTAGATTTCCCTTTACAATTTAGAGAGAGGCTTTAGCTCATTTTTTTTAATCACACCTCTACTTTGGTTACAGTTTAAAATCTGTCATCCAGAAATCCCTGAAGCTTACAGTGTTTCTTAGTCTGCTGAAAATACTTTTGCCTTTGGCTGCCCTTAGGGTTGAAGCTAGAAGAGCACAGGGAAGTATGCCAAGATCTTGGTTGGATGCACAAAGAACTCTACTGGGTCTGTGGTACTTTAAATCATTTTCCTTGAAAGAGGGCAAATAATCATCAGAGTGTTTGAATACTGGGGAAAAAGCCCCCAACAAATTCAGTGAGAAAAAAACCCTTTTTTTTGAAAGTGCTCTATTGCTTTAAAGTACTTGTATTCTATATCTGGGCAAAAATGTTCAATTCCTTTATTAAAAATATAACACCTCTGACAATATAATCTATGAATGAACTGTTAATAATTACTTTACTCAAAAGAAAAAAAAAATCCTCCTCCTGGCTTTACTAGCTTCTAGATATTATAGTAAATTTGTTTTCATTAGTACCATCAATAACTTTTACATGCCCTTACAGAGCATGTTCGCTACTTTATTTTCCTCTCCTCATCTTTAATCTTGGTTGCAGCTAAAAAGGGTGGAATCCAAAAAGTAAGTAAAACAACACTATTTACTTCAGCTCTATAACATGCAAATCTATTTATGTACAGTTGTGCACTGTCATTGTTAGTGAACATTACTGTATATATTCAGCAATCTGAAGGGTATTAGAGCAGCAGCTGAGATTGTGCTCATTGTGTGGTACCTACAATTCTGCTTTCTATCTGACACAGCTCAAACAAGGATGTAAAACTCTAATGAAGGATAAAAAAAAAAGAAGACCAGGATCAAAAGTAGTTCACAAAAGGCTGGTACTAAAATGGTAGCTATCTACAAAAATTAAAAAACCAAACCCAGCATCAAATTTTATTAAAACACTTTCTGAAGCATTGAGTTTCAAAAAAATATCTACCGAAGTAAACAATTTATGGAAATAAATATAGGGAAAATTTTTATTAAGCAATAACATTTTTTATTTTTTTAAAGGAAGTCTAAGAGTGCCGAACATCAAAAAATAAACATACCTTGGCTCTCCTAAAGAGAGTCTGGTTTTCCAGGTACTTTGACCTTCCTTAGGGCAATCTATCCCTTGGCAGTCTGACAATCAAATTAAGCTTTGATGTTCAGAATTACCAAAGCACCCTGCATCCCCTTGAGTGAATCTAGTCATTGTTCTTTAAATCTATTATTTAAAAAATATTAGTTCTATCGCTAAACTTGAATGCTCACTGCACCTCTCAGGAAGACCAAGTGTTCTGATTCCTTGAGATGTTAGATTTTACTGGAATCATCACAGTCCCTGTACAGGTGATGATCTCCACATGAACAGGAAAAAACTAGGCTTGGCACAAGCACCAGTAAACAAAATACAGCAGCAGGCCAGAGTAGGAGAAGAACCAAAATAGAAAAAGCAAGCTGAGAACATAAACATGGCCTAGGATGTCATTTTAAAAATGACAGACACTCAGGACTGTTAACTATTTACCAGTCCTGCAATTTGATAAATTTGATGACTTTGAAGAGGAACAGTACAAAGCTCAGGGATTTAGAGCAATCTGAGCAGTTTAGAGGGGCTGTGAGACTACTCTGCAGAGAAATTTTTTTCTCTTCTATTCAGGAAAAAAAATTATGTGATCAGCATGTCAAACTAGCAGGGAATTTCTGCTTTATATTTGCTTCAGATTAAGCAGTCGTGGATATTTGAGCTTCTGGACATGTGTGTTATACAAGATATGAAGATTTTTGAGCTTTTGTTACACGTCTGCTGGGTGTGGACAAGAAAAAGTGAACATCATAGGGATGCACATTGAAATATACTGCTGGAAAATATAGGCAGTAAAATAAATAAGTGTGTATTCTGATATTGAATAGGAAACTTACTTTGTAAAGTTCAAGAATAAACAGAAAACATTTCCTATAGGAAATGAGAATTTTAGAAAAAAAATTCTGCACTTCATGTTTATCATATAATAGTAATGTTTATTTCAATGTAGGTAGAGTGTGATGCCCATATATTTAAATCTCATGGTTTGTTGAGCCACATGTAATAAACTCAGTGAACCACTCTATTTGCAGCCTTGAGAAGAATTAATTATAATCCCATATCCACAAGTTTTAAACACTTTAATTTGCATAGAAAATGCAAAAGCATTTTCCAGATCTGTACTGTCTCTGAAATATAAATAATTGCATTTTCAGTGGGAAAAAGTTGGTATTTTGCTTATCTATCATATGGTTGAGTAGAGACTTTCTCCATCCCTAGCAATCACACAAGTGAACATTATGAACTTTCCTCTTCAGTCTTTCTTCTGAGTCTGTCCTCTTAAGGTAACAGAGATACCACCCCTATTAATTACTTGGTAGCTTAAAATATTGTAGAATATACTGTTTAGAGTCACATGAGTCAGCTGTGGTAAGGCAAAAAATGCCAGCAACTTCCATACCCTGTGCCTGTGTTTTACGGTGTATTTTCTAGATGCAAATGTATAGAAATATCTGCATGAACCAAAATACCCATAATTCAGTGATATACTAATACTTTTTTTTACACTTTAGCAACAGAAGAATTTAAATAGATGTGTGTTTAAAATTTTTCTGGATACAAGTAGCTTATAATAACTTTCTGTTTCCCTTGATCAAATTCAGATCAATAATCAGGACTCAATTTTTTTCATTGTGTTGTTTTCAGCACATAAAGCCATTGAAGATATTTTCAGCCAAGAGGAATACAAAACTAAGGGTGTAAAAGTGTACAAAGACAGTCATGAATATATCATACCAGAAAGAGCTAGTTATTTTAGGATATCATACATATTCTTCAATTTAAAAATGCATTACTGTGTCACCACATTTCTTCATATAATGTGTTCATACAATTTTCTCTAATTGTATATGTACCATGAAAAAAGATTCCTGATTGGATTTTTCATATATTTCTATGGAGCTTGGCAATAATGATAACTGAATGATGAAGAGAAATTTGCAAATTCATTTTTTCCTTTATTTACTCTTCTGATTGTTATCCATATACAAATATAAAAGAACACTGAGTCAGCAGTAGTTAAATTTTCTTCAGTATATAGGATAGCTAAGCACATTATGCAGTTGGACTAGAAATGTTGGTAATTAGAGTTATTGAATCTGGCTGGAAACAATTACATTAAATTCCGCCGATTTTATCACAGTGCTCAAAAACGTTATCAAACATAAAGATAAATGCACGAAATCCGACTAATATAAGGTTTTATTAAGGCCATAAAACAAAGCTAGTCAATGAATGAGAGAATGTAAAATAACCTATATTTTTAATCTTGTCTCTTTGTTTTTCTCTAAGCTCATGATGAGAGGATATAGGCCTGCATTCAACCTTGGTGTAACTCCACTGAAGTTAGCTGAGATACACCAAACGTGGTTTTGCCCCAGAGGATTTTAGATTCATTTATTTTAAATGAAGTCTATACATATTTTAAAATGAGCATTGCCCTTCAGAATGTCAAAGTAGTGAATGTAAAAAGAAAGACATCCTGAAAGATAAAAGAAAATGTGTGTGATATGAAGTATTTTAGGACAGAAAGTCAAACAATGTAAACACATTTCCAGCCTCATTCATCTGACTCATTTTGCTTAGGCAATGCCTGTGAATTAAACTCTACTAAAGACAGGATATGGCAAATCATATGCTCCTTGTGCTTCTGATTGACTTGGAATCTTCCTGAAAGGGACCTCATCATTTGCTTGTTGGGCATGCTGTCATACTCAGAAAAATAGAAAGAGATGATGTCTTTAGGTATGGTATGCCATCCCCCAAGACAAAAGGGTAAGTAGAGCCTTTAGTTCACTGGTTTGTTTTTGTTTTTTTTAAAATACATTTACAGCTGTATAACAGCTGTCTGGAAAAGCTATAGGCTGCACAGAGATGTGCGTGTTCAATCCTTCCCCCAAATCTTCCTTCCTAGTGTGTAGAAAGGTGGTATAAAATGCAGAGGTCACGGAATGCTACCTTACTGTGCTGTCAGAGATGGACGTTAATTTTAAAGGGATGTAGGATCAGTTGCTGTGTTCATATTGCTACATGAATTGCAGATCTAGCAATTAACTTCAAAGTCTTCAGAATCCCTTCTTCCATCTACTCTGCTGTTTTTTAGCCAGGTGTATGCCCTAGTGTCCCCCTCTTGGCTTCCAGCTGCTGCCTCAAAAGACTGCTAGTCTCCTGAAAGTCTTGAATTGTGTCTGTAAGCTTCATGTTAACATATGAAACATCACAGGACAAAAGAATGGCTGTAGCTGGCTGTGTATGAGCTACTGTACCTCCTTCTATGAAACAAAAGGACAATATCACTACCATTTGCTGGAGTCTGAGTGGGATGGAGAGGAAAGCATAAAATATATTTCCTTTCTGTTATCAGTTGAAAAGACAGAATCTACTTGCATGTGAGGCTACAGTAGAAATCATATCTCCATATCAACCATAGTTACAGGACTCTTTCCCTGAGGCAAATAGTGAATATGATTTCTTGCTACTTGTGGGAGGTTAATAAGGGAATACAATTCCTCTGAAAAATAAGGAGCTTTTTGTCTGTTTTTGTTTGTGTGTTTTTGTGCTTATGGAAGTCTATTCTCTTGTGGCATGTTCAGCAGGATTAAGCTTTCCTTAAGTAAAGGCAGTGTTTTAGGAATCATGGTAGGCAGTTTTACAAATATGTACATTATATCTATACAGGGAAGAAGAAGATGTCTGTTGGGCTGTAGCCAGCCTCCCTTACCAATGAGCACATGTACTACTCTCAGCACCAAATTACAGCCAGCTAGGATGTGTGAACATGCTGCTTCTGTTTTACACAAGAAACTCTGTGATGTTCTTCAATATGCTGTGCCTGAAAGGATCACTATGAAGGAGTCAAATCACTTATCTATGCTAATGACATAATCAGATTGGATTTAGTTATGTATTTGAAGACCTATAGTTTACAAATACTATATATTTTCTTGGCTGTGTCTCTACTTGCATTAATCAATTATTATCAATAGTTACAGTAACTACAAGGACATACTGAGACATCAGACCCTGGATATACAAATGTTAGAAATTCCCTATTAATTCGCTAGGGATTAATGTTTCATGTTACCTCTGCTACAGGCTGAAAAGTGGGAACTAAAAGAGCCAGTGTCCTAAAGGAGAGGAATTTGGGAGTGACCGTAGAACACAATAAAGAGAAAGAAGGTTACGGTTAACATATATGTCATAAATATGTTTCTTCCCTTTGCTTAGATACTAAGCTGACATGTTGGCTCAGGCATTTGGGTAAGATTTGGTTTCAGACCAGAAAAACTCTCACACAGGTATTTCAGTTAGTCTGTTGCAAAGGTTCAGCTATGTCTCTGCCATAGAACTGGCTGGATTTTGATCCATGGATATTACACAGAATGAAAGATGTAATTTTTTCCTTAGATTCCTATCAGTTTCTTCTGAATTCTCTAATTTGTTCAGAAAAAGATCACAGTAACACAAGGATTATTACACAGCTATATTGGGATATTTATATTGGGATATATTGAGATTTTGCAGATTATTTTTATGCTGCCATGCTTCTAGAGCAGCAGGTATAGACATGAATGACTGGGAGACTACCAGATATGCTGAATGCAGAAAAATACCTCTTCCTTCCCATATTCTCAATTTGTTATTAGGAAGATTGATACTGGCTTCTCATGTTAAGTATTCTAGATAGATTAAGAGCCAGAAACTCTTACTGAATGACTCCCTTTCAACAAAAATACGTGTGTAAACTAATTTCATCTGACCTGCAGCCAGAGAATGCTTATATTATCAGTGTCTCACAATACCTTTTCTCTTAACTGCAGTTTCATTTTGATTCCAGTAGTGGTAAGGACAGAGTAATCTGTAATCTGCTGAATAAATCTAAACTGTATTATTCTTAGATTGAGGAATGTCATACTGTTTACCATTTATTAAAAATAAGAGTGCAATTACAGAATTAAAGCAGATGTTAACACAAATCTAACATAGTTAATTGGCTCATCTGTTTTAATACTTAGAGTTAAACCTCAACAGAAATAATAATTGGAAGATGAAGAGCTCAGATCTGAACCCATATTTAGATAGATGATAAGATATCAGCTCTTGTTGGGAGATAGAATTTTATTGGGGGAGGAGATTACTTGGGGTTTCTTTTGTTTGCTTTTGTTAAGTATTACTGTAAATTGCTGATTTTTATTTTCTAAGGAAAAAATGCAAAAAGAGGTTGTCCTTTAAGACTTCTTAAATGAAAATTCCTACAATCAGTTCTCTCACTCTTTCATTAAGGGCAGTACACAATCCTGTAGATGTTCCTTATAAGCAGCACACTCAATTACCTCTGTGTGCTGCATTCTGACCTTTTCATTGGAGCCCTGTGTGTCCTTTTCATTACATCTGGGATATGCTAATCAGACTCCTGACACAGACTGAAATTTATTGATCACATTATCCCTGAAATGTTTTGGGGTTTGTTTTTTTTTTCACTGGCTCAGGTCCCTGTTCCTTCTGCTGATTATGATTCCACACAAAACTGTGCATGTCTTTAGTTGGTATTAGCTTATGAATTCATGTCCTGAGTCAAACAGTGGTTGGAAGAAGTCCTGCTTCTCTGCTGTGACTTTGTTTGTGCAACAGTGCTTTGCACAAAAGAAGTGCAGTCTTTATGCTTTGTTGAAGTCTCTGAAGACCATCGAACTTTCAGAACACCCACCTTCTGTTTTGATGAGTGGGAGGAGCTGACAAATGCTGGAAGGATTAAGAAATTTGTTTTCTGACAGCTGAGATCCACCTAGTGCACATAATGTACCCTGATTTCTAACTAACTTCTAATTCATATATATTTTTATATGTGTGTCTATATATATGTATATACATGTAATGGAGGAATCTCTGCAAAGAAAGGAGAATTGTACTGCTCTGCCAGGCAAAATTGTTCTGGGTGACTCTTATGAATGACAAGATGAAGGATTCATAAAGCTGAAATGTCACTTAGAACCATGTTAACTCCTTTTTCCACTCCTGAGGTCTTTCAGCGGGTCATAGACATTCTGGTCCTAATGCAAAAGAATGTTATATTGGTTTGATGACAGGCATTTGTATTATATCCCTACATTTGCAGGTTTCTTGAGATGCTCTTTGTTTGCTCCACATGAGACACCAAAACATGCACATTTTTTATAGTTAATGCAATTTTGAAGACAAATTTTGTTATAAATCATAGCTAGGGAACAGTGTTAGCCTTCTAACTAAATACTCCCTCATTTCATAAAATGAGCATTAAGTTCCTACACAAATCTGAGCCATCTTAAAAAAAATACACAAGTGGTCTTTGCTCTAAAAGTTACACAAAAATTATTTATCCACAATTGTAAAAGAAAATTTGATAGATACTTAATTAAGTATAATAAGAAAGACACAACCTTAACTTGGCACTGAAAATAGAATCATGAATCTATTTTTGTACTGACCTTTTTTAAATATGTAGAAATATTTTTGGCATTTTCATTTTCATATAGTGAAAGAAGTCAAATTTGAAAAGAAAATGAACAGTTTGATTTAGAATCAAATCAGAGTCTGGACATCTGTTTGGCTTCTCAGTCCAAAAGCCTTACAAATAACAGGCTCATTGACTTATATGGTACTATTGAATGAATATCAAGACTGGTGCTGTTAACAATATTTTATCCACAAAGGGTCTACCATTTTATATTTTAACAGCAAAACAGAGAAATAAAAAAAATCATTTTGACACAAGCAAACAACTTATCATACTGCTTTCTTTTAATCTTCATTTGAGAGACAAAAAGAGGCTAAAAATACAATATTAGCTTCAGATACAAGGTTAAGACTATTTTATATCTTAATAGGAACCTGTTAATAAAAACTTATTGGTAGGTATTGCAGCATCCCTTACAAATACATAAGGACAAATACATATTAACAACATTCAGGTTTTTCAACTAAAACATGTACTGATTTAAAGGGTGAGGAATTCCCTTCAACACAATTTTAATAAATTCTGCTGAACAGCGTGCATGCCATATTAAGTGATGTCACATAGCAGTGTGTTTTGGAGTTAACTTCATTTGTGTTGGTGCTCTCTAACCCCCTGTTATTGTTAAGCTGATGGTTTGTCCCTAAGTTGTACCGTCCCTCAAGCTGTCCCTCAAGTCCTACCCTGCCCCTTTTTCCAGATTCCGCTATTGCACAACGCCCCTTTGGTCCACCTGACCTTTCCTCCTCCTACCCTTATCCTTCCCACTGATCCCAAAAACCGATCAGTTTGAGTGAGTCTCCTCCCACCCCTCTCTCGATTGGTTGTGCCCAAGTTTCCACCCCTTGTTCCTCCCCCATATATAGTCCAATGTCCACTGGTTGAGACGGCGTCTCCTGCCTCGTCCCTTCAAGTTAATAAACCTTGGATTATACAAGCTGGAGATCCTCCTTCTCACTGTTGCCCCCAGCCTGCACCTTGACTCTGAGGATTACCCCAGCTCATCCTCAAGCTGCTGCTCCTGTCGCCTGCTTGGGAATAGTGGCCCCCCGATACCAGTGCTAGGGGCAGAGGGACAGAGCAGCCAGTGGACCCTGGCTCGGTGTCAGTGTCAAAAGTATGAACATCTCCAGCTGCTCTGGCTGAGGCTCCCTCCTCCCCAGCTGTCAGAGCTGATTTTGGGGACCAGGGGTCTCTGCCCAGGCTGAGGGGCACAGTGGCTGCTTTCCTGTTTGCAGGTACAACCAGGAACAATGCTGCTCACTTATTCCAGAGACAGACATGCAGACGCACAAACAGACACACAGACACACAGGCACACACACAGATTCAGGACACTGGCATGGCTGGTCACACAGGTGTCACAGACAAGGCACTGCTTTCAACCCTCCTTGGGCTGCAGAGCGTCACTGGTGCAGACACACACAGCACTCTCCAGGTTCACAGACACATGCACATCTGTGCTTCCCTTGGGAATCAGCAAGACCCTTTTGTCCCCCTGGCACCCCTGCCACCTGGTCCCCTTCCCCACCACGGATCTCCTCTCTGCTGGCTGGTGCAGCTTGGCAGTCACTGCACACATGCAGCACTCACACAAGCACTCCCCAATCACTGGTGCCCCAGATACCAGTGTGAACCCTCCACCCACAGGATACCCCTGCTCCCTCCTTGTCAGCTGGTCCAGCTTAAGTTTTGCCAGAGAACATTCCAGCATACTGCCCAGAGCCCCAGCAGCCAGCACATGGCCTCTGTCCTCTGGCAGCACTCCTCCCACCAGCACTGAGCTCCTCACTCACGCTGGTGTTCCCTATAGCTGTTTTTTGGGATCTGCACCATTCCCACACCATGGCTGGAGGCTGGAGATGCCCACTCATCCCAGCTGCTGAGGCCACACTCGTTCCCATAGCTGACACCACAGGCTAGGGATACCCATGCTCCCAGACTGTGTCCAGTAGCTGGCACCAAATTCCACTCACACATATACAGGTCTCACCAGTCACTGGAATTCAGCCATTGTATTGCACAAATAGACACAAGATAGAGTGGGATTACACAGAGAAAGAGTTAAGAAAATGTTTAAGAATGAGATATGAGAAGATGGCATAGACTGAAGTGATTTGACACAGGGCTCAGTCAGAGAATTTTGGCATTTTTCATGTAGCTGCTCCCTTTTACACCATTTTCTGTTTGCCCCTTACTATGTTGCTTCCTGCTTGCCCTTACCCTGGACATTGCTTCACCCAGTTGGCATCATCCCACTGACCTCCTCCCGTGTACCAAAAACCAGTGTACTGGTTTGCTTGCAGCTTCCTGAGAGCACATCATTTAGTGCTAACGACCAGGTTTGTTTTCTGTTCTCTTTGTAAACATTAATTGCTCAGGTTTTATGAGTCTGTTGTCTTCATTCTCTTCCTTATCCTTCCAGCTGAATAAAGGAACATTCTCACTACCCATATTCCTTTAGTCATTTGAGTGACTAACCACAATTTTACCACAGCCCCTGTAATCTGTGTGGTCAGATTTGTCTCTGTGTGTTCTTGTTTATGGCCCCTTTGACCAGATAATGTTAATGGCACAGACAAGCCCCTTACATTTACCCTCATATATTATTTTCAACTACACTAAAGCCACTTTGGAGGAGAAAACACATGTAAATCATACAATACAAAAAAGAACAGAAGAAACACCCAGAAGTAATGTGATTGAAGATGTCTTTTTTTATGAAAACAACTTGAATTAATATTATCTTATGTAAAGCAGAATTGTCCTACAGTTAATGATGCATAAGGAAGAGTACCATAAACAGAGGAGGAAAAAGTTCTAGGAAGGTTTTCAAACAACTCCTTTGTTAAATCTCTGAAATGAACTCATTCTTTCTCATATGTGCAAACTATTGCAGAGTACTTGAAGCCTTACCTGCAATTACAGATTAAAATCACAGCTGTATATGAATACAATTTATACAGTTGGTTAAACCCAGAGTTTATATTTATATTTAAACATATAATTTTAAATATATATGCTTAGCAAATATTTCATTTTCAATAGTCTTTTATGACTAAGTAATTATGTCAGAAAGAGATTCTGGTATTTCCTATAGGAATTTTTCTTTGAAATTCAAATTTAGGAGAAAAGATCCACCTTTTTAAGTATTAGTTTAATGAAAACTGTGAAGTAACCCTGTGAGCTCCTGTTCATCCAAGGATCTACTCTAAATATTCTCTTCTAGGGAATAAAAATGTGTTTATCCTTCAATCGTTGATTAAGCAGAATAACAGTAATTTATTTGTTTTCTGATCTCTGATACATTCTTTCATTTGTTCCTTAAAGAGTAGCTTACTGAGTCTCTTCATTTCATTCTCCTTTCTTCTCTTACTCTTGGATTTCACTGTTATATAGATTGTTATTTTCTTTCCCACAGCTATAACTTTGGAAGCAGAATCTTCTGGGGGAGTGATTTTCTCTTGCTGTGCTCCCAAGGGTCTAGTTATGCCCCTTATAGTGATGTCCCTGTTGACTATTTTGTTTAAACTTGGAGAATATCTGTTTTACTTTTGTATTTTACCAGTGAAAAAGATAGTATCAGTCACAGCAACAATAGCAATATTGAAAACCTGCAGAGAAAAAGGATGAAATCCACCACAGACAGGTCAATAAGCAAAAATCCAAGATTACATTTTTGCTCCAAATATTGAATATTACAATATCCAGATGCAAATTTGTAGGTTTAAAGAAATTAAGATGAAACCTCTTGGTAGCTTGCACTGTGATCCTGCAATAGGGTTAAGGATGGAAGTTCTCCCACAGTTATTAGTGAACTGCCACTTCTTTAGAAATTGTATATTAGATTCTCCTTTTTATTTGAGTAGAAATCAAATATGTGAGTGGGAAAGCCTGTGCATTGCACAGAGAAATTAGATACTTCAAAATACTCATGTGTTGATTAGGGATTTAGGAAATATGGAGGATCAGAGAGTTAGTACCTGAAATCCCATTGCTTTTCAGTCTCAGGACTCTGACATATCTGCAGGTAGATATGCTCATCAAATTCAAAAGAAATTACTGTAGACTATTTAAGCATCTATAATAAATTTTGCCCATGGGCCACTATTTCCTGCCAACTTTACATAGACAGTTTTATGAATCATGCAAGAAATTGGTGATAAAGATAAAACATCCATTTCAGTCCAGCAGTTTCAGATCCATATCTCACCACGACCACTTCTTATAGGCTAATTATATAACAAAGCAGCATCACTGTGCAAATCAAAGTGTATGATTCATGAGACCAGGGCAAAAAAGAACAAAGTGGAAGCGTAGCTGAAGTGCAATTGTTGTGAATGATAACTTAGGAAGAAGGCTGAGCAGCTTCTGATTGAACTGTTTTCCAAGCCAGTCTTTTGCTGGACCCAGACAGCGAGTTACTGCACCATTTCATTCCCCGCTGTATCAAAGCTGTGAAAAGCTGGGCTCCCTTTGCTGCCAGCTCCAAAAGGAGAAGCTGGGAGAACAGCTTCTGCAGGGGGAGAGGACCCTCCTACCTGAAGCTCAGTTCTCTCTTTCTCCGTCCTGCTCCCCCCAGCTGTGATGTGGAAACTACGAGCTTTGTCCATCCATGGCATCCTTTCTATGGCATAACTGGCCCAGCCCCTGGTCTTTTTCTTGCAGTAGAAAAATTACACTTAATTCAAAAACTCATGAGAACGCTTAAGAAGTCATCCAGCATTTCATTCCCTGCTCAGTAGGATGTTAATGCTTTTTATACTGTTAACAATTTAAAATTTCTGAGCTCTTGCAACCTGCCACTCTCAAAAATTCATTTGAAATCATTTAGACAGCATTTCAAACGGAAGTGTAAAGGCAGCTATCAAAACTTTATTAATGCCAGAAAAGAAAGCTTTTTGGGGGTTATGATTTTCATTTTTATTGAGAGCAGAAGAGACACAATATCAACTTGCTGTTGACCGTTTATGTACAAATCTCTGTTTTTGTCAGTGTAAGAAGGATTTTTTTTTAAAAAAAAAGACTGTGCAATGAGAAAAGTATTTTCATTTGCATGCTATTTAGAATAGTTTTTCACTTTTTCTAGCTTTTGGTTATTTTAAAAGTAGACAATAAGAACCAGTAAGTACTGTCTCTGTTGCTTAAAATATATATATATATATATATATTTTCATTGTTTTAAATAAATAAAGGTGTGCAAACCAAAGCAGAGATAATCTTTATTGTTGATTCCTGGCATATAAGTTTCTTTAGGCTCTGTGAGGTTGCATTAGTCACATTAACAACATGTCAAATCTGAAATAGTAAGGAAAAAAGTAGGAAACTCACCAGCATGGGTAATGGAAAGAACCAATTTATCTATTTATTTTATAATTCTTTAAAGGAGCAATCTATTTAAGCCATGTATTGGGAATGTTTTAAATCATTTTTAAGGGATCTGCTCAACAGTTTCCTGTATTGTACAGCAAGCTGCTACTACTCAGGAGTTTTGGGGCCAATTCCTGGTTCACATGATAGAAGTGTTACCAGTATCATAAAATAGATGCAAACATATGTTATGAAGTTAATGCTAAGATAGAAACAGATTGGGCTGACAACATCCTGGAGACTGCAATAATGAATCATTTGCATAAAGTCACTTCAGTGGAAAACTTTATATTCAGCTTACTAATTTTCTCAGTCTAAAGAGAGGTGATTTAAAACAGTAGTGAAAAGAAAATACCTCAAGATCTGGTGGTTAAAAACATGTACTATAAGTATTTCTTCTACTATGACTACTATGACTCAGGGTTTTTCCCTATGTCTTTTCTGTACTCTCTCCATTACCTTTCTAATGTCTAAGATCCCTTTTTTTTCAATATAGGGGGAGAGATTCTGCCCTTTCAAGAGATATTCTTATACCACATTTTTCCTCCCAGTTTTAAGGACCTTCTAACTGGTAGTCTTTTTGCAGTGAAGTCTCTGTGTGTCTGTACAGTTTCTACCAGAATTTCCAGGCTTGAGAATTTTGAAGCCAAATAGACAAAATTTTATTTTTTTAAATTATTATTTCTTTTTTGTTTGACTTACTTTTTACCTAAATGCTTGCATAACTATAAACAAAGCCTTCAAAATTATTTTGTAAGAAATGTGCCACTTTAAACAAGTGCTTTTCAGATAACAATTTTAATATTTTCGGGCAAAACAAAAAACAAAAAACAAAACAAAAACAAAACAAAACAAAACAAAAAAAAAAAACAAACAAACAAAAAAAAAAACAAAAAAAAAAAAAACCAAAAAAAAACCAAAACAAAACAAAACAAAACAAAACAAAAAAAAAAAAACCAAACAAAAAAACCCCAAAAAAACACCAAAAACAAAAACAAAAACAAAAAAGCAAAAAAAAAAACCAAAAAAAACCCCAAAACCAAAAAGGTTATTCTTACAAAACATTTTATAGTTTGTATACAGATAACTGACTATCTACTTTAGGAAAATTGTTTTCAAAACAGTAAGCATATAAAATTAGAATGGTCTGGAATTTCCTTATTTAAAGATTTGTCATGAAGATACGTGGTTTGTTGTATTATACAGAGTTATGATAATCATAATGTAACTAACAAATGATTTTTGCTGACTAAAGCCACCTGGAAAGCGTGGAAGTAAATAACTAATAATAATTATCTGCTGATTTTACACTGCTGTCTATTGTCTGCTAATTATGGCCCTGACCTTTTTATTTTTTATATTTTTAAAGAAAATTATAAATCATTGCCTTTGGCTTATTCAAGCAAAATTAATTTCATAATACTTTCAAAATTTAGGATGTGTCTGTATTTAAAAAGCTGCAGCCAGGGATATTACCAAAGAAAAAAATTTCCAGTGAAATACCTTGGGGAAGATTAATATTATCTTTTTGAAGATTTAAATTTAGTGATAAAAGAAAATTTTTCTTCAGATATCTAAAACAAAATCCATCAAATATCAATACTTGAAACAAAATGGGAGGGTTTGCCAGGAAGATATGGCTTGACATAAAAAGGTATTGCAAAATATGCACAATACAGAATAAAAATATAGCAGTTATTCATGATAGAGGAGTCAGAAAAGGATGAGGCTCATAGGTCAAAGAAATATGATTTCCAAGAAATTAGAGATGAAATTAAAAATTAATTCATTGGATTTTTAACCCAGGAAATTCCAAGGAAGACAAACAGTTTTTGTACAATTTCACTTTGAAGAATTATTGGATAGAATTTTGATTTAAATAACATACATTTAAATCTCTATGATGAAAAAATTCTCATGTGTTTGCTTAAGTATCTTTCTGCAGGTCAGATTTAAAAAAAATTAAAAAAAAAAGAAAGAGAGAGAGAAAATTGGAAAAATTGGAACACTGTTATGAGAAAAGGACACCATCTTTTTTTGAAGTGAAACCTTAGAGCAGCTTGTAGGTGCTCATAGCTTTCAGCTTTGAAATGGAATATTCACTTCAGGCTGCCATACCATGGTGACCTCAGCTGGCTACCTGTGGAACTCTGTCAGTGAACAGGATGCAGAATAATTCAAATTTCCAAAGTGGAATAAGAAAACTAGCAAACACTCCACTTAGGTATTATTTATAATCCTAAAGTGACTTAAACAGCTCTGGTCACTCTCTTTAAAAATAAATTCTGTATTTATCCAATATCTTCTCCTTTTTGTATGTTTCCTACTTGAGAAATATTATTTGCATTCTGAGATACCATTCATGTTGAAACCTTTTGGTCCTGCTATAAGTATTAATTCAAAATAAACAACAGTTAAAAAAGAAACACAGTTTAATGTCAAATACTAACAATGTAAAACCTTTTTCCATGAAAAGTGGTCATTATCTGAATTCCTATAAATAAATATCCAGACCTTAAAGACACATTGATTCCAGTAGTATGACATTCCTATTTTCTATGAGAGTAGAAATAAAGAACATTAGAAGGTATCATATTTTATGAAATCCATCTGGGAATTTCAAAGACAAATTTTCCTTCTAGACCCTTTCTCTTCCATGTAAACTAATAGTGAAAGTAGCAAATATTAAAATATGGTCAGGAAAATGATGATTGTTGTAAGGTGACAAGGAGAAAATACAACAGGAAATAAAAGCTCATTCTCACAAAGACAGCTAAATCCATGACTGAAAATTTGCCATCACATTTTGTAGTAATTTTGCATTATTTTATACTGAGAAGGCCTTTTAGAGCTTTGGGATGTGACCAACTAATCCACTTAATACTTATTTAATTATCTCAGCACTCTGTTTTACAATTCTCCAAGAACTACTTAGATGTGAAAGGATTCCTTCTCATCACGGATCTTAGAATACAACCTTCACAAAATTTAATCAAGGGGAAATTAAAGTAGAACAACAGTAAAAAAATTATATCATCTTTGTGCTAGTAGTTTTGTTCATTTACAGTTATTCACAGAACACATACGAATAACATTTTACATCTAAACTTCATAATATATATATATACAAAATACAGGATATATTGAATAGCAAAGCTGGGGTTTTTTACCAATTATAAATTATCTTCAGGATCTTGACCTGAAGATAATCTTACAGTTAAATTATAAGGTCAATTGTAAACACTGCACAAGCACTATATGAGTAATACTGATGTGATTAACCCTGCTAGCTATAATAGGAAGTATACCTAATACAGACATTGAAGAGGAGCACATTGGGTAGATGTCAAGTGTTTGACCACAGCTCCTGCAGTAAATGCTGGACTGACATGAAATTATGTACACCATGTGCTGGAGACCCACAGAAACATATGATGGAGAAAAGTCATCTCAAGTAATGAAGATTTGACTTGGCTTATGTAACAAAAAAAAATGTGTATTCTATTTCATCTGTTGAAACCAGTTGGGGAGATGTTTGGTTTTTTTTTTTTTTTTCATCTCTTGTAACTCCAGGGGGGAGGGGGCCCCTGGAGTTACAAGAGATAAAGGAAAAAATATTATTAATAATAATATTAATAATATTATTAATAATAATATTATTATTCTGATAATGGGCCAGCTGTTAAAACCAGGTGGGGCAGTGTTTCTTATCTCTTCCACCACTGTCCACCCTCGGGGGGATATCTTCTGTTAATGGGCCATTAAGGCTCACCAGTGACACGACACATTACACCATCCCATTGTGAGATGCTCCACCCAGTGCAGGGGAGCCAGCTGTTCCTACCAAGATAAAAACTGAGATGTAGGAACACCAAGCATCCACTTTTCCACTGGATTCTCAGAGGAAGACCGGACCCATCTCACTGTCACTACAGGATCATCTCTACTCCAACAGAACCACATCTGTCACTCCAGGAGGAGTTATTTGGACTGCCTCCAACACCCTGGCCAGCAGGGTGTCAGGTCGTATTCCTGACTCTGTCAGAGTTTTCTAGACCTTTGTTTGCTTGCTTGTGGGTTTGTTTTGGTTTTTTTTTGTATTACTGCATTTGCATTTTTAATATTCCTAGTAAAGAACTATTACTCCTATTCCCATATTTTTTTTTGCCTGAAAGCTCCTAATTGCAAAATTGTAATAATTTGGAGGGAGGGGGCTTTACATTCTCCATTCCAAGGGAAACTCCAGTTTTCCCAGACAGATACCTGTCTTTCCAAAGCAAGACAAGATTTTATGACCTTTTGTAACTGTCGTAATTTCATTAAGATAAATTGTGTATTGCAACGGTGTTTTTAACATACCAATGTCTGTAGGACTATCTTATCATTCTGATTTTAGGGGACAAAAAAACCCACAATCACCTTTTATAAAATTATATTCTCTCTACCCCTTGTCATTCTTTCCTCATTAAGAACAACTAAGAACATGTAGTTTCAGAGATGAGACCAGAGTCTCATCTAAGATTTTAGTTTAAAAAAACACTAAACTCCAAGGTTTTTGTTTTATGTTTTTATTCTGACTATGAAATTGAAATTGAAACTTTTGTCATCACTGCAGGAACCAAAGTGACCAATTTCTACTGTAGTGTTGTTAAAATATAAAAGGTGCTGCATAACTTGCATGATTTGAATCTTACTTACATTATTTTTCTTCTGTTCACTAGGAGTGACTTGATATTAATTTGGAATATGCAGCTTCAGGAGTTGTTCCTGTCTTCATCTCCTTCTTTCAAGAGCCACAGAACTATAAGATCCAGCTATTTGTGTGCATAATTGAGAAACATATAAGTGTTTTTTACATATTCCTAACAGTTTAAAGTATGAAGAATTTATAGATGGTTTTCTCCCACACTGATCTTTCTTATACTTGATAACAATTTTTTTTCCCCAAAGGAACGATTCAGTGCATATGTAGATGATAAGAAGCTCAATCTAATTAAACTGGAAATGTACCTTGTTCAGATCCCAAATGAATTTGTTTGGATTCATTATGTAGTATACTGTTTTTCCCCCCATCTTAATGATTTTGAAATCCTGATTGGATAATGTTTGGAGATGCTGGCTGGAGTTAGTTTACTCTGGTGACCCTCTCTCCCATGCATCAGGGGGAAATGAGCAGGTGGCTGATGATGGTTAAACCAAGACAATCCCTTATAGAAGATACTGAAGTTGCTATATTCTGCAGATCCTCTTTCAAAAGGTTTCCTGCATAATTCTTAGCCTCCTTGAAATCATAACCAAATGAGAATGTGCAGGCATATTGTAACTCATGGAGATAAGTGTATGCAGTGAAAATTCCAATTATGACCATAAGAGATATTTGTTCTGCGACTGCCAAAACAAAAGTTGATTGTTTCTTTATTGTAATAGGTGAAATTGAAGGTAACCTCTTTTCATATGAGATGGTCAAAACTTTTAGAGTAGAAAATTCAGACACTGATCATAAAAAGAAAGAAATTTCCTACTGTTATGGGTTGACACAGTTTGGTTTTTAGTTAAAGTGGAAACAGTTCCCTGTCAGGACCTTGAAATTGTTTTAAGACAGGCACCTATCAGAGTTCATTTTCAAATATTGACATATTGTTCGACCATTGAGGAAGCTAGATGTGACTTTGAGAAATACTCATATAAATTCTGAGTGAGTCCAAGCCAACCCTTTCCTTCTGGCCACTTCAACAGGTAACATCGAGCTTGGCTGCTCTGTCAGAACAGCCCAAGGCTGGCCCGGCCCTGCCTCTCCCTCTCAAAGTCAGATGGAGAGAGAGAGTGAGGAGGAACTAATTGGAGGAAGGATGGAGGAGTACCCTGCTGGCTGGACTTCAATTAGAGCCATGGAAATGAACTCTTTATGTAATTTATCCCTTCAAATCATGAGGGGAAAAAAAGCATTTGTGGAGATTATTGTTTACTTGTGGATTTTTGAGCAAAAGTGTTTGTGATGTAATATTGCATTAAAATCTGTGATTCTTGTGGTTCCATGAGATGCTTGACCAGAAAGTGTTGAGAAGCCCTCTGCGGTAGTGAAGTGAGAAGACATCTCTGTTCCCCGTGAGGAAGAATCCTTTTCCTCTGGAGTTGTTAATCTTTAAAAGATGACACCCCAATATGCCCAAGTTCACATGATCCATAAGCAGCTTGGGAAACTGCTAATGGGAAGAGGAGTCACAGAAGCAAGTTTTCCCCAGGCAGCTGTTTTTGTGACAGTTAAAACCCACAAGAGAACTGTTCTAGGTTGTCAGTGGGATCCATGACTCTAAGGGAGACTCGACTCCTAAAGAAGTAATGAAAGACTATTTTTCAAATAGTGAAACTGACTGAAAATCACAAGTTGTCTCTCTATGTTGCCTGTGAGAAAGTGAACAGTTTGTGGGGGGAGGAGAAGGGTTTTGAAAGTTTCTTTTTTTTTGATTTTTTCTTCCTTTAGTGTGTGTTAAAAAATCTATCGGTTTTGCCTTTTTCTCCCTAATTCTATCTCACAGAAAGAAAAGAGAGTAGGCACAAAAACCATCATAAATTTGGTGCATTGACTGTGAAAGGTCAAAATTGGTGAACGTGAAACTTCTACATGAATTGGTGTTTCTGCCCAGCTTGAACTTAAAACTAGAACACCTACATAATCTCTCTTTACAAATCTCTTTTAGTGGTTGTTTTATTTTCCTTTATGCCCAGAATTGTCCTGCTGGTGATATCCATTGTCTCAGAGTCATTCCTCACTGTGTGGATTTCACTGCCCTTTTTTGCCTACATCCAAATGGTGCGGCGTTGCATGTGTAAGCGGTGTTTTAGAAAAACCTGGCAGAGCTGTAAATGACACTGAACTTTAATGCTAAGCTTTTACTATTGTTTCTTTCATCCCGCAGTTAAGACAACAGCTTTCTTTGATAACTACCTCAATCCTGCATGTGAGCTGTCCTTGACTTGTATAAACAAATTCCCTACACTGTGTAAAGCTTATGTTTATTGTCTTCATCAAAATCTTGACAGTAGCCATGAAGGTATCAAACATCTTACCAAGGCTTCCCTCATTCCAAACACTTTATTATAGGAACATATCCTAAATTCTGAACCTTTGGACCTGGTATAAATTTTTACATTCCTGAGCTTAAGTACTTGTTTTTTACAGAACAGCTGGATAACAAATAGCACATTTATGCTGATTTTACATATCTCAATCACATATAATAAAGCTTATATATTTAAAATAGTCTTTGATAACTTTTTGTAGTTAACAAAATATCCAAATTTTTCGTGGTTTATTAAAGCAAGAGAATGTCTAGCATAATTAGGCATTTCAGTGTGTAATCTAGTTTTAAATACAATTTAAAGTATTAGACTATGCATCCGATTCCATAATTTTCAAAATTCAAGTGATTTTATCTTTTAGTAATCATATGGCATGGAAAGAGTTAATTAAAGCAAGAAATTCAAGAAATTCAATGAATTTCTTGACACGTCAAGAGAAAGACTTGTATGAATCTATTTCTTTTAAGTACTTGACAAGATCCCCATTTTAAAAAATAACGTGCCACACGTGCCACTATGTTAAAAGAAAAACTGGAATCCCTTGGACGGGAACACTGGAAGCAGCCTGTCTACGTTTGACCCCCTGAGATCTGTGCATCATTTCAGGTTTGCTGTGCTCATGTGTGAATGATTGTGTGTTTCAGGTTCACACTCTAAGTATTCTTTCTATATTTTTCTGGCAATAACATTTTCTTGGTAATTGTATGTGATATAGTACTGTATGTTTACGTAATTAAAATCTCATGTGTGAGAACTGAGTTTTACTTTCTGATTGCTTTTTTTAAAAATCATATAATATTTGAATTATATATCTTTTTACCTCTTAAATCAATACCAATCAAGTGATACAGAATGATAAAATACATTTCTATACAGCAGTGTTATTTTATTAAAATTAAATTGATTTTATCTGTGTTTTAAAAGTGGGATATAATAAAAAATTTAAAAATCAAGTATCCTCTCCCTCAGAGAAGAGGCAATGGGAAAATCATAATGGCACATGCAATCTCGTTAGCAGGCTATCAAGCAAAAATAACTTATTAGTCTCATCTGTCTTAACTGTATGAGCATGTGGCCAGGGTCTGTAATTAAGTTTCAGCTTCTAGAATGCAGAGACTCTAGAAATCAAGAAGTAGAATTCTGAGTTCAACCATCTGATGTGATCAAGCCTACTATGACCACAGCTCACTAAAGAGATTGTATTCTACTTTTATTTTCACTCTGGTCATCATTGGTTTATGTGGATTAGGTTTTGAAATGAATACTATCTAGATTTACATCCAATTTTATCTAAATCACTAAAATTTGAGAACACTGGAGAAAGAACAGCTTGGAATTTGTGGTGAAATAAATTTTGTCAAAACACATCTATTAATCCAGACTGCAAAAGTTAATGGGAGCATATAAAATTCAAGGGGTTTTTTTTTCTTTTTTAAAAAGCATTTTCTAGCCAAAATAAATGAGAATTATAGATAGAGCCTAAACCCTCAAGCATCCAATAGCTTCAGTTAGAGCAGCTAGAATAAACGTTTGACCATGTCTTTTTTTAATATACATATCTTCACATGAGTTCTTTTATAAACAAATTGAAATATCTCAATTTTGTACAGTTACTCTGTAAATAGAAAATTTTGGTAATTTTTCCGTAACAGATTTGCATTTTCTGATCAGCCCTAATAAATTTGATTTTTTTTAATTTTTGATCCACTTCCAATTCAGAAAGTTCTGGAATGTTGAAAAACACGATGGGTGAAATTTGCTTGGGTATTTCTGGCACAGATGGACAGCCAATGTGTCCATACTGAACAACAAATTACTTTTCAAAGAGAAATATTGAGTTCATAGACTATTTGACCAAAATACTGTTTTATCTGAAATTTGGTTAAAAAAGAAGCAGGTATGTATTTGCTTCAAGCTTCAACAAATGGACATAAAGGGGAAACATTTTTTTGAGAGACTTATAAAGATATATAGATATAGATGATATAGATAGCCCACAGATATAGAGACAGAGAGAGAGAGATGATATAGAATAGATATAGAGGATTATAGATATATAGATTAGATATAGAGGATTATAGATATATAGATTAGATATAGACATAGATATAGATAGATATAGATATAGATATAGATAGATATATAGATAGATGTGCTATTATGTATTTTAGTTTGTCCGCAAGGAATAGAAGTTACAATTAATGATGCAGTAACATGTTAAGGTAAGAGATGTGAATCCTTCAGAATAATTTCCAGCTTTTGTGGAAAAGCCCTGACACTGGAGGCCTTTGTGCAGTGCACAGGTCTTGCACTCTATCTCAAGTGTGAGTGGAAGGTACATGTCAGCTCATAGTAAAGCACCTTTATCCTTTGTAGTCCATAGGAAGAACTCTGAGGGTACTTTCTTCTGAACACTAACAATATAAACACACCCTGATGCTGGGGGAAAAGAAAAAGTAAAATTCTCCCTTCACCTTGCTGATCAGGCACCTCAACAAATGCTTTTTTTGCTGACAGGAGTGAGCCGCTATGATGACTTCTCAGCAGCCTACAACATGTAATAGTCGACTTCTCTGCCCCACATTTCATCCTCTGATTATACATCTGTGCCTCGTGGATTACACTTTTGTGCCCTACTGAGTTAGGAAGACTCAAGTTAACAAATAATGCAGTGCATCAGCACTTATACAAGAAAAAAAAATTATGCTTTATTTAGGACAGGGCAGACTGGTTTTTAACACTTTTTGTTTTGTTTTGCTACCTAAAGAGAGAGCATTTGAGACTTTAATTAGTTTTTTTTTTTTTATCTTCTATTGGAAGTTTAGACTTTCTAATGCTGTAGAGACCAATATTGTAATGAAACATGCAGCTTTATGAAAGCCCAAATAAATTAGAGAAAAAGATCCATGAAGAAAAGTTCAGGATGCCTTCAGTAGAAAAATGACCATCCACCTTTCCACATCCCATCCACACAGATGTGTAGCTAACAGATTTAATTAGAAAAATGTTCAAAGTGGAATTCTCAATAGCATCAGTTCTTGGCACTGAGATTATTTGAGCTGTAATTCTCTGTTCAGCTTTACATACTTTTAGTACAATTTAGTGGAGTTATGAAGGTGCTACCTTGCCTATCCTTTGCAGCTAGTTATACACAGATGCTTCTAGACTCACCTCTATTGCTTGTCATTTAATCCTACAGGAAGAATTGATTCTGCATATCCAGTCAATGTGATGTCAATTTGAAGCAAGTGCACACACTTAGAGAATGCAGTACCTGTCATTATACTATTGGTCTAAATTAAGATTGGAATTTAAGAATTACTGCAATTCAGACATAAACAAATGACAACAGCATGACAATAAAAGCCTCTCTTACCAGTAATGCATTTCTTACCAGCTTGGTACTTGTGCTTTTTCTTAAAATGCATGTAATGATACATCCTCTGATTTTAACTTTTTTTCCATGTTGATATTTCAAAAGAGTGAATAAAGAAGGAAATTGCTGAGAAGAACTTGATGGCTTTTCTTAGTGCTGAGAGGTATTAAGTATTTAGTTGTTGTGGTGTGTAATTTTGTGTTTTATTACCCTATGGTTTGTTCATTTTCCCCCGACCCAGGGTGGTTGTTTAGCCTGGTTTGTGTCCACCCATTGGGTTGTCATTCTCCTCTGATACTTCCCCCTTATTCCCCAATGTTCTCTGTCAGTCTCCCCTGGTACCAGCCTCCGCCAGAACTGCCCCTTGGGGAATTTCCTATCCTTTGAGGCTCCATTGGTTTGTTCATATAAATGTCACATTATCTTCCCCATTGGTTTGTGTTCTGTAAACCCCACCTTGTGTCCCTCCCTGTCTTCTCTCTATTGGCCCCTTGACCCTAAACTCCACCCTGATTCTGTCCCTTAAAACCCTCTGTTAATGCCTTTGTATGCTGTCTTTACCTCTGCACTGCATTTGAGTTAACAAAGGATTCTTGGACTGCATGTGAGGCCCTCTTCGTTCCTTCCTACCCTGACCCTACAGTGACTGCTTGGGACTCTCGGGACCCTGGGGTTGTGTCACTCCCCTGCCAAGTGCCTTAGCACCAGGCATGAAATGAAACTTAGTACTTACTAGCATTCTGGGAAAGTAATGACTGTTATGTTTCTGAGTAAAATATATCAATGGTGTATTAAGGCTAATAGTTCACAAAAAAGAGGTTGTGTGTTACCTGAAAACAGTAGCTTGAGGGTTATGCTTTGGAATTTAATGGAAGAACTCACATTTCCCCAGATTTGATTTGGATCAGGCAACAGAAGGTGGATTCCTCAAGGCATTTGAAATACACAAATATAAGTCCCATTATATAAATTTTTAATTTATTTAGATTATTTGTTTGTTTAGATTATTGATAGTTGTTTAGATAATAGATTGCCCCCTCTGTGTCCTTAAGTAAGGGAGGGAGTATCTCAGAGACAGAGCACTTAACAAAGCACCCACTTCTATGGACTCACAATTTCTGGCTCCCATTTCTGACTCAAAACATTGACAAGGGAGTCCTTGTTCCCTTTCACAATCCCTAAACTCAAATGAAAAAGACAGGTACTTCCCAAAGAAAAGCCTTCTCACCCAAAGCCAGATATGTGAGACAGAAGAAAAGAACTGCATTCAGACTTGCTTTGTTAATTTTGGAGAGCTTATCCAACTGAAGGAAGAAAGGCATTCAACACTAATTATGTGACATTATGAGTTTGGCTACAATGTTTTTTTTTCTATCAATATAAATTCATTTATGAATTTAAAACAGTTTGAGTGGAATAAATTCATCTCCCCACCTCAGAAAACTCCATAATAAAACCTGCAATACAAAAAATCTAAAATACTTTTGAAATAGGCACTTAAAACATTACATGATCAGTATTATTGTTAAATTATTAAAGTGAATACAGTTTCAGAACATTTTTATGAGAAAAATTATCATAGAACCACATAATAAGCTGAGTTGGAAAGGACCGAAAAGATCATTGTGTCCAACTCCCTGCCCTGGTTGCCCTGCACAGCAGCATTCCCAAGAGTCACACCATGTACCTGACAGCATTGCCCAAACACTTCTAGAACTCTGTCAGGCTGGTGCTGTGACCACTGCCCTGGGGAGCCTCCTCCAGTGCACAACCACCTTCTGGGGGAAGAACATCTTTCTAATATCCAACATAAACCTCCTCTGACACAACTTCAGGCCACTCCCTCAGTCTCAGGGTAGGTGTCCCCTGAGATTCTCCTCGGGGTTGCTGTTCCCCGAGGTAATAAGGTTTTCTGTCTTCTCTTTGCCCTAAGTGTTTCACACCGGAGGCAGAGACGACAAGCTGAGCCTGCCAGTGCATGTTTCCAAGGTTGTTTATTCTTCATTATCCCTCAGTTCTTTCTCAGCTCTGCAAGGCCTCCCCAGCAGAGCAGGCCACGTGTTGGACTGGGGCAGATCAGAGAGCCCTGCACCTTATGTACAGTACCCTTGACCCAACCACTGTCCAAAACGTACTTTTTATTTACAAAATTTTACCAATGCCTACTACCTATGCTAACATGTCATTTCTACTCTAAACCAATCTCTAAAGTCCAACTCAGGAAAAGATGGGGGACGAGAACAAGAACAAGGAGTACAGGGGCCACTCCCCAATTCCTCCTTGTCTCTTCAACCCTATATACTAAAAATCCTAGATTCTACATTTACATTCTATGATAAACTAAATACTACTTATTTTGAATTCTCCCAGCTTGTGATTCTTCATACAATGTGGGCATTCACTCCCATGGCCAGGGATCAGAGGCAATGTCCTCCTGGGCTCTGTGTGAGGCTGACTGACCCCCTTGTACAGATCCCAGACCCCCCTGTCCCATCTCTAAACCCTCCAGGGTGGCCAGAGGAATGTTCTAGACTCCGACACCTCAGGTCCTGACACTGGTCACCACAGAGAAGAGATCAGTGTCTGCCCCTCCTTTTCCCCTCATGAAGAAGTTGTAACTGCAGTGAGGTCTCCCCTGAATCTCCTCCAGGCTGAACAGACCAAGTGACCTCAGCACTCCTCATACAGCTCCTTCTCAAGGTCCTTCACCATCTTCACTGCCCTCCTTTGGACACTCTCTAATAGTTTAATGTTTTTCTTGCATTGTGATACCTCAAACTGCCCTGACAACTCGAGGTGAGCCTGCCCCAGTGCAGAGCAGAGCAGAGCAGAGCAAATCCCTCCCTGGCCCGGTTGGTGATGGTTTGCATGATGCACCCCAGGTCACGCTTGGCACTCCTGGCTGCCAGGGCACTGCTGACTCATAAAACTTTCCATCATTACTATATGAGAATAAAACATTTTCAGGATTGATAAATAGCAGTAAAAGGCATGTCTGAAGCAGTATTTTTAAGGTTCCAGAAAAAAAAATCTGTAATATGACAATAATATATTTAAGTTTAATCGTTTGGTAAATAACTGGAACATTTGTGTGAAATTTATAGCATCAGTTGAGCATCACTTTTTCAAAACTAGAACACATTAGACACCCAGCTGGGATAATTTAGTGTAGAAATGGTCTTTTCACAGTGTTGCTTAAATAAGATAAAAATTTATTTTTTTAGAAGCAATATTTAAAAAAAAATATTTCTGTGCTTTAAGATGTCATTGATACTTTTTTTTTTCTGGTCATAGCTTCAAATTGAATGATATTCTGGCACAAATTGCAATAAGTAATTATTGAGAGCTGTTATGAATTACGGTAGAGTGTTGGGCAGAGGTGGACTGGCTGCTGAATATCAAATATTGTTTTGTCTACATCTTACTATCAAGCCAGTTCTGTAGATTTCTGGTGGGTTTTTGTTCAGCTCCAAACTGTTTCTAAGGATGCAGCTACATGCATTTGTCCACATCCCTGACTTTCCTTGAAGCTAGAATTTATAACCAAGGAAAATGTGATATTCTTGGTAGAAGCAAGAATAAACAAGACAACATGTAAGCTGAAGGACTACCCAAAGTGGTAGTGTCCTTGAAGTTTGACTATGGGTTACCAGGAAAATACAAGGACAATACAGTGAGACTATCTGGATGGTAACAAAATCAGTCAGGTTAGATGATCACAGGAGAAAAAAAAATTTGGTGGGAAAGGAAATGCTGATTTATTCCGTCCTTTCAACATCTTCCTAAGAGAGACTGTCCAGACAAAGCTGTGAATATAAAATCATTCATAGCTTCAGCAACTCAAGGCATGTTTTGGGATGTTGTGGTTCGGGAGTGTTAAACAGCATTATCTTTACTCTGAAAATGGGAGATGGAGACATAGAGCTGCTCAGTATAACATAATAAATCTCTTATTGAATCAGGAAATGAATACTGGTCTCCTGAGGGCAAGACCAGTATCTGACCTACCAGTCTTTCTTTTTTTTCAGAGAACATTTTCTTTTCTTCTTCTGCCTTGTTCAAAATCTTGTTACAAATTATTAAACCCTCTGTGTCAGGGCAGTGAGGAAATCTGGGAATCTGAATGTCATTTGCAGATGCACTCTGGATTTTTACACTTGTTCTCGTGGATTTTTGCACACATATTCTTGTAAAAGCAACTGTGAGAAACTAACAATTTCCAACATATGATACAATTTGCCTTAAAGCCTGAGTCTTTAACTGGATGACAAGGGCCATCACCTGGAGCTCTTAGAGTTCTTGGAGCTGTATTAGCCCATAGTCAGCTTAGAATGAAACAATATATTACCCTCTCAGATATTAATTCTGTGGCTCATATTAAAGCCAAGTTGTTGGAAAGTTGATGGAATGAGACCTTTACTGATCTCACACATTTTTGTTATTATAATTTTGAGGAAAGATGAAAACTATAGGAATACCTGAGCCATCTGCTCCCTCAAATGTTTTTTTAAAATTGTCTTACTCTGTAGACTCATGAATCTTAGGTTCAACATGAAAGGACTGTGTTCAGTTTCATTTTCTAATAGAGAAGAAAATAAACCAGCATAGTTTTTTATGTATTCATGTTTAGTATTGAAAATAGTTTTCCAGCTAATCATGCAAATTATCTTGGTGATTATATTGCCATTGGAAGAAGATAGGACCCAAATAAAAGTTTCAGCTTATATTAAAATAAATTTACTTCAGGCTGGTTGTCAGTGTTTCTAGATTTATAATTCAGTAAGTAATATGTTCAGTAATGAAATTAAGAATTCTCACCTGAGGACATCGATACAAAGGAGTAGAAAGTTAAAGATGCCTAGGACAACCACCTCCGTGTATTTGTGATTGCATTTGCCTGAAAAACAAGGTATTTTCTGGCCCATATTCAAAACAATGTTGGAGGTTTTCTTCTTTTCAAATATTAGTGCTTGAGAAGATCTATGTAAGCTGGCTTCTGACAGAATAAGAGATTATGTCAATTCAGTCACTCTATAAAAACAACTTTAAATACTGTGATTGTGCATTGTCATGATTTATAGATTTCAAGATAATGGGATTCTTTTAAAGCTCAGACTTTGTCTACTGGATCTTTAGGAATTCTTCATGATATGTTTAACTGCATAAGGAACTGTCAGTTCACACTGAATACATATTTGAGATATACTGGAGAGTGTTGCAAAGGTGAAAACTCCTTTGAAGAATTCAAGACATATCTTGATACATATGTTTCTTTTCAATCTAGTTCTCAATTCATAGAACCATAGGATATGCTGAGTTGGAAAGGTTCCATCAGGATCATTGACTCCAGCTTCTAGCCCTCTTGAGGACACCCCAGGAGTCACACCTTGTACCTGAGAGCATTGTACAGGTTTTCTTGCTGTGCTTTTGCTGACCGTGTGGAGAGCCAGCATCTTCCAGAATGATCCCCTTGAAAACGAAAAAGAAACTTAACTGAACTTCTTCCTGAATATGACTGGTTTTAGTTTATTACTGATCAACAGTGACATTTCCATGAATTGAGGTATGTGCACCATCTGTCTTCATTCACGAGCAGCTGATCTAAGTATCCAAATAGACGCTTTGTGATCAGTATCTAGCGTCAGCTGGGTGTTTTTTCCTCATTTCATACCCTTTACTGTGTTGTTTTAGACCATGCATTATTTTGACCTGCATTATAATTTTGCACTCAGTGTACCACATAATAGTAGCTTTTGGTCTGTCACACATATGAGCAAAATATTGCAGGTGGATTAAATTACTTTTGTAGGTCCCTTCAAACAGAACTGTTCTATTCTATCCTATTACTCAAATATATTTCATGGCTTAGTGTTCTGTGTGCTACACTGATATTTCTTTAGCCATAGGAACACCACAGAGAACTGAGATAAGCCGTCTCAAGGGAAAATAAACTGTTTCCACACTACTGCATGGCTGCGTTGGCTACACCCAAACATACAGTGGAGAGATCAAGACAGAGACCTTAAACATTAAAACTGTCACACTTATTCCCTGATGAAAATGGGTAATTGTTCTAGCATGAACTTCGAGTTATCATTACGAGAATCATCTCTTAGGTATAATCATATCACAATGCCTGTATATTGCATAAGTGCTTCACTAATTTCACACTCCAGTACCTTGGCAGTGTGCATCTGTGAAACACTTAGGCACTATGTAATTTGTTATATTCATAGTCATTATCCTTGTTTTTGCCAATCAATTAATAGCAGGATAAAGTGTTTCCTTCTTGTTACAAAATCATTCTCCAGTGAAAATTTAACTCTGGATTGCATCTTTGGAAAATTGTATTCCTATGTGTGTTTCTGTCCCTTAACTGCTCTACCACATTTTGATAGTATTTAGAGAGTTTTATACAGTATATCATAAAATAAGACTTTTATTAACTTCTCTTTTTCAAAATTGCTCTCCTTACATTGAAAATTTCTAAATATGTGAATGAACTTCACTTCTTAGTACTGGTACTGGTGCAATATGGTGGCATTGGAGCTGCAAAACAAACTCAGTTTTATGCTAAGCTTGATTTTCAAAATATTCTTTTTTTCCAATATTCCTTCAGTTTGGATTTTATATTGCTACTGTTTTCCAAATCAAAGGGCAGCAGTGGAACAATCAGCACTGAAAGAAGTAGCTATTTTTTGTTTGCTGTGCAGAAGTGTTCTGAATTCATCATCTTTTGTTTGTTTCTTTTTGACATTCCTGAGAGCTTTAGTTAATATCATGTTGAATTCCATGGTCAGCACCCAGTAATGTAAAATTTAATGGTTATAATATGTTAATTTTTCTTCACAGGAATTTCTTAGAAAGGGCTGGAAATACCGTCAAAAAATGCTGTATTTTACTATAGGCTAGAAGACGTGAAGTCTTAGAGAAGGAGTTCAAAATATGTTATTGCATAGACAGCAAGGTGAAACTGAATCATTTCATGGCATTATTTTTTAGTCATAAAAAAGAGGAACACCTATTATTTATTCTCTAAAATACATGTTCTCTAGAACTCTAAGCAAGCATTTGGAATATAATACTTCAAGTATTTCATTCCAAAGGAAGGGAAATCTGTTACAAGCTGGATGAAAACAAGCTAAACTGAGAAGCAATTTCTGAATTTATACATTACATTCTTAATATCTGTTGTGCAAGAAGTCATGTGTCTTACTTCCTTTACTAGTGGCTACAATTATTCTGTAGATTTTTGTGGGGTTTTGTTTAGGTGTTTTTGGTGGGTTTTGTCTTTTTTTGTCTTTTTTTGTCTTTTTTTGTCTTTGTCTTTTTTCATCTTTGTCTTTTTTCTGTTTTTAATGAGTAAGAAGATAAAAAGGGCAGAGAAATAATGCATTGAAATTTGCGTATTTAAGGTTGGGTTTATACAGTGGATTGTCATCAATCATAAATCTCATAAATGGTATTGAATTAAATACGGCCCAGGACAGCATCTAGCAAAAGCAAAATCTGTGGGAATGATGTAGCAGTGTTGACTTGTGGAAGTCAACAAGTAGGGGAAATTATTGCAGTCAAAAAAGCCCACAACTAATAACATAACTACACTTTCTGCAGAATCCTCCAGTTTCTAAGAGGCTGAAATCTGATCTTACTCTCCTTGTGTTAACCCCTCCTTTGACCCAAACCCTGAAACTCCACCCCTACAACGTCTTATAAAACCCCACAACTTGGCCCCTGGTGCTCTCTCTGTCTTCCCCCCGCCTTCCTCCCTCTCTCCAGTCCTGGGGGAAATAAAAGTGGATCCTCGTGCTTAACCAAAGAGGCTTGCCTGGTCTGTTTCCCTGCTGGTGGCTGCTCCCCACTGGTCACGATGGTCACTGTTGCCATACGACCCAAAAACTTTCTTTTAGAATTAGTGTATGATGTTAGAGAGAGAAAAAAACCCCAACTTTGCTATCTGGTAATTGGTTCTGACTATCATCATTTTCCACAGCCATATTTCTGCTCTGAATGTAAGTACAGGCATCTTATGGTCAAAAAAATCCTTTACCTTCTTTTGTAATTCTTAAACAGGTTGAACTTCTTGGGAATAGTCACAAAAGCTGACTTCTTACTAGAATTGTTGTTATGTTCTCTATACTAAAAGAGGCAAAGGAACTGCTGTACCAGAAAAATTTTAAAACAGTTCCTTAAGGTTAGGTGTAAGACTTCTATCCTGATGCTTAGATATATTTGCAATGTTTCTCAGTACTTGTTTTTCAATATATGAGTGTCCCTCTTTAATTGAGGAGTACAGAGGTAGGCTTCATATTCCAAGAAAGAGAGGCTGAATCCTGCACAGGCCAGGATTGTATTAGGCTCTTCCAGGCATAGTAGGTTGCTCTTTGTCATCCCCAAGGTTTTAGAGTTTTAATTCTTAGGACAGAGGTCCTATTTTACACGTGTTCTTTACACTGTTGTCCTTAGATTCATAATTTTCATTGTCTATAATAAATAATTGTTTATGCCTGATATCTGGTGGATTCCAACTTGCTTGTCAGCAATCTTTCTTTTTCCTCATTTATCCCTCCTCCATTTGCTGTGTTACCTACTTTTTCCCAGCAATAATTCTGTTGTACTGAGGCTGCAAATAAGGACAAAATGAAATGACCTCTGATAGTTTTTAGAACATATGCTCATTGATAATTCTTTAAATACACTACATTAAAACCTACACGTTTGAACATTTTATTCAGTTTATTATGTATAATGATGTTCTCAATTTCTGCTGTGTTAATCAGCATGGTCAGTATGAAACTAAATGACCTACAGAAGTAAAACAAGATCATCAGCATCATCCTCATTCAAGTTCAATGATAGTTTTCCTGATCAGCGTACAAGCAAGTTCAAAAGTGTGTCTTTCCTATAAGCCCATGCTGATTGCCATTAATTATATTATCCTCTTTTAATAGGTTATTCATCAAATCCCATATCTCTTGTTCCATAATTTGTCTGGGATCAATGTCAGGATGACAGGCCTATAATTAGATGTCCCATTTACACTTTTAAAATATTGGCATAACATTAGCTTCATTCCAACCCTTTGGAAATGCTCCAGTGCTCCAAGACTTATTGAAAATCATCACTGATGATCAAGAGATCTGCTCAGCTGACTCTGCAGGCAAAATTATCTGGACCTGCTGATTTAACATCTATCATAGTGTTATTTAGCAACCTTGTTATTTCCCATTAATATGGAAAGCTTTTTACGATTTAAATCTCATCCAACTACAATGTCGAGCTTTTTCACAAAACTATAAAGTTATTCCCTCATTCCCAATGCTGTAATTAAAATTACTTCCCTGGTTTTTAAGGTTTTCCCCTTCTATCATTTTTCTTCTACTCAACTTTTTTCTTCCTCTCTCTCGCTATATATATACCAGATATATATAGAGATATAAGTTCAGTCTTCCAAGCTTTTGGAAACTTACCTAAAGTTATGAAAATAATTCTATGACTCTGTTAGGTAAAATGTGGTTACATGCCTAATTTGCTGTGTCTTTGAAAAGGCAGATTAACTTTGTGCAAGGACTACACAGGATTCCTGAAATTTAGTTGTTTAAAACCTCAAAGCTAGTAAGTAAATATATCAGATTCTGCTCTCTTCAAGATCTAATCTGATATCTTTATTAAAAAAGTAAAAAAAAAAAAAAAGCAAAAACAAACAAAAAACTCCAACAACAACAACAAAACAAAACCAAAAACAAAACAAAAAAACCCCAAAACAAAACACAAAAAAAACCAAAAAACAAACAAACAAAACCAACAGAACCACCACCACAACAACAAAACAACAACAACAAAAAAAGAAAAACAAACACACTTGTTTTGAAATGTGGATGAGTTGCTTGGCTACTTTATGAAACATTGTTAATGGTACTGTGAAAAACAGGGTTTATTGTGGGATTGCATTTTATGGAAATGGTTTGCTCTGGCTCACCCTTGGAAAATGTATGGTTTATCCCAAGTCTGTACCCTCCCTGCAGTATCCTGTACCTGTAACCTCATTGGCTGGAGAATGTTACCGCGCCCCTTTGAACCTCTGTGATAAGAATGCTAAGGCAGAAGGCTCTGCCCCTCTTGCCCCTCTACCCCTGGAGGCCTCCTGATGCTCCCTTTTTCCCTCTCCTCCCTTCCCCCCCCCTTCCCTTCCCCTCTCCCTCAGTGAATAAACCCTCACCTCATCAGCATCCCACCGGCATCTGAGTCTCTTTGCCTGCCAGCGCGGGAACACCACGACCCCAAAAGACACCGGGGGTCTCCGGGGGGCACTCCTCGGGGACCCCCATAAATTTAAACAACAACAGATGACGCACCAACGTCGGGCAACAGCACCAACGACCCTGAGACAAGATGGACCATGGTAACTCCGTTTCGGTGCCGTCTCCGGTGGAGCGGCCGTTCTGGGCCATCGCGGCCCGGGGCGGCCCCTCCCCCACCGCGCAGAGACCTCGTGAGCCACCACGCGGCCGTCCCAGCACCGCCGACCAGCCCGGCGCGGGCCCGGGTCCCGGCCCCTTGGGGCCCCGGCCCGCCTCGGCGCTGCGTGGGCTGCACCGCCCTGCCGGGCGGCGCGGCCCGGGCGGCGCGGCTCCGCCACGGCGAGGCTCCGGCGTGAGCCCCGGCGCGGCGGGACCACTGCTGCGGCGCGTGGCTGCGGCGCGGCCCCGGCCCACCTCGGCTCGGCGGCGCGGGCTGCGCGGCAGCGGCGCGGCACCCTCCGGCCCACGGCAGCCGCGGCGCGGGTGGCGAACCGGCGGCGGAGCGGCCCTGGCCCGGCATGGCCCCAGCGGCGGAGCGGCCCCGGCGCGGCCGCGGCACGGGGCAGTCCCGGCGCGAGCCAACACGTGGTCCCGGCCCCGCCGCAGCGCGCGCGGGCCCCAGCACCGGGAGAAGCCGCGCGAACAGGTGCCCCTCCCCCCGCCCGGCAACAGCGGCGAAGCAGCCCTGGACAGCAGCGAAAGGAACTCAGCCAGACGGCCATCAGAGAAGGAAAAAGCAGTCTTCAGTTGTGCCCAAGCCCCGCACCTTCCAAAACTCAGTTTTGTAAATTGTGTAACCTCCTTTCTTACCCTTACCCCCTCCTCCCCTCGCTGCTCCTTCTCCCTAACCCCCTTTCCCTTAACAAACCCCCGAGAGTTAACCCCTTCCTGCTAAACCCGGCATGGCATGGCTGACACCACGTGCTGCGCTGTGACCGCATGGCCACCATGGCCACGTGCTCTCAGTCCCATCTTCCGCTTTCCAAGTGCCACAAGGTAAACGCTAAGAAACCAAACCCCAAAGCTAAAGTGAATTTGTAATACCAGTTTTGCAGCCTTGTATAATTGTTAATGCTACTTTGATTCCCTTTCCCTGTTTTTCTGCCCCTGTCCCTTGCTGTTCTGGCCAAACAGCAGGGTGTCCCAAACCCCTCCATTTCCTTCCCATCCCCATGAAGTAGTTTTTACAATTATGCCATTCTAGCTTTTGTGTGTGTTCATATTGCAGATTCCCCTGTTTTCTAATTTAGAAAGCAGAGGCCTTTTCAGGTCACAAGTGTGGATCCAAGGGAAGCAGTTTTTAGATTGTCTTCTTGTAAAGCGCGAATCAGTAGTAGACTATTGAATCGGTAACGCTTTTTGGGTTTATACTGTCCTCAGTTTGTTCTGAGGGTGATTGATAACCTGATAGAGTGTCTGAGAAAGTATTTGACGGTTTTTGTAGTTTTTTTTCTTTTGTTTTTCTTTTGATGACCTAAAACTGGGGGTCTTTTGCTGGGTCTCTGACACTTCTGGTGCAAGTATGGACGAAAAAAATCCCCGATGGGTACATATGGACGAATGTAAACAATTGCATGCAGAGTGTAGGTCCTTTCGGTTGAACCAGTTGGAAAGTGAAAGGAGTGATTTGGCTCAGATCCTTGGGTGAGAATCTGAGGCCGTGTGTGGAGCCCGGGGAACTCCACGTGTTTTCCTGTCCCTAGAGTGGGAGCAGAGGTCAGCGCCTCAGCCTAAGCTGGGGGCTGTGGTGGTCTGAAAAGCCAGTTGGAAAAGACTAGACACTATTAGGCCAGTCACGCTGGAAAGGCTCAAACAAATTTGTTAACTTGTTTCAAATCTTGCAATATAAACTCACATAACCCGTCTACTGCAATTACAAGGTCAGATCAACTGTTCACAGTATAACATAATCCTTACTGCAATTGTATTTGGTTTTATGCTGCAAAACTGTGTAATTACTGTTTCATTTTTTAAATTGTTAATTGTCATATGTCATATTTCTCTTCTCACATTTTAAAGAAAAAAAGGGTGACTTGTGGGATTGCATTTTATGGAAATGGTTTGCTCTGGCTCACCCTTGGAAAATGTATGGTTTATCCCCAGTCTGTACCCTCCCTGCAGTATCCTGTACCTGTAACCTCATTGGCTGGAGAATGTTACCGCGCCCCTTTGAACCTCTGTGATAAGAATGCCAAGGCAGAAGGCTCTGCCCCTCTTGCCCCTCTACCCCTGGAGGCCTCCTGATGCTCCCTTTTCCTCTCCTCCCTTCCCCCCCCCTTCCCCCTCCCCCCTTCCCCTCTCCTTCAGTGAATAAACCCTCACCTCATCAGCATCCGACCGGCGTCTGAGTCTCCTTGCCTGCCAGCACGGGAACACCACGACCCCAAAAGACCCCGGGGGTCTCCGGGGGGCACTCCCCGGGGACCCCCCCATAAATTTAAACAACAACAGTTTAATATGAATTTCTGAAAGCACAGTTTTACAGAGTTCAATGGCAAGGATCATTCTATTGCTTGCTACCAAGACTAATACAAAGAAAGGTCAAATTAGAAGTAATTTGGAATTATTTACATGGAAGCCAGGAATGGAAAAGAGGTACGAGTGAAAAGGATTTGGATAGAAAGATAAGGGTGCAAAAGTGTGTATCAGCTCTCAATCATCATGTACTTTAACATTTACCAAGTGATTTGGTAGATTTCACTGCAGTTGCAAATATGACTTAACCATAGATTTGAAATAGTAACATTGTCATGTTTTAACCTCTCCTGTCAACCCAGCCCCAGGCAGCTGCTTGCTTACTCCCCCACCAGTGAGACTGGGGAGAGAATCAAAATGGTAAAAGAAAACTCGTGGGTTGAGATAAAGACAGTTCAGTACGGAAAGCAAAACCATGCACATAAGCAAAGCAAAACAAGGAATTAAGTCACTGTTTCCAATGGGCAGGCACATAATTCAGCCATTGCCAGGACAGCAGGGTCCCATCACACATGATGGTGACTTGGGAAGACATATGTCATCACTCAAAACATTCCCTCTTTTCCTTCTTTATCTCCCTTTATATACTGGGCATATGAGGTGAATGTCATATGATCTGGAATACATCTTTGATCCGTTTGAATCACCTGTCCTGGCTGTGTCTCCTCCCAATCTCTCATGCAACCCCAGCTTCCTAACCAGCAGGGCTGTATGAAAAGCAGAAAAGGCCTTGGCTCAGCATAAGGCCTGCTCAGCAATTACAAAAACATCTCTATATTATCAACCCCGTGGTCAGCGCAAATCCAAAACACAGACCCATACCAGACACTGGGAAGAATGTTAACTAACCCAGACAAAACCAGCACACGTTCATACAATAATCAATTCACACACAGAGGTAAAGTAATCCGTACAGGTATTTCTATGTGTGGAAAGGTACCTATCAAAAATTCCCCTCAAGTTCAGAGGGGAACACTCAAATCCTTTTGTGTTTCCCCACAGACAAGGAATGGACATCAACAAGTGTGGAGATGAGGACAGGGACTATCAGCCCAGGCTTCCGAATACAACTGACTTTGAGAGCCTTGAAAGGTGTCACACTCAGAGGAAGGAGGTGGCACAGCCTCCTGTGGTCCCAAGATGACTAACTTCCGTCAGCAGTAGGTTTCCATCCTGGCTATGATGCAAGTTGGTTGTTACTGGGCTTTTTTCCCCAAAGTGCAGTGATACCGTTTCTCTGGGGCTACAATTCACAGCAGTACCACACCACTCAGGCTAACTTAATTCAGATAAATGGTTTACCAAGATAACTAAGGATAATTGTTTACCTTTGTTTTCCACCTTGATTCAGCAGCTGATGTTTCTGGCTGTTTCCACCTTCAGCATGTAAGAGCTCCTGGTCAATCAGAGAGTGACCCATGGCCCAGCTGATCCAATCAAGGGATGCTTCACTGCTGAGTCAGCTTGGACAAGGTTTATCAGGAGCTTCTGAGATCACAGGGCAGGCCCAGGATAGCCCCCACAGACATACACTCTCCATTTGAACACAGAGACTCTGACACCAAAATGACTGTATAAGTACAATTTCCTAAACCTGATCTTTTTGATTTTACTGTTTTCACAGTACCCCTACCTCTTTGTTTTCTGAGTGGGAATTCCACCAAAGGAAGGTGGGAATTTTCCCTATATTCATTAGTGAAACAGAACAAAGCAAAAACAAACAAACAAACAAACAAAAAAGAGAGAAGAAAAAATAGAGGCAGTTTTACACGATTTTGGAAACTTCCGATGCAATATTCAAGTACCTGGAAGGTCTGTAGAAGAAAATGCAAAGTCATTACTAGTGAACTCAATGGGTAACAAAAATGTTGGCTGTAATACAGACATCTCTCTGCTATACATCAACCAAATTCACTTGCCCTTTATGCTAAATGCAGAACAAGCTAACTAACGAACAAAAATTGTGGGAAAACTCAAATATCTTTAAAAATTGAGTAAAAAAAAAAAAAAATTGAGACTATTGGGTCACAATAAGCAGAAGACTATTGAATAGCGAGAGGGAAATTGTATTGCCACATTAGTGAGGTCATTACCTGAATACTGACTGTGTAAAGCTCTTTAGAGCAAAAGTGGCAGATTGAAAGAGCTTCATAAAACACAGGTAGAAGTATTCATGGTTTGACAGTGACCTAAACGGGGACATGATTTTCGGCTTATCCAAGAGAAGTTTCAGAGGTGACTCCATCAGTAACAAAACATACTGAAATTTGAAGTATAACTGGTTTGTGATTTAATGAACCATTGGAATAACTTATGAAAGACTAGGACACATTCTACTTTATATGATATCATTCATTCAAGAGAACTGACTTTTGGAAAAAGATAACATAGCTGAAAGTAATAAATGCATTACAAAAATGAAGCAAAATTGTATGCTTTATGCTATGCAAGATATTAGATTAGCTGATCATGTTGATTTCTTCATACTTTAAAAATCTGTGAGTCTAGTGAAGAATTAATACTTGAATTATGCAGCTAGACAGGAGGATTCAGCACTTAGAGCAATAGCAATAAAAATTTTACTTTGCTAGAGATGAGCTTGATACTGGACCACTGCTGGCAATGAGAGGATTTTTGCTGAGTTGAGTGAAGCAGTCTTCTATGCAGCCACTCACTTGGGAGAGAAAGAAAGATTACAAAAGCGGAAGCTAAAATAATGATAAAAGGAGGAATGCTTGATGGAACAAAAGCATAAACCAAGTCAAAGGTAAAATTAGGGAATATTGTCAGCTGGATTGTTTTCAGTTTATTAAAACTAGGTGCTACACTTTGCCTGTGCTCTGACACTGCACATTTGTTTAAGTTTATGCTGTCCATAGTCTATACAACTTAATGAGAAATATTGCCTGCGTTGGATATTGGATGTTCATGCTGACAAGAAAATGTCACAATCAATACCAAGGAGCTAATCTTGATGGGTTCACCTCCAAAGAGCATGTTGACTTCTGGAGGTTTGCCACATATAGAGGGAGCCAAGGTCTTACAGTTTCACAGTGAGATTTAACTCTACAAACATTCTGGCTGTTTTTCATAAAGAGTGGATTTTTTTATATATATATATTTTCCACTCACTTCTGATATAAAAAAGTAGCTGCTAGTCATGTTCCTGTACTGCAGAAGCCAGGCACAGTTGTCAGGCTCTGACATAATTTATGTTTTGATAAAAATTAGCAAAAGTTTTAAGGGTGAAAAATTAATTTAAATCCATGCTGCTCATACTGCAAAAGGTTTATGAGCCTAGCATGCTGATTCAGTAAAAGTCTGAACAGTATCCTCTATGCCCCCCAAAAGAATCACAGTCGTATCAAAAGAGAGCTGATGAACTCAACTCAGTGTAGGAAGTATGGGAGAGTAATAATTCATCCCAAGATTTTGGGACAGGAAGTGTGAATTTGATCTTGTTGAGATTAATATTTTCCACATAACAGCCCACATAGTGTTCTTTGTATTAGTAGCTGGAAAGGAGTTGATAACACACTGGCATGGAGAAGCATGCAGAAGGGAAAATATGTTGGCAGGGCAGGTTTTGGCACAGCATCAGTGCTGTCTCACCAACATTGCCCCCTTCTCCATCAGGCTGGGGTTGGAGAAGTTTGTAGGCAAGATAGTCAGTACAGCTGACTCTAACTCACCAAAAGCCATATTCCATACAATATATCATTTTTCCATAGCAGAGGACATGGTCCACCTGTTGGGGTCAGTACAAAATTCTGCATGAATTAGTTTTACCACTATAGCAGAGGCCTTGGCGATATCCTTGAGCTTTTTCTGTGGGGTAAACTATGTGTATATTTATGTGTCTAGGCCTTCTACTGTGGTGGTTCTTTTTTTTAATGGAATGAAGATATTGTGCCTCCTGATGTATGTGTGAATACATGAAACATTTACAATTAAAATGAAATTAAAATTGAAATTTTAAATTGTTAACAAACTTCCTGTCTGACCATTCCCTACACTCCCAAGGCCAGAGGTTTTCACTGCTGGGACCGGAGCCCCTTGGCAGCAGCAGCTCCAGGGACCCAAGGGGAGCCCCCTGACCCTGCACACCCCACTCACAGACACACACCAGGTTTCCTCACCTTCCACCCCAGGTTTCCCTCTGCAGAGTCTCAGCTCTTTCCTGCCATAAAGCCACTTATCCATGGTGCAGTGACACACAAACAGCTCCAGCTGGTGTTCCTGAGGAGGGACCCCAACAAGGGAACCCCATGGCTTTTATATCCTCACAGTCTGTCTGAAGGTCTCACTCTTTCTCCTGAGGCCCCACTCCTGCCTTTCTCCATGTCCAGCCAGCTCCCTGGCTGTCACTCCCTTTCATCTCTTCTGCTCCCTAAAAGATCAGCAATTCCAAGTTCCATCTGTGTGTCCCAGTGTCCATTCCCCTGGAGATGTCACCAGTTTTCATGCCCTTGGTTATCCCAAAGTCTGACAGTTCACAGCCTTGTCTCAGACTCCTGCCCAAGCCCAATCTGCATCTCCATCTGCAGCTTTCAAGCCCAGCTACCCGGACCAGGTTTTTTGAGGTATTGCTCAACAAAATGTGCATGAGATTTCTTGCAATTGAAAAAAATTTAAACTCTCTGGTAAAAGTTATTTTCTACATCAGTTCCTGGAAAGAATCATAAGCACAGCAGAAGTGTGGCTCCTGCTTGCTTGGAATCAGTTAGCTGTCTGAAAAACAAAATTTGCTACTAACATAATTTTTATCATAGTAATGTTTTTATGCCATTTTAATTTACATGACACATCCAAATGAATAGAAACACATGCTGTTTATTCAAATGTATTTTTCCAGGTAAAAATATATAAGAGGTAGTTAAGAGAAAAGCTCTTGGCTCCTCAGAGAAATCTTAATTGTTTGGTGACTCTATATTGAAGTAGAAACATTTTGTTAGAGACTGGTATTGGTTGGAACTACCAGCAATACCTAGAAGCTCAGTGACAGTCAGGATTGCTGTGTAACAGAAGTAACATGGAGCATGGCCAGAGAAACTTTTTTTTGTTTAAAAGACATTTTTGATTTTCAGACTTTGCCTTCAGTACTAGAAAGAATTATATTTTAATTAATTTGCACAGACTGTAGTGAGTCCTATGACAAAGCTAGGAAAGGAAGGCAGATCTTACAATTTATTTTACTTCAGCTACCAGACTTTACACTAGCTAATATATGTATTTCTTTTTCCTTCTTGGATTTCTTAGCTCCATATGTCTCCCATGTATGCTATTATTGTAACTTCACTGAAAGCCATTCATAAAAATGCACACAGAATGTCTTCTAGCCTGGTAAACACTTGTTTTATGTAAAACAATCTCTGCTGAGTTTTGAAGTTTTGCCCCAAGGAGCTTAGCTGCAGTTCTTGACATCTTGGGGGAGAGTTATTTGCTTTCTCATATTTAAAAATTAGATTGTTTTTAATACTTGTCTCAAATATTTCCTATTATGTCTAATTTTGTTGTTCTTGATCCTTTTTTCCCATAGCTTAATTGTATTACTAATTATCTGGTTGATTTATTCACCATATGAGTCAAGAAATAATGTAATTTATCATTCAATAGCATAAACTTTGAAGTAGGAAGTATTTTTGCCTGCTATCATAAACTACACAACTAAGAAATTTTGAAGTTTGTTTACATATAAAAAAGCTTTTAGTTTATTTGCATATAGAAAGATATGATAGTAAGAGAAGGCCTAATGTTTCTTTTCTGTCAAGATTATTCACTAATTCATTTTTTAAATTTATTTTTATTATCCTTTCTATGGAAAGAGTGTAAAGAACCATGTTCAAGAGTCTCTGAACTGTATTTTTTACAGAGGAATCTCATTATTTGAGTATCAAAAGTTTTTTTAAGAAGTTTGTATTGCAGCTTGCTAACAAGTGTTGAAGGTAAAATATGTAAGATAAATGAAGGTAGAATATATAAGATAAATGAAGCAATACTTCTTAATGGTATCAGTGAAAAAGGAAGAAATATGTTCACCTGTGCTCCATATCAAGGTAATAAATCACTTAGCTTTCATGGCAGAATCTTTCACCATTTTAAATGGCAACATATAAGAAATATATCTTACACAGATTTAAAGAACAGAATTCTTTGAGTTGCTTGCTTTCATACTGCCCAGCTCCCTGAAATGAAGCAAATTGAAACAGATTCTGCTGTTAGAGAGAATAAATTTGAGTAAAAGTTTAGTAAATATCACAATTCTTTAAAATAGTGTCTGCTTTATAAACAATATTTGACTTTGTTATGTATTGTGTGACATTTTCCCATACACTGTTGGCCAAGGGAGCTTATTACCTGTGCAGCTTGTTGACTAAGGCATCGCATTTAAACTCAAACACACAAACTTTCTCATCTCTCAGAAAAACAACATTGAAGGATGTATTCATTCATTCATAATTGAACGTCAGTAAAGACATTTTCAGGAAGGATTTTTTCCTCTATTTTCTCCTTTATCTGTCTAGGATCACATAATATTTTTCGAGATATTTTATTTTTATGAAGCATTAAAAAACCCCAAAATATATCTCTTTTTTTCAGACGAAAATCTCTTTCTGTTGAGGAAGAATTATACAAAAAGAAAAAGTAAAAAGTGAAAAGAAAGAAAGAAGAAAGAAGAAAGAAGAAAGAAGAAAGAAGAAAGAAGAAAGAAGAAAGAAGAAAGAAGAAAGAAGAAAGAAGAAAGAAGAAAGAAGAAAGAAGAAAGGAAGAAAAAAGAAAGAAAAATGAAGAATAAAGAAAAAAGAAGAAAAAAAGAAAGAAGAAAGAATAAAAAAGAAAAAAGGAAAAAGATAAAACAAGGGAAAAAAAAGGTTGTTGCAGCTGAAGAAACCAATGTGTCTGTTGCCTTCTCTGTCCATGACCAAATTTCTTTTAGATGAAGCTAGATGCAGCTATATGCAATAACTACTGCACAGATTTTTTTCACTTCCATACTGTGTGATTATTTTTTTTATTTTGACAATGACAGCTTTGACAGTAATGTTTCTCTCATCCTTTGAGTGTGATTTTCTACTTTCATGAGAAGAACAGCACTGGAGACTGAACATGAAATTGTCTCCTACCATCTGTTGGAGGCAGACACTGTAATAGGGAGATCTGAACAGGTAGAATCCAGGCAGGTTTCACTAGGTTTATACATGTGGCCTTCCAGAAAAGTATTCATAGATACTGTCCAATATTACCCAAACATTTGTTTAACAACCCTTTCAGATGCTTTATCCAGAACTTTGATTTTTCAGCAAAGAAAAGGCAAGCTTCTATGACTGGTGTACTCTTTAGAGGGAAAATTCCAGAGTACTTATAAAATTTCATAAAGTACTGTCCTTGATACAATTAAAAATGGTGTATAGAAATTGGCCTTTTTTCTCACTGACTCAAAAATGAACAGATTTTGATGCTTCAGTAAGTAATGGTGTGTTTACTTTCAAAGCACCTAAAAAGCTGGTAGTTCCAAAGTAGATACATGTTTCTGATGGAAGGTTTGTGTCCTTCTCTTTTTTCTAAATCTAAAATAAAGGACTCCTTATTTTTTATTCAAGTCATATGGCTGCTCTGGTTCACTGTAAAACTGGACAATAACACCTTTGCTGTCAATTCCATAAAATGTTCTTCATATATAAGTTGTTTTAAAAGAATATGATCTTAAGACATGAATATGTTTTTGTAGTAAGGAATGTTGCACTCACATCCATATAGATTGTACAGAAATAATCTCAAGAAAGTCATTCTTTGCTAGAGCCCAAAACAGGAGCATGATTAACTGAAGGAAAGCAGAAATATAAGTGACAGATTTGAGAATTTCTTTAGTATTCAAATAAATATTGGCTGTGTATCTGTGCTCCTGTGAAATCTGACAGAATATCATTTTTTTAATAACCTTTTATCTTTAAACAACTACTCCAAACATGCTGAACATTCTAATATTAAAACAACATTTTTATCTGTTGGATGACTCTCATATATTGTGATATATGACAGGGTTTCATTCTTTTCATGCTTATATATTTTTTATTGCATTTTTTGGTTTGGGCTTTTTTTGACATTGAATTTTCTATTTTTTAATGGAAAATTGCCACAAGAGAAGTAAAATATATGATGCAAGATCATTCCAGAAAAGCAATTTATATAATTTTTTGTGTTTTTCTGTCTTTCTGAAGAATAAATTAAGGAAATACTTTCAGAATAATAGTTTTGGTTTTCCTAATAGTATTTTGGACAATCTTTTCCACAGAAAATTTGGCTACTGCTGTTGCCACTGCTAGTTTTGTTGGTGCTTTACAGTGAAGCTCTAAAACTGCAGAATGAACAAGCCTGTGTAGGAGGTCACACAGGATTCAGTGAAATCCTGTTGTTTTGCTGTTGTATCGTCTTTTGCTGTTAAACTCATTGTATTGGGTTGACATGGCAAGGGTCTGGTGGCACAGTATGCTGAAGGAGTAGCTTCTGTGAGAGGAAGCCTGGGGCTGCCTCATGTTGGACACAGCTGGTTCCAGCCAGCTCTGAAAGGCCCCAAAACTGGACCAAACTGAGCTCCTGATCCAAGGAGATGACTGCTCGTTGATAACATAATTAAGAGAGGGTAAAAGAATGTTGTATAGCAGGTGTGAGAGAGAGGAAAAAGAAGTGAACAGCCCTACAGACACCAAGGTTAATGAAGAAAGAGGGAGAAGAGGTGATTCAAGTACCAGAGCAGAGATTCCCCTGCAACCTGTGGAGAAGACCAGGCCCATGGAGAAACACAGCAGCAGGTCTTCTGTCGGGAGCAACCCAAACCATTCCTGAGGAACAGCACAGAGCAGTAAACCATGGAAAGGACATTGCTGAGCAGTTCATGAAGCTGGTGGGGAGGATCCACACTGAAGAAAATATTGAAGGACTCTATCCCATTGTTGAGGAACCCACATTGGATTAGAAGAGTGTGATGAGGAAGGAGTGACAGAGTCAAAAGGTTATGAACTGACTAGAACCCCCCTTACCTGCCTGCCTGCACCACTCAGGGGGAAAACTTAGAAGGGTTAGGAATGCAGTTGAGTGTGAGCTGAAAAGCAGGCCTGGAGTAGGTGTTTTTAATTTTGTTTTCATTTCTCACTATTCTACTCTATTTATAATTTACAGTAAATTAAAGACGTTTCCACAAGTCTTGTGTGTTTTGCCTGTGTCAGCAATTTGTGAGTGATGTCCCTGTCCTTATCTCAACCCATGACCCTTTTCACATTTATTTTCCCCTCCTGTCCTTCTGATAAAAGGGAGTGAGAGAATGGATGGTTTGGCAACTGGCAATCAGCAAGGATAACCCACCACACTGATTCATATTCCTTCTTTAGTTATGGAAGGCTGATTTTGATTAAACCATTTTTTTATGATTTTTGAGTAGGGCTGAAATAGTGTCTGTTTATGATTTTGCTGTAATAAAGACAGACTCACAGGGCAAGGTAATGAATGTTAAAGACAGGTATGTGAAAATTGTTTCTGTATAAGTATATCTTTCCTTATACTGCTTACATTTAGCAGGACTTTTTTTCTATTGGAAATTCTGGCTGATGAAAATTCGATTGAATTAATGTACCAAAGCTTATATTAAACAGATTTAACATCTGGTTTTTTGTGAGTTACTAAACTCTTAATGATACAATCCTGTATCCCTCCAAGGGTCTCAGCTAGCTCAGCCCTTCTCAGGCCTAGTAGGATTATATCAAGAAAGACAGGACAAGGATTCAAAAGAGGCTCTCTTACCCTTTTAGCTGCAAGTCTTTATTCCAGGATGATGTCCCAGGAGAGAGAGAGAGAGCTCCCGGGGGACAGGCTTTTTCTTAGGGTCTCTGAGGGAGGGGCTAGCTGGCACACAGCCAATGGGGTCAGAAGGGGAAGGAAGGGTCAGACTACATGACAGGAGTTCCAGGGGTCCCTGAGGGAGAAGAAACCATTTCCCCAGGGGGATGTAACATCTCCTCCTTTTTTTGTTTAAAAAGATACAGAGAGAAATTCTCAAATTCTGTTTAACACGGAGTGTGGGTTTCCCACCACTTATGGTTGGTAGGGAGACCGGACCGCTTTAGATTTGCCAACTCTATATGGTTGACTTCTGAGGTAGAAGATATGAGGCCATTAATAGCCTTGAAAATCAAACAGCGTAGGATTCCGAATGCTATGGTTACAAGGAAAAGGATAACAAAAAGTAACAAAATTGTTTTGACTACAGAAGTCCACCACCCAGTGAATCCCCAGCCCTTGAACAGTTCCTTGATCCAATCTTCTGATTCTTGCTTCACTTGTCCGATCATGTTGTTCATGCTTCGGAGGGCAGCATGGATGTTTGGAGCCTTTGAGGACAAATTCATGCAACAGAGTCCTTCAAATTCCTGGCATTCATGTCCATGCAATAGCAAGAGATAATCAATAGCGGCACGGTTCTGGATGGTAGCCTGTCTGGTAATCTCCTCGTCTTCTAGGAGGGAGCTGATGGCGATGGATGTTAAATTAGCTTGTTTGACCACCCAGCACTCTAGGTGGCCCAATTCACCTAGAGCTTTGGCTGCTGCTACCCACAGAAGAAACAGGGATACAGCAACTCTTTTTGACTTTGCCCAATGAAAAATGTCTGAATTACAATTTGGGTCCAAATTGTCAGCACTCCTTTTTTGAATTTTGTCAGCCGATTTGTTTCTGTGTGTCCATTCACGAATTAAAGTTTGGTTGGGTGTCAATACGGACAATCGCCCTATGGTACATGGCCCTCCGAAAAGCCGGGATGGAATTCCTGCCCATGCCCGATCCCCACAAACCAAGAACAATCCTCTAGGGAGGCTCCTGGGTTTGGAGTGGGATGGGTTGTCTGATGCAATGTGGCTTATATTATGACACCACCTCTTTGCAGTAAATTCTCCCCGGAACTGCTTTATAAGGTGGTACTCGTCAGTGCTAGAGGGTTTTGGGATGACAGAGAAATGGATGCAGTATGTGGCAGGGGAGGAACCCAATAGTTCTAACTCCTGGGGTTCATGAGCTACCCTGGGCAAACCCTGCACCCATTCCGCTAAGGGGTTCATGGTGAACACACCTTGCTTTTTATGATCCTGGTGTGGTTGTGGGGTGTGTGCCTCTGGAATTTTGTTGGACTTGTATTTGTCCAAGCCTGCTGGAAATTCTCCAGCCTGCAAAGGAATTCCTACCAGACAGGTAGACATAGGATTCTTAGCTGCTGCAGTGGACAAACATATGTTTTCTTGCTGAAGTGTCTGTGCCAGGGTTACCCAGACGTTCTGACGTGGCTGAGGGATGATCCATGCAGCTGCCAGACTGTTCAGCATTAGCAGGATGACAACTTGGATGGGGTTCATCATAGGGTTGAGTGGGAGGTAGGTTTTCTCTGGAAGGGAAAAATAAACATTTTTTAAAACATGTTAAAAGTTCCTGTTTCTGCCAGAAGGAACCCACCTCTAAGGAGGATCTTTCTCTTCCATCCAGCGGCGTCTTCTCTTCGAAGCATCAGTCACTTGCTTCTCGTCCCCTTCTGCTGGAGCTGGATTTTTGGGGACAAAAGGTTTCACCCACTTCTGGGGAATCCACCGAGGGCCTGAGGGAGTAGCCACACATGCATAGCCACGACCCCAGGTCACCAGCTCATAGGGACCTCTGGTTTCCCAAGTTTCAGGATCCCTAATCAAAACCGGTGGACGCTGAGACAATTTAAACTGATCACCACTATTAAAATGACGTACCACAGGTGGACTCATGTTTTCAAATGAACAGTTTAGAAAATTGATGGTGAACATGGCTTTGCAGAGCTTCTGCTGTGGTGTCATCCACGAAGCCGAGCAGTTCTGCCTAGCCAGAACCTGTTTGAGCGTTTGGTGTGCACGCTCGATCACAGCTTGACCTGTGGGGGAGTGAGGGATGCCAGTTTTATGCTCCACTCCCCACTGCTGGACAAATTCTAGGAACTCCTTGGACACATACCCTGGGCCGTTATCAGTTTTGATTGTTTTTGGAATTCCCAACACTGCAAAGGCTTGCACTAGGTGCTGCTTGGCATGTATGGATTTTTCTCCTGCGTGGGCAGAGGCATACACTGCACCTGAATATGTGTCAATGCTCACATGAACATATTTGAGGCGACCAAAACTAGGAATGTGTGTGATGTTTGTTTGCCATACCTCACAGCTGCCCAGGCCTCTGGGGTTAACCCCCATGCCCATCGATGGCATGACCTGGAGCTGGCAGTTCGGACAGGTACCTACAATGGCTCGAGCCTGGCTCCGTGTTAGCTGGAATTGTCGGATCAGGGCTGGCACATTTTGATGGTAATGTTGGTGACTCAGTTTTGCCTGCTGGAAGACATCAGGGAGATGTGCCTTTTCAACTGGGGCAGCAAGGCAGTCTGCCTGGCGATTCCCCTCTGCGATCTCACCTGGCAAATCAGTGTGTGACCTCACATGCATCACGTAAAACGGGTGCTGTCGATGAGAAACCAAATAGATTAGCTTGGAAAGCAACCTGAAGAGATGTTCATTCTCTATTTCCTTGAGCACAGCCTGCTCCGCTCTGGACACTACTCCCGCCACATAGGCAGAGTCGGTTACCAAATTGATTGGTTCTGAGAACTTCTCAAAAGCTCTTACCACTGCGGCCAGTTCAGCCACTTGGGGGGATCCCTCCACAAACTCAACATCAGCTTCCCAATGCTGAGTCCGTGGGTTCCTCCAAGTCACAACGGACTTGTTGGAAGCACCCGATGCGTCTGTGAAGACTGTGAGAGCTTTGAGTGGTCTCCGACTCCTTTTCTCATGAGGAATAAGGTGGAATTCCTCATTGAACAACTTGTGGGACGGGGCATGGACTGATATTTGTCCCCTGTAGCTGTCCAGAGATAATTGGAGACTGGCATTACTCTGCAGCAAATGCTCAAACATCTCTTTGGTCAATCTCTCAGGAGAGTTCTTTCCCTCCTCTGAAAGTCTGACCGGGAGGTGAATGCATGCAAAGTCACAACCTGCCAATTCACACAATCTTACCCTGGCCTTCCGAATCAGCTGTGCTATCAGCTCCTGTGGCTCTGTGATGGTCTTGGATCTTTGGTGGGAGAGGAAAACCCACTCTATTATCAACAGTGAATCTCTCTCTTCCTCGATCCATTGAAAGATCAAGCCATGCAGGTGTGGCAGTTTTCCTAGAACAATGAACTGGAAAGGCACCTTTGGCTCACACCGGTGAGCCTGTCTCTCTGACAAGGCTTTTTGTACCTTTTCGATTGCTGTCTTCGCCTCTGGGGTCAGCTCCCTGGGAGACGTCAGCTCCTTCTCCCCCTTCAATAAATTGAAGAGGGGTTCTAGATCTTGATTTGTGAGGCCTAGCCAGGGTCTTACCCAATTCAAAGATCCACACAGGGAGTGGAGATCTGCTAGAGTTTTTGGATTGCAACCAATTTCTAAGCTCTGTGGAACAACAGTCCTTGCACTGATTTGCAAGCCCAGGTATTTCCAAGGTGGCATCCTTTGAACCTTGTCCTCCTGTAATTGAAATCCAGCAGAGGTTAAAACTTTAACCACTAGGTCAAGCGTGTGTTGGAGTATAGAGTCATTGGGGCCACACACTAGCACATCATCCATGTAGTGAAGGATGATGGCTTCTTTCCTCTGTGCGCGTATTGGAGACAGTAATGAGGCTACATATTGTTGGCATATGAAAGGACTCGATTTGAGACCCTGGGGAAGGACCCTCCAGTGATAACGCTTCATTGGGGCCTGTCTATTGACAGTGGGAACTGAGAAGGCAAACCTAGGGGCATCTTCAGGGTGCAATGGAATTTGGAAAAAACAGTCCTTGATGTCTAAGACAGCCAATTTCCAATCTCGGGGGAGCATTGTTGGAGTGGGCATCCCTGGTTGGAGGGGTCCCATGTCTTCTACTATTTTATTAATTTCTCTTAGATCATGGAGCAACCTCCACTTGTCCTTTCCCGGTTTCTTTATCACAAAGATCGGGAAATTCCAGGGGCTAGTTGTCTCCACAATGTGTCCCTGAGCCAATTGCTCTTCCACGAGTTTTTCCAGCGCCTTGAGCTTTTCTTTACTCAAAGGCCACTGTGCTACCCATCTGGGGGTGTTTTCTAACCACTTTAACTTCTGGGTAGGGCGCTCCACAGTGGCTACTTGCAAAAATCCTGGGGTGTTTTAGGAATGACCAATCGGACTCCCCACTGAGACATGGTGTCTCTCCCCCACAGTGGGGCGTTATAATCTGCTACGAAAGGACGGACATTCGCCACCTTTCCATCAGGTCCCTCAATTTGCACCACGTTTTTCGAAATCCTTGCCATTGAGATTCCTCCTATGCCCTGAAGTTTGCCTGCCACCGGCTCTAATTCCCAGTTTGAAGGCCACATGCTTTGTGGCAATACGGTGACCTGAGCTCCGGTGTCGAGCACTCCCGCCACTTGGAGGCGCTCTGATCCACAAGTAATGTTGCACATCATAGAGGGTTTAGGTTCCCCCACCACCTCTGTCCAGTAGACCTCTGGTGATTTACCGTCTGCTGTGATCTCTGCTGGAACCGGAATGGCTTGGGCAAGAATTTGCCCCGCTATCAGATAAAAGGGTGGGTGCAAACAACGAGCCAACAACATGAGGCCTATTATTTTTCCCTTTATGGTCATGGGAGCTATCTCAATTTCCAAGGGTGTGTGTGCTGTGTCCCCAATAACAAAATACTCACTGTCCAATCCCACGTGGTAAACCGTCAGGTCCTGTGAGATGTTAGACAGGTCAACTGTTATAACCATCCACTCAGTAGATCTGAAATGGAAACCTTTGGTAGTTACAAGTCTAAAACGGCCAAGTGGCTGCCAAACCTTGTTAGTTGAGCATTTAACATTTACATTTTTCTGTGCCCCCACACCCCGTGACCTGCCCTCCCCCCCCTTTTTCTTTAAGAGAGAAGCTTTTGCCAATGTGAGTCCCGCTACATTTATATCTTTGCGCGTTGTAGTATCAACCGCGGGCACGCGCTGTGAATTCAGTTTTTTTGTTTGTTGGATTTCTTCTGCTTCTGCGTCTGGGGGCAGGATCTGGCGAAGTGTCCTGGTTTCTTGCAGCGGAGGCAGATGATGCGCTGCAGCTGGTCTGGTGGCATCTGTTGCCTGCTGGGGTGTGGTCCAGCAGGGGCTGTATGCTGTGGGTGTGTTGTTCCAGGGTGTCTTTCAGAAGTGCAGAACAGTTCTGCCCGTCTGGAACAAGCTTCTATCATCTGGGACAGAGTAGGTGGTGGGTCCAAGGGTAAAGTGAGGATAATTCTACGACAGGTCTCATTAGCATTTCTTTGAGCCATCTCCTTGATCAGCTCTGCCTGCACCACGGGATCTGGTATTTGGTGTTCCACCTGTGTCCTCAGACGATCAACAAACTGTAAGAAATTCTCCGTAGGAAATTGTTTAACATTGACATAACTTCCTTTCCCGTCCCTTGATGGTATCTGATAAAACATTTTCTCTGCAACATTGCTAATCCTAAGTAAAATTTGTTTGGATAATACTCGGGTTTGTTTTTCGGGGCAAGCCCAGACACCTTCACCACAAAGATGTTCAAATGTAATATCATTATTCTCAGTGTCTTTAGCCATATTAGGGTTTTGCTGAATCTCCTGTAAAAGTGTTCTTAAAGCTCTTTTCCACATATTGTCCCACAGATCATACTCTGAGGGAGATAACAGACACCTGAATAAGTCCTTAATATCATTAGGGACCATTTCATTAGAATCAAATGTGGCTCTAAACATCCCTTTAAAGATGGGGGTGTCCCTGCCAAACTCACGTTGTACTTTGCATAGTTCTTTCTTGTCTTGGTAGGAGAGTGGCTGGTATTGCCGAGAACCCTGCCTTCTGCCTACATATGCTACTGGAGCTACAGAGAAAATGGGTTCATCCGCATTTGCCAAGGGTCTGGAAGCTGCTGCCGGACCCCCCGTGTCTGGGGATACCGGGGTTACAGCGTTAGCAGTCCCTTGTGGGTGGGGAAGGAAAGGCGTGCTCTGTCCGTGCTGGCTGGGCAGCCCAGGCTGTCCCCCTCCCCCCGCCGTGTGGCAATCATACCCCCCGCTGTGGCCGTGCAGGGTGGGGGGGGCGGCCCTCTCCCTGCTGCCGGGGAGGCAGGAGGAGGAGGAGCCGGCCCACCCTGAGCCGCCGCAGCAGCCGGGAGGGAGGCAGGGGGAGGAGGGGTGGGGTGGGGCTGCCGGAGGCCAGCAGGGGTTGGCACAGGGGTATGGGGTGGGGGCGGGGGCAGAGGGAGGGGGTTGGGAGGGGAAGGGGTCGTGGGGGGAAGGTCGGGGCACATGGCAGCCGCCATTGTTATCAGCCACGTGGAGGGGGTCTCCCTGGGCCTCTGCCGCCTCACAGAAGTCCCGGGCCGCCCCTGCCCCCCCGCCGTGATCAGGAGGAGAGAAACTGGCTTTGTTAAAAGGATCCCGGGACAAAGGTAAACCCGGGTATAAAGGTGGATCAGAGGGAGGATTACATGGGGTAAGTTTTTGCTCCTGGCTGGGTTTGTTTAACTCTAACAGATGTTTACGAGCTTGCAAAAATATTGGGATAAATACAGAAGCGGCGTGATCATTATTTTGGACTTTATCTGTGATCACCGTACCCACGTAATCCCAAAAGGAAACAGTATCTATCTGCAGCAATTCAGCTTCAGTAAATTCATGTTCTAACCAGCGAACAAAACGTTTTTGCAGCCTTTTGGAAATTTTAACGTTAATTAAAAGGTCCTGGAGTTGTTTTAATATACTCTTTTGAGGAGCTGATAGCTGTATGCCCATGATTCGATATTATTGAAAGCTATTAGCTCAAAATCCAGCCTCCAGCTGCTACAGTCAGCTGTATGTAACTCCTGTGTCTCCTATAACCAGAGAGAACAGGCGGGGAAAACTCGGGGGCTGCGGTCACGCGTCCGCGCCGTTTCTCCAGCCCCGGTGGCACCGGGGGGGTCCCCGCAGCCTTGCTTGGCCGATGGGATACGTGCCCGGGCCGGGGTTTCCCCAAAAAGCAGGGCTCCTTGTGCGGAGCCGCCCCACGGGTCCGCGGGCTGCGGCAATCAGAAAGGAAAGAAAAAAAAAGAAAAAAAAATCGCCACCGCAGGGTCCTAAAGCCCACCCGCTGCTACTAGCAAAGGTAAAATTACGCCCTCCCAGTTTGCGGTACCGATCAAACGGAGGACTTTACCTGGTCCGTGGTATCATATGCTGAGTCAGAAGCAACTGAAGGTCCTGTCTTTAGCTCACTCGTGACTGGGCAACCACAAGCTACGAGCTTATCCCTACCCACCTATAGCAACAACATGTGGCCAAAGTGCCTAGGGTAATTGAACTTCCCAAAGAGCTTTCAAGACTATGAAAGGTCTCCAGCTCCGCATGGGTTTCTATAACTAAACCCACTTTGGGGGCCAATTAATACAATCCTGTATCCCTCCAAGGGTCTCAGCTAGCTCAGCCCTTCTCAGGCCTAGTAGGATTATATCAAGAAAGACAGGACAAGGATTCAAAAGAGGCTCTCTTACCCTTTTAGCTGCAAGTCTTTATTCCAGGATGATGTCCCAAGAGAGAGAGAGAGCTCCCGGGGGACAGGCTTTTTCTTAGGGTCTCTGAGGGAGGGGCTAGCTGGCACACAGCCAATGGGGTCAGAAGGGGAAGGAAGGGTCAGACTACATGACAGGAGTTCCAGGGGTCCCTGAGGGAGAAGAAACCATTTCCCCAGGGGGATGTAACATCTTAATTTATGATAGCATCTAAAACCACTGATATTTGGAAAAAAAAATCTGTTTCAACAGAAAATAACTTGGGAGACATTGAATGCAGTTATGTAATTTCTCCTACTACCAAGGAAATTAACTGCCAAAAGAAAATAATTCTCTACTCATATGAATTAGGAAAGATCTGTTGCTGGTGGCAAGGTTCCAAGGGCTAGCAATTTGGTTTAGTTCTTGATTTTCCGCATGTTTTTGCACGTGCACAGATTATTTCTCCAAAATTTTAGGACAGATTTTGCAGTCACACTAGAGCAGCACTGCAGAGCTGACAGCAACACGAGGCAAAGTGAGTACCAGTCACATGTACACATTCATGGTTCAGGAAAAAATTTCCAACCTCCGCAGGGCTGGGCCATCTTGCACAAGGTTAAATTTGTAGCATAGCACTCAGTTTTTCATCCTAGCATCCAGTATAAAACATCCCAGGATTCAATGTAAAATATAAAAATACTGAAATGAGTCAGAGATGCCTGAGATTTGACAAGCGTGACCAAATCAACAAATCTTTTTAGGGCTCCCTATTCTCTATCACTACCATCAATGTCATACGGCATCCTCAAGGATGTATCTTCAATTAAGGTCAATAATGGGAATATAATATTGAATTCTATTTGACTGCAACATTTAGGAGCAGGTCAGGTGCTATGGGTTTCTCCATAATGCACATATCTGTCATTGGTAGATGGGAACATTTCTCATACAGAAAGGAGAAAACTTACCTGTTCCTTCCTCTCTCTCTTCACAGTAAGGCATTCCAGTCCTTCAGGTTTTCTAATTCTTGAAAAAGAGCCCTGAAGTTCAGCTTGAGTATTCAGAGTTTGAAACTGAACTTTGTTACATATATTGCAAAAAGCAACATGTACTTTTTAACTTCCCTCACATGTTCTTGGTATTATATTTTTATTACCCACTATATAATATACAAAATTGATTCATAATATGAATACTGACAGAATCAAAGATTTAATAAAAAACATGATCACCATAATTTTGTTTGTTTCTAAGCCCTATCCTGTCATGGGCAATGTGTATGTCAATAGTCTGCTCAAATTATTTGATTGTTCTTCTCCTTTACATACACAAGAAAGCAGAGCTAATCACAGGGCATTGAGCTCTGGAACATTTTAGACTGAATGAATTGACTTGTTCAAGTGAATTGTAGTGACTGAAAGGATCCCCAAAATTAAACTTGTGGAGGTGCAATTACGATCACACCAATCCCAAAAGAAGCATCACATTATTTTTACCTTGTGTTTTCACCTGCTATCCAAAACCAGCTTGGTTTACTGTTCCTTTGTTATCACAAATTTTCAAAAAAATATCACCATAAAATAAAAATAATTATTCCTCAAGATTTTAGAGATTAAAGATAGATTTGCTAATATATTGTGCAGAAAATGTCAACAAACTTTCAAATATTAAAGAAATGTAGACAACCTATATTAGATAATAATTTTCTTGTAAACTGTAATAAAACTGTCAGAACTGAAGACTGACCCATCTAGTTATCATATGAAATAGACCTGTTGATTGTGACAGTACTTTGTGCAGATTGCTGGTAGTGTCAGGACATTTTATTCTTAATCTTTGAAGATAATACTTGGACATTATATGATGAAGGACAAGACAGGTTTGTATTTACAGAAGCTCAGGTAATTGTTGAAGGCTGATAGTAGAAAGAAAATCATTGACATTGACTTGGATTTTCCTCTCAGACCCAGTGCATGAGACTTTTCTAAATGATGTAAATGAGTGATATTAGGGTTTATTTCATAAAATATGATTTATTTTTCAGAAGCATTTTCCTTTAAAGGAGAATTTTGTTTGAAGTGTAACTAGATGAAATGGAGGAAAAAAAAAAACCAAAACAAAACCAACTTAGCAGACATTTAAAGAAAATAAAATGCTTTAATGAACAAAAAAAGCCAAAAAACAAAAAACTTCTTATGGCATTACTGAAACTTATCAGAGCTGAAACTATAAATGAGCTTTTCAGCTCCTAAGATGTGTACTCTTATATGTGTAATGTTGAAGAAAATATTCAAGGCAATGTCTGCTCTTGTTCATTAACTTAACAAAATTAAGCCACTGGCTAATGCATTAACTTGTGTCAGAGACAGATTTCAGGACTAGGTGAATCTTTTCTAGGATTTTGGCCTGGTAGTTTCACCCCTTGTCAGTCACAGTGGTTCCAGGTTAAATGCCTCAGCTTGAGCAGTGGCACACAGGTAGTTGTCATTCCATGCATTTACAGTTAAACTAAGGTATATTTGAAAAGCTTTGGCTCCCCCTTGGAACGTTTTTTATGGAGCACAGTGTATGAGCAAGTGCAGATGACCTAAGGACACAGGACTGACGTGTGCCTTCTGAAATACTGCCATAGTAACATGCAGTCTCATCCTGCCAGACCGCATCTGTAAGCACAACTGTATTTCATGCGGCTGTGCTTTGTAACATTCCTGCTTTGTGGCTTTGGGTTGTGTTCTCTTTTAATACCCATCTCTCCAGGTCTTACCGTGTCTCTGAAAAAAAAAATATTGCAAGTATCAACACAGCCTGTGTTTCAGTGCAAGTGACCCAGGTCCCTGATCCCTGATCCTGACAGGAAACAGATGCGTCTCACAAAAGGATGGAGCTCTGCAACTCTACACACTACAAACACCACCACTTTAAAAACAGGGATCTGGAGCTGCCGACAGGTTTTTGTCATCTAGAAGCAGAGAAGACTTAATTATCATCCAGCTAATCCCATATGGAGACATAGTTTAATAAGCTATAATTTTGTGCACTTCACAGTAGCTACACAGCTTGCCTTAGTTTCTCACTAGCTCTACAAGGTGGCTTGCACAGAGCTATCCCTTTACAATAAAAGCCGATGCCAGCAGAAAGAGAATGAAGAATGGGTTCAGGTGGAAAGGTCTAGTCAGAAAGGTACTGTCAAGTCCTTTCAGTTATATTCCTTCAAAGGAATATAGGCATTTCAAGTTAGCTCTCTCTCCAGTATTCATTGCCCTTTTCGGAGCATCTGGAGAAGAGAATTGACAGTTATGTCATGCCACACACTGTGTATTTGGAGGACAATTTGCAGATGGGGCTATAAACTGCAAAGGAAGGAGCATCATGGGGACAGAATGTAAATACAAACACAACACACCTGGTTCAACAAATGTACATTTGTGTTTATACAGTTATGTGCCTGGGTATATATGAATTCTTTGTTGTATTTGCTACTAATCAGTGTGGCTGAGGAAATAAGATTTGGTTATAAAAATTACTTATTTTACTTCACAAAATGTGTATATTTGAAGATTAATTTTATTTCATGAAAGAATTGAAAAATTCAGTTATTTTCAAACTTCAGTGATTTATCTCTGTGTGGTTTTGGTTTGTGCTTCTCAGGGAAAATAGTATCGTTGTTAAGGTATGTTAAACTACTGAAATTGAGACAGCCATAAGATTCAGCTAGCTCAAGTATTTAGTGTCAAAAGCCAAATAAAAATGAAAGTAGTTGCATTTGAATAGCTTAAAACTACTTGAATTAAAATGTCTTTTCCCAGTAATTCCCAAGTTCTACTCCTTTGTTTGCCCTTGTGTCACTGCCTGCTGCTTGCCCTCTCAGTAAATTTGAGTGCTAGCCTAAGAAGACATTGGAGCTGATTATGAAAGATGAAGAAAAGGGAATTTAAGTTTAAAAGCAATATAATGTTATGAGAAAAAAGAAATTGAAATGAAAAAAAAAGATGTTTTGCAGTGTAGTGCTACTCAGGGAATAATTCTAACAGAATTAAACAGCCACAGTACAACAGGGGCTGGTTTATTGAGAGCTTTAAAAGATCCTTCAGGGTCTTGAGTATGCAGTAAATGGAGCCCATCTCTCTCTCTCAGGAAAATCAACAGTAGTTTTGATGTTGATATTAGTGCAAGTAAGACTGATCCAAAGAGCACATGGAGGAGAAAGCTATGCTATCCCTTTTGGCACTGACTTTGAGTTGATGATTCTTGTTAAAGTCACTATTCAGAAATTAGAGCATGCATGTAAATCATGGAGTTCCTGGATTCTACGTGAAATATGGCAGCTACGGAGAGCAAATGAATTTTTCATATTTATCATATCCAAATGAAAGCTAATATCAGAAAACCTTATGTTGAATTATTCAGGCCTACCAGACAAAATAAGTAATTTCTCAGTGGTAAAATGTATTTCCATTAACTCACATCTATGGATTGATGTATCAAAGAGATAAGTTCTTCCCAGTTTTTTGTATCTATATTAAAACAACAAATCAGCAAAAATGAAGACTAGTTCTAAAAATGTGTTGGATAATGGTCCTACAGTAAAGAATGTGAACAACTCTCAAATTCCTAGTATTTGGAAACTTTTATCACAAGTCATTTCTATGCAGATGCAAAGGTTGAGCCTGTGACACCAGTGTTGTGATAAGGATTTAAAGGCAATGTCACAGCTGTTTTTTCCCCTAATCTGAATGAGAGGGCTTCTTGCAACACTTTGCCCCTTAGTGTTGTTTGTAATAAAACTGATATAAATATCATATGGTATAAATTCATTAAAGCATGTACACTAAAAATTTTATTGTTATTTTTTAGCAAAACAAATCTTTTTTAAAAATCTATTTCACATTGCTGGCCCTGAGATAACCTCTTGAGATGAGTAGTTGCATCTCATTTTCATTTTTATCTCAGGGTCATTTTTCTGAATGAGAAACATCAATGTCTCAGCTACAAAGATTTAAGGGGTTATGTCTTTCTTTCCACAAGAGACCTGCAAAACTTTGAACTACACAGGGACAGAAATTGAGATGATCTATAGAGTTCAATTTTAAAGCTATATATCATGGTGGCAGAGACTTCTGGTCAATAAGCTCATGTGAACTTGTTTCCATTTCTAACCTGCATGTGCTTATATCGTGTGTTCCACGCAAGTTGTTCCTTGTCCTGCTTCAGGGACTTCCAACACTACCTTAGAGACATAAGATTAAAAAATAAAAGGTCACATGCTGCAGAATTTTCACCACAGATGCTGGGCAAAATTCCCAATCAAATAGCAGCATGGATCATTTCTCATGGTATCAAGGAATGGGGAAGATTAATGAATAATCTGACATAGGGCTGCAGTCAGACCTATGGTATAATAGCTGTTGTGATTTCTGCAAGAGTTTTGAAATTTTGTAAGCCCAAAATAAATGTTCCTAATTTAAGGAAGTCACATATAAAAATCTTGACTTGAGCCTATTTATTTCACAGTAATAATACAATTAACATTTACAAGTCTAATGACTGAGATCAACACTACAGCTCACAGAAAATATTTACCAAAAAAACCAAACCCACACTCAATAACTTGCCACTGTTGCTTAAACAGGTTTCTTTTCTCTTTTTCTAAATTATATTGAAGATAATGGTTCTTCATTTGAAAGGCGAGGTCTCCAATAGTTGATTTTGATATCAAGTGCCAAAGGTGATATTTTATGAACTGAACAGGTTTAAAGACACTGTTTTACTTGGATTTGGATTATATTTTCTGAAATACATGAACACCCAGTGCTTCCTTCTTACTCTATATGATGTCTGACATTGCATTGTGAATTCGAATAAAAAGGTATACATCTGGTTTGGCTGTGACATAAGTATAACAACATCCTTTAGTCTATACTGGAAAGGAATGATTAGGGGACCTTAAAATCCAAGAGGATTTTCCTCATATCAAAGTACTCCTTGATTGCTCCCTGATAGAAGACCACAAATTAAATGGTGGTCTAATTAAAATTACAGATATCACTACTTAAACTTCTTGCTGCAATTCAAACAATAAATGGCATTAAAAAAAATTAATTCCAAGAGTCACACATTATTCTCCTTGAAATACTCACTACTATATCAAATTTGTGTCTGAATTATTATATTCATAGACTTATAGTTACATATAAGTTATAAAAATTTCTCAGTCTTCTTTTTGTTTTTGATCTTTGTTGCCATGAAAGTCAGAAGGTTAAAATCCATTCTGCTCTTACACTAATTTTGCAAGCTTTTACAAGTCTAAAATGTTGTAGTTGATGAGTGGTTTTTCTTGAGATGGGAATGCAGGCAGTAACAGTGGCTCGTGAATGAACAGGTTACTCTGTAAATATGTATCTTCTCTCTCCATGATCTCGCACACTGGGCACAACAGGGATTCTCGTTGCAAAACAGCAAGGACCAAATGATGTTGTAAATGTTCTCATCTAATTCTACCACTTTCATCCACTTAGTAATGTACTGCTAGTGATCAGACTCAGCAGTTCAGCATCCAGCAGCCCTCCAGGGAAAAGTTCTTATTCACTTACCAGTGGCTGACTGGTAAATTATGTGAAATCACCAGGGTCCTATTAATCTGAAGTGGCTTCAAAAGCAGAATGATGGAGTTGTAGACCTGGACTTTCCTTTTTTCCCCCATGAAGGCAGCCATCTAATAAAGGTAAATAATTCTTATGAAGTGCTAAAATAAAAGTAGTTGTCAAATATCCTTATAACACGTTGTTTATAAAACTGATTACATATTTTGGTCATCATTCTGCTGTAAGATGGCCTGCTGTGGCAATTATCATTTAAAATATCTGAGGCACTGCCTGTTGGTCTCCTCATGCCAGAGGTATTTTTCATTTATCAAGGACATACTGAGGGCTCAATTCCCAACACGTAAAGAAAGGTCATTTATAGAGAATAGTACATTATTGCTGCTACTAAATAGCAGGGCCATTAATACCTCCTGCTGTTTTTCAGATCTGACATTTTTCCATGATGTATCACAAAGTATCATTAAATTGAAGTTACCAACAGAAAAAAGAAAGATGAAATGAGAAATGTAGAAAACCTTTTACACTATTCCTCTTAATCTGGGCACTGTTTATTACGTAGCTCACTAATAAGAAATTGTTTTTCCTGGTGGAAAAAATAATCTCATAAAGAGTAGATAAAAAAGGATCTAGTTTCATTAAGTCATTTTGTAAGAGCCTCAATAATTAATTCTGACATTATCTGGTGACAATGTGACTTAAATCGTGGAAAGGATGAGAAGAGCAGTTTTAATATTTATTTTCTATTCAACCATACCTATCTATAATATTTATGCAATATAACATTAAATGAGAAATTAGCTCTAAAATTTGAGTTTAATTCTGCCCTTTAGAGAATTATAAATTACATTATAAAAAGAAAAACATTTGGAATCTGGCCCAAAGTCCTTAAGAAATCTCTTTCTCCTTTAGTATGCTCTCTATGGCAGTATTGAAAATGTTACTTAAAGTCAATTAAAGCAGTAGCTGGTGATACATTGGTCTCAAATTTATACATACAAAGCTTTTTTTCTTTCTTTTTTGTTTTCTCTTTTATTTCTTCCCTCCCCCACCACTTTTATTTTCCTATTTTTGAGTTATTTTCACAACACTACCATTTATTACATAATATACAGAATATGAACTTCTGACTGGATATTTCAATAAAAGTTTTGCACTTAGGAGTTTCAGACCATTGTGCAATGATGGTCTTATGCAGACTTGTATGTCCCATTGAAGGTGATTTCTAAATGGAATGAGTCCAAATTTCTGAAACTGATGAAAAGTTTTCAAAAAGACTATGACTGAGGTTATGGATCCCTTGGCAAGGTTCTCATTTAAATCAGCAGAGCAGAGAATTGCTGATTTCAGTTGTAGACTAGATAGTGATAAAGAGTTAAAACAAGAAACCAAAGAAGAGTGTTAGACTCCTAGGATTCTTGTATGGCATGAACTAGTTGGTGCCTCACACTGGATCTAACTCTCATCCTCTGTCCTGGGGTTACCCTCCTGATGGATGGTGTAAAGTTGTAGTAAGTTGTGTAAGAGGTGAGTGAAAGCCAATGACTATTCCAGCAGGAGGAGTTCCAGATCTGCCTCTGACATGCAGCCTGTCACTGAGGAGTCGGAGAGAGGGACACAGCATCACACACTGAGTTTGTGCAGAAACATCCAACGTTTATTGTCCGGCAGGTCCTTTCCAATTTCCTGCACTTACAGACAGGATTGGCCAAGGGTCTGAGCTCTGCCTAGCCCACTGGCCAATGGTATGGGTGCATCTGTGCTTCAAAGGGGCTGGCTGAGGTCCTCTGTCTGGGTTTGAATCTGAGCCATCGTTGTCGTGTCCAGGGACTTGTTTACTCTGAGCTAGGCTGGTCGAGCTGGTGCAGCTATAAACCAGCTATATCTGTCACAGCAGACAAAGGAGACATTTTTCCCTTAACCCAGTAGTTTGTAAGTTTGCACAGGGAATCTGATCTCTATATCTCATATTCTGTGAAAATCTCCTGTTTATCAGAGGTGAGCTGGTGCTTTCAGCTCCTTTGCACATCCCTTGGCACAGGACTTTATAAGCCTGGAAAATGATTGAAGAATAAATACAGTCTTCGGACTTGATAGTTTGCATTTAGAGCAGTAAGTAGCTGAGAAATAATCAAAGTTCTAGACTTTACTCTTAATTTTCTTTAAAATCCAATTAGTGCTTACTGTAAAACATAAACAGAATTAGAACTGAGATTTCCTTCATCTCCCTGCTGAACCCAGCATTGGATTTACCACTGCTTGATGTATTTTGATTTTTTTGTCTGCTCTGAAACTGTTCAATTCCTTGAATTTCTCTTGCTTAGTTCACTAATTTTTGGGCATGTATTATCTGTGCAACCTCTGGGGCTTCACACAATACTATTATTTGTATTTCTGCAGAGTATGGGATTTGCATTGAGAATGAGGACCTCTTATGCAAGGCTCAATACAGCCACATGCTACAGTGTATTATCCACAGCAATGACGAAATTAATTAATGTGTTATTTCTATTTGCTACTTCACAGCATATGCAACTATATTCGAGCTATTTGAAATATGTTAAGTGTTGTTGTAGACTGAATTCCTTATTAGAAAGTAAGCACACTGGCGAAAAGCCGGATAGGAGACTGATAGCAGGGTTTGGCATGCAGTACAGAGTAACAATAATTTGCATGTCAGTAATTGGAAATATAGACTCATGCATGCCATTTACCTTACCAGATATTGCTTCAATGAATATGCAAACCTTAACTTCCATATATACCCATTCTACAGCTGTAAAATTGAAATAACACATATTCTTCTCATAAGACAGCAATGAAATGAAGTCACTAATAATCAAAGAGAATTTATCTTGATATGTGGCAAAAATTGTCCACGATATATTAAGAGTTGTGTCTTCAAAACTGGTTTTGAATATAGATATCTAAATCTAATTGAGACCGGAAAAGGCAGTCAAATAAACAACAAATAGATAACAACAACATACCTACTGATTTAATGGACATTGTCCATTACACACACTGACAGCAGCAGCAAATTTAATCATTAAATTATTACAGGTTGTATCATAATTCATAACAGAATTAGGAAAATTTTATCATTCTAATTTATTTTTCTTTTAAAGAATTTTTATGTTTAAAAATGCTCCTTTAAATAATCAAACTCATGAAAGGAAGGAAGAAAAACAACAGGACAGATAAATATTTTCCCCAGACCTCTGAAATTTTAGCTGTAATTGTTTTTCATTCTATCAAAGCTTATCTTCTGTCTGAGTATCACTCTAAAAAACTAACTTGAATGTCCAACTGCTTTTCCATGAAGTCTCATTATAATGACAAGTATTTAATGATAACACAGCTCAACCCTATGACATTAATAAATAGCTAAATAATAATGGAATTCCAGTCTAATTAAAGCGTATACAGTTGTTTCAGCCTGTAGCTCTTTTTTGACTCATGAGATTCCACTGGGAATAATTTGTAAAGAGGGGCTTTTGAGAGAGTACACCTATTCAAAAAATAAGAGGATAAGAGGTAAATTTTTGCATGCAGTGGGAGACAAAGAATAGGTAAGATAATTATGTCTGTTCATATCTTGCATTCACACATTCCATTTAAAACAAATACAATAAACCTCCTGCCCCTCAAAAAACACAATTTCCCATGCTTTTTATTGGAATTAGAGCATTCTAGGTTAAAACTATTACAGTATTTAAGATCAGAATAAAAACTGTGGGCTTAATTCATGCTGAAGTAGGTTTATGCAGGTCCCTTGTGACATACAAAGTTCATTGCTGTTAAACTCCACAACTGATTATCTTGCAATACATATGACTAATCTTGTGTAGGTATGTTGGAGAAGTACTTTTAAACCTTATTGTTATCACCACTACAGAATATTCATTAAGAGACCTCTGGCTTAGGAAGACTATTAATGGAGTAAGACTGCTCATAACAATGTTACAGTTGTCACCTCTCCCAGGTTGTCCCTTAGAGAATTTTCTTTTCCTCTGCTGAGTATAGAAAGGAACTGGAGGAGATAGGACTTTGAGGTAAAGTAATGCTCTATGAGTATTTCTCCATGTTTGGTTTTGCAACTGAGCATTGCACTGTCGTAGTTCTTTTATTTGTCCTCAAGATGCAAATAACTCCTTACTCCTAACATACCAAAATCATTCACTAAAAAATGGGAGAAATTCCAAATGGAATTCCTTCATATCCTCTCAGTCCTCACTGCTCCTTTCCCATGCCTCACGTCTGTTCCAGCAAACTCATTCATTCTGCGCTAATGAAGATGGAAGGATAAGAGTAAAATAATGTCAAAGGCTTGGTCTGGACCTCAGTTTGGCTGTGGTGGCCACTGCCTCACCAGCTGCCACTGCTGCTTCTCCACAAAGAGAGGTCTGTACTGTCTCCTTCAGAAGAGATAGGGTTTATCCAGTGAAAGCAAAGAAGGAGAGCATCCAAACTACTACAGATGAAAAGAGCAGAGCCTGGTCTGAAAGCTTGAGAATGGCTGTACCTGGACTGCATAAAAATAATAATAAGTTAATAACTTCTGGACAAAGAATATGTATTGGATAAAGTGTAACAGTGCACACAGATACGACAACATAATTTTAATTTGGTTTATACACCATCTAAGAACACACTGATCCAGGACTGAAGAAAGATACCTTTGTGAGGAAGAAAGAACAAACAACTTTGTTCAGAACATTCAATATTTCTTTCAAATTTTGCATTTGTTATTCTTTCTTACTTCCTCTGTCCTCAGTGAGAAAATGTGTTGAGCAGCTGTCCACAACTCAAAGGTGGAAACATAAAGACATAGAATGGAAATCTAAAAACTTAATGCACTTCTCTGTTGTGGGATCAAAGGTAAATATCTCTGGGTTTTAGTACATTCAAGCAACCAGTGTGTGGTTTATTTCTTGAGATACAATTCAAAAGAGTTATGATTTTGGGGCTCACTGTGGAAATTACCAGGCAATGCCTAGCACTTTTCTCTGTTTTGAAATTTGCATTCTGACTAATATTCAAGCAAATTTAATCCCTTCATAGATATATTATGAATATTTACAAGACTTCCTTAACTGTCTAAACATTTTCTAATCACTCTTGCTCTACAAAAGAGCTCCATAATAATCTGTCTGTGAACTCTACTTTCCAAATTTAACTTTCTTGCATGCCAGACTACCATCACTGTGGTTATCAAACTGCTTATGTGCTATCATGTCCTCAGAGACAATGGTGCCCATTGTTTATATTATTATTGCACTCATTCTTACCATGTGTAATTATTTTTTGAAAACCTGTGAAACAGAGGTATCTGTCTATTCCTTCATAAAGGAAGATCTTTTATCTCTTGGCAGCTGATATAAAAATCAAATCACAACAGGGTGAGAAATACTCAATTGAATATGAGTAGCAAAATGTGCTAATAATTTATCTTTGGTGCCTTTGTTTTTAGTTTGTCCATAATGTGCATTAATGTATTTTGAAAATAGGACCACAATGTAATCTTATGTTTATTTATTTATTTATTTTTGCCTCTAAAGCTCATGGTAATTTGTGAAGCAGTCCCAACATAAAAAAAACCTGTTGAAAGTTTCAAAATTACTAATAAGAAAGAAAATCACTTTGCTCACTTCTGGAAAGCAGCTTTCTTCTAAAGTTTTTTTCTGTGCAAAGTGTGAACACTTCAGGAAAGAAATTAGATATTCGCTCCTCTCTTTTGAATAATACCCATAATTTAGTTCACCTACTATTTCTTTATCCCATTGACCAACATTATACATCATTTTTAAGAGCCTCATTGTGCCATTTGGGATAATACTGCAAAAGAACACCTATAGTCCCTCAACCTCTGGTTGTTCCTTAAAAGTCTTTGCAACAAAGCATTGACCTAGACACACTCTTCTTAGCTTGTGATATATAAAATCACCACTCCAAATGCTATGTGTGCAAATCCTCACATGCTGCACAGAACTCCCATCTTTCCTTCCTCCCATCTTTCCTTCCTCTCTTCTTTCCTTCCTCCTCTTTTGTAAAACTCCCTTCTTTCCATTCCATGTGAAAGAAAGTTTTCAAAGCTATTAAGGATAATGATGGACATCCTTTCATTATGTCTTTGTGATCTATGATTAGGACCTCATTATGCCTCATCAGCTGCAGGATGGAAATGTTTTAATGGGTTTGGAACATCCAAAGTCTCACCAGGAGGAAGAGGTCATTTATGAAGTGCATCCAAGATTTGTGTGCTGAGGTGGGGTACATCTTTCCTCTTCAGTTTGATATGCTTGGATTTAGTTTTAAATGCTTCCTTACCTCTGGCTGATGGTTCCTGGCTGATCCTAGGTGAGGGATGAGCATAACCCACCATTTCCCCCTGCTCAGACATGGGGATGCCCTGGGTTTTTCAGACCCTTCCCATGGAGGCACTGGCACAGTCCAGGCTCAGGCAGGGTAGGCAACAGACACTTAGACCTAGATACGAGCTGAAAGCAGCCCAGCCCAGCCTCTGGCCAAGGTAAACCCAAGCCAGCCCTGAGACTGGTGCTCTGAGCTCAGGGAACAGCTTAAAGCCTTTTACTAGAAATGGAAAAAAAATAGAATTTAGTGTACTACCATTCTGGGCATAGATTAAACTTTTATTTGGATTTGGGTTCTGGTTTTCCTTCTTTTTCTTTTTTTTTTTTTTTCTCTACTATTTTTATAACAAATATGTGCAACGTCGCATATTACACTCTTGCAGGAAGTCCTATTATAAAAAACTTTCATCAACATGATAGTCTGTGTTTAAGTATATCTTAATGATGAGTTTCCTGGAACAGATGAACACATACTACTTAGCTGTTTTTCACAGGGACTTGATTCAGTAAATTAACTGGTGGTCTTTTAGCCACACTCCACATTAGTGAAAGAACTACATTCCTCAAAATTAATTGCATCCAGGTTTGCTGAAGAGCATTAGCATTTTTTTTCTCCCTAAAAATACTAAGTACACTGTGTACTCATACATATATATATGGTAAAAGCTTTTTTCTTACCGTTTCCTTGCACATTGAATATCATGAATCTAAAAGTGTGATTTACTTTGTAGACTGATCTCTGCTTTTATGTGAATGTGTAATATTTATTTTTAATGCTAATGCATCCTCTCTGGAAACATTACTAGTCTGTAATGACGTCTTTCTTTTGGTTTAAATCTGGGCATCCTTGCATGATCTCAGAAGAGAAAGTTGTTTTTGTTTTGTTTTGTTTCATTATTGTTGTTCTGTATTAAAAGGACAAAAGACAAAATCCACAAAATGCTTTATAAAACTTTCAGATGGTGTATGCAGAAATTAAGCTGTAAAAGGTGTGACTTTTCTCATTGTGACCAAAAATGATTGCAGGAATATGAGATTCAACTGAATGAACTCACGTACATTGAGAAAGCAAAGTTGTATGTTTCTTCTATACACTTCTGACTGATCTTTGGACATTTGGCTTTTGTTTTTAAACACCAAGCAGCAATAAACTGAAATTTCAAAAATGTGCTAAATAATGGCTTGTACTCAGACATGAAAAATATACAAGTAATAATGGGTTTCAAATTGTCTTTTCTTTCTTTCTTTCTTTCTTTCTTTCTTTCTTTCTTTCTTTCTTTCTTTCTTTCTTTCTTTCTTTCTTTCTTTCTTTCTTTCTTTCTTTCTTTCTTTCTTTCTTTCTTTCTTTCTTTCTTTCTTTCTTTCTTTCTTTCTTTCTTTCTTTCTTTCTTTCTTTCTTTCTTTCTTTCTTTCTTTCTTTCTTTTTCTCTCTTTCTTTCTTTCTTTTTCTCTCTTTCTTTCTTTCTTTCTTTCTTTCTTTCTTTCTTTCTTTCTTTCTTTCTTTCTTTCTTTCTTTCTTTCTTTCTTTCTTTCTTTCTTTCTTTCTTTCTTTCTTTCTTTCTTTCTTTCTTTCTTTCTTTCTTTCTTTCTTTCTTTCTTTCTTTCTTTCTTTCTTTCTTTCTTTCTTTCTTTCTTTCTTTCTTTCTTTCTTTCTTTCTTTCTTTCTTTCTTTCTTTCTTTCTTTCTCTTTCTCTCTTTCTCTCTTTCTTTCCCTGTTGTGATTTGAAGCTCATGGCAGTTTAGATTCATTTGGAAGGGGAATTGCATTGAATTTTGGCAAAAATGATACTTCTATAGACCATACAAAGACTACCGTGATTGTAACAGATGCTAGTTAATTTCTATAATATACCATATTAGGATAGCAAAACTTAGTCTGAATAGTTGACATACCTCAAAATGGATTAGGGTTGACATTTCATGTGGCATCATGCAAAGGACAGAAAACTGAATGAGTTGGTCACTAAGCTTAAATATCTTTCTCCACTTGCAAAATTTGTAAGTGTGTTTATTGTTGTTTGTGTGTTTATTGTCGGCCAAGATTCCTGTCATTGTAATCACAAAGAATGGATAGAAAGTAGAAGTAAGACAAATATACAGTGCTTTTCAGATCTTTTCTTTGGCTTAAGATCTAGCTCAGAATAATTGTCTTTCCTGAGTACTCAAAAATACTTATCTGATCATTGGACTGCATGAGGCAATTCATCTTAATGTGGGTTAGATATACAAAATAGACAAAGTGTTAAAACTACGTGGGACAAGACTTACTGCTAGGGAACCTCTTTCATCAGAGGCACCTAATCTAAAAAATTTATTCTGATTTTCTAGGGTGTAGTGGAATAACAGGGATGTTTCATCATCTCTACCACAGAAGAAAATTGCTACCCAAGATATGAACAATTTTTTTCTTCAAAATTTACATTTAAAGACTGAGAATTTGTCCTTAGAATTCATAGAATTTTAAATGAATAAAAAAATAGATAGAGAGATGGATAGATAGATAGATAGATAGATAGATAGATAGATAGATAGATAGATAGATAGATAAATAGATAGACAGATAAAATACTTGTCAGTTTACCACTAGTGGAAATTACTTGTTTATTGTTTGTTATGTGCATTTTATTAGTAGCTTTCTGAAAACTAGTTGAGTAAGAAAGTATAAGAAAGAAGTAAGAGTAGCTAAAGTAATACGTGTATGCTAATAAACATCTAGATGCAGCATTAATAAAATTGAGACTTATGATTTATAAACCAAAGCATAAGCAAATGTGCAATAAGAAACATCATTATGTTATCCCTGTTCCATTGTTAAAAGCCACCGTGTTGGCTCTTGTATTTTTATTAGTTACTGTTGTATATCCTTAACAAATATATCCAGCATGAAAACCTTGCCTATACGTAATGGGCATAGTCTTTTTTTTTTTAATGTCTTTCACATCTTTCACACTGAAGAAGAAAACAACTGTACCCATTATAAATATTCCTTACTCCTGAAAAACACAGTGTTTGAAATCTACAGCACTTTTTACTTCTATTGTTCTACAGGAATACATAAAAAATAATTATGTGACTTGCTGTAGAATCAGCCCAAATCAGCATAATGTAGTGACTCCCCACAATGTTCTTTTTGCTTTGCAAACTGTGTGAGGTCATGGGTAAATTTTCACATGATGAGGAGATTCTAAAGAAAGATAATTTAAATTGTCAGGAGAATTATCACATGGAAAAAATCAACCAGCCAACCAATCAACCAACCCACCCACCAAGAAACACTGAAAACAACAAAACAAAATCACTTTAAAATCATATGCCATTGATTTTTTCTTTCTATCAAACTAACAGGGTTAATAGGATGGTGTATATATATATATGTGTGTGTGTTTATATATATATATATATATGCAAGCAAGAGCAGAAGTATGACGTGTAGAAGGTACTTTGTCTTCTGTCTTCTAGAAATCAGAAAATAAATTTGTTTCTGCTCCCTTTTCATCAAAGTATTTAACACTGTTTAATTTTAGAATTCTGTAGCAATAGTGCTTCGAAGAAATTGATGTATAGGTTTCTAGCTAAGCATGTGATTGGATTTTTGGTTTGATTAGAGACAAAATTTACCAGAGCAATTTACCAGATTAAAATTTTGAAAAAGGAGATATTAACACATAATATTTATGAGAAAAATAAATGAAAGCAAGAAATATCTTTATAATTGTGTGTGTGTGCTTTCTTTGCCAAGCAATCTTGCTGTCTGTTCTGTATTAAATGTCTCTTACTTAGGTGTTAAAACATAGTGTGTACTGACTACAATCTTCTGAAGATGAACAGTAAGAAGAAAAATTTGAGTAGGATGAAAGGATGATAAAATTTCTATAGTGAAAGTGAATAAAGACAAGCTATAGGCAATACCAAAAGAGCACTAATAACCAGCAGTGGGAAATGAGGCATTCTATATTAATAAAGTAATTTTCTTTTTACTTTGAAATACTTTTTTCTCAGCATTAGTAACAATAATGATTCTCTTCACTGCGTGAGAATGAACACAGAACTTTTACAAGGATAGTGACGTGGTTTTGTGAAGATGTCCTGCTGTTTCACTGCTCCACTATTGAACTCTGTGGACCTTTTTTAAGTTGCAATGGAGGGGAGATATAGGTTAATATTAAAGATGTGTACCCAACTAAAGAAAATAAGTCCGTACGTAATTTACAGGTTTTCTGTGGATTCAAAATAAAACAAAAAGGGAAAAAAAATTAAAATACATATTTCTTGATTTCTTGACTTTTCTCCCTCTGCTTTTTGGTGAATAGACTGTGTTATTCATATTTTTATTCTGGAAGTGCTTGCTTTTAAACCAATTCCAACAAAGAGAGTTTCATGATACTGTGGCTATGTCAGATTAAGTAGATGATTTAAAAGAGCTAGCATTTGGTTTTGGAACAGTTGTAGATTAAAAAGGATGCTGCATTGTTCCCATAAATTTGTAGTTCCTAACTGTCAGAGGGACTAGCTATATGAATTTGTTTCTCAAAATTGGAAGTATTAAAATAAATTGGTTTCAAAAGTCTTTATAAGTACTTAAATTGCATCTTCCTACCCAGGTAGATGTGAAAATTTCATACCTTGAGGAAAAAACCCCAAGCAACCAGCCATGAGAGCTGCAGAGCTTTAGTCCCATCCACAAGGCCTTTCACAGTCTCTTTGGGGTGTGTAAACAACACAGAGACTTTTTTTTTGTTTTTTTTCTCCCCTTTTAGATTCTGTACCTGGTTTTACTGCTTGTAAGAAAAAGTATACTTTTTTCACACTGCTTAGGTGCCACACACCCTGCTGAACAGCTGAACATTCAGATGACTTCCAGATAAGCCTTGAGATCTTAGTGCTCACAAGCCCAAGTGAAAGTGCTCCCCTTCTAATAGTATACCCAGGTAACAACTCTGTTAAGTGCCATCTTCAGAATGACAGGAAAAAGTATTTTCTCTCCAGAGTTTTCACTTAATTTGTTATGTTGTTCTCTATGTACAGTTTCGTAAAACAAAATAGACAACCATCTTAAGGTACCCATACAAATTCAATATCAAGACAGAGCTACACTAGGCAAAGCCAGATGCCATGATCTGTTGAGATGGAATTTCTAACAGGGATTTCCTATAGGAGTGTGTTTTGTGATTGCATTCCCAGTCCTTCATTATTCTGAGATTAATGAATTTCAGTACTGTAAAGTTTGATAGAACAACAGCTTCCCTAGAACAAAAGTAATAAAGCACATCCCTGGTTTCCATTCCAGGTATTTTTTCATTATTAGGTAACAGAGTGGATGCACTTCCTCAGATCACGAGAGATGCTCAGTTCTACCTAAAGGCACAAAACTGGAGAGCCTCAGAAAATGCTAATGCACTTCAGAGATTATTCTTTCTTGGCTTTGGTCCCTGAACGTGGTGACAGCTATAGTGCTGATGCTTCCCATTCTCAAAAGTCTGTCAAACCCAGTTAAAAACCGCATTCTGGTAATCCTTGTCCTTTTTGTGGCAGCTTGCTATGGAGATATTTATCTTACTTTCTACCCTCTCCAAATAATCCTTCTGTGTTTACATTCTGTTCCTCTTCCCATATGTAGACACGGGTGTACATGAACACATTTCCTAGAACAAAGTAGACTACCTGCTTGTTCTGCCGTGTGTGCCAATATTTCACTATGCTTACTTTTTAATGTAAAGTTAAAAAAATCAAACTTGTGATCATGTATTTTCCCTTGCTGTCCTCCTTCAAAAGATTAACTGGTTTTAAAATGCTTTCTGGCAATGCATTCATCTGTATGAGGTTTTTTAAAATAAGACATCTAATTTACGAGTCTATGTTATGATGTTATTTTCCAACTGTTATGATGTTCTTTTCTAAGTTTTCCAATTTCAGAAATTGGCTCCTCTACAGGGTAGTTTGGAACACCACAGACAAACTCTTTCTCTGTATTACCTTCTGGAGGAGACTGCAGAAGGAGAGCAGGTATCTGAGTCAATCATACTGAGCCTCAGATTGGTTACGTTCTTCAATGGGATTAATTTTGCTGGAATCAGTAGGATTTGGTAATTTTAAACTACATGGAAGAATTAAAACCTCGTTAAGGAAATCTATTGAGTTCCCTATATTTCTGTGGAATATAAATTCCTCAGTGAAAACCATAACTTTATATTTATTTGAATAAGAACTGGAAAACACAAGATCCTGAGAAAAGATTGTGACACCATTCTTTACTGTGACCACAAAGAATGTGTCTGAGTTCTTTGGCTTCTAGCACAAACCAAGTTTGTAGAACTGCTTTTAAAATTAATATATATTGCTTATACAGAGTCACCAAAGGGGCAAACACCTAAACCTCTAATTCGTATTTTTTATTATTGCTTTTGGGGAAGTTCTTGGAAAGAAAATACATCGAGAGATAGAAAATACCAAGAAATTACTTTTAGCTCAAGAGGTTACATTGCCTTGAATAATTCAAAGCCATGAAAGTAGGTGGTGGAAATAAGATGTATGCATATACACATGAATTTCAAGTCTTTACTTGCAAAATGAGCTGAGACGAGGCAGCTGAAGGAGTATTTGAATGACTAATGGCAGTTAGAAGTGTCTGAATTTTGCTATTAATTTAACACTACTGTTTATGGTGTGAAATGTTTCTATAGAGACATTTAGAAGATCTAGTCCTTTGCCTTGAAATTCAGCATTTCAGTATAAAACTCTTAATATACCAAGTTATGGTATTGCATAATTGTAGATAAGATAACCAAGTTCAGTTTCAGAAAAAAATGAGAATTCGGAGTGGAACTAGATTCGCTCTGTTAATGTGGCTTGCCTACAGTTCTGTATGTTTTTTGGATAACACAGAGAATGTTAACAGTGGTAACTCATAAGTATATGCATATTCCACACTTAGCTTATGCTTGTTATCAGCCTTCATTTTTAAGCACTCTGCAAGATTTTTTCTGGAAATGTTAGAAAATGTAATTGAAATAGCTAATGGCACAGTTAGAATGTAGATTTGTTATAAACTGTTTATCACTTAGTAGCTGGTGAAGATAGTTTTTTTATTAATCTGTTATAAAAATTTAAGAATACAGCCAAGATCTTATCATAAAGAAAAAAAAAAGTTACAATTCATCCAGCACAGCTCTTCTTTCTATATCAATTTTACTCACACAAACAAAGTTGGCAGGTAAAATCTGGAGTTTTATTCCAAACAAACTTTGGGATATCATAATTTATTTGCTAAAGATTACAGCTAAAATGGGAAAGAAATTATCTGGAAAATAGAAAAAGTAACTGGCAAACAATTTTTAAAACAGTACAGTGTTCTGTGTGAATGTTATGCCCCAGTCCTCTGGCTGGTTTACGGGAAGGTTGCTTGATTTATTCTGGGCTGTGCACAGAAGAAACAACAAAATTCTCAGGAGGTTCAAAAACACCCTTCTACTTGTGAACTTTACAACATTATGGTAGAATAAGGCACTTGGCAAATTTAAAAACAACACTCAGACAAAATAAGGCATTTCACAAACTTTAACTTAGCAAATTTGTACTTTGTCAACTTTAACTTTTCCAAAGAACAAGGCACTTACTAAGACATTGGCTGGATTTTTTAAGCCTTGCTTACAATGTATTTTGAGAGGAAGTTAGGAGAGGAAAGAGAGAGGAAAAGGAGACAGAAAGGTAGTCACCACCCATGGTCTAGCAATTGATCATAAGAGATGGATTTGCGGAGATTTGACTGGTGCAATTTTAATATCTGTTTGTCCAAGTGATGGTTGCAGTCTTGATCCACTGAGGTGGAAAAGGCCCACAAAACAGAGTTCAATGATTTTAACATACACTCCTGTTATGTGGGAGTGCCCAGGTGCCTTCCCTGGGATAGAGAGTTTTAAAGTTACAGCACTCTGTGTCATGGAGCACTTCAGGGGTCTTTGATGGTTTATCACACCTTCTAAGACATGACAGCTGTCTCTTAGGTCAGCACAGTTGAGACAATTGTGCCCCATCGAAAGGGTTGAATACTTTTCAAGGTATATGAAGGTGAATGTCCCAATATCTCCCTCAGAGAAGAGTTTTCACACCTGAGCCAGTTCTATAAGGGCAGAAATTGGCATTAAAAAAAGCATTATCCCACATTGAAGGAGCTGATTTTTATTGGCCTCTTCACTCCTCTGGGCCAAACCCCAGATTTTAGCCTCTGCTGGTGAGTGTGCAATCCCTCTGCACCTGGGCTGTGACCTTGAACTCCATCAGCCAAGCACCCACTGCTTTGCCAAATGACTGACTCTCAGACCTTGACCATCAACATTTTAGTCTCTCACAGTGATAAGAGAAACAAAGAGATGAAGTGTCAACTGGCTGAGGAAAGTTTGGTGTATACAATGAAGAGAAATTTTCAATTTTTATGTACATATACTTCAAAAATAATTTAGGGGTTTAATTCTATGCATACATTATTATGTCCCAGATATACCATGATTTGAAATCAAATGATTCTATATTTTTGAGGAAACCTGGATTCAATAAAGACTAACCAGTCCACAAAGAAATCAAACCAATTCTGGTCAGCTGAGTAAAGTGTTGTGGGGCCTTTTGGCTTAAAGTAAAAGAAAAACCCAACAACCCAAACCTGAATCTCTTTTTATTGATATAACGTTTGCTCTTTTTGCTCCTTTAGGAAATGACTGCTCGTAAGAACCCTGCTAAGCAGCAGAAGCTATTTCTATTTGTACTCATCAGTAAACTTTAAACTACACCCAAGATTTATTTGTTAATGTTCTTGTGTTACAGCACAAAGGAAGAAAAGTATAAAGCTGGAAACGTGAATTTACGTATATTTTGAGTGGTTGGAAGAGATGGCTGTTAAAACTAAATGACACTTAATTTACATAACTTTATTAGGCTATTGATACATGAAAAAACTTGTTGAGGAAAAAAAAAAGGATGCAAATTTCTAAGAGGCTTTCTGGATTAAATGAAATTCATTGGATATCTTTATTATACATCAGAGACAGTTTTCTGGACTTCCATTAGAGATCAGGATCTGATTCTCATCATCCCAGAGAGAGTATTTAAGTTACATGTGAGAAATGGTCCCATAAGAAGCCTTTTGATCTCCACTGTTAAGCAAATGTAGAAGTCTAAGTTGAATGAGAAGAATCCCATCAAATTTATCACTAACATCAAAAGTCTGTCATGGTGCAGCCTATTTCATATATGCATGGTTTGATTTGATTATGTGCCAAGATGATAGGTGAAAGAATTATTTTCTATGGGGGAAGGTAGGAATTCTTTTTAAATTTAAGGTTGGAAAATTGTTCAAATCTTTAAGGATTTCTTTTCTATGTTGTCAAGAAATTTTTGATATTATAAACTATAGCCAGAGAAACTTGGTCATTAAAAATTGTCACCACTAATGCTTCCCACTGTGTGAAATCCCACAGCTGTGGAATTTTCAGTATTGTTCCCTATGCACAGATTTAGCATTGGTGGAAATAGTATGAAAAGATCGTGTTTGAATGTCTAATTTGTAGGCAACACTTATTGCACTATCACAGCTTCACGTTGGTATATGACAAAATATAAGATTAAATTTACTTTTTTTTTAACAAGGGCAAGCTCAAATAATGAGATTCTATTTGGTCTGGCTGATCTGAGTTCATTATCCCCCAGCAGCCCTCTCAGTGCAGTGCTCTCCCTGGCAGCTGCAGAGGAGTTGATCACCCTGCAGAGCTTTGGCTGCTGCTGGGCAGGGCTGGCAGCGGCAGCGCTGCCTCCCAACATCCCGGCCCTGCCAGGGGGCTGGGACAGGTCCTGGGAGGGGACAGAGCCAGGCACTGCCCCAAATTAACCCAAGGGACATTCCACACCGTGTGACAGCTCAGGTGTAAAAGCGAAGGGAGGAGAATGGAGGGGTGTTTGTTATCTACAGTGTTTGCCTTCTGGAACCACTGCTCCATGTGCTGAAACCCTGCTGCCTGGGGAGTGGATAAACTTCACTCACTAATGGGAAGTAGAGATTAAACTTTTTTACTTTTTATTTATACATGTGCAAGCTTTTGTGATTTTTTGCCTTTTTTTTTGGGGGGGGGGGGGTGTTTTTTTGTTTGTTTTTTGCTTATTTCAACCTACAAGTTGTTTTCCATCTTATTTTCTCTCCTCAGTCCTTCTGGGAAGGGTAGTGATAGAGTGTCTTGGTGGGTACCTGCATCCAGCCAGGGTCAACCCACTACAGAGAGCAAGTATAAAACCTTGAAAAAATGTCACTGGTAATCAAGGTTTAGCAGAAGTTATTGGTGAGAAGACTAAAGAAGCAGATGAACCACTTTTGCAACTTTTTTTTTTTTTTTTGGTACAGAATATTACAGTAGAGAGAATTCAAGTTAAGCAGTAAATGGTAATCTGAACATAGAAGGAAAGGAGAAAATAATATGAGGTTATTATTCTTTGCTTATTTTCAGCAGAAAAGGTCAATATAACTAATGGTCTCTTCACAACTAGAAAGGTAAAATAAAATAAAAAATAAAATAAACAAACACTAATAAATTTTAAAAGTACGGGTGTGAATTCATAAACTCTTAAAAGAGACCTAACTTTTCCAGTCACAAGTCCTGAAAAAAGACTGACTGTAAAGATGAAAATGGATATAAAGTTAGATAACACCATCATAAACATCAGGAAAAAGTTACAGATTACATGTCACGTAACTGGACCTGACTATCAGGTTAAATTAGTATTATCAAGTATTCTGTTGTGGATTAGTATCTAGACCTCAGAAAAACACTTGCCAAATATCCTTGAGAAAATCTTTGTTCAGTTATACTTACAGGTTGTCTTTTAAAAAAGATCAGCATTGAAAGTGGGTCTCAGGAAGTCCTCTAGCTCTTCCACTGTGTTATTTCTCACACAATTTTTATGACAGCGCTTACAGCAAATACGTCACATGAGAAACCTTTATGAAAGGTTCTGGCACAGAGTACATTTGGAGACAAGAGTGTTTAGGGCCTCTGAGAAAAATCTTACTGCTTGGAAATAAACCCTTTGGCACAAGAATAGAGCTCATGCCCAGGCTAACAGCACACTGGGGGTCTCTTCTACTCCTTTACATTCTATACTTAAAATGTCCCTGGAGAAATTACACAAATTAAATTCTGTGGGGCAATACTTTTAATTTTTAAAAAAGTAGCAATAAAAGCCTCTCTGGACCTTTTGACTTTAGGGCTAAAAATCCGAAGTAAGCTTTGTTACCAAGTAAACTGCAGTAAGACTCAATATTGATACTTCTACTTACAGGTCAGCATAAAGTTCATGCTGATTTTGGCACTGCTGCATATAGTCCCTTGCTGCCACATTACATTTTGAATTTGTCATTATTTGTATTTGTCATTATATTTGAATAACAAAAGAGAATTCAAAAATTTGGAAATAAGTAAAGCAAGACATTATATTAAATCTACTACTTCAGGAATGTAGATCACTTTGTTTTATTTCTTTTATTTTTCTGGAAAGTAGCTCTGAAGAGAAAAACCTGGAGGTCCTGGTGGGTAACATCCATGAGCCAGCAGCGTGTCCTGGTGTCCAAGAAAGCTGCTGGGATGCATTAGGAAGAGCACTACCAGCAGGTTAAGGGTTAAATTCCTGCCTTTCTACTCAGCATTAGTGAAGCTGCACCTGGAGTGCTGTGTCCAGTTCTGGGCCCCTCATGGCAAGAGAGACATGGAGATCCAGAAGCAGGTCCAGGGGAAGACAATAAAGACTGGGGGAAAGGAGCATCTCTCGTATGAGGAAAGGCTGAGAGAGTAGGGCCTGCTCAGCCTCCAGAAGAGATGACAGAGGGGAATTCACCGACATCAATATTTGAAGGGAGAGTGTTAAGAGCATGGGGCCAGTCTCTATTATTTGTGCCAAAGACAGGAGACGACAGGCAGAAACTGAAATACAGAAGTTCCAACTGAACATGAGGAAGAATGTTAATATGTGGTTGACTGAGCACTAGGACAGATTGCCCAGAGAATTTGTGGGGTCTTCCTCACTAGAGATATTCAAAAGCTGCCTGGAGACAAACCTGAGTAACAAGCTTAAGCAGGGAGGCTGGACTGTATGACCTTCAGTGGTTCCTTCCAACCTTACCCATTCTGTTCTTAAAACATGCATAGATAACCCATGAAGAATCATAGAATAAAAAAAGTCACACTATATTTTGTCAGTTCTCTTGCTTTTAACCAAATTGGTAATAGTTTCTCATAGCTCTGTGATTTTTATGAAGTATTTTTGAGATAGAGAACTTGAACCCATATTTGAAATAACTTTTATCTAATTTGTTGAAAACTGCAGATATTTCCAGAAAAATTCTTTGGGTTGTTTGGACAAGCAGTGAGTGGGTCACAGGTAGAATTCTAAGCTGCAACAGTTCAGAAATAAAAGAAGTATCTGAAAGACAAGAACACTAATTTCTGGGTTCCTACTGGGGTTTTTTTACTGTGTATTAAAGAGCCTTTGGGGCTTTGAATGTTTGAAGGATTCTTGGGTCTGGAACTTCATGCACTTTCATCTAACTGTTCCTATAATCTATCACTTTTGAAATTCTTTGCAATAGAGTTGAAGAAGTAAATCTGTTAGTATCTAAATGAATATAGACAGCAATATAACTTTCAATAAATAATTACAGAAACAAGCAAATACTTTAGCGATGGAAAAAGAAAAAATACGATCATTTAAAAAAAGAGTAATTTGGGTTTTCTTCTTCTGAATCTTCTTTGATTTGGTTGGGAGGTTTCTTTGGATGATTTTATTGTTTCATTCACTCACTTTTCTTGTTTGTTTGTTTTGTTTTATTGACTGATTGCTGTCATGTTTGCAGGTAATTTAGAAGAATCCTTATTCTGTCTTGATTTTTTTTTAATCTTCTTCATTCACTGACCAATCTATAAACAAGAGAGAAAATAGAATTGAGGAAAAGCACAGTCACTGCTGATGCATGGCCTTGTCTCCCATGTCTTTCCTGATTTACTACTGCCTTCAATGAAAGGTGAGAACACACACTAAGTCCAAAGAGAGTTTCAATAGGAAAGCAATTATCCATCTGTTTTAAAAAATGAACAAAGTCCAGCTATCCTATTGGCTTCATGATATTGTACTATGTTTTATGAGACTGAAAGTGGTGCTGCTGTTGGCAAGATCTACCTAAAGCTGAATTATTAGAAAAAACAGAGATTTTTTTTTTTTCTTTTAAGATAATTGGCTAAAGAAGAGAAACATGATTTAATTTTTAGGCTAAATTTAGTGCAGGATTTGGTATATAATTTTGATTGATTTAGTTCTTCTTTTAGAGTCTGTGAAATGTAAATGTGAATGCAATAGAATCTAAATCTAAAGCTGTCTCTGAATATGAAAGTTCCAGTGAATTCTGTGAAAAAGTTATGCAAGGAAAGATTTTTATACAGATTGAATGTGTCTGATTCTGAAACTATGCATGTTTTTCTCTTTAACATCCCAGTATTAAGCTCTTTCTAATGTGCTAAAGCTTTCTCCTTACTAATCAATGGGGTTTTTTTATTTTCAATTAACTTGACGTAATATCTGTTCTAAAAGCTTTATCCATTCATCCTTTTATGTTGATGCTGTAGCATATTCCTCATTAAAAGCTAATAATGTTTTACAGCTTGTTTGCTCTCTGTTTTGTCACAGAAAACTCTTCTATTTTGGTATTGCTCAGGTTTATATCACATATTATCATCTGCATTGTTGTTAATACACCCAACCTCCCGACAGCAGGGGTTAAATGGCTCTGCTGATAACTGCCTTGAGTACATAGTGAAGCTGAGAATTGGCATCAGAAAGTTGTTCTGAAATAACACCAGTGTATTCGCTGTTAAAATATTTTAATAGAAGAAATGAAATTATTTCATAAGGGAATCAGCAATACTGTATTTATAAGTGCCCCAGCTGATCTTATTCTAGGTCACTGGCTTTTCAAATGTGAAAGCATAAAAAGCCTTTTGTGTTGTCTGTAGTTTTACCTCAGACTTTACTGATCTGACATGGAGAAAGTGAGTAGGAAAATTGTGTGCATTTTCATTTAAGGAAAGTGGTCCAAACAACTTTAGGGTGTTCATGCCTGTAATATCATTATAACCTACACTATTGCTTCACTTTGCATGATTCAATTAGTCAGTCTAAATAAAATCTGCTTAGCATTCATGTTGTACTTGTTTTATTTTACATTCATAAGACAGGAATATGAATGAATCATTTAAATTCAGGTCTCATCCATTCTTTAGATATGTTATGTATTGTCTCATTTCCTTTTTTATTACCTTGGATTTTCATTTGATCTGTTTAAGCATTTTAAGGTAAGTATCTATTTTAATAAATATAAAACCCCACATTTCAACTCCATTTTATCATATTCTGCTTTCTGCTTGGAGTTCATCTCTTTACCATTAATGAATGATATGTTCTTTTCTCATGTATTGTGTTTCCCTTGTGTATCATCTTGGGATAATCATGTCTCCAGCTTACTGAAAAAGCTGTTAGGGAATTTCTATGTAGTTTCATATAAATGACATATACAAAGTTTGCACAACTGATGTCAGCTAAATATCTCTATTTAGGCTGCAGAAATAAGTAGTTGCATAAGGGGAAAACATTTCAATTTGTCCACACCACATTTAAATTTAATTCAAAGTCAACATCTGAAACAGAGTTGAATTCTCTGTTCACAATTGCACATAGCAAAAAACCACAGAAAATCTTCCCTATAAAAACAGAGGATAATAGAAAAATTTTGATAAGTATGGTAAAAATTTTGATAAGTATGGTCACACTTTATTATTTATTGTTTTTTAACTGTTTCAGGCTGTGAGTTTTCTAAATTATTTATATATGAATATAGATGCAACTGAACTTAAGTGTCAGCTGAGCTGGGATTACATTGTGTCATAATTTAAATTACTGCAAGTACACATCATTCAAATTTTCCATGAGAAAGTGTTTCAGATGATAAAAATTAAATTCATTAAAGATTACATTGTATTGAAAAAAAAAGACAAAAATATTACTCTGGGTAAGAGAATGATTTTTTAAAGAATTTTTTTGAAATATTTAACTGTCACATATGCTACAGGACTATATGTCTAATATCCTATCTAATAAAGAATGTGATTTTTTAAAAAGTAGTGCCAAACTTATTCACATTTTAGAAAATGTTTCTATTACAAAAAAAAAAAAATCTTTCCTCTAATACCCCCGATAACCAATTCTATAAATTAATTATAATCACCAAATATATAGATCTTATCTAGTGTCAATCTGAGGGACACTACAGTGCTGCCTAAAATGTATTGGATTTTGTGTCAAATACATGATCTACTAAACTGGGGTGGTTTTGCTTGTAAAGAAATACTGTTCAAAAAAAGTTCCAATTTTTTAGAACATTTTCTACCTTTATCTTTGCTGAAATAATTTAGGTTTCTTCCTGTGCATACCTGGATATGTTCTCCATGCCTTGTCAGTACACTGTGGTCCTTCATGGAAACTCCTGCCCCAATCAGGCATAGTGAGGGTGGATGAAGGGAGGGATTCCAGGAGCTTTCTTGCCTCACACCTCTCCCACTCAGATGCCTCACCTCAAAGTACAGCCGAGCACACTGTAAATACACTTATTTCCTCCCACCTGACCCTGTGGTTGCATTCAATTCTTGCCTGTCTCTGGCCCTAGATGCTCCTCTTCCATCAAGGCATCCTTCACCTTTTTCTGTGTTTGTGAAACTCACTGGCACGCCTGTACCAGGGATGAGAGAACACAGCTGGGATCATCCTGAGGCTGGATTATACATGGGCTTTGAAGGAGCTGGAAATTCAGGACATTAGGCTTTGAAGACATCTGTGTCATGTCTGGAAGGAGGAACTGTCATCCCTTGTAATGAAGGCCAGTGGTGGATGTACAACACACACATCTTGTGGGTATTTTGATCCTACTCATAATTGCCTACCTCTATTTACAAATATACAGATATATATGCATTATATACAAATTTAATGTTCCTTCTTTGCTGTTGTCTACTTTGGTTCACTCTGCTTTTTGCTTGACAATCCCTGTAGCACATTCTGCTTTCAGTCTTACTTGAACTACTTTTCACTTGTGAGAACACTTTATCCTCCTAAATCCTTTCTTCTTTAGACTCCATGCTAAACCATCCTTCCTGCTTTCAGATTTAAAGCCTGCACCAGCTTTCACTTGAAACGTTCTGCGGATATTTGTCTCCTCTTACATTACAAGTGAATTTTGTTGTAGAGTTGCTGAGTTAATACATGTAAAGCACTTTTGTGCTCTGTTCAATTTGCTTGAATCCTAAATGGATACAGCATGCTGGTTTCAAAGAGAGTGTGCATAGGGAACCTGGCATTAACCTCCAGCCATCTTGCATTCTACCACTTAAAAGACACAGACACTAAGGCACTATGCATAATGAATGTGAGGGAGTGATCTACATGGCTGGTAGCTTTAGAAGGGTTATACCTGAGATGTGTGTGATGAAATATTATCAAATTTCTCCCAATTCACCTTTTAAAAGAAACAAATTTGTTCCCTGTATAGTAATTAAGATTTTGTACTTCTCTTGATATTTTCTTTTTTATACTTGTGTCTGTTTACTCTGTCAGAGATTTTGCGTTGTGCAAAGAAGAGGTACACATGTAGCTTACACTGCACTGAAACTCAGGTTTGGGATTTGAAGTGAGTTGTGAGATATGCATAAACCTCCTGGGGCACTGCAATACTTAAGGCATGGGTAATATTTATTTAAAATTTGAGTGAGGTGCTTCACCTCCTAGCTGAACCTTCAGGATAAAATTAAGTATTTAAGCTTGCTATATTGCTTATGAGGAGAAGAAGCATGTCAGAATGGGAACAGGTTTTCCTGTTGCTGTTTTTTTTAATAGCACTCAGGGGAAGAAGTCTAGTTTAGATGAATTTTAAGTACAAATCTATAAAGGGTCTATTCAGCTCATTATACATATTCAATGAAAATCTATAATACTTATACTCCAGTGGTCTGGCTAAGTACTAGTAAGAAAGGGTCATTATGTATTTTATTAGCAGAACTGTTTTGCAAGAAGAATTAAGGAAGTCTCACATCAAAATACCTAATAATCCAGTGTTTGAACACTTCTTAAGGCTGTCAGCCACTCAACCAATTTCTCTGCATCATTCTCATGACTTGCTTTCTCCTTCATGACATATTTCCTCCCACATGACAGTGGAATCGAGGGCACCTTCAGCAAGGTTGCTGACAACATCAAGCTGTGTGGAACAGTCGGTGGGCTTGAGCGGGGGGAGGGTATCCAGAGGGACTGTGATGGGCTTGGAATTTGTGCCTGTGGGAACCTCATGAAGTTCAACGAGGCCAAGTGCAAGGTCCTGCATATAGGCCAGAGCAGTCCCAAGCACCAATACAGGCTGGGCAGAGAATGCATCAAGGACAGCCCTGAGGAAAAGGATTTAGGGGTGTTGGTTTACAAGCAGCTTAACATGACCCAGAAATGTGTACTTGCAGCCCAGAAAGCCAAATGTGTTCTGGGCTGCACCAAAAGAAGTGTGGCCAGCAGGGCAAGGGAGGTGATTCTTCCCCTCTACTCCACCCATGTGTGACCCTGTCTCTGGAGTACTGCATCCAGGTCTGGAGCCCCTGATATAAGAAAAACATGGATCTGCTGGAGTGAGTCCAAAGGAGGGCTGGAAAGATGGTCAGAGGGATGGAGTACTGCTCCTGTGAGGAGAGGCTGAGAGAATTGGGGTTGCTCAGCCTGAAAAAAGGAAGGCTGTCCAGGGACAGGGTACAGCAGCCTTCCAGGGAGCCTACATGAAAACTAAAGAGGGACTTCTTACAAGGGTATATAGTCTCAGGATAAGGGAAATTACTTTAAACTGAAAGAGTAGGTTTAGATGAGATATTAAGAATAAACTCTTTAGTATAAGAGTGGTGAGGTACTGAAACAGGTTGCCAAGGGAATCACAGAACTGTTATTGATAGAAGGGACTTCTAGAAATCATCCAGTCCAACTCTCCTGCCAAGGAAGGGGACAGGTGGGTTTTGATTGGTATGACAAAAGAGCGTGTCCAGGTAGATTTTGAATGTCTCCAGATAGGGAGACAACATGACCTCCATGGGGAGCCTTTTCCAGTGCTCTGCCAACCTCAATGTAAAGAAGTTCTTCTTCATGTTGAGGTGGAACTTCCTGTCATTTAGTTTTTGCCCATTATTCCTTGTTCTGTCACTGAGCACCCCTGAAAGAGTCTGGCACCTTCTTCTTGGCACCCAACTTTGAGATATTTATAATTGTGGATGTCCCTCCCAGGAAGTATTCAAAGCCAGGTTGAATGGGGCTTTGAGCCACTTGTTCTAGTGAAAGATGTCCCTTGCTGTGCCGGGGGTTTATAACTAAATGGTCTTTAAGCTCCATTCCTGCCCAAACCATTTAGCAACTCTGATTCTCTTCTGCTCCACAGCTATACATCTATACATCTGCTCTAACAATTTAATAGTACAGTTTTCTGGTAACATCTGCACTTCCAGGTCCTTGGGCCTGTGGAGGCTGTCTTCAGAACTGATAAGATTTCTTAAATGTCAAGGTCACTGCTAGTCAATTTTGGTCTTAAAAAGGGGAGGGGAGGGGAGGGGAGGGGAGGGGAGGGGAGGGGAGGGGAGGGGAGGGGAGGGGAGGGGAGGGGAGGGGAGGGGAGGGGAGGGGAGGGGAGGGGAGGGGAGGGGAGGGGAGGGGAGGAGAGGAGAGGAGAGGAGAGGAGAGGAGAGGAGAGGAGAGGAGAGGAGAGGAGAGGAGAGGAGAGGAGAGGAGAGGAGAGGAGAGGAGAGGAGAGGAGAGGAGAGGAGAGGAGAGGAGAGGAGAGGAGAGGAGAGGAGAGGAGAGGAGAGGAGAGGAGAGGAGAGGAGAGGAGAGGAGAGGAGAGGAGAGGAGAGGAGAGGAGAGGAGAGGAGAGGAGAGGAGAGGAGAGGAGAGGAGAGGAGAGGAGAGGAGAGGAGAGAAGAGAAGAGAAGAGAAGAGAAGAGAAGAGAAGAGAAGAGAAGAGAAGAGAAGAGAAGAGAAGAGAAGAGAAGAGAAGAGAAGAGAAGAGAAGAGAAGAGAAGAGAAGAGAAGAGAAGAGAAGAGAAGAGAGAAGAGAAGAGAAGAGAAGCCTACTATATATTTTCTTATGCGTATTACCATTTCTTGACCTTGCTGATGCTAACAGAAAGGGCAAGCTGGTCACAAAATCTCCTTCATCTTGGGTCCACAGAGAATTATTTCCAGTAAATGAATAGCGCTTTGTAGTTGTAGATTCTGTCATTCCTATTTGCAATATGTTAGAACTTATACAAATACACATTTTGCATTTTTGCAAGTTTTTAACATGTGACACAAAACATTTTTTGAAGGAAAAGTGTGCTTTATTATTACATCCTCAAGGGCTATCTTGTTTGTGTTCTCAGAATAAGATTTAGCTCTTCTTCAAAAAATGCCAAGGAAATTAGGCAATTTAAACAAATACATTTTAATCTACATAGTTTCTGATTTCCCAGCAGTAGCTTGCCTCTGGAATGTTCATAACTTTCATTTAATATTTGTGTCTGAATAGTGACAAAATAATTTCCCTTCTTTTCCCGCTTCCTTGTCTTGTCTCCTGCCATTTCTTCTCTCTTTGAACCTAATGAAACAATTTTCTGGTTTCAGTGGGATCAAAACTTTTTCTCTACATCTGAATAAAATATTGAATGAAATATACAAAATAATGAAATACACAGAACATTTACAGTGCTGGAAGGAAATTGATTTAGTGCTCCATATACACCTATATTTCTGTGAATGGTTATTCTATCCATTTCAGAAAAAAATAAAGATTTGTTTTAGTCCTGAGAGGACAGACAAAAAGTCAGAGATGTCACTCTAGAAAGGATGTCATGGAGGTCATCTTTGTCTGATCTTTTGTGGCAGGAAATAATTTGTAAGCTTACAGTATCCTTAATCCCAATGTCCAGAAACAAGACCTGCTTCCTGAGCAGAAACGTGGAAACCTCAGTCATCTATTTGCCAGTGAGTTGGAGAACATTCCATTTTTTTTCCAAAGGAAAACCGTAAGTATTAAAAAGTGTATAGTTATGAGACTCAGTTTATACAAACGTATGAAAACTTTTGTTTGCTTGTTTTTGTTTTTTCACTATTGCCTAGTTCTTTGTTCTGTGCCAGCTGCCAACTTTCCACTTAAGCATGTATTTTAAGATAAAGAACAATTTGTCCATGAATGACACCATCTTTGGAATAATTTGAACTAACAGGTAGAATTTCAGGAATGCTTTTAAATGTAAAAGCTGTGTCGAGCCTGCAAGTTTCTTCCCTGGAAAAGGATAAAAATTGTAAGCATTTACGTCATTCTGGAGAATCACTGACAGAATATCACCCCAGCCCAAGAATGTTGCAGAATAAACTGTTTTTTGTTTTTTTTGTTTTTTTTTTTTTTCACTTTTGGGCTGACTTGTGATGATTTCTGTTCTCAGGATATGCAAATCTTTTACGTAGTCATGAAAGAGAGGAAGGATCCTTCCACCCATTAGATTTCAGAGTGCAGTGGATGTCTGCTTCAGCTCCATCTTCATGCAAAGAGAGTTTTCTCCTCTTGTTGATCCATGAAGCAAATTTTATATTTTATAAAGGGATCAGCACAAAGGCTACCCACAAGAAAGAGACCTGTTAAGTGCAGAAGTCAGGGATTTTTTTTTCTTTTCTAAGAGCTTTAAATCTGGTTGACTTTTAAAAGTAAATGTGTAGAGACTAGTGCAGTAAAAACAAGATAACTTTTAATATTGGAACAAAAGAGTGAGGAAAAACATTATCAGTCAAGGAGTTTTTCACATGCTGAGGAATTAAAAACGTATTTTGTATCTTTAAAAAATGAGTCAAGCTATTCTGTCAAGTTGCAAAAAAGAGTGACTCAGATAAAAATGAATTTTAAAGTGAGCCAGATGCTGCAATGTAGATGATTCAGAATAAAATACTTCCTCAGACATGTCTTCCAGTAGCAAAATGTTATTAAATATTTTAATGCATGTGGTTAAGTTTATTAAGAATGGCTTTGAGTCCCTGTCAACCCTGTCTTAGAAAAGAAATACAAAGGCTATCAAATTACTCTCACATGTTAATAACAATAGACATTCTAAATATACATATTAATACAATAGAATTTTATGCATCTAAATTTAATTTTAATGTTAACAATTACCTTTGAATCAAATCTGTAGACTGGAAAAGTTTTCAGAAAACAAAAAGCTATTGTCATTCATGAAAAAGGAATAGTATTCCTCTCTTGAGTTCTTTCCTAATGAATTGTGTCTTGTATACATTCCTGTTCACACTCAAAAACGCACTCAAAATACCTTAAAAAAGTAAATTATTAGGAATAAATCTATAGCTTTAAACAAGTAAAAGGCTCTTGTTGTGTGGATTGTAAATGCACCACAGGTATTTTGGATTACATTTTTGAAAGATAAGGCATTCTTTCTTCATGACAAGATGAACTTCTGTAAGGAGTAGCAAAAATTCTGTCATTTACATTGTATTTCAAATATTCAAACTTTTTTTCTTCTTTTCTTAGAGGTCTTTGAAAAGAGAAAGTAGAAAACTTGATGTTACTTTCTTTTACTTGTCTGTCAAGCAGAGCACAGGTGCTCCAGTGTGAAAACAATCTCAAATTGTCTTATCTATTTTTCGATTGACAGCCCTCGGCATTTTCTAAATGTTCTATATTTATTAAATAATTATAATACTATATGCATTTAATTGTTTCATGTCATTTCTTAGGTAGAAACTTGCATAGAAAAAAACTGCATGTAGGATTTTCTGGTCCCTGTTCTAATGTAAAATCTCTTTTTGAGCAGAATAAGAGACCTTATTTTTTACACTCCATTATACAACAGCCTCAGTTTCAAGGGAACATTCTGCTCTTCTGATAATAATTTCTCAAACAGCTCAGCATGTTTACATGCTTAAAGGGAAATTACTTAAATATGGTACCTTTAGAAACACTGCATTTTGTTACTGGAAGACTGAAAAAACTGAATTCTGACTCAATAAAACAAAAAACAATACATGTAAGTAATATAGCATAGTGCATGCTTTAATGTGACAAATGTCTGGACGGCAATTTTGATGATCATATTTATTCAGAGACTGAAAATCTACTGCGTATTTTTCCAGAAAACTTAGTCATGTATTTATCTGTAAGTTACCCCTCTACGTTTTTCAGATCCCATCTGTGTACACAGCAAATATTTATCTTATTGAAAGGCAGGGTTATGCTTTTAGGCTGCTTGTTTTTCGAGGCATCAGGACTTGCAAAGAGCAAAGCACAACTGGGATGACTGTTTCCACACTGAAGTTCTTCTGCATGGCCTGTTTCTCAATTTTCAGAATTTGTTTCAAGTAGTCATTGCATTCCTACAGATATATTTATATTTTTGAAGTTTGACTACATGATGACAACTGGAACAGCAGCAGCAGGAGCGATCTGAGCTATGTATACATCAGCAAATGATATGGTTGAGTTGGAATGGATTTATGCACTGGAATGTTTGGTGCTGAGAATCTCCTGTCCATGTAATTTCTGATTGTATACTTCAGGCTGCCTTCAGTGCAGACTCATGGACTGACTGATTTATAATCTTTGTTTTATTACATCTTCCACTTTAATTTCATTTGTAAGAAGTTCAGCTGATGTAGTCTAAGAATGGTCCACAATGTGAACTGAACAGTATATAAGTGTATTTACCTTCAAGATTCACTTTTGGAGAACAATTTTGATTTGAACAAGGAAAAATTAGCAACTCAGATGCAAAGAGTCCTGAATTCTGGACATGATGACATTCCTAAGTCATAGGACATCAGTTAAAAATCACTGTCCTGAATCACAGAATAAAGAGTATTTAAAATCTTATTACAACTTTTAGGTGAAATATCCTTCATTCTGAGATAGGGTTGTGTGGGACATAGCTTGTCAACAAGATAATTAACAAAACATATATACTGGAAATAGCAATTTTATCATGCTTCTTTATGACTTACATGGGCAAAGGTATGAACGTCTAGGAACATTATGTTCCTTGACAGTTTATGTCCTTGTGATGGTTTGTTATGTGGGTTTTCTTGTGGATTTTTTTTAATTGTTTCTTTGTGGTTTGTTTGTTTGTTTCTTTTTTGTTTTGAATGTATGAAAATAACTTTCCAAATTCTACTTCCCACACTGAACTTTCAATTCTTAAATGTGAGACCAAATAAAGGTGGAAAACTGGCAGCATTATTAGAATTCTCTTGTGGGCAGCACCACGTTCTGTTCATCAATCTGCTGTACCCATTTTCTTAGCCCTCACTGGGAAATTAAATAATCCTGACTGACAACTGACACATTAATTGCCTTTGAGGGAGCACACCTTTAAAAAGCAGTAATTTAAAGTCTTCTGCTTTGGTGGAAGAACCAATTTGCAGCATCATCAGTCAGGGTTTTGACATGTAACTTTGCACTTGCCATTTTGTTAATAAAGAATCACACTTGAATCCTGAGAGAGTGTTTCCCTAAAGAGAAACTTAGATGTCTTTGTGAAATTAAGATGACTTTGATAGGGACATGTAATGAATGTTTAAATGAGTTATTAACCTTTCATGACTTCAGTGAGTGTTACTGCAAGACAATTCATCATTTTATTGTCATAAACTGCAAAAAGGTGAATATCACAGTAAGATCAATTTCTTTAAAAGTTTATTTCTAGCTAGTTTCGTGAATAACAAAATCAAGTTTGCGTGTTTTTAATGTTTAAGAAACTGCATGAGAGAAAGAATATATTGACAATAACTTTTACTTTATATTATTAAATAAACAGGAAATTAAAAAAATAATCCAGCAATTAATATTTTCAAATATGTAATTCAGATAAAAATTTTCCATGCATGTTTATTAAGTCAAGAACAGTTATATCCTGTTTCTTTCTATCAAAGAGTGTCTCTGTATGTTAATCAATTTATGAAAAAACCCTTAATTTTTTCTTATCCTATGCAAAATCTCAATGAAATGGAAAATTTAAAGAATTTTAAAATTTGAAATTGTCAAATTCAAGCACGTATTCACATTCTGAATGCGGAAAAATTTCAGGGCTGTAAGGTTCTTTGTTTTTTTTTTTAGATGAGTTGTGTGCATTCCAAATTGACTTTTGAGGAATGAACCAACTTGTTTGATCAGTTTTGTTATGTTTACATAAGTCTCAGTACAAGGTAGTTTTGATAAATTTTTCTTTAAACCTATTTAAAAGTGGTTTGATTACCTTATGGGTTGGAAAACAGAAAAAAAAATTGTGTAAATTCTTTTCAGGAAGTACAGTCCTCCATGAAGAAAAAAATCTAAACTTACCAATAAACTTGTGCAGCTTTTAAGTGTATTTAAATAACAGTTTTTTAAGTGTATTTAAAATAAGAGTTAATAGCAAGCAAACAATTTCTTTTCAGTAGTTTATCAAGCATGTCATGTCTTTAAGTCCTCTGTAGATGTATCTGCAGTTCTATGAGATCAGACATATTCTTTGTAAAGGCAAAATTGGATCTCACAACAGTAAGAATGCCTGTTTCTGGGCAAGCTACATGCATTCTTTGATTGTCATTATATTGGTGGAAAAGTTTCCTAAGTCAATAGTTTCTTTTACTGACTAAAACTAATTAATATAAAGATAGTCTTAAATTATAATAAATAACAAGATAGAGAATTTTTTATTCCTTCTTTTTCAAAATAATATTGAAAAAGAAGTTGAGAAATTGCTAATACATTGAGGATATAACAGGCTGTTTCATTTAAGAGAAAAAATATTGGGAAAAGCAAGTGATGTGCAAAACATAATATTGGGAATGAAGACTTCAAGCAATAACACAGAGAAGCTTTTAAGACTGGAAATGCTGTTTTGGGTAGGTGACACTTGCTCCCCAAGAGCTGTAAATTATTATACGCAGTATGAAACTGGAATCGAACAAAGATACAAGATTATTTTCCACAACAGGAGCTATATGTCCTTCTGACACAATTCTGTGACAATTACCAAAAAAAATTGCGCCCTTTCCTGTAATGTGTTTGCTCTCATTATTTGACTTTTTTGTCATCATGTCGGCAATTTCAAATTTAAAAGTTAAATCATGGCAAATTGTCACAGTGGTGGTTCATGCAGTGTTAGAAGTACATTTATGTGATTGTTTTAGCAAATGGCTCATTGAAAAAATACTTTCTGCTCAGTTGAAATTTTTGCTGCAGGGATTAAAGCATATGAATCTGAAATACAAATTCAAGTTATTCATGTGTAAAAATTGATCTTTCCCTGATATATTCTTAATAAAAATATTCTATAAGTTTAATATGAAGTGGAATTTTGTGTTGATTTCATTTTACCTTTGGCAATAAAATAATGCAAATTTATTCTATTTAAATATTTAAAATTTAGCTAAACCAGAAAATTTACCTAAGTAAAAAAAAACCAAACCTGTTTATATGTTAGAGAAATGCTTTTCTTTAAAAATTGTCATAGAAATTTTTTATGCACAATGTTCTCATATATGTTATGTTCAGTTTATTATAAAGCAAAACATAAAAATAACAAAAAAAGAAATATTTCTGTCTGGATTTTAATGAATTCATTTTTTTACAAAATAATTGTGAATGCATAAGAAAGCTGCCCTAGAAATATTGAAGATATTTTAGTTCAGAATTTGAAATGTCTGGGATTGTCATCAGAGACATGAAAACTCCGGGGAATTGTTTTACCCCTATTGTTTGCACCTGTAACAAAAAGTAAATAAAAAGTTTTGCAATAGATATGCATATTTGCATATTTAAGATAGTTTTGATATTATTATCATCTAGCTGCACCCAGAACTCAAAGGCTATGGCAAATCATCATATGCAAAAAGACTGTCACAACATTGTCACAAGTAATCCAATTTTCTTCTCTTTTTTCCCTAGCTGTTCCCAGCTGTAATTAACTTTCAAATGAAATGGAGATTCAGTCTTTTAAGATATCTTCATAGCTGATAATGTGCAAAAAGGTTAAGCCACTGCAATAGTACAAAAGAAATAATGGGTTACAAAATACAGTGAACTCTGAACCATTAATCTCGTTTTGACAATAGACACAAAATCATCTCTTAATCGTGGCTGTGACTAAAAAAAAGGCAACACTGTTTTGTTTGGGGGTTTTTGTAAAGCCAGTATCTAGTTACCTTAACATGATATCTGAAACTGGGTAAGAACTAGCATCTTTAGTGTAGAGTTTCAGAGTGAGACTCTAAAAAATCACAATTATTTGTGATTTTTGCCTTGAAAATGGGCCAAGACACTAGTAAATTACTGCTTTCTTACCCAGTCTACAAGGAGTTGTCAGAGTTAGGACACACTGACTGCTGCCTCAGCCTGAGCTGAGGGGTTTGTGTGTGAGAACTGCTGCACACAAGAAACCTGGGAAAGGAGAGATGTGTTTTTAGGTATGCACAAGAGTTGCAGCTCCAGAGCCATCGCTTTCTCTCAAGCACATTCTTGATTACACGGGAGAATACTGCTTCCATAAAGGGGTTCTTTTACTCACTGTGTAGGAGAAATGTGCTAGAAGCTTGAATTTAGTTTCTACAGGGAACAAGAATCTTCTGGTTCTTACCACTTGAACACTTGCTTTTGCAGCTTCAATAATGTATTTTTAAGATAGCTTTTTTGGATATACTTTCATACAGGAAAGTAACAACAGGTTTAGGACTCCAATTCAACTCACTGGATTGAAAAAAAGCTGATCTACTTATTTGTTTTTGGTGAAGGAATAGACAAAGAGCATAGCCTGACTCCTTTACTTCCTTGGAGGTCTGGTTCACTTGACAGATGAGAAGAAATTCTCATTTATAGTTTGCTGTCAATTGTCTTCCTGCTGGAGGACAGCGGACTGTTCTTACTGCAAATGAAGGCCCATGCTGTTGCATGGATGCATCAAACTCAATTTTTTTGTTTGTAGAGATGCTGTGAATTTTCATTCTGTTTCTCTTAGGGCTTGGACAAATGAAAGGTAATGACTCTTGCTAAAGTATTAATGCTGGAGTTGCCAAATGGGGTAGCTCAATGGCATGGTGTCGTCATGGTAGTTCATGGGTTAAACTATTTTCTCACAGTAATTTACTGCACTAGAAGCCATTAAGATATCCTATCTATAGGACATCTCTAGGATATCTCTGCAGAGAATGAGCTCTATTCTCATATGCTGAAGTAGATAGGAAGAATATGATAGCATAAATAATCTCAGCAGATTTTGATTTGGGAAGAAAGCTACACTAAGCCTTTGCTGTTCTATGAGACTTATTTTCATATGTTTTATTTCTCTCATGCTCTTCATTTTTCTGTAGTTATTATTTTCATTAGAAATCAAACACTGACACTGTTCTGTATTACCGTAATACCGAATGTATTACTTCATTGGTGTCAGTGCATCTTCAGCAAAATAGTACAAGAAAAAGTTGGTCCAATGACTCTGGAAAACTTTCAGTAAACGGGAATTTGCCCTCTAGCAGATTTACAAGCTGTTTGAATGTCTGCTAAGTCAATCAATCTCCAAAACAAGAAGATAGTTTTATGGAATGCCTGAGGTTGGAATTTTATGGAATGCCTGGAACCCTGTTGGTTTCTACAAGGCAAAAAATCTCAGGTTTGGGCAACTTGTGCAGTGGAAATTTCTTGTCTATTAAGAATGCTTCACAACAATATAATCAGAATTCCTGACACCTTTGTCTGTGCTCAGAAAAAAAAAATACTTCCTGTTACTTAAAGTATTTTTTTCCTAATTCCTTCCCTTTGATTTCACATTCTGTTTCCAAGACATCCCAAGTCATTTTAACAATGCTCCCTGTTCATCTAGAAACTTGCAACTGCCTCATTTTGATGAATAGTATTTCAAAGGAGATTTTGATAAAAATCGTTCTGAATGTAAGAGTAATATAGAAACACATACACTTTCTGCATAAAAGAAAATATGAAGACCACAGAAATATAGAATTAAAAACAGAATGGGGGAAGGAAATTCTGACTGGTTTGTCCAGATTTAAGTGAAATGTATTTATCACATTTATTTGGTCTTTGTCATTCTGCTTTGTGAGACTGAAGGCAAAAGTAAAAAAGAAAGCCTAACAATATCGAAGTATTAAGATTCTGTGTTCTTGATGTACACAGGGTATAAAATCAGAGAAAATGTAGCCATATTGGTAAATAAAATGGATTTAATGCTTTATTAGGAATTCAGCTGTTCAAAACAAGGGAACTTGTGCTAGTACTTGTCTTTCCAACTTGAAATACCTTGTAGATTGACCGTGCCTGGATGTCAGGTGCCTACCAACCACTCTATCACTCCCCTTCCCAGAAGGACAGGGGAGAGAAAATAAGACAGAAAACAACTTGTAGGTTAAGATAAGGCAGTTCACTGAAGCAAAAAAGCAAAAAGTTTGCACTTGCATAGACAAAGGGGAAAAAAAAAAAATGTTTGTTCTCTACTTCCCATCAGTGAGTGGTGTCCATCCACTCCCCAGGCAGCAGGGTTTCAGCACATGGAGCAGTGGTTCCAGAAGGCAAACACTGTCGATAACAAACACCCCTCCATTCTCCTCCCTCCCTTCGCTTTTACACCTGAGCTGTCACACGGTGTGGAATGTCCCTTGGGTTAATTTGGGTCAGTGCCTGGCTCTGTCCCCTCCCAGGACCTGTCCCAGCCCCCTGGCGGGGCCGGGATGTTGGGAGGCAGCGCTGCCGCTGCCAGCCCTGCCCAGCAGCAGCCAAAGCTCTGCAGGGTGATCAACTCCTCTGCAGCTGCCAGGGAGAGCACTGCACTGAGAGGGCTGCTGGGGGATAAAGCTGCTTTATCACTCTCCTCCTCAGCTGGAAGCAGACTCATAGGTCAAGATAATCACAGTGATTACTATCATGAGTAAAACAGGCATGGGGAATTTAATTTAACTTATTATAAATAAAATCAGAGTAGAATAATGAAAAATAATAAAAAAAAAATCTTAAAAACACCTTTCTTCACCTCTCCTTTCTTCATGAGCTCCACTTCACTCCCACTTTTCTCTACCTGCACTGCCTTTCCAGCAGCACAGAGGGATGAGGAATGGTTCAGCTGTAGTCAGTTCCTCATAAATTGTCTCTGTCACTCCTTCCTCTTCAGGGGGAAGACTCCTCACACTCTTCCCTTGCTCCAGCATGGGGTTCATCCCATAGGAGACCATCAGAAACTTCTACAACATGAGTCCTTTCCACAGGCCCTGCTCTGCATTAACTGCACCAGTTGGTGCTGACCTTCAGGACAGGCTATTCGAGCATGGGTGTCCCCCAGGGTCACAAGTCCTGCCAGCAATCCTGTCCCAGCACGAGCTCCCCAGACCAGAGGGCCACAGGTCCTGCCAGATGTCTGCTCCAGTGCAGGCTTACACATATGTGTGCCTTGGGGCTTGGAATGCCTGGGTGCCAGCATCTGGGAAATGACGATATAAAGGCTCTAATTAGCACACAGACTGAGGGCAGCTCCTGGGGAGATGTGTGTCATACAGATACAGACAACATCTACAGAGATGTACTGACATAATTGTCACTAATGCATCTTCAGCCTGCCCAGCCTATGAGGGGAGCAGGATGCTGTTTCTGCTTGCATGAATGCTGTGTTTTCTGTTGTGCTGATCTGTATGGCTTGCCAGGGAGATACATATGTGTATAAAATACAAGGAAATGTCTATGTGCATACCGAGAAAATGTGCCCAGTCTTGCTGCTGGAGCTGAATCAGCCTTGGTTTTCTTGGGCTACTCAGTTCAGCAACCCTAGCAACCACATGACTCTAGCCAGAGGGTGTTAGAACTACAAACATTTCCAGTGTGACCCTTCACTAAACTGTAGATGAAGAACATCTATAGGATTCTTCTTGATTCCCTTCAAGTATGGCTTCTTACTGTGTAACACATTTTACAGGGCTCTATTGTTGGCTCTTTCTCCTTTGAAACCCACACTTTTAAAACTGAAAGTACAAAGCAAAAAGGAGTATTTTTTAAACAGTGTTTTGAATGCACTTTCAGCTGGATAGCTGTATTTAAAATCAGAAATTGACAGTTTATGTTGGCTAAAAGCATTTCCAGTGGAGAATATAAAGTCTTTAAAGGCAGGAGAGTGCTACAGACTTGCTCTTATGATTCATTCTCAACTGTCTGTGACAACTTCTTTTAACTATCAGGGATTTCACAACACAGTTGCTAAATGTAGATGCAACCAGGCTTTTTTATAAATGATGTAGTTATTCCTAAAATGAATATGGTTTCATATCCATTTCTCAATATAAAACATACAGAGATATGAGACTAGGGGTGAAAGGTAAGGTGCAGTCTCATCCTACTCTGATATGTCTTACAGAGTCCTGCAATCTCAAAAGTCTTGTTTTTCATATAATTTTAAGTCAGTGGTATTAAATGCTTTCCCTTCTCTTGGTCCTGGTTGAATCCTGTGTGGCAACTAAGTGCCGTGCAGCTGCTGGATCCCTCCCCACTGCTGAGGTGGGGAGACAATGCAAAGAGTCAAAGTGAGGAAACTCAAAGGTTGAGATGAAGACCTTTATTAGGTAAAGCAAATGCTTAGTGTGTAGCCAATCAAAACAAGAAATTATTTCACCAGTTCCTATGGGTAGACAGTCCTTCCCAGAAAGGCAGTAGTACTTCACACTTGAAGTTCACTGGAGAAGACAAACACCATTTTTTCCTCTTTCTTCCTCTTCCTCCAGCTTTATATGCTGAGCATGATGCCATATGCTCTGGAATATCCCCTGAGCCAGTTGGGGTCATCTGTCCTGGCTGTGTCCCCTCCCAGCTCCTTGTGCAGCCCTGGTTTCTGTGCTGGCAGGGTGGGGTGAGAGCAGAAAAGGCCTTGACCGTGCAAGCACTGCAGAGCAGTAAGAAAACATCCCTCTGTTACAAACATAGTTTCCAGCACAAACCCAGAACACAGACTGGAACTAGCACTGTGAAAAAATTATCCCTATTTCAACAAAAGCCAGCACACACTGGCAGATAAGGGAGAAAGCAGGGAACCTTAAATGCTAAAAGGGCTTATGGGAACTACAGACATTTTGAATATTTTTGACAAGGGACACTAGAACATTCTTATGACTGCAAAGTAGAGAAGAAATGAAATCATGATTCTTTTATACACTTTGTCGGAAGAGCATAATGCAAAACTTTATATAATTCATTATTTATTAACTTAAATTAGAAATAGGGAAAAATCACAGAATTGAAGTATGAAAAGTTCTGTGACTGCTAATTCCACTGTAGCAAATTACTCAATTTCTCTCATTTTGATCAAATCACAGTGTCTGAACATGTATTTTATACATCTTCCCTATTTTCAATTTTCTCATTGATCTAGCTTTCATATTCTCCTAAAGATAGCTTTGGAATATGAAATGGATGCTCTAAACACTACAACAGAAGAATTAAAGCCATCATTTTTTTATCAATTTAACAGGACAAAATTTGATGAGGAGAGGTTGAGGGACTTTCTTGGCTGAAAAAGAAGCATCTTTAAGGGACCTAAACAGCACCTTTCTAATATTAGGGAGAAAGTCATCAAGTAGACAGAGTCAAACTCATCACAGTGGTCGAGGGCAGGAGGGGAAGAGACAATGGATATTAATTGAAATGAGAGTTGTCATAAACAGAAGAAGGAATGTCTGATCAACTGAATATAACAATAAATGCTTTCAAATTTCTAATAATTAATAATAAATGTGGATAATAAAGCCTTGAAGCAGGTTGTCTAAAGAAAGATTTTTCCCAAGCTTCCATCCTCAGGTGTTTGCCCAGCTATATAATTCTCTGAGCAATCTGATTCAGTCTCACAGCTCCTCCCTGATTTGAGAAGTTTTGACTAAGGTCCTCTTCAGTCTGAGTTATCCTATAATTCTGTGAGCTGCACTGAATGTGCATATTTAAAAACCTTTTTCTCTTTACAGAAGATTGGGTAAAGGCGTTTTGAGCTTTCATTAGAGATGTGTTTTTTGGTTTGGGTGGCTTTTTTGTTTTTTTTTTTTTATATTTTTTATTTACCTCGTGAATGCTGTATTTTGCGAGATCAAGTTATCACGCTGAATTTATGTGATAGATCAGTCAGTAACCCCGCATTCATGGACAGGCCTCAGAGCTATGACTGCAAAAAAAGGCACAACTACCAGCAGACAAAGACATCTTACACTGTTGGAAATCCTAGTTTTCTGTTGGACAGCAGTTTATGCAAGAAATTTCATGGTCATGGACAAAAATTCTCATACTTCATGAGTTCGGGGCACAATCTAAAACAGGACTTTTAGAGCACAAAGCACAGGGGATGGACCTGCAGGGATGGACCTGTAGAAAATGCAGATGAGAAAGTCTATGTGTTTCTGCTCCCAGCAGTACTAGCAGCAGGAACTGCTGGACTGAGTTCCAGGTAGAATAGCTGATCACTGTCCCTCTCATACTGTTTTGCCACCTTTACAATTTGCTGCTTGAACTGCTGCCAGAGGAAGTCTTTCAACTGAAAGAGAATGGAAGACACATTTGAGATCCTAATCCCTGACAGGTGAATACTTTTTATGTTAAATATTGAAAAGCAGAAGCAGTCATGGGAACAAAGATCACATCACCAGGCTTCCATAAGAAGTTAATCTTGTATATTGTACTCTCACTGAAGAATACTCTTGTTTGTTTATTTTTACCATTTCTTTCTTTGCTCACAAGTCCTGTTTAGATGAGGACATAGGATTTAGATGTAGGATTGTAGACTCAGAAGAAATATAAGGAAATTGAACTCTGAATGGAGTTAAAGATGTGTTATTTTCCTGTGGATTCCTCTTGAATCTTTAAACAGAGCTGTGCATCCTAATTTGGGAGGACCAAGAAATTTTTAAAGGTATGTAGAGGTAACTTGCAGTGAATTTCTAGAACAAATATACACTTATGCTGAAGAACATCAAATGGCACTCTTTCTATTCTACTGTCTAGCAGATATCTAATGGTGCATTATTCCTGCTAGGTGTGTTATTTAAGTACATTTGTACCCATTGAATATACATATATTCTCAGTCCCATGAATATAAATGCCCACAAGTTGTATGTAGAGAGTTTAAAAGTCTGCAGTCCCTTAAGGAGTTAGTTTGAGTTTTAACACTTCTCAGCTGTGCAGAGACTTTTTCCAAAATCTCAATACTACATTGATTTGTATAATTTTAAATCCATTTTTGGAAGTTTAATTTTTTTTTTTAATCTCTGACAGTAAAATTAGAGGAAACTGAGGAATTATATTCACATCCCAACAGAAATTACAATGATACAGAAATTATAGGGTAAAATGCAGCTGCTACTCCATGGATGGATTGCAGTTGACACATTTGAGACCTAATCCCTAATCCACAGTGATTCCTCACACCTACAACCTGCTAATGTAAGAACCTGCTAACAGGGATGGAATGGAGGGTGGAGTGGAGACATCAAGCCCAGGCTCTGATGAAATCCTTGCAGGGATGGGAACTGGATGGTTCTTTGCAGCTGATAAACTGGATAGCACCTGTCAGCCAGGGGAGAGAGGAGGAGATATCCTGCTGCTGAGCCAGCACCTGTGGTGAAATCACTCTCCTTGGATGAACTTGGTTAATCATAACTTAGTTGAAATATTAATACACACCTCTGTCCCAAAGTTACCTGCCTTCAACGTACAATCCCTCACTGAGTGTGCACTTTAGATTTCATGGACTATGTCTATAAGAGAAGGGAGACAATTTTACTCCAATAAGCCACAAAGATACGTATGACTGGAGTTGCTTATGCTCCACCTAAATATGAAGAAATATTATAAAAGTAGGTTGAGAATGGGGATAGGTTAGGGAAAACTCCATTATAACTGCTGGGATTAGTCAACAGGCTGAACCTATCTTCTTCCCCATAAGGATGCATAATGGGTGAGAACCACACTCTGTGTGTGCTGAATATTTTTATTGGGGTTTAGGGCTGGTCTGTGCATTGTTTTGAACATGGTTTTACAGTCAGATACTATCACCAGCAGCCCCCAAACTTAAACCTGTCACAATTTTCTGTTAACAAAGAGTATTTCATAAACTGTCAGTTGAGTCCCTCATGGGTGCTCGCAGCCCCCAGCAGCAGGTACCATCCTCAATAAAATGTAAGACCCACTGAGGGGTCATTAAATGGGAAGAGCTATGGAGAGATCTCCCTTATGCTGTGGATGTCTGTTGCTGACTAAGTCAGTCAAACCACCCTGCCATCCAACCCTACTGCTCAGTACAGTGTCCCCAAAATGGGACACTGACAGACTGGGCAGTCTCACCTTTCCTGGGGCACTGACAGACAAAACTCTGAGGGCTGAGGGTATCTCCCCACATGAAGGGTCAAAGAAATCTCCACATTTCACCTGGCAAACAAGGAAAAATGTTTTGGTGAGATGTCTTTAACAACATGAAAATTATTTGGTATTTTATATTTCTGTACATAAAAATTGAGGTAGAATGTAGCAGAAACTTTCTGATCTTTGTCAAACATGAGAAAAGGATTTTTTTGCTTATATACCAAGCAAGGTTCATCCTTGACATAACTTTATAACATTTTATTTTGTGTTTTTGTTTGTACACACCTAAAAAACTCTCATAATCTATATTGCTAAATAACATTTTTCAGTGAATTTTGGTAGGATTAACCTCTCAGACATACTAAAATCTCTGAACACTGATTGAAGTTTCACTTGAACCACACACTACATGAAAGTCATAAGGAAACAAATAAAAACTGAGAGAAAATTCTGTCCCCCCAAACTAAGCAATGTGAATATATTTTTATCTTAACCTTTCAATATATACACTTTATATTATCTTTTCCAGTAATATTTAAGTTTCTATATATATCTTTAATAAATATGTGTCAACTTGAACCATTAAAACAACAGATCATTAGGTCATTTTTAAAGTACTGAATAAATTCATTTGTGTAATAGTATCTGATTTTTCAGTCTGTTAGGGTAACTGTAGGATTTAGATAATATTTGGAACTGAAGGACTGTTGACATTAGGTAGAAAGTAACCTTTGTTTTTAAAAGCAATATTTGTAATACAAATGCGCAATTTATTTCAGATATTTTCTTTATCCCACTTTTTTTTTTTTTTTTTTTTTTTCAAATCCTAAATCTAGACTTGGTTTCCTGTAGGAATTAATGAATTGTGAGTTTTCCCCCCATTTTAATCTCAGGACCAAAATTAAATTGTGTGATTAGAATTGGCTTCCCATTGAGTTTTATTAGGATGAGTTCTGATTTCTGTGTGAATCCCTGATGTTCTCCCACGTTCAATTGACAGGATGTGCATTTTGGTGGCTTTTTGTTATCACACAGACTTGTGTTAAACTAATTATAAAGACATATAAGTTTAGATTTATTTTAAGCAAAACCTCAGAACTGCATTCAGTGCCCTCTAAGAGTGCACTGAAATTGCTGTGTGTTGGCAGGGGTTGGCTGAGGGTATCAGATCCTCTCTGTGGTCATTGCTCCAGGCTGCAGTTTCTTCCCTGCCTGCTGAGCACGGATAGTGAAGTAGTGGATGAACACTCTGTCAAAGCATCGACCAGTAGGTGATAAACTGCCTTCCCAGATTGCTACTGGTTGCCCCTAGGTTGTCCCAGTGCCTTGCCAAACTCTCCTCTAGTACAAAGTGTTGGCTGAAATTTTCTTGAGGTTCAGAAAATACTATATATAAAACACACCTTACCTGTGCATTTCCTGATTCCTGATTCAAAAATTCATGTTGCTCTTTAGTGAGGAAGAATTTGTGTCTCTCTCCCTCTCTTTTCTTTCCCTCTCTGCTTTTCTTGTCTGCTTAATTTTTTCTCACTTAAGTGAGCAACAGCAAGGATCACCAAGACATGTTTATGCACATTTATTTTCTTTTGCTGTTAGTATTAAAAAAAAAAAAAAAAAAGACTAAGGTCACATTATTCTAGAGAACACCATGACTAACACTTGAGAAAGTACAGTACTTAAACATATTTAAAATATGGCATCACCAAAGTAAAGCAGAAGAAAACAAGAGAGGCAGTAGTTTAATCCTATTTCCGGGAGATCGGTACCTCAGATTTACTGTATTTGTTGTTTGCAACCCTGAAGAACTACAAATAATTCCCTCAACAAAGCATGAAAATCAAGAACTGTCGTTGTACATGGCTGTTGAATATTCCGCTTTTAATATGAAAGATTGTTTGAACATAAGTCTCCAGAGTGCCGTTCTCAGAAAGAGGTAATGAGGTCACAAAAGAAGGAATTTCAGAAAGAATTATCAAACTTAGAGGACCTTGAAAAGGAGACTGAAAGAGGTGCTTTTATAAATAAAGCAATCAAATGGTGATGAATTGTGGTACATGAGAATCCTGCCAGGGGTAGGTGCAAGGATTATGTTTTAGATCTCAAACTGCAAATTTTGTTGCTTCCAGATATGCTGAAGAAGGGAAGATGACCCAAATCGCACCAATACAAAGAGTTATCTAAGTGATACTTGTACATTCTCCATAAATACACCCTGAAGCATATAGCCAGAAATTTTACTTATTGAGACATCATATTTCAAACACACTTTCCAGAATTGAAAATATTTAGGAGATATTACAATGTCATAGGGAATCATCAGCAAAAGTGAATCCCTAACTTTCAGTTTCAGCAATTTGTGTTCTTCAACACCTAAAGTCACAGTTAGCCACATAGCATATATCAAGCAGTGAAATAGGATAATTATTGAGTTTAAAGTCTATTATGTCTTTGCTGTGCCCAGTAAGTTCTTTAAATATTAATCAAGGCTCCAGGAGATTACCAAAGGGATAATTCATAAAATGTAGTTCTTCTAAGAAGCTATCAAATGCAATATGAAATTATCAATTCAGCAGACAAACACAACAAAAAGAAAAAAAAATAGGAAAAAGAAAACATTGGTATGGCAAATTAATGGCTGTAAAATAACAAAACAGTATGGAGAAGTAATGTGAAAATAATTGGGTGTAGGGAGAAGCAAATATTCTAATCTCATCCAAATTACAATGTCTTTACATGAAATTAAAAGACATTACTTTTCTGCAAAGTGTAATACAGAGTTTTTACTGGAACACAGATTTAAAGACTTGTATCAATAAGAAGGCCATCTATATAGAAATAGAATAAGATGAGTAGCTTACTAAGTTCCAGTCAATTAAAAAATACTTTAAAATGTATTAAATTCATGTAAACTTTAAACCTTATCTTTTGAAGGCTATTTACATTAAATAACATTAAAGTCTGTGCTACTTACTGAGGTGCTAACTGGATTCATCTCTTTTAACTTGATTCTTGTTAAATGTCTTCTCTTTTTCCATTAAATTGTGAAATTCTGAGCCTGAGGAACCTATTTTCTCAGAATTTATGTTAGGAAAAGGTCATGAGTACATGCTCAAGGTCTATAATTTGACAAATTCAAAACATGCTATATTCCTATTTCACATCTTTCTTTGTTGGAAGAGGTGGATTTTTTTCATTTTGGTTTATTTGTTTGTGGTTTGGGGGATTCCTTTGTTTGTTTTGTTTTATATTTGGGTTTGCATTGGGCTTTTTTCCTACTACTATTTCTGCTTTCCCAAGGCTTATTTCAGAGTTTATATAAATTATGCTGTCACCAAAAGAAGATTTTAACTTTCTGCTGTCCATTAAGTCTGTACAACAAAGGATTGAATCTTCATTTAGTTTTTAGTTCTTGTGTAGTGAAATTTCTGTTTGATTAAGAGAAAAGTCTCTGCTGGTACATCTCACAGGGTCATTGTAACAGGCTTCCAACTACATCCTCTTTGTCTTGAAATGATTCTACTCATTCCTATCTGCAGAGGTGTTCACTGGCTGAGGATCTCCCAGACAGGTCATCTCCTAATTGGAAGCTGGACCCTTTTTGAATTAATTTCTTTTTCTTCTCATTGTTCCATAAAAAATTGCATCCTAAGTATCTACTATATAGATACATATTTCCAGTTTCCAACTACTGGCTGTGAAGAATTGCAGAATCAGCTGTACCTCGTAGTGATGTAAGAGAACTTAGTGTGAGCCATACATCAGCAATGATAGCAGGATCATGATTGTTGTTAGCCATAGTTTGTTTAATTCTTTACTCAAATTCTGGACTGTCTTCCATAATATCTTTACTCAATTGGTTGAATAAAAGAAAATTCAAACATTTTATAAGCTTAACTGTTTAGGCTGTTTTTCTATGACATGCCACAGAACTTTAAATATTTCAGAAATCTTAAAAAAATAATGCTATTTCTTTAGGAAAGTCAAATAGCCTGATAAAGAAACAAATGCCTTAACATCCCCATCATTTTGCTCCTAAAGGGAAAGCTAAAAGAATTTTTGAAAGCTGAAACTACTCTCCAGAGTCTCAGTTTTACATCAGGAAACAGCATTTTTTTTACTACTGTACTTAAGATATTTTCAAGTCTACTCCCAGTCTACACCTTAGGTTCTCTGGTGAATGAAAAGACAGGAGTGTCTATATGACTTATGCTACATTATTAATTGCATTCTGTGAGTTGTTTGGGGTTTTTTTTCTGACCTCAAAGGGAAAACTTTCACAGAAACACAGACTAGGTGAGTTTGGTGGGTTTTATTGTCCAACCGTCCCGCTCAAGCTGGGTCATCTTAAAGCACATGGCACAGGATTGTGTCCAGATGGCTCTAGAATGTCTCCAGTGAGGGATACACTAGAACCTCTCTGGACAACCTGTTCCAGTGCTCAGTCACTCACACAACAAAAAAAAATTTCTCATGTTTGGATGAAACTTCCTGTGTTTCATTTTAAGCCCACTGCCTCTTTCCTATGGCTTGGCACAATCAAGAAGAGCCTGGCTCCATTCTATTGATACCCACCCTTTCGGCATTTATACACATTAAAGACATCCCCTCTCAGTCACCTACCTCTTCTTGAGACTGGACAGGCTCAGCTCTCTCAGCCTTTCCTCCTAAGAGAGATTCTCCAGACCCTTCACCATCTTAGTATCTCCTGACCTGCTCCATAACCTCTGTATCTCCTTGTACTGAGGAGCCTGAAATTCTCCTTGACCTGAAGGACAGTTCCTCAAATGTGGCCTCACCAGGGCTGAGTAAAGGGCAGGATTAGCTCCCTCGACCTGCTGGCAATGCTCATCCTAATTCACCCCAGGATTTCCTTGGCCTCCCTAGCTACAGGGACACACTGCTGGCTCATGGATAGCTTGCTGTCCACCAGGATCTCCAGGTCCTTCTCTACAGAGCCTCTTATCCTATTGCTTATGTTGTACCTTGTTCATTCCTATTCATACCCCCATTTCCTCAGTAGCATTTTCTCCCTCTCTCCCCATTTATTACCAATACTGAATCAGAGATCAAGATTCTAATTGCATATTTTTCATATTTTTCAACTGATCTTATGTAATGAAACAAAGACCTCTCTCCTCTTATAAACTGAATCACAGTATAATAAAGTACCACATGTTGTTACTTACAGTTTTCTCCTTCAATAGGAGTATCATTGTGAATTTCAGAGGATTAAAATCTGTGAAATATGCCAATGTATCAAAATATACAACAAAATATCTGTTGCCTATAATCTAAAGAGGTACCTTGTGAATAATTAAATGGGAAAAAAATCTCTTGTGAGACAAGACAATGATGGTCAGAGGATTAAAATCATAGAATTATTCAGGTTGAAAAAGACCCTTAAGATCATTGACTCTAACCATTAACCCAGCACTGCCAAATTCACTACTAAACCATTTCCCTAAGTCCTCATCTACACATCTTTTAAGTACCTTCAGAAAGGTGACTCAATAATTCCTCTGATTAGTCTGTTCCAATGCTTGACAACCCTTTCAGTGAAGATTTTTTTTCCTAATATCCAATTTAAACCTCACCTCGTTCAACTTGAGGATGCTTTCTCTTTTCCTGTCACTTGTTGTAAGAGCCAGACAACAGAGATGCGGGGACGACAGGCAGCTCTTTTCCAAAATGCTGTTTATTGCAGCAGTTCTGGGTTGTGAGTGACAGAACCCAGCCTAAAAGCTGCCAGCTATAGCTTATAGGCAAGCCTGAAGCCACTTTGGTCCTGGTTACAATGCATTATATGGTTTTCTTTGCTGAACATCCTAATACATAGAAATCAATCAGCATCATACACAACTTTACATCTACCTAGAGCCTATCATAATTACTATAATTACCATATGATGTTACAGTTTAAGCTTAAGGTTGTTTTTCTGTTTTCTCACAGTGGAAAATTCTCAGACTTTGTTTCTACTTGGTAAAAACATGTTTTTTATTTGTCTATGGTATTTTTTGCTTTTTAAGACTTACTTCTGCTTGCTAAAAACATCTTTCTTTGTGGTCAACATATCCTTTGCTCTAGCCATAAAACCTCTTTTCAACTCGACTTAACCTCTTTTCAACTCGACTTAACCTTTGCATTCTTAGTTGTTCAGTAACAACTGGCTCAGCAATTCTAACTTTAGACAACGTTTATTCTTCTAAATCAAAACTTGCTTTAATTTCTATTTTGCTTTTAGGTTCCACATTCAGAGAGCCTTCTGCTAAACCAACATATCTGTGAAACTTTCTTGCCAAACTTTTACCTTTCCCAAGAACTTGTTACTTGGGAAAAGATGCCAACCCTTACCTGGCTACAACCTCCTTTCAGGTAGTTGTAGAGAGGGATAAGGTCACTCCCCCGTCTCCTTTTCTCTTGTTGGAAGGTGTAGTTGGTCAGATGACAAAAGCTGAGCCATCCCTCACATTATAAATAGAGATTGAGAGCAACAGGTTGAAGCTCATTATAAGTTCTTCCATACCTCAGTCCTGATCTATAGGCATTGTATTGCCTCTATCTGATATCTTTAGACAGCATTTTTATTTGTACCTCTCTTCTTAAGGGTATAAAATGAAACTGCTGAATGTAACTCAGCAAGAGGCCTGGGTACGTTACAGATAAGAGTAGGAAAGCAGGAGTACATAGTTGTGTTATGGTTCCATGATAAAAATACTGTTTTGTACACCATACTTTTAAAGCAGCTTGGAATGCTATTAGGTATTTTTATTAGACTGTAAATGATAATCTAAGGAGATGGAAGGAATGAATGTCGAATAAAGTATATGTTCCTCTGGGGAAGACTTTAAAATGACAAACTGCAGTGCATTCCTGTAATGGTCAGCTCTCTTCACTTTTAATCATTTAATAACATCTAGTCTTATGTAATGGAACTACGGACACGGAAAATAGATTTGAAGAATGATCTAGGGGAGAAATATAAATGAGTACATATCAGGTTAGTGAAAATATATTCTGGTTCTCTCATGATATTTGGAGGGGATTTCAGTTTCACTATGCAGTTTTTTCTAGTCATTAGATGGATAAGAACAGAGATGATGGTCTTTCATGTTATCTCAGAGTATAACTGAGATATATTCCTCAGTAAGGAAAAACATAAGTGGTAAAAATGGTGCCAAACTGAGCAGAGTCATCCCTAATAAATATCATTGGAAAACATCTACATAAAGATGTATTTTTAATTTCAAACTCTCAATCTGTCATATTTAGCTTTTGAATGTACCAAACTTGAATCATGACCACAAATCAAAACTGCAAAATGTAAAACCCAGTTTAGCATGATACTCATTCTGGTCATGAGCATCAATAGGATTTTGGGCAGAAGTGTAACAAAATGAGAAGTGGTCATCCAGTTCCAATTCAGGATATATTTCCATTTAAACTAGAAAGAACCCAAGTAACAGCCATAGTAAGAAACCTCACTTAGTTTCCCAGATAATTGATTGATTACAGGAATCTGACCTAGTGCTCATGAAAACTTTCTTCAGTTACAGTGGTTTTCCTTGAAGTCTAATACAACCAATATCTGTACCCGCTATCATGTAAAAAGTCATCAGTATCCACAAACTCCAGCGTGTGATTAGCAAGAAGGATATAGGAATTAATATTCCCTGATGCTACTCAAAAAAAATTGCTATTTCTGATAGGGGTGACTACATCCAGACAACGCGCTATACACATTTCTATATAGAAATTTCTTCTCACTTATCTCAAGACAAAGATCTTTTAAGTCTAGTTTAACTTTTAACACTAATTATGTGTCAACAACTTGCAAAGGGCTTGTACATCAATTATGAGACTACTTAACTATGGAATAATGTGACAATTGAATTATATTGATTTTTTTATATATTGACGGGTCTCTGGACACCACTTGGTAACAGCATTCTTCCTTCTGCCTTACCCTCTAAAACAAAGGCCATCATCATTGCATTTAGATAAGTCACCAGGAGCCATGCTGCCCATTCATAGATAGTTTGCTTCTTAAAGAACTCATTATTTGTATCCCTTCTCATTTGGAGGCCTGTGAAATCAGATTTTCCTCAAGGATATAGAATGTCAAGAAAATTGTAATATCTTCCATATCTAAAGTTTTATGAATCTAAGGAACAATACAATCAAATTTAGAAGATTTTTGAATTTAGATAAAGAGAAAACAAAGTCTCATGTGAGACTCCAAATCCACTGGAGAAAGATTTTGTGCTGTAGTTTCATTTCTCTAACTCCTTATTCTAGGAGAATAAAATAATCAGAAGTAATGCTTAGAATCCAGCCAAAAGTCAAGATTACACCTTTTCCTCTGAAATGCTGTATCAACTTACTTTTTTGATTTCTGCCATATACTGAATGGAAGTCTTCAGTGAAATGATTATGGCTTGAAATTTCTCGTCAATGAGTTGCTGTATTATTTATTTATAAAATCTAATATGGTAATGAGCCATGATGATACATTCTGCTTCCTAAAGACGCTAGTTGCAAAAGCAAGAGTCAGGCAAAAATTGAAAAGGAAAACAAATTCTTTGTAGGAACATGAGAAGCACATTAATATTCCACAGTGTAATTAGAAAAAATAGGTATAATTTTATTAGTTTTAATAATTTTCACTGTATAGAAAATAAAGCCATTGTTATTGGATTATTCTTCCTAGTTGCAATCAGTGAAAAGACTCTGTTCTACTGAAGCACATAGGAGATGGAAATCCTTTGAGGAAACAGAGAGAAAAAAAATAAAGAGAGGGAAAGAAGCAAAAAACACAACAGGCATCAGATCTGTATCTTGAGTCAAATTTCACAAAGTATCCATACATCATTTTACCCTCTGTGAGATTTATTTGGTGGTGTGTTCATCTGTTCTTTTGTGACAATTCATACATTCTCATGTGGAACACTGGAAGGAATTTTTTAAGAATGACATCTAATACAGGAAGCTAAATTATACAGTAGCATTGCCTTACAGTGTCGTATTCTGATAATGTAAGTTGGTATGTAATGTTATTTTTTCAAGTACTGCCCTTTCCTAAAATATTTTGCACATGGTACCTGTTTCATATCAAATTTGATTTTTTTTGGCAGGGCAGGTTGTGAATAGCAAATTGCCTAGAAAACAGTTATGGGCTTTCTTGCCAGAGTTGATTCAGGAGAATCTTGCACACTTCTGCATTTCAGATCTGATTCTATTCAGAGAGTTTTCATAACAATAAAAGTTTTTGGGCTTTAATGAAATTCCTTCTCAGCCCACACTTTCTCACAGAGGGAAGAATTAAGCTCTTCTAACTCTTTCCTGCACACCATCTGCTCAATAAGATATATGGTCTTTGATAAATATTCTGGATGAAGACTGAGGGGCTCCCAAGACTCTAAAATCTTTAATGCAGACTTGTTGAGTGCGAGTAAATTCTGTAGAATTTCTGCTGACTGATTAGAGGATGGAGATTTTTAATTCACAGCAATGCTTTTAAAATTTATCATTATAGCAGTAAATTAAACTATATTTACAGTAATAACTTGTTGCACTGTGGCAGGATGCTGAAGTGCTGTCACCTTCTGGAAGCGTCTCCCTCAGAAGCCGCCCAGAGCAGGCCACAGGAGCAGCCATTTCAATTCTGTGTACACACACACAGGCCTCGGTGGAGGAAAGACAGGAAGGGCCTCCCAGATATTTTCCAGCAAGGCTTATCTCAGCATGCTGAAGGGATCAGGGACAAAAGACAAGACCATGTGCTGTGTACAGGCTTAAGTATGGGGCCAGGAGCCAATGGTCTGAGGGCACAGGGGTGGTACAAAGGAGTTTGTTGCAAGGGGCAGCAAACCTGTGGGGGGATGAGGGATGAACAATTGGGGTGGGCAGGGGTAAGTGTGAGCAGTCCAAGGTAGATTGCCTGTAGTTCTGCAAGGCACCATGAGGGAAGTCTTCTCTTACGCCCTAGGCAGAGAAAAACCTATGGTAAATCTTTCCAGGGCAAAGCCTGGAAGCTTCCCTGAGGGGATTTTTAGGGTTCCCACAATAACTAACAAAATCAAAATAAGTACCTTAATTATTGATCTACACAGTATGGACAATACAAAAAGAAAAGAAAAAACCTGTAAACAATCCCAAAACTAACAACAAGAGGAAACCTTTCTGCGCATTTTGGCTTTGACTGACTTTGGCTTGATTGACTTTGGGTCTTTTTTCTGTTAGAGAAAAAAAAAAAATCCAGCCTCTATTTGTAATTTAATATCCTTCGAAGGAAATTCCAATTTTCTGAGATTGAATTTCTAACCTGTGAAGGGCATAAAAATACTGAGTACTTCACAATGAGGGTTAGTGATAAAGCCAACAGTTAGAGCTGGGAATGTGACGGACTTTGTAGGGCTGACCTAATGCAGATGCCCTGGTCTTGCTTTCAAAACAGTCCTGCATTCCTCAGTTCTGTCACTGATCAGACAACTTTCTGTCATGTCTGAATCTGCTGTTAATGACAACATCTTTGGGACCTTCATGTTTCTTTCACTATTGTACCTATGGTTCTTTCAGGTTGTCCATGTCAAGCCAAAACCTGCATTTGAATCATTTGTGTCTTCAGGTGTGCTGGACACCTGTAGAGCAATCACACCTGTCATGCTGTCTGCCAGAAGGATGGTGCCTACACTGTCATTATTTTAGCTTTTAGAGCAGGGTCCTTCCTATCTATTCCTTCTATCACCTCTATCCTTCATTGCCTACCTTATCAATTATTTTGTAAGAGTTTTGAAACCAAGTGATGCTTTCTCTTACTTACATAGCACCTGCTGGATTTAAAAGATTTGGTGAAATAATCAATTTGCTGTTTCTCAATGAAACCCTGTTTAGTTTAGTTAGTTTCTGCCCACCTGAAATTTCAGGGGATTGTACATCCTATTTAAGAAATCTTATTAATGTTAAAAAGAAAGAGATATAACAACAATAGTCTGCAGAAAATAAATTTCTGACTAATTAAAAGAATCTGCAGCAAGTGGAATTTCTTCTCTTTGGAAATTTCAAAGACTAAATCAAGACAAAAATAGACATGCAGTAAAATGAGACCAGTGAAACAATGCAGACACTGGTTCCCATCTCTGTTAAAGACCAGCTGCTGAGTTGTGGGGCAACATTTTGAACACAGCTTTTTTCCATTGTAAATTCTTTTATTAATTTGAGAAATTAATATCAGAGTATCAGGAGATAATTCAGTGTGATTTGATATTCAGGGCTAGATGGATTCTGAAGCACAGCACTTGATAAATAAATCAATATGTTATCCATAAACTAAGCTAAGCAAATTTGTTATGGGATCAGTGAGATGCAATAAACACAAAACCCCACAGAACCATTTCATAGTCACTACATTGTAAAACTACATTTAAATTTCTCATCCCGTCTGCTATTGCACCCCCATAAAGTGCTCTGAGATGCAGTTTGGGTGAGCCGTGTTAAAGAAAATTTAGCTCTATTGTACAACAGCTGTAGGAGCTGCAAATGTCTATCCACAAAAGAATGGAAGCATTTTGGACAAAGTTTCTTAATGGATCCCATGCAACAAAGTGATAATCTAAAAATAGTTCCTTATAGATCAGTTTGGTATCCACATTTAGTTATAGATATGTTTGTTATGCTCCTTAAAACTATTCCACGTTGTCAAACATCCACATATTTTTGATTTATCATCATTCCTTATCTAGCATTGGATGTAAACCTAAATATTAGATACTCAGTTGTCCTGCAGTTACTAAATATTAAAAGTGGCAAAAACCAGATTAGGCAATTCAAAATAATAATTTTTTATTGTAGCAATAGAGCTATGTAAAATAGGGTTTACAGTGTACCTGTGTGTGCATATATACACTTTAAGAAATGAAATTAACTTTGAGAAAAAATATTTTTTCTAATATTCAGAGAATAAACTGATTAGATGTCCAAACTGAGGGCTACTTTTGTCTCTTTCTTCTGTGACGACAGAAAAATATTAATTAGAACTTCTGGAAGATCCATATGGAGTCTGTCGTAAATTATCCTTTCCTATTACTGAGGTTGCAGGCCCTGTCTGGACACGAAAATAAGTGGATCATTACAAGATGGGATATGTGTTATAACTTGTGTGCTATACCCTGTATTTTTTGTATTTTTTAATATAATTTATTTATATAATCACCCTAGGACAATAAGTTTACTACTGAATTTCTCAGTTTGAGCTATTCCAGTAGGTTGCACATGGCTTCAGTAGCAGGACCAAGACACTCTCTGTGACAGATACCAAGTACCTACCCTGGAACACAGCCTGCAGTTGTCAGAGGGATTTGCTGGAAGCTCACAAGTGCTGAATCCTAAAGCAAATCCTCTCCTCTCTTAGTCATATTCCCTGATTCATACCCTCACCTATACGAACAGATGTGTACATACATATATATATTAAAAATACATAATTAAAATGCATTAATTAATGTTATCTCTTCATCTGCCTTCTGAATGGTTTGGCAAAGCAGAACTATTTGTTTGGTTGTATAAAAGATGCTTTGCTGAGAGGAATTTCTTAACCCTGAGGAGTTTAAAACCAGAACACAAGAGCAGGGACTTGACCACACTCTTGACTTCACAAAGGTATTACTCAGATAATTACCGACTAAAATTCTCTAAAAAAAATAATAATATATATATTGGTGGATTGTGTACAGACTTTCACAGTTTTTCTGAAAGGGAGTGATACCACGGCAGTAATTTCCCTATCTTCTCCAACCATATATAAGATTTTCTCATTACAAGGCCTTGAGTTTTTCACTGTCTGCAGCATCCAAGTGAGGACTCTGTAGAGTCTTCACATTCTTTTTGAACTCTTTAGCTGGGCTTGAGTCTAAATATAAAATGAGCATGCTATTTGTAAATCATGCAAAACCACTATGTTACAGAAGATTGATGTTTGAAGTTTCGTCAGCACCTGAGAAATATCAATGTTTAATTAAGAAGTCATGCGATGGTATATAGAATCTTTGAATATTTATGATGATGTTATAATTTTTGGAGGATACTAAGACAAGCATGACATGAAACCAGGAAATATTTCAAAATGTTTTAAACAAAAATATTTGCTAGAGGATTCAAAACAAATTGAATCATTGAAGCATTGATTCAAAAAATTTAGAAAAATAAAATGACCAATGAACTTTTAAGTGACTGAACTTTGTTTGCCTAGTTAATATTTTTGGTATTTATCTGTTTTATGTTATCAGGTATATAGTGCATGCAAATCAACATTCCTAGAGTTTGATTTGTGCAATTAAGCATGCAAAATGAGGAAATATACTGAGTAAGACTGTAAATGTATCCCTAATTCCACCTCCAAGTGTATATTACTGCAGGGTAGATAGTCCCTGTAGCTTGTGGCAGTCTGTGTGCATAGCAGAAAAACAAATGAAAACTCTCACTGCCAAGTTTCTTATTCCATAGAAAAAATTTCAGCTTTATCCAACCACAATGCCTATCTCTCTACATGAATTGTGGCTCTTTTGATGATTTAAAAATTCTCCTTGTATCCTGTATAGAGCTGATTTTCTCAAATGCCTTGATCCTTTGATTTTAAAATTGTAATCCTATTTTACGTGAGAAAAAGGAAAATAATCCATGGGCACTAGCGGAAGAACATATTGAATAGGAAGCAAAAAAGGAGTTTCCAAGATTACTTAATTTTTCAGCCAAATCTTAATCTTTGGGGGTTTTTGACTTCTCACAAGTGAATTAGGCTCAGGAATGGACTTAGTAAATGTTTCAAATAGATTTTACCTTGAAATTTTTTTGAGTCAGACCACATGTAAATTCATCTTTTGAAAGCCAGAAGTGTATTTTTTAGGTAGTCTATTTATTTTGAAATTTTATTCGATCTTAAATAGTGTTTAAAGATTTATAAACAGATATTTATGTTTATAACATTAAGAAAACCTGTGCTGTTCTGCCCCAATGGTCCAGATGATTTATGCTGCCTCTACTAGATATCATTTACAGATGATGCTGTGAAAGATATATTTTACTTGAAATTACCTGAGAGAAGTTTTTATTCAGAGAAAAAGTATCTGTAATTTGACTGAAAGAGGTAGTGATTGGTTAAAACAAGAAGTAAAGGAGAGTGGAGATGGTAATTAAAACTAATAGGAAAAAAATATCCCATTCATAACAGCAACAGTATTTTTTCTACTTCTTTTTCAGATCAGGTATCCATCATTGTATCAAATGTCATTATTAACCAAAAAAAATATTTTTAGCTATTATGAAGACAGAGAATTGAGAAAAAAACCCTATTTACAACATTATAAAATTAATTATGCATTTCATGTAAACAGTTCCTGTTTTCTCTTTCACTTTAGTATTGTTTTACTAACTATGCTCAAGGGAAAAAAAGTATTCAGAAGCCTGATGCTACTTTCCCCAACAGAAAACATCCATGTGAAATTAAAAGACATTAGAAAAGATAAAGCAGATAATTTTGTTCTTGAATTCTACTCTCTCATTTATACTTGCTGTGGAAAAAAGACTGACACACATATTATCTGTTGCTCAAATTGAATTTTATGGCGTGGAATTTTTGAAACCTTTGATTTTATATTGCCTTCCTAGCTGTAGGGATACTGATAAGGGATACTGATACAGAAGATGAACGCTTTTACTTGACAAAGTTGGATTTTTATAGAGAGAAAATAAAAAACAGGAGGTAAACATAGAATTAGTAAAAAGGTATGTAGAGGAAAGAAAACATAATAAGGAAAGACAACAGCATGAAGTGTTACTCGGTGGTCATGTAATTGAAAAGAATGTAGTGATGCAAATCTGTCTCCTGTCAGACTGTTACTGTATGTTTGAATTTTTTTTCCCCCAACAATTTTGTACTGCAAGGTTAATTGCTCTTTTGCTTTTCTCATTTACTTTGGACAACTTAGGATCCAGGACAACCTTGATAAAATCCCACAATTCCCACATTAATCATGGTAAGCTGACAGTACTGTGCAATGTTCAAATCCCTGAAAGGATTGAAACCATCATTTCCAATACAAATTAAATAATATCTTGAATTTAAGAAGGTACTGACTGCCTTGAAAATGGTCTTTGAGTGAATTTTAGTAATGCCCATCTACATACTCTGGTATACAAGCATGTAATTTTATTTGCATATATAACATTTGAATTAATAAATATCAAATGTTTAGATAATCCTTCTTAATGTTCAGAATTGTAAGGAACATAACTAAATTGCAGCACTGGTAGTCAGTTAGTGAATAAGAGACTGTACCAGAGACTTCAGATACAGAAGAGAATACTTACCTTTACTCATCTGATCTTGACGAGCTATGAGTCAGGAGGACATCACTGGCCATGAGAGCCTAAATTCCCAACTTTATTATGATCTCATTGAACCCTCACTCTCCATAGATTTTCCTTATTTTCTTGATGCAGCAGATATTCTTGCTGGATTTTTTAATGGACTAGTTCAAATGAGACAGTTGTTTTGTCACAGGGCAGGGTATCTTTGCAGATGGAAATGATGTCCTGCAAAGGATCGCAGCAGGCCACTGAAAATGTTAAGGGATGTTGTAGGTGGAAGACAACCATTTACAGGATTCTCAGGTGACATGGAATGCTGAATATTTATCATCAGACTGTATCATATTTTACAGATCTTTCCGAATGATATAGGCCATAGCCCTCTGTAATTCAGATTCTGTAAGAACATATACATGCAAATAAAGAATGGATTGATATTTTTCTTTTGTATTCTGTAAGATGGTGTTAATTTCCTTTAATTAAAAGCAAGTTCTTTCTTGGCTTTATATCAAGTAGGGCATTAATGATTAATTTTCTTTTTTTTTCCATATGTGAATTTTTGGACATTCTTTTGGTCTATATGTAAAATTTGCTTCCAAAATTTAGTAGCTGAAAATTTGACTGCCTTAGAAAGGTGACAGACAGAACACATTTTCTGCTCTATCAATGCAAGAACTGAGATAGTAGAATTGTTTCACTTTATTTCACCTGATATTTTATTTTGGTGGCATCAATATGAACAAAATAATCCAATATTCAATATTATGTGCTATTAGGGAAAATACATTAATTCTTGTTGATGTAATTGTACTTCATGTACTCTAGGTATTGAACACTCAATAAAATATTTATCAAATGTCTAACAAGGTATCGTTACATAGCAAGTAGTTACTAAACAAAATCTCCTTTAGATAAAGCAGCTAGCTTTTCACCTGTAGTGTCTAAAATCATTATCCTGGTTCCAGAGCTTAGTCATGTTTTACAGAATCATTTTTAACAGATAGTTGCTCGCTGCACTTATACTTTAAAACATGGTGGAGACTCATAAAAGGCAATTCTCACAACGGTGGAGGTGTCTAATTTAATGAGAGATTTATCAGTTGAAGGGTGTCAAGCAGCAGTATCAAGTGACCTCCCTGAGGAATGAAATTTGGCACATAAAATTTTAAGCCACAGATCATTTGTAACAAGGGCCTTGTTAAAATTTTAAATAGAAACCCTGCTTATTCACAAATAGTTCTGAAATGAAAAAAAGGTTGTAAGCAGTGCTGAATATAGAGAACCTGCAAAAGTAAAAATGTGAGAAAACAGGGACAGAGACTGCAAGAGAGCAGTGTGCTGCACCTGGACTGGGCTTAAGAGATTTTCTTTCCAAAGATTGCTGCAACTGAACAATTAGTAAGGTGTGATGGCAGTTAATCAGAAGCTATGAGGTGGCAAAACTGATGAAGAAATGAGATAAAGAATCCCTTCATCTCCAATCTGTTACCTAGAATGAATTTCCATCCTTCCCTCCTTTATTTAGCTATCAGACTTCTGGTATCGTGTTAGATGTGCCTGATCTCACGTTCTGTATCACAAAACCCTAAACGTTGTTCTAGTTTAATATAGTTTATCATGCTTTGTAAAATTTGCTATGGCTTTTATTTTAAATATAAAAATAGTGGCTATGTGTCATTGAAACTTTGCATAGAAATATCTGCACAAATACATGGACCATTCCAAGATCCTTGTCACCATAGTATCTTAAGCAGGAAGACATTTTGAGAAAACAGGTTGGTTCAAATTCCTATAAGTTTTCACATGAAAAATAAGAATTAAATAGATTTGTTTTGTTAACAATATAAAAATCAATGAAGAATACAAGTACGTTACATGAATGGACTGGAATTTATTGAAAAGCTCAAGAGATGGTTTTAATTTTGAAAGATAATGAAGTTTTAGTAAGAGATTTATAATATTAATTTGTTTTAATGTGGAGGATTTTGGTAGCATTTTAAGGAAGGTTTTACAGCTCCAATTTTTTAAATAACTTTTTAATTTGTGTACCCTTAATGAAATTACAGACATAAAGGATACAACTACAAATTAAAGCACGTCCATGAAACACACCAAAGGTTCTCTGAAATATGTTAATATGCTAGAAAAATGAAAAAGAAAAAAATAAAATTAAGAAAAGAAAACCTAAGATAAATATTCTGTCTCTGCATGTCAACCTCTTATAGCAGTTTTTCATAATGAACTCTAAACCAGCTCAGAGTTAATATCCAACATTTACTTCTTATACTATGGGAAAAATTACACAATTTCACCTTTCCATTTCCTATATAGCATTTAATAATGTCTTCCTCAAGAAGTAGCTGTAAAGCACATCAGATTTCCTCTATAAACCATGCAACTAAATACATCTTTCATTATCAGGATGGTCTAGAACGATTTGTACATCAGATACTCAGGTTATGATGCTGTCAATCACATCCTGTCTGGAGACTCTACTCTAACTTCATCCATTTCATCCTTACCCGTGTCAAAGTTACTTCTCACAACAGCCTGTTTTTTCAGATTATGACAGATAACTGATTGTCTCATCATATGCTGAACTTTTAATAAGGCACTTAGATCAAAAAAATTTTGAATAAGTTCAAAAGATATTTGAATAAGTTACCATAAAGTCCACGATGCAATGGGTCTGCAAAATATCTTTACCTTTTGCATAAAATTTGGATTTCAAGTCTATTATTACAGCCAAAAATTAATGACCATCATACCTCTGTGAAAATTTTATATGTATGTCATATATTTTTTCTAGGGATAGTGGTCAGCATATGTGCAATTATAACCTACAAGATACTGTTAAACTTGCATAACAACACACTTAGATAAAGCCAAGAGCTGTGTGAAACACCCTGAAGCATGCTCTAAACAATTTTAGACACAAATACACTCAATAAATTATACTGAAAAAAGAACTTGAAAGAAATTTTTCCAAAATTATGCTGCCAACAGGTCTTTCTTCATTTGCACACCAGAGACAAATGCCTTAAATGAAATGGGCTCTGATGTCCAGATGTCTTCTGGCTACATTTGGAAATGGAATTAAATTAAATACTGTTGATGAAATGGTGACCACCTCTTCCTGCTGTTTGTTTGAAACAAATGACCAAGTGGACTTGGCACTAGAAAGTACACAAGTTCATTTGTCCTTTTGAAGGAATTTCTTGACTTGAACAGTAGAACATGTGTAAGAAGCCCATGCCCATAACAGATTCCTTTGTGTCTATTTAGTTGTGGTTTCAACCATGTATTTGTTTATACAGTTGCATAATTAGATTTACATCAGAGTGGTTATTTGAATCTCTTCATATTTAAGATGCTCACACACTATATTTGCTCAAGTTAGGTCTGTAACTGTGCTGACACTAATTTATGGGAACTAGGGTTTCAGAATACTTGAAAATCAGTCTTAATAGGTTTTCCATTTGTTCTGGTTTTGGATTTTACAACAGTCAGGAGTTTTGTGCAGTACACTGCAAATTTTGCTGTGTCTTTCTCCTTATAATACAACTAAACTATGTCTGACTAAATTACCCGATGAGATGCCGAATACATAGTCATTTCAGGGTTTTTAATGTAAACACACCATCCTAAATTTTACACTAATAATTTCTTATTGATGTACAATTCTTGCCTATAAAATTTAAAGTGACAGCTTCCTACAACATGAATTTTGCAATAATTTACAGGGCGAAATAAAACAGTCATCCTTATCTCCTTCAGATATAAAAAACAATGTAGTATACTGAAGTATGCCCAATGATCCAAAGATTCGTATTGTGCTTTGAAAATTATCATTCAATGAAACTGAATTTGTTCTCTATCAAGTATTCAACAGATGTTTCTAATACCCTTCTAATTCGCTATGTTCAGACTCATATTATTTTAATGTAAAAACTTATAAAATATTTATAAGGAGATGGTGTAAGAGTACTTTTTAATTATGTTTATGTCTTTCTGCTCCATTTAAAATATTTATTGCACCATGAGAAGATATTTAAATTTGGAGAGAGTGAACAAGAAATACAGAGACTTTGTAAAGCTTATATAGATTATGCCAACATCAATATCTTACATTATTTTATCTAATTAAAGCATACTGTGGAAAGTTAATTGGAAAAATCCTTGTGGGTTTGGGTTTTTTAATGAGCAGTAAATCCTTTACAAGTTCCAGAAAAAAAAGGGGTGTTGGCATTATTAGAGGAGAAATCAATATTTTCTTGCTGTTTTCCTCTTGAAATGTTTGTGTTCTGTAAGTTTTTAACACAAGAGGGAGATTAGACAGATCTGAGGTGCTGCACCCTATGAAGTTTTGTGTAGCGTGTGTCTCAGTCATGACCAGGGTTACAGGATACTGGAGTCACCCTTAGAAGAAGGCTCAGCTGAGAAAGCCAGTGTCAGGGCAGGACACACTGAGGTTGGAAAGCTGAAATCAGGAAGAAACATTACAAAGAACCAAGGTAAGACTTAAGTGAAGTCAGTACAGAGCAGCAGGAAATGGAGTCAGAAATACAGCCAAGAAAATGGGCAAAAATAAGGACTCCAACTCTGCCATTAAATTCTAAGAATATTTTTTTTTCCCCCTAGACCCTCATGTGATATCAGTCAAACAACCAGAAAATTTTGCTTGATGTTACATTATTTTCAAGTCAAAAGTTGCATCATTGCTGGGCATTTTTCATGACTTCTAGAGAATTTTATTGACTACCAAAGCACTGTACTCTGGTAATGAATAAAGATTCATAATCCATTATAATTTTTTTTCCAGTGTGGAAAAGGGATTGTGTGAACTTTGATATTCCTACATCTTTCTATTGCAGCTTGGAAAGGAAGATATAAATGATGATATTTTAAAAATCAATTACATCTTGCATTCAATAACTTGGCTTAAGCTTTTCTTGATATTATTGCATTTGATTAATTTAAACATTTCACTAGAACACTGAAGCTTTTTCTTTTGAAACCTGTTTGGTTTTGAGATCAGCTGTCAAAATGGGAAAGATATGCCAGTTGTTTGAATTGGCATATTTTTTGAGACTGAATGGGCTTTCAGGTAGGATTAATTGGAAATAGGATCATGCCTTCAAGAAAGTGGTCCAGAAAGTCCTCTTCCAGATTTCTTGGAACCAAGAAGCACTTCAAAGCAAATAGATACTCCTTACAAATAACATTTTGAGTTATAGACATTGGAAACTTAATGGATGTTTATTAAAAAAAAAAAGCAAAAAAAAAAAAAAGCTATATTTTCAAGAGGGAAAATAAAAGAAAAATGAACTGGTCTTTAAAAGCCAGTTCTACAGTAAGCAGAAAGACATGAAAGTAGACAATAGGAAGATTATCCATGTGAGGTATTAGGAAAGTTCAAGTGCTAAATTCAGTCTCATTTAATTTGTGTATTACTGGCATTTTAACTGATAAAAGTATAATAAGTCTGTTTGGACCAGACTGCCTGGAAACTGACATTTTGTTTCACTGAACTGAATTAAGTGATTCATCCAAATGCATCTGCAGTAAATGTGCCTCTGCAATTCTTCAAGCTTCTGAATCTTGATGTTGCCTTTATGCCAGGTAGCAATCCATCCAGACTAAGTAGTTATAGGACAGTTCATCCCCTCAAAGTTCATCCCCTTCAGAGATGTTCCTCTAAATGAAATTGTTTGGAGAAAGAAATCACCCAGTACAGGAGATCTTGAAGACCTCAGAATGTTTGAAGTAAAGATGAAAAGAACTCTGCAGCACTGCTTGTTTTCACCTGCTTCCATGGCAGAACTCATTCTGCTGGCACTGGTGCTCACAAATGTGAGTGATTATATTCTGCCACTGTCTTAGCAAACTGAGAGATCTGAGGCCATATTAAATACTAGGAAAAACTTTTTAAATGGGTAGAAAGTAGATATCCACCAGAGGCCACACAGCCTTTTCCACTTTACTGTTCCCTCTGCATTGATTCCCCTCCTCCCAGTCAGATGACAGACTCTTCAGGATCAGGTATTTATATAGTAGTATATCACACATTCAGGTGCATCAGAGCTCTATCCCCCTCTCAGAAATCAAAAGTCTAAAATGTGCCTATTCTTTCAGCTCTGACAGTCAATGTCAAAAGCAAACAGATTTATAAGGGAGGAGGTAAGGGAAAAATCGGTGTTTAGTAAAAAGTTTAAGTAAGTCAGTCATATGTTATTGTCTCAAACAGAATGATCTTGAGCCAATTTAATGAAGGTAAGTTACAATTGACTTTGAAGGGATTAATTTATACTCTTGAGTCTCCTCAGATGTAAAGCTAATAGAAAGCTGTCTGGGTACTTGAGTTTTCACACACCTTGCAGATCTCAACTGGAGATTCAAAAGCTAAATCAAACACTCTGGGACACCTGGGAAGACTCAGAATGCATACAGCAGTGAGATGACTGTTCTGATGAGGAGGGTTTTACTCCCATCTATAACAGTACTGATAGAGCTCCTCATGTACTCTCTGTTAATGTTATTCTTCTAAGACTTAGCCAAACAATTCAGTACAAATTAATTATATTAGTTAATTTTACCAATTTTACCCTTTCAGAATCCAGACATTTCTCAAGAAAAGGAGGATTATTTACAGTATTTATGGTGCCTTGTCACTGCAGTATCACAGCTCCTGATAGTTTTTGAGAATATTAATCCTCACATCATGTCATTTGATGTAGAATGTAATGGTAGAGGAGGAAAGATTAAGTTTATCTGGTCTCTCTCTGCTCCAGGCTCCGCATGTTTAATATACAGTAAAAAATTCTCTGATAAAAAGCAATTCAGTAAGAGGAAAAATAATAGACCTCAGGATTTCCTGTGGAGTGCCTTCAACTGTGGCTCAAGATGTTGCTCAGTTTTGTTCAGGCTCTGTGATCCTGTAGGTTTACTTAAGCATGCCTTTAGAGTGTCAGCTGGAGCCTGGACTGTGGTCCAGTGTTCCTGTTTGCCTGCAGAAAGGGTGACTGAGTGCCACACCGTGGAGTGGCAGCTGCTCCTTTAGAAGCAGGGCAATCCCAACCTCTTGTGCTGAGCTTCATGGGGGAGGTCAGCCAGCTGTGCAAGACTTCAGCCCAGGTGGCAAACACAGACTGTATCCATGCTCTTGCACCTTATCTGTGAGTTGGAATTTCAGAGATGAGCTCCCTCACTGTCCTAGGAGCATGTGAGTTTTTATGAAGAGAGTTCCTTCTCTTTGGAGAAAAGGAGTATGGAATATACTTCATATATATATGGAATATACCTTCATATAAGGTGTCTGTTATCTGCTGTGAGATGCAAAAACAAAAATTCAAACAAAATTTTCAGAATTTTCATTGTCTGAACCCAGAAAAATGTCAAAATCACACATATTCCCGTATACAGCCCTCCATGACAGGATTTTGGAAATCTGTAGCATTGCTGTCTGTCTGTAATTTCCATTTGCTTTAGTCCTTCACTATCAAAGCCATTGGAAGTATTCTTCTTCTTGTTTTACTTTGTAATGATGATGAATTTCTGTAAAGCAGATGAGATACATGACCCAGACTATAGTTGGTGAGGGATCTGAGATACATATCTCAATCACACCCTAATAGTTCAGGGACGAATTTTGCTCATAAATGGCAAACATAAGGTCAACATTGATGTCAAGATTTGGTGCCTAAGTAGTACTCAAAACACATAGATTCCGATAAAGTACTCTTTTCTCTTTGTTTCCATGGTTTATTTTTTCAAAAAAATTAATTTAGCTGAATAATGCCATCTGTACCTCAAATAAAACACTATGGTCTTTCTAAATATTAGATTAGAAGTGTAATATGATAAGCCTGAAATATATAGGCAATTCTTTAAAGTATTATTAATCCCACTATTTTAGAAACACAAAATTTCTAGAGCCTCACAGCCTTGGCAGAGCTGCAACTAGAGCTGCAAATATTGCTCAGAGTTTCTTTTCTTGGCCCTGAGATTGTGAGAGCAGCCAAACTGACCTTGAGTATAAGCCCCTGTAAGGCTATCCTAATTTGCAGTGTTATTGGTCCTTAAGCAAGTATGCACTTAGCAGAGGCTTAAAAACACATTTAAATTCTGGACTAAGTACACCTAAATTTGATAAAACAACTAGAAAAAGAGGTTTTTAAAATCAATCCCTTGTTGCCAAAAGTGTGACTTTAAGACCAATTTACATTTCTCTGGCAGTACAGTGTAGCTTTATTGGACCAGGAAGAATAAGACATCAAATGCAACTAAAATTTTTAAGACATAAATCCATGTGTGGAGTGAATGTGTGACTGAATTTTTTCTCTTACTTCTTTAATATGCTCAAGCCTGAAAATGTAGATAAAAACCACTTCTTGATATGAGTGAGCTTTTCTGGAAGATGTTTAGTGGTACACAAGTTACCAGATTGTAAACAGAAATATTGCACTGAAACTTTATACTTTGGTTACACATAGCTCCCTGTATCATTGTTTATTAGCCCCTTTTGTCCTTCCAATGTGCAGAAGAGGGTTTTCTGTCTCCTGGTAACCAGCTGAGGGGTGTAAAAGCATTAATTTCATTCTACTTCCTTTGAAGAGTTTGATCTAAATGGAGGGTTGGAACAGTTTGCTATATTGTTTCTGACATCCTTGTGCTTTGGCACTCTTTTGCATAATGCTCTTTGTGTCTCCATCACTTGAGTCAGCCATAACTATGATGCTTTCTGAAAATCAACTTTCATGGCTGAAATCACAGTAAAAAATACTTCTTGAATGCATAAGCAGCAGTCGATGTTGCTAAGCCATGTTTGTACCTGAACCTGCTGCAAACTCTTTGCATGAATGTAAAGTGGAACTCGTGGTGGGGCAGAAGCAATGCAAGATGAGCTTTGTTAATGAGCGATGCCTCACTGACTCTGCCTTGATTAATGTCAAAGACTGCTGATCAACAAACTCTCATGTTCTCTCACTGACTGATTTCTAAGTGTCAATTAAAAACACCTCGTGAGAATGGTATTAATAATGGTTTGAAATTCTGCATGACAGAGAGGGTCAGTAACAGTCTCTGATTCACCTGAGTCTCAAAAATGGGTCTTGAGTGAGGATTAAATTGAGGCTATAACTCAGAGAGACCTCTGATCTAAAATTTTCTGTATATATATATTTTCTTTCATTTATTCATGATTTTCCTTCAGAATACAGCAGATACATCCTACAAAGATAGAACATTACTCCAAACTCATCAGAACTAACTCGAGGACTTTGGATTCTTCCCGCAGTATCTTCCTTACTCTCTTTTCTTTTGTCACCTAGAAAGAATACTGAGTGGAAAGTCTTTGTGAAGATCCAATTAAATGTTGAGGATACATCACAACAGAAAACTCTTTTTTCTTCTCTGGATATATTTTTTCTTTCGATTCTAATTTCATTGCATGTTTTTTTCTCTGTGCATGCATGGAGGATACCTGGTCAACCTTGAGAAGACTTGTAAAATTCCTATTTCCATTGAATCCCCACATTTGTTTCAAAATGCAGGTGCTCTTGCTAAGGAGCAAGGAAAAGGATTTATTTTCTCTTTCAACACTACCTCTTCTGGTGAGAAGACAAAGAGACATGAATCTTCCTTAGCTCACTAATATATCTGTAAACAGCCATTCAAATATGCTTCCCTTTCCCTGGGTTTGGCTGATTGACAGTTTATGGGCAGAACCATCAATTCATTTGAGCGACTGAGAAGGAGCAGGCACAATATCCCCAAGTGGGAGCCAGAGCACTGACTCCTGATGCCCTTCAGCTGTGCTGCTAAGGTGAGGAAAAAAGATGCCCCAGTGGCCTGAGAAATTTGGAATAAATGAAAGCCATATCTCCTTTGTTATTGCTGCCTTAATCCTGGAAAAAGAGGACATAAAACATTGAGAAGACACACAGTCTTTCTGTAGAGGACAAACAAGACAGAAAATATCATGTAGAAAAAACAGATTCTTGGGAAAAAATAGCTCAGAAGGCAGCAAGTGTAGAGAGTTAGGCAAGGAATGCTCTACACTGTGCATGTTTTTAAATGCAAGACACAGAAAAGACATTTAAAGTGTTTTTAAAAAGACAAAATCAAAACTTTTCTGCAGATTTTTGTCAAATTACTCCACTTCTATTGTTTTTTGTCTTGGATCTTTCTTTCTGTTTCTACTGTTTCTATTTCTACTCTACTCCCATAAGATATTCTAGTCATTTATTCACTTTGGTTTTCTCCTAGCTAGCTTTTGGACTACTGTTTGCAAATTCTGCCTTTACTATATATAATGAAATTGTCTTGATCCCAAATAGACATTGTAGAGTGTCCTGGCAAAGTTGCTTGTTTTAAAGAAGAGAGAAAATGTGTGAGAAGCAAATGCATGATAGATAAGTTATATTTCAACCATTTCCATTTATCAGTGTACGACTTTGGCAGCTGGAACCCAAACGCAAATTTGTTCAGCTAGCACGAACTTGCTAAGAGCAAAAGCTTTTCTCACTAGTGTCTTCTGGGGCACTCCTTATTTCCTGTTTCCAAAACAACCAGATGCTTTTTATGCCCATCTCCCCTAATAGAAATTGCTAACTCATAGTTCAAAAACTCTGAGCCAAATGTATCTGTAGCGTGAGTCCATAGCCCTATATCTGGCCTTCTGTTCTCAAAATTGCTTCATGACACATTCAGACTCCTCTTTGTTCTACATTAGCTGGCATTCTTTGGGAACTATTGCACACAGGGATATTTCCTGCTGGAAAGCTCATGCCAGCTTTCTGAAGTACTTGGCAGAAGCAGAGGATCATTTGTAAAATTGGTAGCCCACTTTTATCTGCTCACTTACAGCATTATTTGGTTAAGTGGCCCATTCTCTGAGAAAACCAGGCAGAGTACAATTCTGCTCTTTGTTACAACAATTGAGCACTGCCAAAGCTTTGCTATTGAGCATAAATGCAATGCTATGAAATACAAGTATTCTGCCATGGAAAATTTAAGACAATGTATTTTTTCTCCTCAGACATACTGTTCTGTTTAATTTATCCATGCAGCACAATGGTGGCTGATTTCATCCTCTGGAGAAATCTGTCTAATTCCATTTGTCTCGGAACATTCAGGAACAGAATTCAATCTCGCAGACTTTAGAGATCTAACCTGCTTTCATTGTAGGAGCAATTGTGTACCTATTGAGTAAAATAAGAGAGAACAGATTTCCCTCTTTTTAACTACTGCTTTCAAAATAATTTCTATCTAGGCACCTATTACTAAGTCTTAACAGAAAAATTTCAATTTCATTTAACATTTCAGCTCTGTACTCATAATGAATAGTGTTATGCCTTTGCAATTTTTACTTTATACGGTATTTGTGCTAGAAGTATCATAAGTACCAGATTTAGCTTTATATCATATTTGAGCAGGACTGAAAATTCAGGTTCCATTTGCATCCTTCAAGGTCTGCCTTATCTGAATATGTAATGTGTGCTGAAAAAAAAGCAATAAAATATGTTAACATGACATTTAAATAAATACACATTTTAATAAGGCTTGTCAGGATATTATGATCAAAAGTATCCTAGATAGTCCCAATGACATCACAGAGTTATTTTAATGATTCGAGCATGGTAATTTTAATGCTTAACCAAGACTCTTAACCACATAGCCCCCCTTCTAAAACAAATATGGTCTAAACTGGAGGCATCATGCCTGGTCCTGCCATTTGTAGGCAGAATACACATAAAGTTGTTGGCAAGATCAAACGTAGTTACTATTTACAGTGCAACCTCTTTGCAGTATTTGCCTTTCACTCCAGCCTTGCAGTCGTGTGTGATACACAAGGGCAGAAAAAGGCAGTTGCAGGAATATGGTTGTTACTACACTTCACTTCCAAAATCTCTTTCGATTGCTGAGTGCTGGTGGCTCTATCCCCTACATGTCCTCAGGAATTTTGATCAATTATTTGCTCTTTCATATACAATGCAGCAGAAGAGAACTTTGTGGATTTTCTTAGATTCTATATTAGTTTTGGAGAAAGTGAATGAAATATGGGAAAATTATCAAGCAGGTAGCGAGTACAGGAACATCAAAGAACTTTTATAGTTTGACAGTCCAGGACAACTCTCTTAAGTACTTTCTCAGGACTCCAACTTTCACTTTCTAAGTAGAAACAACAAAGCTCATATAAATAAATGCTTTTAAATATCTGCAATGAAATGATGGAACATTGTCATTCCAATGTCCTTTTAGAATATATTTTAAAATGTAGTAATGAATGCAATATAACAATCTGGTGAAACCTAAGTGCTGCAAAGGCCCATCATGTGCCTTCCACTATTTCAGTTCTTTTAATAAAAAACCTGATATTTCTGGTGTAATCCACCTGACCAAAGACTGTGGAAGTTAACAGAAGTTGATCCATAGGAAGCCTCCATTTGGTAACAACTTTTTGCACAGTCTGAGGGATATAGACAGAAAACCAAAGAAAACTGGGATTCTGGAAAATTCTAAATTCCTTAAGGATCCCATTCTACTATCTTAGTGCAGGAAAAATGGTTGGCTGCAATGGAATGTTCTACCATAAATGTTGCATAGCTGGGTTTTCAGGTAACTTGCTCACATTGGAGAAATCCAGCACAAGTAACAGTACTGAAAGTAATGCAGTGTGTTTTCTGCAAATATCCCCAAATTACTCAAACAACTATAAGATTGTGTCTGCTTACACACATTTCCTACTGTGCAAATCTGTTCACCTCATGTTAATTTCCTTCTACTGTGAATGAGCCAAGGCAATCATTAGCACCAAGATTATGAGAAAAGATTTTCATAAACAAGTAAGCTAGCTTCAGCAGGTGTGCCCTGATTCAGTAAACCCACAAAAGAATTGCAAAATACCTCATGGGAACTAGAATTATTTTTTAAGAACAATTCACAGTTTTAATAACTGTGAATGTAGATTATTCTATTGCCTATTGACAAGAAGTTTAATTTCCCATCCCTCAGTAGAATTTAACAGCCAGCTACATGGATTTTTTTTAATTTTTATTAATACTCATTTCTTCATTAATTGACTCATGATGACTCTATTTATTGTTGGTTTTTTGGGTTATTTTTTTTTCACCCATGGAGAAATTAGAAGGTTCCCAAATCTAGCTGCATTAAAAAAAAAAAAAAAAAAAAAAGTCGTAAGTATTCAAGTATCTTCCATGTGACAAATTCTATCATTAGCAACAACAACAAAAAATGTCCTTCAAATCCACTTCAAGATTAGGATTCTTATTTTCTTGCTATTGGTTGTCTTGTAAAGTGGTTTGTATAATGAATAACAGTTTTAGGCATTGTGTGCAAAATTCTTGATTAATTATGAATAATAACCTAAAATAATATTTTAAGGTATTTCCATAATAATTTTATTTATAAATACTTACTATTTCACTTTGCAGCCATACAATAACACAATAACTGCTCATTTTCAGAACCAGGATATCAGCTATTCAGTTTGACTTCGGAACATTTGCATTTATTTATTTTACATTTCCTTCAGCCTCGACTGCATTTACAAAACCCTGATCTCCATCAGTAAAGTTTCAAAACAGTGAACCACGATTACCATTAATAATTTCCTCTCCTGGAGAAGCTTCTTGGGACACAAACCCAATTAATTCTTACACTATTTCCCATGACAGATTTTACTTTCAAACCAATCCCTTTCAGACCCTTTTCATCTATGTCTTTTATGATACTAAACTGTTCTGTGGATTCATTTTGCCTGAGTCAATTATAGGAAAGTGCATGGTTTTATTATCTCTTACTTTCTACTATGTCTATCTCATTAGTGTTGCACATTACTAAGCAAGTCTAAATACATACTTCGGTGTGGGTTAGCAATAAAAAAACTAAACTAAACTAAACTAAACTAAACTAAACTAAACTAAACTAAACTAAACTAAACTAAACTAAACTAAACTAAATAATTCCCCGTGATTTTATTAATTCTCTGAGTGACACATACTGATAAATAACCATCCAGAAACAATTCAAAAGTGGAGGAGGTGTGTCTGACTGAGCAAACTCAGGAAAGGCATTCTGCCTCAGGCCTGCAGCAGCTGAGAGATTGTGAGGAGTATATGACAAATATGTCTGCTTATTTATATCAGTGGGACTTTGATAGGACATTGTTTCCCTTGGAAAAAATTGATTTTTCACAGCAGTAGTGAATAGAATGTCATAATGCTAAGTTTCATAAAATGACTAAAGCACTGACACCAGCCATTTCATGAAATGCCTGACACTTCTAGGCATTTCATATAATGACTTGGTGGAACAGCTAAATAGTGTAATAGAATGCCTATAATTCCAGGAACGACTTTCAGTCATATCATGAAATGAATGATTTCTCAAGATGACTGTGAGGTATTTATAAAATCTTCACTGTGAGCTATGAAACAGGTGCTGCAAGCTGGGAGTTTGCCAGTCAGTATTCCAGGCCAAAGACAGATTGTTTTTATGAAGTGGTATCATAGATTTGATGAATGGTCTGAATTAAAATGTCCCTTTTGTCATTTAACCTGATGCACCTTTTGAAGAGGAAAGAATTTCAAATAATACTAAGAGCAACAACATTGACGAGAAAGTTATTGCTCACAATATCTTTTCAGGGAAAATAAACACTTTTACTGTCAGGAAGCTGGCTGAAAATTTTCTGGGGAAATGTATTTTTGCTGGAATATAATTTTTAATGAATTTAAATCTTTCAGGAAGCTGTATGTCTTGCCAGAAGATTGCTGAGGTTCAGAGTTTCCAAGTCACCTTTTAAAGGTTATGTGTCTGTGTGTGCACGTGCATGCATGCGATAGGAGCAAAAGCATAAGTGCTGGCCTGACCTTTCTGAGCAGAAATGAATGGCATGGGATATAGTCACTCTTTTAAAGAATGTTTGGCAAGTCCTGTCTTCATTCTTGCGTGAAAATCAAGTATGTTTAACACCCTAGGGTTACCAGAGAACAGAACACATACCTTCCTGTCCATTTACACCACATACTCAAAAGAGCTAAAATCCTGTCAACTCCTGCATGTTGCTACAGCAGGATTGATACCAATACTGAAATTGGTCTGGTTGGTCTGTTAGGAGGTGATGCACTTTTATGACACCACCACATCTAAATCACAGATGTGATTTAGAATGTTTTTAGTGACTTTAAAATGTTCACGCACGGTAGATACTGTTACTCTGCAAAGATCATAACATCAAATGTTTTAATCAGTTTCAATTGACATTTATAAGTTTCTAATCTGCACATCTCTAAGCAGGTGAAACACTAATTGCTTGGATATAAATAACTGTAACAATACTATTCTCGTACTCTACAGTAATTGCATTGACTTCAGTGGAATTAGACCAGCATAAACATGGAGTAACAGATAGGAAAAATAGCCCCCTGTGTTTTATTATTTAGAAAACCTGGTTTAGATCTTCCTTTTAAATAAAAATTATTATCTCAACACAGAGAAGCAATTAAAGGAATATTCATACTCTGAATAAGGATTTTCGTAATCAGCAGCAGGGCCAGAAATGAACTAGTATGTTAAAAATATTGGTGGATTACAATATGGAAAGTGTTTTTCCAGTTCCAAGGAAACAAGTGAAAATCAAATTCACCAGTCTTTTCATGCAAGAAATTAGCATTTATAAGATAAAAAACTACTGGGGACTTGCAAAAATTGTAGGTGATATCTCTGATGGATAATGTTTTAATTTGCTTCTGGGCAAATTCAATAGTATCATTTTACTTTTAAACATTGCTTACAATAGAAAAGAAAACATTTCAGAATTTGACAGATAATCTTGCCTAGGTAGATGCCTATACATGACTTTATAACCATTTGGAAGCACAAAGATATTTATTGAAAAGCTCTTATGACAGCAATTAATGTAACTGAAATGAAAAATGACAATGCAAAAGCATGCAATGGTATTAGATCACATCTAGATTATAGAAGAAGCCTGACTTATTTACAATGCAGTCATAGCCCAAGAGCAATGTAGCCTTATTAAGAAATTCCATGATTTTTGTAAAGCTATTACTAAACAATGTTAGTTTTATGATATACTACCATCTTTCAAATATAAAACTTTTTGAACAAAAAATTATTACTCCATGTGTGGATGCTCTCAATAAGTTAATTTTACAGATTTGCTGATACTTCACTGACTTAGAGTTCTCAAGTGAACTTTTTTATTAGTGTGACAGTATCATGACTAATGTCTTTATTCTTGGTAAAATAAAATCGATATGTACACATATGCAGCCTTATTCACATTTAAAATCTCATGTCTTCTGTTCAGAATGTTGCCAGATCTCTCCACATCTTACTCTTATTGTATTAAGAACCACATTTAGTATGATCCTGCTTTTTTGTGAAAATCAAAGGAAAAATTAAACCAGCATAACTCAGATATTAAAAATTAGTCAATTAAAATGGACATTTATGTACATTTTTCGTTTATCTACATGGAGCTTTTATCAAAAAACTGTTTAAATCAGATTCTTTTGGATATTAAAGATGATATTACCACCCTTTATGTGAGTAATTAGAGATTTAGCCTTTGAATTACCTATTTCTTCTGCCATCAACTAGATAGAACTTGAATTTAGAAGATAAAACACTAAATTAGGACAGATGAATCCTGTCCTCAGATACCTACATTTCATTATAGGTACCTAAATCTACTTCTGGGTAAGACTCTGTGCTTAACATCTCCTGCATATTAAATGTCTCTTGAAGATTGTTTGGTGTTTCCTTGGAGAACATAATCCAAATAATCCTTGTCATCAGACTTCTTGTCAGTCTTCAGAATTCTGGTGTGCTACCTATTGCCTTCCACTTACTTGACCTGATCATTGCTACTGCCTGAAAGACATTTCTTCCTCTCCACAACCTTTTGATAACAATGCTGAGATAGGTCTGGAATCTTTCACTGACACATTATTACTCTTTGTATAGAGTACAAAGAAGGTCTGGAGAATGCACTTGGGACTAAAAACGTTTGCTGTTACCCTGATCTAGAGATAAACAAAAATTTTAATGAGGTATGTCTTGTCATTATAATGTCAACATAGTAAATTTTTTAACACTAATTTAATTGGACTAGTTGTCTTTTCGGTCTTCTAACTAAGCTTCATGATTCTTCATTTATGGAAATGTTACATTTTTTGAGAAAGTGTCAGGTAGTAACATCATCATACTATATGCAAAGAAACAAGTAGTACCCCAGGTGTTCAGATAAATGTGTGTTTGGGACTAGCCATAACAGTTATTAACAACTTTAGGGTGACAATAGCTTTAAATTTATTTTAGGAAACTAGAATTCCACACACAGGTAATGTTCTAAGATCACAATTTTTTCCCATCTTCACCTTGCTGTGATCCATCACTACGGGCCAAGATGTTCATTATGAATTCTTATCAGGCTGAACACTGCACCATGTGTCAGGGTACTCTTGTGCTATTTATGCCAAGGGAAAGCAAGTGAAGAAAACAAACAATATCACCAGTCCTCAGATCTCAATTTGGTGCTGCTGCATGGGTGGTTTGGAACTGGGGTTGCGAAACCCAAAGGAGAGGAGAAAGCAAGACAAAAAGAGACAGAGAGACAGAGGAAAGAAAGGAAAAGGGGGTAGAAGGAAAGTCAAATAAAAAGAGAGAAAAGAGAGTGAGGTTGGCCAATCTACACCCTTTTTCGTTTACCTGGTGCACACCTCTGATGTAAATTAGACTTTTCAGATATTGTTCACACAAGCACAGACAGCGTCTCTTCAGGACGTGAATTGGCAGGGAGGAGAAGACTACACTGAGCACGAGTCTCCAGGTGGAGCAGGATGTTGGCTCAGAACACCTCTGCTCCACCTCTCAGGACCCTCTCCTCCGACCATTTTTCCTGCAGGAATACTCAGAATTTTTGAGACAAAACATGCATAGGTCTGGTCCTCTACATAACTCAACAAGCTCAGTTTCTTTGTCACTTTTATCCTACACATCTTGTACACCATTTTGCCTAGCTGTGTAGTAATGCCTGCTTTTAACCTTTCTCCTGTGGGTTCTGAAAAAACTGTCTTTAGAATCTGGCCCCACTTTGCTTAATAATTTGGCTTCTGGATCTCTAAATTAATCTAGGCTTAGACTAACATTAGTGCTTTCCCTGCTTGAAAGATCTCAATAGAGAGAATTCTTATAATTTTAGAAGCCAAATGATATGTATGTTACATTAGCTGCAATTTTTGAGATGTTCACAGAGGGGCTAATATTTTTGTCTTTGTCGTGGTTGGGGGGGGAGGTGAATTCCTCCAGGGGGATGTGGGCAGTCCAATCAGTGATCAGCTTTTCTGCTGGCACCTGGGTTGGTCACTCGGAAGTTTGGACACGCCTCTGAGGACACAAAGAGTTAAAAGCAGGAGTCTGAGGGGCTCGGCCTCTTTTCAGATCCGGGTGTCAGCAGACAGATGTCTCAGGTCTCCTTCCCCCGCCTGGCCACGAAGCTGAGTGGGGGAAGAGAAACACGTGGTCGGCTCAGGTAAGCCGGAGCCCCCCCGGGGGTGGGGAGAAAAGAAGGGACAAAACTGGAACTGAGCTGCCCCGTCCAGGATGGAGGGGTAGAAAACTGTGGAAGTGCCTTCTGTGTGTGCTCACCCCCCTCCTCCCCCCCCAAACTCCGGGAGAAGGTGCTCAGCCATGTGGGGGGTTGCCGAGCCTGGGAGTGCCTCGCCTGCAGCACCCTGCCGAGAAGAAACTGTTAACCCTTGCTTGGCAGAAAGAAACTTTTCTTAGACATTGATTCTCATGACTGGTGGTTTTCGGAGAGAGGGAAGCGGCCTAGGACCGAGATGATAAAGCATGATTGGAAAGAACCCGATGGAAGAATGAGAGGAGTAGCCTTAGAGCTAGACTTTTCTTGCATAATGTCAGCCATGGACTGAACTTGAGTCTCTTTTGAACATAAACTGCATTTTGGGTGGATGCAGCTGCCCCTTGCTTTTGCTACAGTGACTGGCACTTGAAGAATTGGAGCGAGCAGAGAAAAGAGGGGGAGAGTGAGGTGGTGCCCTCTGCCCTCAGGGCAGACCTGCTCTTAGAACCCCGGCCCCTGGGTGAAAAGGGGGAGAGCTCGGCATGCAGCATCCTTAAAAAAGCCCTGTATGTAGTTTTGGCCTATGAGACAGCAGTGAGAGCGCTAGACATAAGAAAAAGAGAGAGTCACCCTGGCAGACTTCTCTGGGCGGTGCTATAGGTGACATGGAAACACATAAGGGGTGGACCCGTGTTTTCTGAAGAACAGTCTGTGGTGCGAGAGAGACTCCTCTCTCCCTTGCTAAATTGAAGATTAGTTTGTTTTTGAGTGGTGATTGTTTGATCTAAAACCCAGGGGTTGGTCTGTGAAGAGTGATGGGTGGGGAGGTAGAAATTGGGAGAAGAAATGTTCTAAGAAGTTTTTATTTCTGTCTCTGTGTGTGTTTAAGAGTATTTCTGTCCCTGTTCTTATGTAATTAATAAAGTTTTAGTGGAGTTTTTTTTTGTTTCAAGATTTAAGCCTGCTCTGCTCTGTTCCTGATCACATCCCACAGGAGTTGTTAGAGAAAAAACATATATTCATGGGTGCACTAACATCTGGCCAGTGCTAACCCATGACAGTCTTCCTGTTTATATTCTTGAAATCATCAAAATTCTGAGCCTTAGAGCTTCTCTGTTTGAGCACATTATACCTGAGGTAGCATTTTTTATTCCTTGCTAGTTGGTAGATTATCATTCTTCACTGTCAGACTAAAATACTTGGAAAAAAGGAATGGGATAGAGTTTTCAATCACAAACTGGGATATGGATATTAGGACCTAATTTGTTATATTTGAGAGTCTTAAGTGCACTCTGCTATTTACTCAGCCTATAAATATGAAACTGCTGTCTTTCTTGACACAACACAATAGCTGCTTTAGTTAACTTACAGTGTCCAGAAGAGAATGCGGTCTATATTTGGTTACATTACTTGACTTTCATAGAAAATTTGTCTTCATTTCCACTGACTCTGACAACCACAAAGCACCTACACACAGTGGTATGAACTACGATGATTTAATAGACCTGAAAGTTTTAACATACTTTCTTGTCTTACTACTCTGGTTTAGGGGAGGACTCATGATCCCTCCACTTTTCACCCTATTGGAAAGCAAAAATGCTGAATGAAAAATATTTAGTTAAGATAGATGGAGAAGAAGCAAGCTACATGAAACAAATCAGTGTTCTGAAACTCTAACTTATACTTCTCAATGAATTTAGAAAACCCAACTTTATTTATCTTCCATACTGACTAGGCACCATGACCTGAAACAACTTCTATCAGTAGATTTCAGTTTCTAACATGATGCAAGAAAAATTCAGAACAATTTTCCATAGCTTTCATCCTCTTACAGAAGAACAGAATTTTTTATTCCTCTTTAGCATGAAATTTTCTATTTCTAGAGGAATATTTTTCTTGCTTCCATTCCCAGAGGACTACGCAAGTATGTAAAGAAAGCAAAATTTCCACCACCTCTTTGCTCTCACACCTTGGAAATATTTTGTAGAGAGGACTGTGGCTGTAATTGAAGAGTGATATTTCTTTCAAAATGTGGGCTTACTGCTGATGGAAAGATGAATTTTAATTTGAAATGGGGTACTTAGTTGCTTTTTCACCCTATGTCATGACACACCTTTGACAGGTTTATTGCACTGATTTCCTTTACTGAATAGGGTGTGATCGGTAGGTGGTTCTCATTTCTGGTCTAGACATAATTGCTATAATTGAATCCCTCACAGACTAAGGATGATCTGTCACTGCTTTATACCTCAAACATCTTAGCAAATAAAATTAATATAAAGCACACCTAAAAAATTTTCTGTTCCAAGCTCTCTAAAGAATTCAGCAATATTCTGTTTGCTATAGCTTAAAAAAAGCTCACAGCACCTAATAATAATAACCTAAATTTCTACATCAACTTTTAATTTATTCTGAAGAAAGCAGTCTGTCTAGTTCTGCAGAGCTTTTCCAAAATGCTGTTCTCATGTGAGCCTTGTATTACATAAAATTCTGGTGTTCAGTAAGTATATACTGCAATGGCACAGAAGTTACAACTCCACAGGTAGACAATAGTCAATCCATCCTATCTGAAACATTTTGTCCAGCAAAAGTCTCTTGTATGCCTAAGTTTTAGGTAATTTATGGTGTTATCATTAATTGTAAAACTGTTTCTTTCTGTATTGATCACATTTGGTTTAGAAGCCTGATATGGGAAAATTGGTGTGTGCATATTTCCTTATGCAGTTAAATGATACAGATACAGTATCATTTGAAGATAGTTCACATTTCAGGTATGTTAAAGGAAGCTGGAAACATTTATTAATCTGTGGTGACTAGAGCAAAACAGGGATGAGTATACTGGCTTTGGAGTCTCGGGTGACATGAATTCAAGTCTGTAGCGGTCCTACTAAATACTAATAACAGAAGTTCTGCAGCTGATTTACTAAGGAGCTGTCATTCTGTCCCAGTTTTTCCTCCCTCTGGGTCTTCATGAAAGGTCATCCTATAATGTTCTGAATTATATAAAGTGGGTAGAAGAATCCAACTGAACTTTGAGCTCCAGTTTCCCTGCAAGAGGTGATTTGGGATTACTCCCAAAAATCTGTCTCTGACTACTGCTGGGAGAACAATGGGTTTAATTGTTCTGACACTCAGTTAAAACCCAGATCCATCTGCATTACTAACAGTCCTAAGAGTCCGAGGCAAGACTGAATAGATTAGTAATAATTTACTAATCCAAGTGATTTACTTACTCATTAATTTCCATTTGCAATACTCAGACTATTTGTTCATTAATATATTTTTTAACAATTTCTGGTTGGGAGGTTATTTTCATGATAATTAAACACATAGATATCTTAAAATATTAATCATAGATTCATCATGGCAAAAAAAAAAGGATAATTCACAAACACCATGTTTTACTTCATTAAGTTAACTTTTGAAGCAATCACTCAGAAGAGAAGGGAATTATCTGTCAAGATAACCTCAGAAATTCTTTGAGAAAACAGCAGTCTTTGGGCCTCAAAACAGCACAAGTAATGCGTTTTGTTTAATTAAACTCCACTTTCTTTAAATAAGGAATTAATGAGTTATATCTTAATTCTCTTTTTTAACCCTTAAAACTATACATTGCAAATTTGATTACACTTTTGTTATAGCAAGTCTGACATACAAAATGAGTTTGTGTGAAGTAATGTGAAATATATTGAAGTGACCCTGTGGCAAAAATGAGATGAGACATCACAAATGCAGAATTTCTCCAGAGAGAGAAGGAAGATAAGAAAGTGAATCTTCACTGATTCCCTCCCAGGGAAAGAATGGAGCATGCGTTCCTCCCATTGCTATCCTAAGAATGCACAAAGGTAAGGACTGTTGGGAGAGCTCTGGCAATAAGATTGAGCAGGAGTTTATATTTATGAGACAGTCACCAGAGGCAGATTCTCTCACTCCTCCTCTCTTCCCCTCCCGGATTGTCTGATATCCAGAGAGAGTAATTTGTGATGCAGTCTTAACAGTTAACAAGCAAAAATTCATTTGATTCATTATTTTTGATCAGAAAATATCTTATTGTTCATCTAGATACCTGTTCTTTTTTTTATAAGACAATTTTTTTTGAGTCTGTGGGCTTTAAAATTGAAGTTGGTACTAACGTTTTAGCCCATGTAATTGTCATATTTATTGAGAAGCATAAAAACATCTACTAAAACATCTACTAACCCTTCATGGAACAAGGAGTTACCTGATCAGTCCTGGTGTAATGTGCTTGCTAATTAAATGTTTTGATGAATGGAGGAAGTGTTCCTCAAAGTATTTTCTCTCACAATTAAGCCAAGAACAAGTAGCTAACCTCTGGCTTAGACTCACCAGCCCCACAATCCAAACATGAACTCCAAGTTTGCTCAAGCAGCTAGAAGTGTAGTGGTTGAGAAAACTGGAAATTCAAATTTAATAACTTTCTTTTTCATGTAGCATATGAATATGAAAAGAAAACCTATATTTATGATGGAAGCTCAGAGGAAAGAGACAAGGCTTATGATTCTCTTTTCTTGATTTCTAAGCATTCAGCTGTTTGGCCTCATATATGAGTCTACTAATCATTAATTAATCAAGAAATCCAAGAGGGAAAGTTTATTCCTGTGCTAAGATTTATTCAGGTTTTTTTCTCTTCTATTTCAGAGGATTTCAAAATAAATAGATGCTCTTCAAAACTGCAGCCAAGTAATTATTTTCTTTTAACAAGCTTATTAGTTTATTGACTAATGTTGAAGTGGGCTTCCCAGTTATTATATTTCATTTTAGGAACATTATTTTTGAAGAATGATAGGATGATTAGTGTTATATTAGAGCTTCATAATTTGCAATGTTATAGTCAAGGGTTTGCCAGCATTTACATTTCATATACCTTTGGTTCAATGGCTTCTTCCAACTTAGCTATTAAAAGACCTTTTCCCTGTTGCCCCATGAGTCTGTCTTTCAAGAAATTAGTATAAAATTATTTCTGTAAGTTTCATTAAGGTTGAAAGAACTTGTAAAAGTTTTTTAATATAACCAAATTTTACAGTTTTGATTGAAGCCACACTTCAAACAGCATTTTATAGGAATAAACAATATTTTAAAAGCAAATATCTAATATTTATAAGTATTTGGATACTTCATATAATAAGAGGCATAATTTATATTTTCCTTTCTATATGTTGTGGAAAACATGTAGCTTGAAGTAACTTAAAACTTGTCAACATCATTGTGATAAGGATCAATATATAGTTAATGATAATTCAGAAAAGTTGAAAGCCTTCAAAACATACACACAAGCAGCCTACCTTATGTTTGGTAGTGCATCTTACCTAAAATGATGCAGTCTTGATTCTTGACTAACACATTTATCGTTTCATGACAATCTGCAGGCAAGAAGAAGAAAATTTGTTGTCTCCTAAAGCTGACTCACTTTCTCATCAAAAGCAAAGACACTGATTTTTCAATGCAGCTATTCAGCCACTTACATTCATACATTCATGCATGTGTTCTCTGGTGTTACCATCAAAGGGATAAGTGCCCACTCTCCTGGGTTGGCCTGCAACACTGAAGCAGTAGTTCCCACGCAGCTGAGCCAACTATGACACTCATCACAACTGAGCAACCATCTGCCTGCATATAAAACAACTTTCTTACTGTAGACTAAAAGCTGCACAGGAAATTTGTCAGTTCTCAAAACACAGTCTGAATGTATTTAACTTAGCCATATTTAATGCTGCTCTATGGAACTGAGCAAGTGTAGCCATAGGCTGCTACCCAGTTGGTTTGAGGGGTTTTTTTCTGACAAGAATAAATGTTAGAATGAAGATTCATCCAGATATTTAAGAAATGTGCATTATTTAAATGCACAGGCACTGGTTATATTGTACGGAAGATGGAGAGGCACAAACAGGCCAGCAGGTTTGTTAACTGTTTTTTCAAAGACTGTTATTTATGTTTCTTTTCTCAGAATGGAGGAAGAGAATTCTTTTCTCAGAATGAATAGTTTCTTTATCTATAAGACTGAGTACCTGTTACAAATCTTCTTGCCTCTTTGTGAACAGTTATGTTTTCATCATGTCATCCTCTTATAGATGAATCAAGGTCAATCAATGGTGGAGGACACAAAAAAGAGGTATTGACAAGGGTTAGCAGGAAAGAGTATTAGACAAGACAGAGAAATGATGAATAGAGAGAGAACAGCAAAAGCTAACAAAAGAGCATTGGAAGCACAGCCACTACGGTGCCCTTTGGACATTGAGCTAAGACCACTGTAGTTAGTTTTGAGGTCATCTCTACTCCTTGATGGTAAGGTTAAGGAAGATATGGAGCAATTTTAGGCTCATTCCTGACTCTGAGACTAACTAATGATTGAAACAGAAGCCAAGGTGGCTTCTCAGGAAAAGTCAATTTCTTTAGGTGTTTTTGTCCAAGGAAGCATAAGTCCTTTATTTGTGTCCAAAGTACATTTAGTGCCTGAGTTCCTTGTTTCTCCATTTTTTTTACTTTCAGCAGCTCAATAATTTAGTGAGTGCAATCAGCATTTTGGGAGATTAGGACCACAGAAGGTTTAATTGTGATTTAGAGTAGGATTTAATGAGCTTGCAACTTAACAGAGACCTTACTACAGTCAGTGCCTGCTGATTTTAATGCTGAGTAACAAGAAAACATAACATGGACACCTTTCCAGAGTGTTGATGGCCACAGTGAATGAATTCATTCAAGTCTCAGAGGTGAAAAATAGCTCCTAGTCCAGGTTCTGCACTCCAGCTGCAGTGCACTCACCAATTATTTCAGCAGTTTTATATAAAAGCCAATATCTTTGGAGTATTCATAAATTAGTATTGTAAATAAATTCTACATGCATCGTGAAATTTGATTTTAGGTAAGAGAAAATTTGAGCAAATTTATATGACACTGATTTTTTCCTAAGTTTATTTTTGTTTGGTTTAAAGAGTTAGATGAATTTCCATATAGTTTTATTACACCATAAACTGTAATAATAATTCAAAATTGAAGCATATCTACATTTAATGACCCATTGAATATATAGCTGTTAATTTCTTGAACCACAGTCCTTTCTAGAATAAATATGCATCAACTACTCTGTGCCTGCTTGGGAATCCAGTGAAACAAAGCATAGCCAAAGTGTTCTGCCCCACAAAATTGTGTAAATTGACCTAATTTTTGCATCTATTCTTCAGGGAAGTAAGATCCAAAGGACAATAAAGTTGGCATATCTCCATTTTCTTAATTGGAAAGCTGTCATGCCCTAAAGAGCTGAAGTTTGAAACCTGCTGGTCTTTGCCATGTTTGTTATCACTCTTTCACAGGGCAGCATGACGAGGTAGTGGGAGGAGAGCCCTGCCTCCAGTGTGAGAGACTCCTCCCACAGGAATGTCACTGACACTGCTGAGCTGTGCCTTACGGTGTAGGTGTACCTAGAAACGAGCTGGTTCTGAACCTTTCTTCAGCCTCCCCAGACATCTTTTGCGCTGGGAGAAGCTTCTCTCACTGAGACTGAGAGAAGAAGTCTTCTCACTGAGAAGACTTCTCTCTGACTGAGCCTCTGCTCAGGCTGGGTACCAGACTCTTATCCACTTTGCTGCAGCTTCATTATAAAGTTAACAATAACACCCTCACAAACTGTTTCTGATGATAAAGTAATTTTCCCTGATTAAGTAAAGCTATTAAGATTTTGGAACCTTTTGGATTTTGTAATTTCTCCTTGCACATGGACATAGCGCCTTTTTATCATGCCTGAATAATTTTATTCCCACTGGTCACTGATATATTTTCAAGGTGGAATTAATTTTAGAACCCTAAATTAGATAGACAAGAACTTCTGCTCTACCATTTCGAAAGTATTCTCTTTTTTACCTTATCCACAAGTATATTCAGCAGGAATGCACTCCTAGAATCTTAAAATTTTGACTAAATTTAGCTTAGATTTGAATCCATTCTTCCAATTATTTTCTCTTCATTTTTGCTTTCTTTAACACTTGTCTTTACAGACAGACTTAACTAGCTGAGAAATGTGAGAGAAGTACCCATGACTTTGATAAATGTATATAATACAATAACTCCTCCATTCTTCACAAAGGTCACTGATATGTTTTATTTTCTGGGAGACTGATATTTTCTATGTGCTCAACTGTTAATTAAATAAGAAAATTTTACATTAAAAATATTACAAACATTGCAAAATATACGTCTCTTTAAAATGTGTGCTTTGATTACCCAGTATAACAAATACCAAATTTTCAATGAAAAACATGCTTTTCAATCTCTACTGAAGTAGTTTTCAAATGCTATGCATGCCTGAAAAGATTTTGCCAAACAGATCCTGTGAAGCTACTTACCACAAAGCTTCTGTTTGTCAGGGTTTTATGTGCCAGTCAGACTCATTCAGTCACTAGCTGTAAAGATTAATTAGTATTTGCAGTCTTGGTCATGCTACACGTATAAATTTAACATGTGCTTTCAGGAAGAGGAGAAACATCTAACAGGTGCAGCTGTAGATATTGTGCTGGCACTAGACAATATAATTATTTGGAGAAGAAACATTCTTTAGAAATAGTTGTGGCGAGTATACTATGGCACTAATTCAGTTTTTTAAGATCCTGTTTATCTGCTAGGTCCTATGAATGAGAAGCAGTGCTTGATAGTTGTAAAATGTTTCATATTTACATGCTGTTTGATTATTTTGGCTTTGCATTTTAAGAAGATTAATCACCAAGAAATGCATCTTACCAGCAATTTTTTTTCAGGATTGTTATAGTATACATGAAAACTAACTTTGAAATTTATTTATCATCAATCTTATTTTAAAAGGAAAAAAATAGCAATGATAATTTCAACTGCTTATATCCCTGGAGAATTTGGACACCAAACAATAAGAGATTCATTTGTCAATGTTATAATGCTCTTGGAACATAATGCAGTAGTCCTACAGAATTTTAACTCTAAGGTCCCTTATTTTCCAGATGTGGAATGGGAAGAATAACAACAAAAAAAATCTAGTAGGTAAGATACTCATTGAGAATCAGGGAGATCAAAGTTCAAGTCTCAGTTCCACTGGCTACTTAAGTATTTAAATTAAATGGAAAGAATCCAACAGAGATGTTAGTTCTGGTAACAAATTTTTGCTGGGAGTTTTGTATGCAAGTCTGTACATCAAATAACTTCTCCAGACTCTAGGGTTATTCCAATGGCTGAGGGACTCTCTTTGCTTTATATTGAAAATTGGTTCATGGAGAAGCTGGATGGAGAAGCCTTTCAGATTTATCAGAAAATTTCACTTCATTAAAAGTGGTTTCTTTCACAGTTTTACATTTTAAATGTCCAATTAGCCAGTTAAGGATTTGAGTTTTACATATCAATACCCTCTTGTTGTTCATGACAGAAATGTGCTATGAAATCATAATTTCTTTAAAAAAATAAAGATATTTCTCTATTTTGGTTGAAGAAGGAAAGAGTGAAATGAGATATACTAATTGTCATGAAAACTTCCATAGATCATCACAGCTAGGATATTAAAGACATTTTCTTCAATCACTTAAACCAATTATGTAGATAGAACATTTCAAAAGACTTTAAAATTTCTTTTCTGACTTGCCATTGTTTTCAGCTTAAACCTCCTTGATTTGCATTTGATGAGAAATCTGTTCCCTCCAACAAGAAATAATTACCTTTCCTCATAAGGAAGGTGCTGTTGCTTATAAACATGGATTTTGTTGAGAATAGTAGCAGGGATTATAAATTATCTGGTGTTCATGAAAGCAATGATCTCTCTTGTAAATTGCCATCAAATGGAGATTTGATTCCTGCTTTGTTGAAGCTGCTTAATGTCCATGTAAAGCTAATGTAAGTATTAAATGCAGATTCTCTGTATTTCAAGGAAACCAACAAAGCTACATACTAAATACGACCAAAGTTATTACTTTCTCTTTGACATTTAACTGGTGTCAGATGCCATAATTACATTATAATCTGATTATAGGACAGTTTTTCAACTCTGAATGTTAAACAATGGATTCTAAAGTTGAAAAAACTATGTGCATAATAACATATACTCCTAATTATATTCTAGAAGTTTGTGTTTTGATTCAATCAGTTCAATTTTTAATCTTGTTAAACACTTACAGCATTGAGTTCAACAGGTTATGCTCAAGGGAAAAAATAATAACCATATTTTAAATCATCCAACTTCCAGTTTTGTTGAAAATCAGCTTCTTATTATTGTAGGAGATGTGATGGATCTGACTGAGATTTCTTTATGTTGAAATGATAAAATATATTTTTAAAACAAAACGTAGAGATGTATTTTTACTAGTAAAGGTAAGATGCTCATGTATTAAAACAGGAAGCACTACAGATTGTACAGCTTGTTCATGGTGTCCAATTTATTACTTAAAGAATGTACAACATCATATAAATACACTTATCTTCAACAATGTCTAGAGACGAAAGGCAAAGAAGTGGATGAATGAGGAACAGGAACCTTGTAAAACTCATAAAGTCAAATGCAAATTCCTTCATACACGGAGTAAGAACTCTACAAAGATGTTCTGGGTACAGAATGTGGGGAGAAGCTCTGCAGGAAAGGCTCTGGAGGTCTTGGGAAAACTGAGGATCAGCCTGCAGCACCGTGATAGCAGAGAGACAACAGCAACCTGGACAATATGAGCAGGAAACCAAAGACAGTGTCATAGTCCCACAGGACCTGGATGCTTATTCAGGGACAGGGACAGGGCTCCTGCAAAACCATATCGCACACACAAGGTTCAAGTTTGTCACTCTCCTCTGATATACCATATACAATGCTGAATAATTTTAAATTCCTCAGTAAGCAACAATGACAAAACCAGAGTCAGAAGGAAAAAAAAATCTGTCTATCTATCTATCTATCTATCTATCTATCTATCTATCTATCTATCTATCTATCTATCTATCTATCTATCTATCTCAGACAGTTTGAAGATTATTTTGTAGCAGATTTATAAGTTTTATTTGCTCTGGATGTCAGATCTAGAGCTGATGTGACTCACTTTAAGGTCTTTCATATCTTGTTCATTATTTGTCTGATAATGATATTTTTTAACAACATCATCATGACAGTTGTATAAGTTCATGTTTTGCCTTGCTCTTGTTCTAGTGTGACCTGTTAATTCCAAAACTTTGGAGGCCTTCTATGACTCTCTTCTCATATATTTTCTTCAGGCTGAAATACTGTATTACACAAGATCTATAACTTAATACTTGGTTTTTTTTTTCCTTTAGGCAACCAAAACTGTTCATAATCCACCAGATGTTCAAATTATTTATTTATTTTGGTACAGATTCTAATTTTGTAATTTGTTTCTTAAAGCAGCAAAAACTCTGGTAAATTAGTGTTAGAAGTCAGACTTCTGTTTTAAAGGACATATTTTTATTTTCAGTTGTAGTGATATCCATAGTGTGAAAAAATATTCATGCACCTTCATTATTTTGTATGGAAAATCAAGTGACTTTCTAGGTGTTGCAGAGGATAAAGGGGTATCTATAATTGGAGCAACTATATTGAGGTGGTACAGATTTTTCCCATTTTGGAGTGAGCATTCCTGCTCTTCTAGAGCTTTCTGAAAGGCAAAATAAATGCATCTGCTGTGATGTTCCCCAAGAAAGAGAAGGTTATCTTTCGTCATGGAGTAGCTACAGGCAACTTTGTGGGTTAGAGTTTGACATCCTGATTATCTTCCTAAAAGTTCCCTATGTGATCATTTCGAAGTAACACAGAAATAAACAATAGATTCTCATTTGTTATATCTGTTATCATTCTCTGTATTAAGAATAATTGTGTGGTCTATATACAAATTTCAAATGTGTTCATGATTAAATAGTTACTGTCAGAACTTGAAGAAAACTGAAAAAAAAAAGTGATTAAGATACATCATAAATGTGGCAATTAAGTATATGAAGGTGAACTAATAAAAATATGACATGGTTAGGCTCACATCTAGATTTCCATTCATAAAGATATACAAGCTGGATATTTTTATTTCTAATAAATACATTATTTGATTATTAAGTGCACTTATGACCAATCATAAGAGGAACTTAAATTATGAGGGCAAAATATTTTCATTCTCACTGTGTTGCATCTTGAGCTGTTATCAGACACAATTTGTTGTTTACAGAAAAACTAAGTAGATTTTTAAGAATTGTCAGCTGAATCCTTATATTATGGATCTAATTTTTAGCAGACCATAATTTAAGAAGAAATTAGCAAAAATACTACTGACTCCCAAATAATTTTAATTTTGGTGTTTTGATTTCAGAGGTGTCAAGTTGCAAAGGACACATTTTTTAGAAAAGGTAGATTCTCTTTTTCTTTTTTTTTTCTTCTCTGAAAATTAGGTTCAATATGACTACACTGAATATTCAAACCCACTAGCTATTTTTAAAACTTTTGGTTTGAGACCTTTATATGGTAAAATTCTCTGCCCAGTTTCTGAGGAATTGTTAAATTTAGATCATGCATTATTTATGCATCCATGCTAAGGCACTGTATCAGGATCCAGTATAGATCAGATCTGAGGAATAGGGCTGTCGTCACTTCTAGTCAGTACTATGAAAACAGTAAAAGGGCATTCAATATTTAATACAAGTTTTTATTAGACTCAATACACGATAGTAAAATCAATGGGTAGAAAATGACCCTACATATATGTAGCTTTACTGTGGGAATCTTTCCCTACTACATTGAGTCTTGTTCCTATTGATTTGAATGGCTCCCAGATTACAAGAACACTATTCTGTCTTCCAGTTGTTCATAAAAAAAATAGGTCTTGGTTTCTGTTAACTTTGAATGTTATGTTGCTTTTTCCTTATTTCTGCTTAACACAGAAATGCCTCAACCAACACTTTTCCTCACAGGCTATCTCCTTCCTGTGAATATCAGACTACTTTTTCTCAATATACTTAAGATAATTTAGCTATTGGTTCTCTCTAGGGAGGGCTCTTTTCTACTCTTTTCCTATTCTGATACACCATCCTCTTTTCCCCTTTGCATTGACTTTAATGCTTGTCTGGCACTTGCTTTGGTTTAGCTCATGACTCCTAGAGCAGGTGTAGAAGTGGGAACATGCAGCTGGGCACAAAGAGGCTAATCTTTTCAGCAGCAACCTGAAGCTGGATTTCAAAGTGAAATATCTTCTTTATCACTCTTACATGGCACACCAGATTTTTCTCCCAGGGTGATTTTTTTTGATTGCTTTTAGGAAAGTATAATCCCCACCTCTGTTCAAGTGATTGCACCTGACCCTGAGCACAACAGCCAGGAGAGAAGCAGCAGCTAGTCCCACTTCTGCTGTTCACCTAGGTCCTTTTGATAAAATACTAGCTCCAAAAGGTTTTCATATTTTCCTTAATTTGGAGTAAGCTAATGATTGGAGTAGATACCAGATTATACACTGAATTTGAAATATTACATTTTGGGATGTGGGTATTTTTCTTTTTGACACACGCCAGCAATAGGAAAAGAAACACTAATCACAAGTATTCCAGGTTATGAATGGATTTCTGGAACATCTTGCATATACCTTACCTTAGTAGCTGCAGGACAGCTGTGTTGTGGCCGAGACAGTCTGTCACATCCCTATTCTTATATTTCTTATGTTGTGCAAAGGCCGGTTACATTAATGAATATCAGACAGCCACAAAAAACCTCAGCGGCATCTATATGCTCCCAGTTAACTGGATTCTTTTCTTTCCCCCCTTCTGCTCTTCTTCCCCCACCCCACCCCAAGATGAAGTTTCACTCAGAAATTGACGGGGGACACTCAGACTGAATGTTCCTTTTCTTTCTCAGATGCAGGTGACCATTTTCCCTTTGTTTATATTCTTTCTTGGCTGTGGATTCTTGACTCTTCTTTCCTTCTGAAAGAAAGAAAACAGTTTTTAAACCATAAAAGCTTCAGCTTTCAGCAAGTTTAATCCGCAGGGGTGGAGATGGGGGAAGCAACAAGCAATTTATTTTACAAAAATATTGTGTTTTCAAGACCTAACACAGGTACTTGCTTTTACATCATAAATCCATATTGTTGGTATTTTTTACCTTTCATTTTGTTGTTATTATCTTTCAGCTTAATATAGAACCAAGCCCAATAGGAAATGAAAGTAACATAGCGGAAGGATGTTCTTTCAAGATGAGGGAAACTTCTGAGAGGAAGAACAAGTACAAACATGTTTGAATTAAGTAGGAAAATTGCAAGAGGAACAAATAAGAATTTCAGATAGTCTGAGAACCAGCCTATGTCAAAGAAGGATGCTTGGCTTTCCAATTTTAAGAAAGAATGATAGCTGTTATATAGGATTTTTGAATTATTTTATGACAGCTCTATAGCAAGAACTTATTTTTCAATTTTATTCTGATATTCTCTGAAGGAAATAACCTGAACCATAGGACACAGTTGGTTGACTTCTTCACTCATCTGTCAGTCAGGAGAAACACCACAATATTCTGTCTTATAGCTGGAATAAAAATGACAGTGATATTCCCTTTCTTGATCCTCTGTCTGGGAAATGAAACATGGTGCTGCTGCTAGCCTGTAGCTAGTTGGATGAGAGATGATAAACAGCTTACATGACACAAACATTTTTCACATATTTAGAGAAAAAGATGTTTTACATATGTTATACAACTATGTGTTTAATATCCATGCTACTACATTCCTAAATTACAGTTTTGGAAGTGGTTGCTCTCTTAATAATTTGATTATTGAAACTAATGAAATTTTTGATCTGTGTAAATTCAGGCAAATCAGTTTGGCTTATATGGCACAAATCTTGGCAGCCCTATATTTTCTTTTAGCTTTCAATTGATTTCTGCCAGGAAGCAAAACTCTCCTTGCATGGTTCTCAGTGCAGGGCAAAGCCTTAATATTTACTGTGTTCCTGTGTGAACACGCAGAGATGTAACATCTAATTGGTAGTCACACTAGAATTGCGTTTTTAGGTGACTCTCACTCTATGTTCTTCATCAGCAACATCAGCTGAACTTGACTGCTTTATCTGGGCTCTTCAATTCTTTAATCAAGCTGGATGAAGAATGATGCAAACATTGTTTAGTTTGCTTGGAACATATCTTTCTAATGAAAACTTTGGAAGCTTGTGGAAATAGTCAGTAATAGTAACTACTGAGATTGTAAAAGAACCTACATTTTAAAAAAGAGCTTTTTTTCATACAAAATGCAAAGTCCTTCCTCTCCTTCCTTCCCACAGATTTTTTAACAGGTATTTCAAGAGTTTGTAGTTAATCATCAGAAGAAGGATAATAAATACCTAAATTTATTAATAAGTCTTTATGAAGAGGTGGATAATTTTTATCTTTCCTGTACTTATGAATTATTCTGTAAATCAAGTGTAATTAAATGAAACAATAAATGTCATATGTTTTATTAGTCCAAAGCTATAGATGGAATGAATCCCACTGTTTACAGCCAGTCAGGCATAACAAACTCTGTGTATCTGTAAGGTGTAGGCTCTAAGGTAATTTTAGACTGTACGTTGTTACACTTTCTTAAACTGAACTTTTATGTTAACTGATGACATTGTAACCTTTTTAACCTTGTTTTAAGGTGCATGTCCTATTTACTTGTTTACTCTGCAATGTGTTTGTAGCCAGAACAAGCCTTAACATCTGGAACTATATGCCAAAAATCCTCTGTTGGTCTGCTTGGAGCAAGTTCAGGAGTCTAAGGGAGCTCAGCTGAATTTCCACAGCTGAGACTATGACACAGGAGTGTTGCTAATGTAGCTATGTCCATTTTCCAGCTTTCCCAAAGATTCATTTCTGACTTGATGGAAGGGCTTAATAACTATAAATCATGAAGGGCCAAGTTCATCCTCTGTCACTAACAATAGTAAAATAATCTCAATATCAACATCTGTGGGAATATTGTCATCTAGTTTACAGGTTATGTGGACAGGAAGATCTCTTCTGGATTTTCAATCCATGAAGCTAAAAATGGAAGCTTTCTAATGCAGAAACTCAGGGACTTGTAAGCTTTGCTGAGGAAGTGGATCAGATAACACAAATTCTTTTTGACAGAGTCCAGCAATACTTGAAGAAAGCTGATTTTTGATTGTGGGGGCAAAATGACAGACTGTCCAATACAGTCAAGAAGTTTTTGCGTTAATTTCTGAGTTGTTTTCAATTCCTCCTACTCTCTGTTGGTTTCCCTTGGTTTTGACAAGAAACATGCAGGAACCAATTGACTTTATTATGCACAAGCTATTCCCCTGCCTGAAAGGCAGTTGCAGGGATATAAATGCTCCATTTGTTAAGCAGATGGATCACTAAATTCATTTTAGGTATTAGCAGTTGCTGATTTAATGGAAGAAGGAGACAAGAAGAAAAATACCATAACATTTAACATCTCTCAAACATTACAGCATGCATTATTCTTTCCATGTTTTGTCTGGAAAAATAAGGCACCCCCCCCAAAAAAAAAAAGGTGGGAGTGGTGCGGGTGGTGATCCATCTATGAATTGTAAATGGATGCTGCTTATGCACTCTCTGCCAGTCACTCTCTTTGGTGTTGACACTTTAAAAGACACCAAAAGTCTAGTCTTGTTCCTAGATACATGTCATCCTAGAGATGATAGATAAAAAAATGTACCAGATCCACAGGTAGGGTGGCCTTTTCAACAGGGAGGCATACTGCAATTATATCTTTTTTTAAAAATTATCTATGTCTGTGTATGTGAATAGCCTAAATTAATGTAGCTGCTTTTTCTCTAGATTTGTCAAGATTTTAATTAAAATGCTTTGAATATATATTCTATTTTTTGAGCACCTGCAACATATTTTCACTTTCAAAGATCCAAAAGTTTCAAGTTATGGCTATCTTTGTGTCCATAGGAAGAAAGGAAACAGTGAGCTTCCCACACCCAACAAAGAAACTCTTTTTCTTTTCCCTAATTCATTATTTCTCAGTTTGTTCAATTTCAAAGTTAGTAGGTGAAATATATCAATACTTTATGTCCGGAGTTTGGTGAAAATACAATTAAAATATTATTGATGCTTTAAGCAGAATCATACCTGAACTCAAGCAAAGCTGCTGGATGAAGAAGCTACCCCATTTTTGAGACTCTGGAATTTAACTCAATCATTGATGGTACATCTGGCTAAACAAAACACAAAATCCAGCTACCTAGGCTGCACTTATCCTGATTGAGGAAATATTTTTAATACATGGCTTTATTTCCAGAAAACAAAACAAAAAAATCAAACCCAAACTGGAAAGATATATAAAGCAAAAATCAACCTTGACTTTTGATAAAAATTTGGATTTTTAAGCTATAACAGGAAGATGAAATTTCTATATTATGGCATAATAGAGAAGGAGAGATAAGATACATACTTAAAATTCCTTTCACTCACTGAGTCAAAATACACTAACCTAAGTCAAAAACTGTAAAATATTTTTGTTTACTGGAGCTTTTTCACTACTGATAATTTAATTTATACCTCAAACCCTACCTCAAATGAAAAAAAAAACCCTGACAATTGTCATGGGTTGGCACTGGCCAGATGTTAATGCACCCATGAATATATGTTTTTTCTCTAACAACTCCTGTGGGATGTGATCAGGAACAGAGCAGAGCAGGCTTAAACCTTGAAAACAAAAAAAAACCCACCAAAACTTTATTAATTACATAAGAACAGGGACAGAGATACTCTTAAACACACACAGAGACAGAAATAAAAACTTAGAACATTTCTTCTCCCAGTTTCTACCTCCCCACCCATCACTCTTCACCGACCAACCCTTGGGTTTTAAATCAAACAATCACCACTCAAAAAAACCTAATCTTCAATTCAGCAAGGGAGAGAGGAGTCTCTCTTGCACTACAGACTGTTCTTCAGAAAACACAGGTCCACCCCTTATGTGTTTCCATGTCACCCATAGCACCGCCCGGAGAAGTCTGCTAAGGTGACACTCTCTTTTTCCTATGTCCAGCGCTCTCACCGCTGTCTCATAGGCCAAAACTACATACAGGGCTTTTTAAGGATGCTGCATGCCGAGCTCTCCCCTTTTCACCCAGGGGCCGGGGTTCCAGGAGCAGGTCTGCCCTGAGGGCAGAGGGCACCACCTCACCCTCCCCCTCTTTTCTCTGCTCGCTCCAACTCTTCAAGTGCCAGTCACTGTAGCAAAAGCAAGGGGCAGCTGCATCCACCCAAAAAATGCAGTTTATGTTCAAAAGAGACTCAAGTTCAGTCCATGGCTGACATTATGCAAGAAAAGTCCAGCTCCAAGGCTACTCCTCTCATTCTTCCATCGAGTTCCTTCCAGTCGTGCTTTATCATCTCGGTCCCAGGCCGCTTCCCTCTCTCCGAAAACCACCAGTCATGAGAATCAATGTCTAAGAAAAGTTTCTTTCTGCCAAGCAAGGGTTAACAGTTTCTATCTCCCAGCAGGGTGCTGCAGGCTCAGGCACTCCCAGGCTCCGCAAACCCCCAGGTGGCTCGGCACTTTCTCCCGGAGTTTGGGGGGGAGGAGGGGGTGAGCACACACAGAAGGCACTTCCACAGTTTTCTACCCCTCCATCCTGGACAGGGCAGCTCAGTTCCAGTCCTGTCCCTTCTCTTCTCCCCCCCCCGGGGGCTCCGGCTTACCTGAGCCGACCACGTGTTTCCCCTCCCCCACCCAGCCTCGTGGCCGGGCGGGGGGCGGGGGGGAAGGAGACTGGAGACATCTCTCTGCTGAAACCAGGATCTGAAAAGAGGCCGAGCCTCCCAGACTCCTGCTTTTAACTCTTTGTGTCCTCAGAGGCGTGTCCAAACCTCCGAGTGACCAATCCAGGTGTCAACAGAAAAGCTGATCATTGATGGGACTGCCCACATCCCCCTGGAAAAATTCACCTCCCCCCCCCAACCACGACACAATCTACAGTTATTATAAGTCCAGATGACAACGTCTCAATCCTCTCACTTTTAAGGGTTGCTTTTATATTTCTTGTCATCATCTCTATTTCATACAATTGTGAGAAAAAAATAAAATCTCTGTCATTAGTAAATGGTGTGAGAATGCTGTCTGGTTACAAAAGTAGATTCCCTGTGTCTCTTGTGAAGAGCAAGGTGATGTTTTGGTGGCAGCTGAGACTTTTTGATTTGCCGCACTAATATCAACATCAACAAAAAAATCAACATTTTTTAATTGTGTATTTGAATGCATATATAGTTGAATGTGGTAGCAGGCAAAAAATCTAAACATGGCCTGAACTATAAGAAGTGTTGCACTCCTTATGTATTAATATTCAAATGTAGTTCCAAACCTAAATTTAGAAAAAATCTCTTGCCTTATCTCAGTTTTTGTTGCTCCTTTCTATTTTATGTGTAATTTCATTACACTGCTATGTTAATTTGTTAAACTGGTTTATTGTAGTGTAAGTACCATCATGCCCCCATTCCTAATTGTCAGAAGTGGTTGTGATGTCTTAATTTAATATGTATTATTGCTGTATTATCTCAGGTATGTCAGGATTTGATTAATGCATTGAATTCTTAGCTAGATAACTCACTGAGTCATAGGCCGTAGTTGTCATTTTCCATGAGCACAGCAAATACTGGCTGTCACCCAACATAAAATTCTGGTAGGCTTCCACAGTTCTTATTTCTTCTCGCTCTGTTTGCTGACACAAGTGTTGTCTTCTTTGTCCAGATGTCTCTTTACGGAGTTTCGTTCAGTCATTGAGACAGAAACTTCCAGCAACTTTTACTACTGAATATGCTTTACTTTCCCTCCTCTGACCTGCTTAAAACCCTCTCCTCAACATAGCCTATTCCTACAGCTTTTTCCTCCTTTTTTATTCACTTCTAGTTTCTCACATACACATTTATTTTCATTAAAAACTAAACTTATTAAGTATAATAATCAAAACATAACCTTTCCCATCTTCATTTGTCACTTCTTTGCTTAATAGATTTTCCCCTTTTTTCCTCTTCATATTTATATATCTGCTATTCTTAATTACTATTTTCATCAAATTTGAAAGTGATAAATATAGATCTTCAGTATTCTTTTAGCTGTCATTAATCTCCATAACCTACAGTTTATAAATTGTGCGTAATTTTCACAGTGTTGGAATTTGTTACCTTCAACTCACTTCTGTGTAGAATGTCAAGACACATTACAGTCATAAGAAAAAGTTTTGACTGCCGGGACCTGCTATTTGCCTTTCATAACCCCTCTTGCAAACCTCTAAAACCTTTCCTCACACTTCTCACTTTGTTTTCACGCAAAATACTTTCACACCTATAGATCCTAGTGCTTATTTCTCTACTTTTGGGTTATGTTCTCCACTTTCCTCCCCCAGATTCTTTTTGCTGGGGATACTTGTTTCTAAATTCTTTCAACTTTGTGTTACCTAAATTTAGTTTTGGAGTTTTGGTTCAACTTAATGTCTATTTACACTTGAGCAGTTTATAACTATACTGTATTTCTGGTTTTAGTAAATATTTGCCTGCGATCTGAAACAATGCTCAGACACATCCCATCCTACAGCTGACCACCAAATTAAACAACAGATCAGAACTGGGCATGAAATGAACTGAGATATCATCATGTCTGCAATTAGTGGTAGGAGAAGTGTGTAAGTTTAAATATGATTACTGCCACCTGAGAAGAGCTGGTGTTTCAAAATAAAACACACTTTATTCTGTCCAGACACACCTTAAACAATATATATATATATATATATATATATATAATATATGTCTATTATCTCTCAGTGCATTTTCTCTGAACTATACAGTTCTAAATTTCTTAGTCCATTTCAATTGTTCTTTCCATTTATCATCCCACTTACCATATGCTGAATTTTCTCCATCCTGCCTAACTGACACGAGCTATACAAAATGGATTTTTCTTATTCGCTACCAAAGCATTCTGTACAGCAAGGGCAATTTCTGCATCTGTAGAGATCTGGAGTAGCACAGAATGAAATGGAATGGCTCCAAATTTTTAACATTATGTGTCATAGAGGATTTTGTGCCTCAGCAACAGTAGATGTTTCTTCATTTAATCTTATGAGCCCATATCTAGAGAAATTGTTTTTGTGTGGTGTAGCAAGCTTATTAGCTGAATTATAACTTAAAGCACAGAACTCCATGTATGCTGATCCCTCTTGTTTCACTTTAACTCTGGTAGAGATGTACTTCCTGTATTACCAGATTTATACTGAAAGAGTAGAAGGTTACTGTGAGCAACTGGTATTTCTAAATTATTTTCTTAGATTCAAATCTGATTTGTCTGAATTTAAAAGCTTTTTCTCAGGTTTAAGATCTAGATTTTTCTTTCACTCTACCATTCAGTTGGAGGTAATCATAATTGAACATTTGGAAACATGGCTGAAAAACCTGTTTTATACTCATTTTTTGCAATTTACTGTCACTTTCAAATTTACTTCATATAAAAAGAACAACGCCAAAATGAACTCAAATTTCAAAGCACTTTTCCACCAAGACAATCAAATAGCAAAGCACGTCAAAATAGGTTCAGAGAATGAATAATTGCAAAACTGTGAACACTCCTGACAATATTCAATCTGTTCTTTACAAAAATAAAGTATCCTTAAATCAAAGAAAGGTTTAGCTTCAAAAATAGTGGTTTATTTTTCTTCAGAAACAAACATTGCTACACACTACATATAAGCAAAGATCAGAGCAACTTTGAAACATTTAAACAATACACGTGACACATAGAATTTTAAAAACAATGGTTTACAATGGCTGTTATTTTTTTCTGAACTCACCCAATATCATATGGCATTTTAGTTTTCCATCTGTCACTAAATGGAATGACTGTGACTGATGTGTGATATGACACTTAGCAAACCTGTCATGCAACACCTGATTCAATACCATAATGTCAACTATTAGTTGTTCTGTCAAAAAATATCCCATAGTTAAATTTCTTAAAGGGTCTGATGAATATTACAGAAACCTATTTGTCCTGAAGTAGAATTGATTCATCCTTTATGTAAAGTGACCAGTTGAAAAGCAACAGAAATGAGGTGTTCTCAAAATGCCATGTTTCTTAACAAAAAAAAATTAAAAATTAAAACTCAAAAGGACAAAATTATTGTATGAAAGGTTGCAATAGAATTTTTTTAGCAAATCCCACTCCTTTGTACTATGCCTTTTAAAAGTAGTTCCCTTCTTTCTCTTGTGCTCTCAGTCAAGCAAATTTGATGACATTTTGGGTTACAGCAAAACTTCCCTCCAGCATAAAATCTTAATTCCATTGTCCCAGGGTGCATCTGATTTCCCTCATCTTTTTCTATATTTTTTCTTGTTTCTACATGTGCATTAATTTTTCAAGGAACCATTTCATGCTTTGCTTTTATTAGGCACTGAACACTACACTGTCGATGTTTTAAAAGATATTTCAGAGGTTACATATTCCCATCAAAACCAAGGAGCTAAGTACCAGAATGTCTTTGAAAGCAGGATCATTTAAATAATTTCTGTGCAGATTATTGAGATCCAAGATAAACCAAATGAAACATATATCACATGACACAGTGTTTGTTGGTGTTTGGCACAGCAATGCCCCAAGATCAGAGATCAGTTCAAACTAAAGTTAAATGGCAGTGGATAAAACAAATTCTGCATCTAAAGCAGTGTAACATGAGGCTCACGGTTCAGGTTTTCCTCAGACTTTATCTGATTTGAAAAAGGAGGAGAGGTCATATAAATTCCTCACAGTTAATCAGGAAAATTTTCAGGATTGGAATAGCTTGTTCAACAAGGACTTAGGAAGTGATCTCTAAAACTACAGACTCATAATTGTATTTTATTTAGAAAAGGAGAATTAAAACTGTGGAAGGGAAAAAACAATAGTGGAAAACTTAATAAGTAAAGAGAGAATTCAACATGGCAAAAGAAGCCATATATCACTCATCCTTTTGTGTTCTTTGATATTGTTGTATTTTGCAAGTCTTTTGGCAAGGACTTTTAATTTCTAAAAGTATTGAGACTATCACTAAAACAAAAATGTAATAGAGCACTATAAAGTCACAAATTGTTTGTGAAATGTGCAGACATAATGATAATTTTCTATTTCTCACAGATTGAAAATGAGGGACTTTTCCATGAAATTATCAGACAGCTGGTATAAAACAGTAAGAAGAAATACATATTTATTTATTTGTTTGTTTACTTCCTTAGATATTTCTTTTTCCTAGTACACAGCTCAACTGTGGTACTCCTTGATTAGGTCACAGCTCATAAAAGCTAAGCAATGGAAATAAACATCACCAACCCAAGGATGTGGATGTCCCTAAAACTCATACCTACAGCACTTGAGAGTATATATCATCGGAAATATCACTAAAGATTCCAGAATACCTCAATATTTCTTCCTCAGCAACAATTTGTGGGTAATATCAGAATATAAACCAAAACTGGATTTATAGTTGGGCACTGTCTGTCTGATTTATGTTCTTATCTTACTATCCAAACCATTGAAAGATAGATATTTTTGAAATATTTATATATGTATTACAGAGTAAATACTAACTTGCAAATGAAATACTATAGAGCATGTTTTGAATTATGTACAGCAAAATCTATGTCTGCTGTTTTGTCTGCTTTTTAAGAATTGTGTTGCTTAAACCAGGGTTTTATGAAATGCACATTAGCTTTTTGAATTCTGATTAATTTAGATATAATCTGAGAATAAAATATCTTAATTCAAGGTGGTTTAATCTGATCTAGAAACCCATCCTCTAGGATAAATGTTTGATATCTTCCTGCGGAGAGTCCACAAATGATTTGATAGAATTTCACTGTTGCTTTTATCCATTTTCATCCTTGTTCTCTTTCCTGCTTTGCAGCAAATAAAACCTATGTAAGAGAAATAGAACAAGGGTTAGCTTTACTTGTAGCCTGTGCCTGTGAATGTGAATAAATGTGTGTATCTAGTCTCAGGAGAACAGACAATACTTGCAGGAAACAAGTTGATTACCTGTGGCTCAGTGGTGAAGGTTTTGTTTTGATCCAGTGAAGCTAGAAACTAATTCTAAGCCTCTAAGAAGTCCAGTAAAATTTATCAGGAACATTTCAGCCTACAGGATCCACTTTTAGAAGAGTCTTGGTTTTCCAGTGTTTTAGGTGCCTTTCTCTTTTACCTTCTCTACTTCCAAAGATTTCACTTGCTTTTCTCTTACTATTTCCTTTAGTCTTACCCAACATGCTTTCTCATGCAAAATAAGCAATTCTTTGCAGAATTGTCTTGAAAAATATACCTTCTGAACCAAAACCAAAGTAGTTTCACCAGTATAGGTTGTCATCCCCCAAGACTGCACAAATCTTCTATAACGTATACTAATGTTTTAATTTAGAAAGGAGTAAATAAATGGCAATGATTCTGAAGCTTTCTTTTGTGACAGTTTACAGAGAAAGGGCTGCCTTATGTGAAGCAAAGTTTTATGGCAATTTCTGTGATTTTTTTTCATTTTAATACACCTAACTCAAATTTCATGTTTTGAACTTCTGCCTCCTGTACATTTACATGAAACGAAAGCGTTTTAAAAATAATTCTGCCTATGCTATCAGGAAAGCAAATATTTAAGCATTGTAGCCCCCTTGATGTGTTAACATTTTTATATATTCTCCCTTTTATTGCTGTAAAATATTATATTTTTAATGCACAAAGTACCTTGTTAAATCAGAATATCAGCAATTATTAGAGCAAGTTTTAACATGTTCATTGCCTGTCGTTTAATTTCTTGATTTTGTTTGATTTTTTTTTTCCACAAAATAATTAGCCTACTAATCATGTAGTTACTGTCAAGGCATGCATTGTACAGATCCTCACCATTATGTAAACATAGTGTTAGTGAACACTGTAACATTTTAAGATGTTTGCAATCTGACCTACTGAAAAAAAATATTCTTGATATTTGTAGTTTCCTTTAAAAATCTCTGCTCAATTTTCCTGGCTCCATAATATTGCTACAAAATTTTTGCTGGAGCATAAGTCTCAACTGAAACTAAAATTTTCTTCTAAACTGAAACACAGGATTTTATGAACAGTCTTTTGCAGCCCAAGATCTGGGAAGACTTTCAACACAATATTTTTGTATAGTCAAATCAGGGTATTTCCCTTCAAGTTTTTTAAGTTGGGATCAATATATATGAAAAAATATCTTAAAATTAAGTATATTAACTGGAATTCAAATTCTTTTTTTTTTGGCTGAAAGGCTCATTTATTTACACATTTGTCAGAGAAGTAATTAACTGGTACACTAATATTTTGTCTTAGTAATTCTTTATTAGTGTAGTGTTTGTTTTCTGAAATATTTCTGGTTTTATTTGTTCAATATTTCTTATCCTAGAGGATTTATTTGCAAACATTTTTTTCTTCCCTTTATTTGTTTTTAAATATTAGGGAAACACATTCTTGCAAATTCACAGTAGATATAAACCACATTTAAGAATGGCTGAGAATAGGCAGTATACGGTAAATCCTACCAAACACAATTTGATATGATTTCTAGATGTCTTTGACTCTTATTTTTGGGGAAAAACAAAACAAAACAAAGAAATGCCAAGCCCCCAAAACAAAGGCCATTAAAAAAACCCTAAATCTCGAATGAAAAAGTGCAATTCAATGCTCCGTTCACACCAGGCCAAGTGGGAAGAGGCCCGGTGAATGCAAAAAGAATGCCTAGGCCTAAAGAGAGAATGTGAATTCTTCAATTCATGTGTGCTCTCTTGACAGATGAAAGACTGAAATCAAAGGTTCTCCAGAGAACTTCAACCATTCCTTCCCAGTTGGATCAGAAGGGGCATGAGAAAATGTGTATGTAAAAGTGACTAATAGAAAGTCCTGGAAGTAAACAAACCCATACATCAAATTATATTATATAAAAATATGCATATACATAAATTACTTGGAATATATGATATTTCTAAACTTCCTTATGATTTCCACATCCTCTTCTGTTACTTTTTTAAGTCAGAAAATCCACTTCTTTACTTCTCAATGTTATATATTAATTTGATTTAATAATCTAAATTAATTGATTCATGATATAATTCTGGACTTGTTGAGAAAAAGCTTTTACAAATGTAATTGTCCTTATTGTGCAGCACTGAAAAAAATCACAGTATTGTAGTCAGTCAGTTTTATATGTTTATAATTTCTTTCTATTAGCATGATATTTCTTTTTATGATGAACTGTGTTACTACTACTAATGGGAAAAAAAATCCACATCAAAACTTCTGCATAAGGAAATATTCAAAAGTTTTTATAAAAACTGTGAAGTATAATAAAGAAGGTTATATTGTGCCCCGCATAAAAAGAAATACAATAATCTCTGAAGAAAACCCAATATAATTTTCTAACTGGGCATCTTTGACATAATGTCAGAATCCAAAATGGACATGCTATAATCTGGACAGTTCTAATTACCTTTTAGATGGTTTTGCCTGGTATTGATTGCTGTGCATATTTCTCAACAGATAATAGTGATTTAAAAGGATAATTCCTGATTAGGCCTGTGAAATATTTGTCTTCACACTTATTACCCTAGTTCTTATAATTAAATGACATGATGCTGAATTTGCATGCCAACTTACATCAATAGAAAGCATAAAATAGGTATTTACAGAAAGCAACTCTATATTCATAGCTGTGATATGAAGATAACAAAGGACAAGGGATCCTCATGAATCCTCTTTGGTGCAGTCAGTGTAGATTTGGGATCTGGGCAGGCAAAACTGTGTACCTTTGGGGATTTTTAAAAATATTTATTATTTTTTTATTATTATTTTTATTTCATGCTTATATTATGGATTGCCAAATGGAGGGAGCCCTTTTGCCCATGTAGATTGATGACTAGAAAAGAGAATACAATTAGAGACTTAGTTTTACTGAAGGGCATAGGATAGCAGGATAGTTCAAGGGTCTCTGCTGTGTTTGCCAGACCCAAATATAAGATAGGTATAAAAGATTTATTATGGTGGCTAAGTAACTAATTATGATCATGTCTAAACAGATTTGTCAAGGGGTTAATAAAATTTTGAGCAGAATTACTCTGTTCTGTTATGTAAGTAGTCTAAACAATTTTGCCCTTTTTTTCCTATATGCCTATCTCAGGTTCAATATGGATTCTTGTCTCCATGGTATCTTCATTCTTTTCCCAAAAATGAAACAAAAGTGTTTCTGAATTATCAAAAAGCAAGTAGCAAAACAAACAAGTATAAATTCTGGCATATAAAAGGAAAATCTAGCAGAAGAGACAGAGAGAACATATTTTTCCTCTCCTGTGTCATGATAATAGAATGTTTTTATGCATTTATAATTTTTTCCCCAAACTGGTTAGATTGATCAAAAATCATGCCATAATTGATGTTAATGTAAGCATTAATGTAAGCATTCCAGTTTTTTATTTATCAGGTCTGCCTTGTAAGGCCTTCCTTTTTATGTTTCGACTTTAATAGAAACCTTGGAGAAATGAATAAACAAAATCTGAAAAAGAGCAAACTGGTTTTCTGTTGTTTGTCGCAAGGATACAGGAAAGCTTATTTCAACACCTTGAAATGTTTATTCAGTGAAGACTGAGACTCCACACCATTTAAAGAGAAGTCTAAGTGTCCTATTCATTTTCTCATGAATAGGGAGGTATTTCCAATTCTGACATAAAAGATAACAGCGCAATTAAAAACCACTGCACACCTTTTATTTTACCACCTAAATGAATTATGGCCACCTGGTGCTTGTCAGATCCAGCATCAGAGTAGGTCCTTCTAGAAACCAATACTCAGAGACTGTTAGAAGAGACAGTAGGACAGAGTGGAATGCCTTTCCTAGAATTTTCTCTTGTCTGCTGAAATCACACATTTTTGTAGTGAAATGAGGGGAGATGGAAATCATACAAGTTTGAATGACTGTGGTACTTTTTATGCTGTAATACTAATGGGAAAAAAACCCTACTCCTTTATCCATAGCCAGTGGAAAAATATGCATGATTCTTGTCCTGCTTTAGTGTTTCACTCTAAAACTCTTGGTCGGTATCAGAGAATTAACTCAGAACTCTATGTGTTCATTTAATGTGAAGACAGGAATTTCACAGACACAAAGAAGTCCATGTGCACTCTACAGAGCATATGCAGGGAATTCAGAATGTTCCGAACATATCACATTTGCTACCTCTTCCATGATCACCTGGACAATGTATGAGCTAATCTCAGCATCCCTGCACAGAGTGTTGTTTTGCAGCTCATCTGATGCATCCTAGGTATGTTAATCTCTTGCATAGTCATCATATTAATAATGTAATTAGTATAAGAAATGTATAAAATCTTTAAGTCAAATTCAAACATCTTCCAGATCCACCAAGTCAAGATTTCTTTGTTTGTGAAAGAAAAACATGCCAATGTTAGAACAGCGTAATCTTATTGCTATTATCATTCTAATGTCAACCACAGCTACACGTGACCAGGACAACATGTCCTGGCATGCCAAAGTTTCTTAGATAGTGCAAAATAGACATTATCATCAGTTTTGGAATTAAAAATATGACTAAGTCAAGTGACTATGGATCAAGAAAAATTGCGATTCTCCTTGATGTCTGTAAATTGTCTCCAGTATGTTTGTAAATTTAATCAAATATGTAACCTCAGACATGACAGAATTATGTCATTGTGATGGTCTCTTTAGAGCAGAACCTTCTATATCTTTTGGGGGAATTGATAAAGAAAACACAAAATTACTATTTCCCTTTCTAATAAATCTTTCATGCTCTGAAAGTTTTAGGTAAAAGGTTCTATTTTATTTCTGTATTTATTTCTGAACTTGGAGAAGGCACTTGTCATAGCCTTGGACATTGATCAGAGAGAGCTAAGAAAGTTGACATCATGGTGAAATTAAATTCCTTGCCATTTCTTGACAGAAGGTGACATGCAAGCAAATATGTCTTTTTCCAGTTTACCTGATGAAATTTATCTGGACATTCTAAGGATCCAGCTCCAAGGAAAGTCCAAATTCAAGCTGCTTCAGTAAAAAGAAAAAGCTGAAGGTAAGTCATGAGTAATTACAAGATGTTCTGTATTGCCATTTAAGTATTTTCCATCAGCTGATTTTATTCAACTGAGATGTTTTTGTGCTGAATCTTTTGTAACAAAGGATAAAATGTGTTCAGATGTTGAGGTTGTTGACAATTGACACAATATCCAGGAGATTTTATTAATTTCCGTTACTATTCTTGAACCCTGTAAAGTTTAGAGATATTATGTCCTCTAACCCTAAACTGATCTATATGACTGAAAAAATGGCTTACAATGAATCAAATTTTTTTGGTTGTATAAATTAGATATGACTATTCTCCTTGGAAAGTAGAGGGTACGAATTATGTCTCCTCATGGGTAAGAACATAGGAGGTATGTGTGTCAAGTTGTTTCACCAGTGCCTATCATGTCACTAATCTTCAGTCTGTAAGTATTATTTTTAAGGGGAGGGTTAAAGTTGGAAGGTTATTAAGAAGCAGAAAGTTATACCATGTCAACTAAGCAACCTGTTTCATGCAGTTAAACAGTCACTTAATTTTTTATATTATTGGCAACAGCTTTTGCTCAGTTCCATACCTCAGCTGACTTAAATGTAAATTGCTGTGCTTTAATAACTGGCTTACTGCCATCTATGTTAAGAAATATGCCACCATTATACTTAACATTCATTTCAGGGGAAGTACTTGTACATACTAGATACTATCAGCCTTATAATAACTCATTCTCAGTAAATCTTAATAGTAATTACACTCTCTGAATACTTTATTGAAAACCAAGATAGTGTGATTGAGACTGGGCCAGCCATCAGCAAATGCTATCAACACCTAGTATAGGGAAGACATTTTTCAGTCTTTCCTAAAATGTGTATCTATCATATGAGATCAGAAATAAAATCTGGTGCAAGAATAAATGTAAAGTTCACGAATATTTGCTTGCTTCACTGTTTACAGAAAATGTCTACTAAAGGGACTTTTCTAAAATGATGTCTCAGCAAATGACTTTTGCTTGCTAAATTCCTCCCCTGCAAAATCAAGGTGTGACAGCATACACAGTCTTAATTACAATTCACCTATGCACGATATTAGCTTCAGTTCACCTTCACTGAAAGGGGATATGTAAGGGACTATGTAAGGAATATTTGTATGTTTGACACTGGAGGGGTCGTTGGCTCAAAACGCTTCAGGTGAGTGTGTGTGGGGCGAGGGGAAGGTTGGTCCTTGCCTGGTGAAGGGATGCCCTGCCCTGTCCATCCCACAGCCAGTATCCCAGCGTGGCAGTGGCTGCAAACCCTGGCGCAGCAGGGCTGATGCCCCACACCTGCCCCTGCCGCCTCTCACTCAGCTCTTGAGTGGCCAAATGGCCTGAAGTCCCACCTGGGGAAGGCCAAGGGATATTTAAAGTGGAACATGTGACAACCACATGCATTGAATCTACCCTCACTTGGAATCTCTACCTGCTGAACAGAGCTGGAACCAGGGCTAGTAGCAATGTTTCTCCTTTTCTATATATTTTCTCTCTTTGTCCTCTTCTAATGCCCTCATCTTGGAATATCTGGGTAACTTAAAATCAAACAGTCTTAGAGTTTGCTGAGCTGAATGGGTTAAGTTAATGCTTTGAGAAATGTTTTATGCTGATTGAATGCTGCTCTAAATTTTGTCACAGTTCTCTGATTTTCTGAAGTTTACAGTAAAGTTTTTGTTGTTTTTTTGTTTTGATTGTTGAGAATATCTCATTTGTATTTCTGCCGTGTGTCTAACTCAGCGTACATGAACAATCATAAGTCCTTTTAAGTGTCTCATCAAGTGACATTTTGGGCCCTAGCAGTAGGCCTTGTTCACTTGCAGTTCATTCTGATCTGCAACCTGCTAGGAGACTTGCTGCACCAAATTAAGTAGAAATCTTATTTAAACCATTTACTTCATAACCTCACTGTGCAACTTATACCAGTCACTCTCAAATTAAAAAAAAAAAAAAAGAATTTTCTGATGTTCAGACAGAAACTTCTGTGTTGTGTATTGACCCCTGAGCCAGTACTGACTCATGAAATACACAACTAGTTACTGGTCTTGCACTAGAAATGATGCCAAAGATCATCTTGTTCCTCTGGGCACAACTGTTCAGTCCCATTTTAATTCACTTCACTACTGCTCACCCACCCCATAGTTCAACATCTTACCTGTGATAAATGTATGGTATGTTAAGTTTGCTTAAGTGTTCTTAAATATTTACACTACCTGGGGTCAGTCTGCTGCAAAACCACACAGGCAAACATCTAAGCAGTAAAGCATTGTGGGGCTTTCATCTGGGGTCTCTGTCCTCTTGCTTGACTGCTTCACTTAAGCTCAGGCCCTTGCTCTATGTCCTTGTGCGCCCAGCACTGTACCCACAGCTGTGGCATCACAGACCTGGCCTCCTGGCCTCCTTGGGTTGGAGTGTGATCTCACACTGGCATTCTCACCATGGACATGATAAATGTTTTCTGACTTACTGGTCCCTGAGTCTTCTCTTCATAAACACTTCTCTTTAGCAGCCCCTTTCAAGATTTGTAAAGCTATTGTGAACAAAATCATAAAAAGAGAATTGATGATGCACTGGGCTTGTGTCCTTTAATAAATTTTGGCTAGATGTTTGAGCATTCAAGTAGTGCTTTTACAATTCTCTATGGAAACAATTCCAGCAGAGTGGCCATTCATGAAAAGGGACAATATTTCCAAACCTTCAGATGTCTAGTTTAATTGATCAGGTTTTTGAAAAGTGTAGGTGAAGAGACATCCAGCACAGTCCCCGCATATAACCACATAATACTATGACAGATCTGAAATTCAGATCTTTTATTAAGGTGTCATTTAAAGTAGAATGCCTGGTTTGCTTGAGTCAGCAGCAAATATTTTCTGCCTGGCACTAAAGTCATACTGCCCTTCTCAATCGAAAATTACCCAGCAACACTTCCTGATAAAATAAAATTTACCTGGCATTTTATTGCAAGGAAGAGCAGCTGTTTTGAGAGTGAATATTCTAAATAAGATACAAGAAGGTCGTTGTGATTTCCTCCATTTTACTGAAAGAAAAACCTGAAGCAGAAAATGACAAATAGTTTGCCCAAGGTTATCTGGCAGTTGCAGATCTACAAAAAAAAAAAAAAAAAGCTTAGGCCTTCTTAATCTTAGAAAAGGTGAGGACAAGATTGGTTTTCTCATGGAATGTCCTGCACCTTCATTGGAACTATTTCTGAAATAAATGAGAAAAAAAGAGTATTTTTTAGAAATTAGGCAGCAATTTCGCACCCCCCCCCCCCGTAAATATTCTTTGTATTTCTGAGTACTCAGTAATTATTTTTTTCCCCTCAGGCATTCTTTTCTGAAAAAAAAAAAAGTTGACTATAGTTAAAATATTTTTCCATTTGACATGCTATCTTTGAGAGGAATAGGTGGCATTTGTGACATTTTTACAAAAAGCTCTTCTTATTTATATAGACATTACAGTGACAGTGTCTGAAATAGGATTTTACCACTTCTCTTGTATTTAGAAGATCAAATTATAGTGAGTTATAATTTGACATATACTTCATTGTAATCTGATTTAAATCCAATTTTAATCAAGCCTTTATTACTAAAAACATTTTCTTTACTCATGATAATCTATAGAAGATTGCTGCAGAAGCTGTGAAATTATTTTTACTGATGTCCTTTAGTACTTGAAAAAGTACTTTAGTACTTGAAAAAGTATTTGTTTTGGAACTGCTGAAGAAAATACTTAAATCCATTGTCTGGAAAGTGGTATTTTGGGGGCTTTATATAAACTTTTGGGCTTATTTTTTGATCTGAAGTAAAATTATTTATTTTCCTGTCTGAGTCTCTTTCTACATCTCCCATAATAACCATCTGTTCTGGTTTCTTTCCCTGATCTAATCTCCTTTCTCATATACTTTATTTTTTCTACCACAATGATAAGCTTTTCTGTGCAGTAGTCAACTGAAATGTGAATTTCTTCAGCCTTATATCAAGGACCACAAAATTTCCATTCTTCCAGGCTTCACATTTTCATGACATTAAAGTCCAGTACCACAAAAGGAGCTGTGAAGAGTGTAAGATTTGATCATCTGAAGGTGCTTGGAGGTATAGTTTTGAAATCATGCTTAGGATTCTTGCAGGAGAATGGCTTATGAACCTGAGGTAGTTTCAAGCAAAAATTTGTGCATATGCACTACACCACACAGAAATAGAAAACTTGATGCTGTTGGGAAGCATAAGATTGACATATTAGTTTATTAAATATTATTAAATAATTCAATGTCTTGCATGTGTAGATCTTTGATAAAGATGCCTGATTCACTGGCCTTGCACTGAAGTGTTTCTGCCTGCACAGATAGTATTTGTATTTGGGATTATTGCATGGCAATTCCAGTTGGAAAAAATGGGAGCTAAATACACAGAGGACTTAAATTACTAACGGAAGAAATCTGCTTGCAATCCTCAAAGTTTTGGATAGCATCAGCTTTTAACTGCCTTCTCAAAATATGTGTCAAGTTCCTAATGAGATAGAACTTCCTAGGTCTGAATAAACTATATATTGGGATCAGCTCACACTGCTTGCTTTGGGTTTTAAGTTTCTCTGACATATTTTTATTTTCTTCACATGTATCTCTATACTCTCTAAGCAAGAAATTTGCAAAATCCTACTTTCTTCAACAGTGTCTGCCCAATCTACTGGTAGGACACTTCTCAGATCACTGAAGTCTCCAGGCTTCTTTGATCATGCAGTTTCTAAGATAAATACTACACAAAAGCTTGCTCACCCTTTTTATTAGAGCTCCCAAATCAGAGTATTACTTTTTTTTTTTCTCCAAAGTCCTTTGTGTATCTGTGATTGTGTCTCCAAAACACTGAAAGTAGGATTATCAGTCAACAAGACAATTTGGTTAGAGGTAAAATAATAAAATAAGACACAGTGAAAATATTAGAGACACATAATGATCTTATTGTAAGGGCTAGTGAAGGATAAAAGATGCACTTTGAGTGCCAGCAGAGAATTAGGGGAAAATGCATTAGGTTAACAATATTAGTCAATATTTCATTGATACACCTCAATTACAAACTGAAATTTGCTATGCAAATAATTACAAAGCATATAAGAAAAGGAATCCCAAACCAGGAAACAGTGAACAAGCAACTTTGTAAAATAAACTAATTAATATGCCTTATTTCACTGTGATTTCAATAACAATGAGGTCCTTTTGTTCCTTTCAAGCAGCCTAACTTCAGGACCTTAGAGAATTGACTCTGGAGAGGTTCTAATGAGAGCTGTACTGTACATCAGTATTATGAGTTAATTGAGCAGTTAGTGGGAGATGTACAATAGTAGGCATAAGTTTTGTTTCTGGATTAATGTGCAATGTGTGTACTGTTACTGACAGAAATATAGGCAATTTTTCATGGTGATTAGGCTTTAAAGCCATTTAACTAGTCATTGAAAGGTGAAACAGAAAGATCTATTTAGACCTCAATTTTTTTTATTAACAGGGAAAAATAAACAGACATTTTCCCATCAATAGTGTATTTGGAATTTTTCACTCCATATAGATTTTAAAGGGCCCTGAGAAAAAATGAGATCACTTGTGATGATCTCTAGTTTACCTCAAGCCTGACCAAATCATGCTTAAATGATTCTTCTATAAGACTTACAGTTAATATATTGCTGGTCTCTTTATTAATATAGAGCTTTCAGATGATGACACAGAAACAGTAAAAGCCTGCAACTTTTCCACATCTGTGTGAGACCTGTGATAGCGGGATGTTTTCATTTACTTCAGTTTTCTGTTTTAACCATAGGATAAAAGGTATTATGAAAAATAAAAATGAAAATGTAATACAACAACACTGTTTTACTTGTTTGGTTTAAAGGTCTTGTTTACTTTTCATTAAGTTGAGCAGCTAAAGGAAAAGAAAGGAAAAAGATATTGCTCATGTTAAGGTTTTACAATTACTATCAGTGATACTGTTTTCTTGCTTAGGATCAAATTAATGTGAAGGGCCACGTAAATTTCCATTGAGGCTGATAGAAAATTCTCTAAGAATTCAACTAAAATAAAACGTAAATATTCATGGAGTGGGAAGTGTTACATTGCTGATATGGATCATGCCATGGTAAGCATTCATCAGAGCTTTATATTTCCAAGACTACAGACAGCTTTTAAAGATGTGAGATAAATATCATTTTGGCTTCTTGGCTTTTCATTTTTATTTTGTTTCCTTTTGAATGATTTATAGCTGTTGTGCCAGTCTATCCACAAAACTACCTTTACTGAATCATTCACTTAACTGTAAAGTGTTCACAGAATCAGACTTACATTAGCAAAATGCTCTTATTTCCAATTGCTTGATGTGATGAAGTCATTTATTCAACCCATGTATAAGTGAGTTGACCAAATTCATCTCAAGTATAAGTGGGCATAAATCAAGATTAGTCATTGGAATTGCACTGACTTTCATCAATGCTAGATTTCTCTCATTCTTATCAAGGAGTGGTTAAGGTTGACTAAGTGTAAATATTTTAACAACATTGATCCAGATAAAATGAATAACACATCATTACATAGAAAACAAAGAATATGTCCTGGTTTCAGCTACGGTAGAGTTCATTTCTTCTCAGTACTTATTACAGTTTTGGATTTGGAATTAGAATGGTGTTGATAACATAGTGATGTTTTCGAGGTTTTTGAGTTGTGTTTTTCCTAAGTCAAGGACCATTCCTGTCCTTGTCTCATGTTCTGCTTGTAAGGAGGTATATAAAAGAAACTGGGAGGGAGCACAGTGACTCAAACTGACCAAAGACAGAACACAGAAACACAGAACATCATGCTCAGTATATAAACTGGGGAAGAGTTACCCAGAAGAGGAAGCCAATCTGGATTCAGGGAGGGGAATCTGAAATCTGTCAGTGCATGGTGAGCAGTTGCACTGTGTATCAATGTTTTTGTTTTTGTGGTTTTGTGGGGTTTTTTTTTTCATTTTTATTATTTTTATTTACAATTATTATTATTTACAATTATTATTGCATTTTACTCTATTTCCAAATAATTAACTGTTCTTATCTCACCATCCAAGTTTTACTTTTATTCTCCTCCCCATTCCACAGGGGCATGGGGGAACAGAGGAAGGGTAAGTGAGAAGCTGTGTGGTGTTTCATTTCCATCTGGGCTTAAAACCACAATAGAATACTTGCAAAATTAAAGGCTAATATCTGAAAACTCATAAGAAAACACATTTTTACCCTTAATCACCAGTTTTACAAAAAAAAATGTCTTTACAATTTGTTTTTCTATGCTAAAAGTCTATGATTTTCAAAAATAAGTACCCATCAATTATATATCTTGTGGTCTTTCCTAAGGGTGATAAATTTTCCACTCTATATTCTCTCCTGCTATATACACTGAAAGTGAAAGTGTGTCTGTGCATGCATTATGCAGTATGGTAAAAATTGTCCCAGTATTTAGAGAATTTGGGCCACAGTGGTGGAATGTCTTTTAGAAGTGTGTTTGGTTTAGAAGAGTATCTGGATGTAAAATTATAGGAGAAGGTTAATCAACTATTGGCCTTTAATATGGAATTGTGCTAGCTATAGGAAATCAAATCTGATTTAGTTGACAATCAAGTGAATTCATCATTATTGCACATATTATTCCCTAAGTTAGGGAAAGGATACTACTCAAATAAAAAAAAAAAAAAAAAACAAACACCAAAAAAAACCCCACAAAGACAATTCTTATCCCTATGTATTCAAATTTCAAACCAAGAGACACTTCTGTGCTTTATGACAGGAGCAAGTAGTGCACCAGAAACAATACAAAGGTTCTTCTATACTGAGGGAGAAATCATCTGTGCATGTTAATGTCAGAAGTGTATATCAGTTCACTCTACAGTTTTTCCAGATGTATTAATTTCCCAGATGACATTGTTAGATGTTTTCTATTACTTGCTGAGGAAAGACAGTAGCTGAAAAATATATTTACAGAATTTGCATTGAAGACATTTTCTTCTTAATATTGTAAAGAAATTACTTCTTGTTTAAGCAAGTCTTGAGGCAGAAAGCTCTAGATGTGTTGTTATGTATAAAGATAACTATTGGTTAGCATGAAATATGCATTCATTCTATTAATGCAAAGTGGTAAGTAAAAGAGAAGTCTATCATAGTAGAGGCAAGGGGAATATTATATAATGCACATGTCTACAGAGACAAAGTAATTGTATTGCATGCATTGAAAGCAATCTTTCCCTCCCAATTAGAGAACTCTTCCATTACAGCATTCTGCTATAAAACTAGAAATATATACACTTTATTAAGTACCTAGCAATAACATATTCTTGAACTCCAAAAATATTGGACTGGCAAAAAGTTGTTGGCATGGGATTACGTGCACAGTAGTGATCATCTGGGGCATCCAGGAAGAGGCTGCCATCCCTGTTGTTAGCAACATACCATCTTTTTTCTGCAAGTGAAACGACAGAGCAGAAGTGAAAAAGGAACGAATGCTAAATCAGCCACAGACAGGTCAAAGATACATGGAGTGAATTAGTTTACAATGCAGACAGGGCAGTGAGGTTAATTTCTTCCCCAGTGGGGAAAGCAGGTCAAGATGTGGAGATGGTCACGTGAGAGGTTCAACACATCTGTGAGAGGTCAGTTGGAGGGATCACAAATTTTCCTGCACAAGATGCCTGTTCCATTGGAATAGATCTGGCCAGGTAGGCTTGCATTCACTTTCTGTCTGTAGTGTTTTCTGACCAGGAGTTTCAGGAGCAGAGGGATGCAGCTGAGGAGGATGGAGTGAAGGAATGTGGGCATGATATTTCAAAATGAAGTGACTGATGAAGTTGCCAACTACCTTTTTGCTTTTAATATGTGTTCAAGAGACAAACAGAGTGTCTTAGTGTTCTCTGAATCCTCAATAAAGTATAATACAATCACTTGTGTCACAGCAATATCTAGTGGCATTGCTTTTTAATCTATCATGATTATCCTTGCACTGTAGAAATGTGTGCAACAGCCACTTACAACTCAGATGTCTGGTGGGGCTGATTTCCATGATCCTTGTATGAATGCTGAAATAGGATAAGGAGTTACACAAGTTGTTAATCACTAATATATTAAAAAATACAATTTCTTTTACTTTAATTCTCAGATCAATCCATTCTTCAATTCCAAGGAACATGAACAAATAACATATATCAAAGAACAGTTGCAGGTGTTTATGTTGAACAGGTATTTATATTACTTTTGAGGTGGCTATGTCGTACTTATATTGAGAGAATTCCATTCTCTCTCTTTGTTCTTCCTAATCACCTATTTTATTTTAAACTATTAATGTGAACTTCTAACAACCATGAGTAAGTCCATCTCCTCTACAAGCAATCATCATCACAATTCCTCATCTCAACTCCACACTTCTGGCTTTTGCCGATTGATGTGTATGAAATACAAACTTACCCTCCAGAGCTTTTAGTACTTCCTTAGTATTATTTTTAGGATTTAGTGGAAAATAACACAGTACTTTATAATCAAGTAAATCCTCCAACAACAAGCTGGGAGGCAGACTTGTTAACATTTGTTGAGCTTCTCTGGAAAGAACTGGAACGATTCTGTGCTGTAAACCATCCCTAACTTGGTAGAGTAGAAAGGTTTGCTATGGAGCAACAGGATTTAGACTGTAGACCTAGAGGCACTAAGAAAGCAACCTTAAAGGCAGAGAATACTGAGGGCAGATTTGAACAGAAATTTATTGGTGTTTTGTGGATTTCTTTCCTGGTAATATCTGAGCACAAGAAGAGAATAAGAATAGATTCTGATTACCACAGGAACTGTGTTTTCGAAGCATGCTAGGAAAATTATCTTACATGACAGATAAGTTATGGAAGTATTATATTTTCTTACATGTTTGTTTATCAGTATGAAATAAAGATCGATTTGGGAAATAGAAAAGCAAGCAGAAGATTTCCTGCATTAAGATCCTCTTTTCTGTCCCTTGAATCAAGACCTACAAGTCAAACACATACTATTCTATCCTGTAAAAGACTGCAGTCTAAGTCTTCTATTCAAAAGATGGTAGTGTGGTTGCACTGCAAAGTTGGTCCAGGCTGAGCACAGAACTCCAGAGAGGTCTTCTTTGAAGTGTGTTTATCAAAGATGCACCTCCTGTCCTGTGGCTTCTATATGCTCATTTATATAACCCACTATGGTGCTTTTTTTTCCACAGGACTGTTGACTCATCTTGTGATCCATTAGAACCCTGGCTGTTTTCTGTAAAATTCCTTTGCAGATAACTCTTCCCAATCATGAGTCTGGTAGTCAATTACTGCTGCCCACTTTTTGCAATTGTACAAGTCACTGTTAAATATCTTTTTCTTCTGCTCCAAAAAGAATATTTTAGTCTTAAAACTCTAATGTGTGGGGGTTTTGTTGTTTTGTTTTGTATTTTTTATGGACTAGATTAGCTCAGAAGCTTATAGAATGAATACAATGTCTAGATTATACTTGTTATCATCCAGACCATTAGCAAAAATTCCAGATCATATGGGTTCTGAGCAAATCCTCATGAGACTAGGCAATGGACACATATAAAGTTTTTGTTCAAAATTCAAGCAGAATAGTTTTGCAGACAAGGCTAAGTATGTGATACAAACTTGTGCCTACAGGTCTGAAGTAAAGATTGGGGATATATTTTTCAGAGTAGGATAACTGAATTGTATATTTTTTATAATTTTAAATATTTTAGCAGAATATCTTAACTAATATTAGCTCAGTCTGTGAATTTATCCTTTTATCTTGCTGAAAAAGTATGAGAATATTCATTGGTAAACACATGGTGTAAGTATATAAAAATAAAATTCATGAAAAATGTGTAAAAATGGGGAACAAAACCCACCAGTAGGACATGGAGCTCAGTTTCATACAGAGAAAACACGAAAATTCCATGTAATATAACAGCCATCTATCTTATTTTCATTATGCTCTTGAATGAGTTGAATAAGTTGAATTTCAAACTCATTAAAATCACTTACATCAATTTATTAGTTTCACATTACATTATTTCTTGACTTTATTTATTCAGATAACTTACAAGTGCCTGCCATGAAGAAGACCATGCAATTTTAACAGTCAAGTAAAAAGATGGATTCAAGTTTCTTCTTTCTAGAACCATATGTACACAAACTCACACAAAGAAAGCAGATGCTTGTTTGTATCGCTCTGCTAGTATTGGAGGGAAGGGACAAGCCATGGAAGTACAAGAGAGAACACCAAAAATTAACTCTTAAAAAACCTGATTCAAGAAAATTTCCACTAACAGCAGATAAATATTCAAGTATACTGCCTGCTTTGTCAGTAAACATAACAGTTTACATGAGAATTTTCTTCCAGTTTACAGGAGGACCAGAAGCATAATAATAATAATAATAATAATAATAATAATAATAATAATGTATTATCCCCACAACACATAATATTTAACTTATCATAAAGGACAGGGGATAAAATTGTATTCCCCATCTTAAAGTCCTGCACTCTTTCCCCAATTAAATTAATTGGTTTTAAGAATGTGTATCACATTCAATATGCTCTTGGGACCCCACTGAATTATAGGGAAAAAATATCTTGTTCTGATACTCTAAAGAAAGGTATTACAACCAGTTATACCACAAAAATTCATGTAATATCATTAACCCTCTTTCACAAATTTGGAAATTTAAACTCAGGTAGATAAAGTTTTTGACTGAGTTCAACTTGCAAATCACTCACAGACTTCTAAATATCATTCTTATCTCCTCTCAGTCTTCTGCTCAGATCACTGATCCTAAAAACAATCTGTTTACTGCCACTTAAAAAGTTCTAGAAATAAATTTTCTAAACCCTTGATTTATACTGGTAAATGGGAGAGTTAATTGGTATTTTAATTGGCAGTATTTTGTCTTTAAGTGTCAAATGGAGCTTTCCTTTAACATATTTTTCAAAAGTGCAAAAGTTACAATAATCTAATCAAATTCTGCTTTGTCTGATACTTGATCGAAAAAGAGTACTTCAAATTGATTTTAGTCAGATATCTGTAGATAACAGAAAAGAATTAAGCTCATTTTATCTCACTTTGATATCTCTATGTTCTGCATATTTGGATAGCTATTTAGTTCTGCTCACAGTGGAAGTAAAACAGTTACAGTAGTGATTGTAGAAAGATTATAGTACATTTCAGTGTGTGATCGTGATCACTCCTTTATTAATTCTGAAAGGCCCAACTAGAGACAAGAAAAAAACTCCACCCACCCCAAAAGAAATATACAGAAATGAAAAGTATGTTTTTAACCAAAGTTTAAAATAAGTTCTTTCCACTGAAAACTTTTAATTTTTATTGTGATAACAAGATTTTGAATCAAAATAGTGTTTATTTCATTAGCTAAGAAATGTACTTCCACTCTTCTTTAATAAGCAAATAAATAAACATAAGTCACTACATGTTGAAGCTAGCAGTGCTTAATTTCTTTCCCAATGTTGAGTGACAAGTTTCATTTTTATCATAGAATCAAAGGTGACTTGTCTCTTTTTTCCTCTTGACAGAAAAAGAATTGTTTACATTATGAATATCAGTTGGGTGCTGACAAGTGAAAGAAATTGCCAACTTTTAGTAACTCACTAAAACAAAGCCAGAACTGCCCTTGAAAGATGAAGATACAAAAATAGAAACTTGAATATATATTTTTACTTGACTATTAAAACTGCATTGTCATTTTCATGACAAATACCTGTATGAAATCTGACTAAGTAAAATTATTTAAGGCTGTAAAATTACTTAAGAGCAAAGGCATGACTTAGGATAACTGTTTCTGTGTGACATGAATGCTGGCCTAAACCCTTTTCCTTAGGAACTTAAAATTTATCTTTCAGTGTGGGTAGAATTGAAGTTGTTCTGAGATTGCTCAACTCTACAAAAATAATTATGCTGACTCTTTGTCATTAGGCACAGTAGGTTATACAAGATTTTTTGAGAACTTATTGTAAAGAATCATGTTGTTGGATTCCTATATGGCAGAGATTCTTAATGGAAATTTGAGAGGCAAAGGATTAAAAATCCAGTACTCTAAAGAAATAGATGTAATATCACTTGTCAGATCAGTTATGTAATGACTTTCAAGCTATAGAAATGATTCTGATAAAAAGAAATTGATAGATAAATGCATTCTTAAGAGCAGAGGATTTTTTTTTTAATTTTTCTTATTCTAGACCTAGTAAAAAGGATGGTCTTTTTTTCAGTTTCACTGTGTTTCACAGAGAGCGAAGCTACAGCATTGGTGTCGCAACTGTCAAATTTTTCAGCGTTTCCCAATAAGCCTGGACTCTTCATTGTTGTCCATGTCATTGAAAGGACCAAATAAGGTGTTCCCAAAGCAAAATAAATATGTCACAGATAGGTGATTAAACTATCCTGACTACAACAATGAACAGTTTATGGTAGGTGAACCAATAACTAAATAAAATACTGAGGCATGAACCATTTTCCACTATTTCTAATTGTTTCAATATGTACTTGAGGGAGAAAATACATTTTGTGTACCTAGTTTCCAAGAAGACAATGAAGCTATAAATTACAGGTGTTGTCTGATTTTAATTTAGCAGAATCATAAATAGTATGTCTTATGACTCTTAATGAAATGACATAATGTCAATTGATTTACAGCAAATAGGTATCAATTATGTTTCCTTTAAAAAATGTGGTGTTCTTTGAGTATGTTCCATTCTTGTACTTCTTTTCCAACACTAAAATATCACTTTTTATTAATATAAGTATTATTATTGTCAGGTTTCTACCTGACAAATCTTTGGATGAATCTTGCATAAGTTCCTTTACTTCAGATACTGTGGTTTGGTAATTTAGAAGAGATTTTAGAGATAAATGGTATGCTTTGAAAAAAACTCAGAAGATTTCAGTGAACTCCAAGAAGCAGCTGTCCATTAAGTTAAGACAGGATCAACAGATCAACAGATCAAAGATCAAGGCTCCTGGAATACTGACAGCTTCCTGCCCTTTCCTCTTCCTTTCTGCATCTTTGTCTCCTACAACAGCTGTCTACTAGGCATGCTAGCTCCGAGAACCACCAACCCCTTTTCTCTCTGCCAAAGCTGTCCTGCCAAGGTAACGATGGATACAATGGTCTTCATCTTCATTAGATATAATTTGTCCAAAGGAATTTCCAGGGCAGTCTGGATACTGACAATGAGATTGATGTCTACAAAATAGGTCTTGATTCTTAGAGGGCTAAGACATGCTAATACTGCTTTATGGATGTAAGACCAGATTTACAAAACTGGGTTTTATCCAGACAGTCCAAAGCATGAGGAGGGAGAGCCAATTTGTCTGCAGGAATTTGTGCAGACATGGGCACAGAATGCAGAAGTGAAAAAACCACCATTATCACTGAGCCCTATGACTGCCTTCATTCATCATGGATAGACCAAACCCACCAATACAAGAATACAAAAGCCTCCTAAAATACATTTCTATTGAATCCTCCAAGCCAATGGGAATAAAATTGGAAAAAAATTTGCATTCCTTCTTTATTTAAATCACTGAAGGAATGTTTTGCCTTCATGTAGACAATAAGCATATTTTTTACACTTATATGTGTTTCTGGAGCTTAGTTGAGTTAATTTAAACTCAATATTTTATCAAGTAATTTGGAGGACAAACAAGTTGCCATTTTAGAATATTTGCTAAATTATCATTTTTACAAGCAAAATTGAATTCTTATGGTTTCTAGGCCATTCTATTTACTTGGAGATGTATGAAACAGTAACATTTCGCATATGGGGATATGCTGAAAGCACAGGAAGCTTACTAAAGGGAAAAGAAAGAGCAAAGGGATACAAAAGAGCAATTGACCCAGTTAGTGCACCAGATGAGGTCCAATGCTACTAACTATATCTCATAACAGTTTCATCTCTGCACTCTTTAATACTGCTGAGACAGAAATAAAGCAAGGGAAAGAAATTATTTTCTCCAGTCTAATACTGATTTTATTGGACTTTGTGCTAAGATTCAGTTCTTTAGGAAACAAAGAATCACCTCCAAACATATATTCAGTAACAAAAATAAACATGTTACTTAAAACATGATGTGAGAAGGAGCCAACTGGCATATTTTGCCACCTAACACAAATTATGTTCCCACAGAACTTGGAGTTACACTGAGTTATTCTTCCTGTGCAAAACAGGTTTTATTTTGCTTTTCTTCATGTCAGTTACATACCCTGGAAAGCACAGGACTGGATCCTAAGTTTAAAGAAATTGTGCCAGCAAACATCTATGCTACCTTGTGACATAGCTAACTAACAAACTAAACATACAAAACCGTGTGTTTGCAAACACCAAAGTGTCTCTCCTTATTGTCCTAGGGTGACTTTATGATGCTTGTATCCCCAGCTGTCTGTTCTGCTTATGCTGGATATTGAGTTTTGTGCCTGTAAGACTGGTTCTGAGAGTGAAGGGGGGAAAGGAAGCACTCAGTTTGTTTTCAGAGACTGCATTCACTCCTCCGCATTCCTTTTCACGGACTGTGGTGTCTGCAGCAGAGACAGCTCTCCTTTGCTTTTAGTTAGTTATTTTAGCTAGCTGAGGCAGAGAAGTTCCCCAGACTGTGGCTTTTCTTTTTCCTAGAGCTCTTTAGATCTGCTCTGGACCAAAAACCCAGAAAAACACTGAGAGTTTCACACCTGTGGCCCACCAGGGACTGGGACAAGGCATTTTCCAGCACGAGAGGGACTGAGAAGCCGAGCTACACCCGATGGAAAGGACTCTTTCTGAATTTGCCATCTCTTCAGAACAGCAAGAGGTTTCATTGTTTAATATTGTTCATTTTTTTCATGTTTGTGAGTACTGTGCTTGTTAAATAAACAGTTTTTCCCACTTCTCTTGAAGGAGATTTTCCTTATGAACCTGTTGGGGGAGGGGCTGCTGAAATCTGCTTTTTAGAGGAGATCACTTCAGAAGTTTCTTCCCTAAATTTGCCCTAAAATGGGACACTTATCTACAGAAATCTATCACACAAAGGATTTTTTTTTTGCTACAACTTCTTTTCTAGATAGTACGAAAGCAAGAGATTTCTGACTTATTATCCATATTGTACTGGGTGTTCTTATCCAGGTGTTGGTAGCAGGGATGGTGGAGACATCTCCAAGAGATGTCCAGGGCTGTCCTGTGCTGGGCATAGCTGGTTCCAAAAGACCCATCACAGGACACAGCTGAGCCCATCAGCCACGCTGGTGCTGCCTCTGTGAAAACACTTTTAGGAAAGGTCAAAATGCTACCCAGTCAGTGAGGAAGGAGGGAAAACCTGAGATGGGCATGTCCATGAACATTACGGCCAGAGAAGACAGAAGGTGAGGGGGTGTTCCAGACACCAGATCAAAGATTCCCTTACAGTTTGTAGAGGACACCATGGTGGAGCAGATCACATGGAGGACCCCATGATGAAGTGGGCCTTAAAGTAACTGGAGCCCACGGAAGACCCGTGTTGGAGCATAGGAAAAAATGAATGAGAACAGAAAGGAATAGTTATGGACTGACAACACTCTCTCATTTCCCATACCTTCTGTGACGCTTGATGAGGGAGGTAGAAGAGTCAGGAATTAAGTACTGGACCTGGAAGAAAGCAGGAATAGGGAGAGGTTTTAATTTTGTCTTTGTCGGTATTGAATTTCATTTTAACTGGCAATAAATTGAATAAATGTTCTCCAAATTCAGTCTGCTTTGCTCATGACAGTGAGGGGTAAGAACCTCCTTGTCTTTATCTCAACTCAGGCGCTTTTCTATCTCATTAGTTCCCCCTATCCTATGGAAGAAGGGAAGGGAGACAACAGCAGAATGAGCATAGTCCAGTCAGTTAAGCTTAAACCACCACACCTACAGCAGAATCTATTGTACCATACAGGACCTTGCTATTTTTTCCTTCTAAGACGTTCATACAAATTTTGTCCTTCTAGTGGTTTCCAGCATTCTGCTGTAACCTTCTGCAGATTCTCAGCAGTATTCACCTCATCAACTATAAGTCTGAAGGGTAAAACTGTCATTTATGTTTCACAACACCACCTTCATCAGGCTTTTAAATGCCATTTAGAGACACATTTAAAGAATCAAGTTATAAACAGATTTTGAAAGGTGAGACAAAAGAACATGATAATTTATTGAAATGAGATTCAAGAAAAATATTTTACTCTGAAAGATGATTTAAAGCATGATGATTTTATTTCAAATAATAATAATAATAGCAAACGTGTAACATTTCTTTATTTACAGTGGAGAGATATTTTTCCCTTAATCAGCACTACATGATAATCATGAATTTTTCTTGTTGACAGTGAAATTATGGTGTATGAGTGAGTTATAAAAACTAAAAAAAAAATTAAACTAGGCTCTATCATTTTGCAACAAAAATTAGGAAAACAATATACTTACACTATATGATTTTACAACCACAGCTGCACATAATGGCAAACACTTGAAGTGGTACATGGAAGAGAAATCCAGAATTACTGCAAAATCACTGATCTCCAATTCTCTGATATGTAAATGTTTATGGCAAAGAATCAGCTTAGATTCCTTGTAAAAGAATTGTTTTATATAGCTGGTCTCATATTTTTATTTTTCTTAGTAACAATATTGACAAAACAAGACCTATTCTTGATTGCAAGCTCTTGTGAAAAATGATACTGAGACAATACCTGATTCTGGAAACCCCTAATTGCCAGAGGAAATTAATTTCTGAATTGTATTGTGGGCTGCCGAGTAGAATGAGAAAGTGCTGTGATTTAACCCCTGCTGGCAAGTAGGCCCCACACAGCCACTCGCTCCCTCACCCGCTGTGGGTTGGAAGAGAGAACATGAACAGTAAAAGTGAGAAAACTCGTGGGTTAAGATAAAGATAGTTCAATAGGTAAAGCAAAAGCCATGAAAATAAGCAAGGCAAAACAAGGAATTTCTACCACTTTCAATGGGCAAACGGGTGTTCAGTCATCTCCAGCAAAGGAGGACTCCATCACATAAGGGTAACCTGGGAACACAAAAGCCTGAACAAGCTAAGCATGATGCCCTATACTTTAGATTATCTCTGGAGTCAGTTGGGGTCAGCTGCCCTGGTTGTGTCCCCTCCCAAATTCTTGTGCATCCCCGAGCCTACTTCCCGCTGGTGTGGGGGTCAGGAGTAGAAAAGGCTTTTACTCTGTGTAAGCACTGCTCACCAATAACTAAAACATCTCTACGTTATCTGCACTGCTGCCAGCATAAACTCTCAGCTTACCCACATACTTGCTACGGTGAAGAAAATTTACCCCAACCAAAAGTAACACAGGAATCCACCTAATAAAGGACATGAAAATGGTTAGAGACAGAAGAGCCCAGAACTGGAAACAAAAAACGAAACCAAAAAAAACCCCTCAAAAAACAAACAAACAAAAAAGCTAAGTTCTTGTCTAAGAGAAAGTATTACCCAGGGATCAAAACAAAAATGAGGGATTTTTCAGTTTTTCCTCTGTCTATTTTGTGTTTCTGCTTCTCATTAAACTGAAATTAGGTCATCTACTCCTCTCCTGAAATCTGGTTAAATATGAAGGAACTACAGTGATTTCCTTTATACAATCAGTGATTAAAAGATCTGTTAATTAACTAATACAAATAGTCCAGAAACATATGTAAAAACACTGGCATTGAAGTAAAAGGCAGATCAAAATTTCATAGCTATTTATAAACTTATTAGACATTTATAAAGAAATCAATTTTTTATCTGTTATTTATATTGTTCTGAGTCTTCAGAGCTCCAGCCATATCATAAATTAAATGTTTGTACACAGATATAAATATAGACTGCAGAATGATTCTCAGATTATATTTCAGTGTTAAGCTAGAAGTGTTCTACTTTTACAAGCTTTCAGCTATTCTCAAACCATCTGCTCAATGTAAATATAATATACTAATATTTAAATTACATAACATTTAATACATTGTAATGTGAAAAATTCAGGACCATGGAGACACAAAATTTATTGTAGTCAGTGATGATTAAACTATGAGCACCTATCAAATTACTGAAAAATTCAGGCCATACAATGAACTAGTTAGTAGTTCTCTTTTTGGAAATCTTGTCATGAGGTAAAAATGAATTCTATGTCTGACTTTTACAAAATATTTGCTGAATTTGTATGGGAATATTCAAAAGAGTAAAAGATAACATTTTCCTATGTGTACACCACTTGAATGACCATAGGCTCATTCTTTGCTCCAACAGTTGCAGTGCAATTAATATTGAAGTTTCAAAAAGTATTTATTAAAGAATTTAATCAAGTATTTGATTAAAATGATGCATATGTCATTGATTAACCAAAATCAGAATAAAAATAAAGTGCATGATTAATGGTGAAGCTGAGAGCTAGTTAATTAATTCAGTTCTCTGGAATATTTATATTCTTTCAACTAGACTATTCTAAAAAGATAAGAAAAGCAATAAATAGTATTCCATCACACTTGCCCACTCTTGGAGTTGAAACAAAAAATATGTATCTGAAATGTAGGAAAGATATTGGCAATATGTTTTTGTTGATTTTCTCCAGTTCCATATATGCAGATGAAAACAAATGGTGCAAAAAATGGAAAATTGAAAGACTTCAAATTATTGTATCACTAAATGGGTCAAAAGAAACTTATCCAACACCATTTTGATGTGAATAAGCAGACACGTCTTTACTGGGGGTGCCAGGAAGATGGGGAATAGCTCCTCTAAGATATATCCTACTCAACAAATGCAACCCATCCCTTTTATATACTCTTTCTGCTAAGTCATCATTAGATAAGTTCTTTTACATGCTACATATATTATGCCTGCTCTTAAATTTACCCTTTACATTGATTGGTTCCAATAGTTAATAACCTTGTCAGTATTCTTATCCTAAACCAATAATTTTTACTAACATCTACTGATTTGAATCCTTGATATTAAAATCAAGATGGGAAGAGTAATGGGTTTCCAAGCAGCATAACTGGTGAGCATGACAGTCTCCATAGTTTCTTAACTGAGACACAAAGGTCCAGTAACTTCTTGGTGAGGTTTCTACAGTTACATATTCCAAACACAGCACTACCGATATTTCTATACCTTATATTTCACAATTTTCTACTTATAATCATAGCTAACTCTTTTATATGATTTGTTTATTTAATCAAAATATTCATAACAATATGTTATTGCATATCAAGGCAGGTTTTATATATTTTTTCCTGCTGATATTGAAAAAAATAGATATGATCTTTATAATACAAAACAAAAAACAAAAGGACAGACTAGATACACAATGTTAGAATTTTGAAGGCTTGGCATAAGTGGTTGATCAAGAAAGCTGTATTAAAAAAATGTGGTTGTTGAAATTATTAAACAGCTTTCAGGTTGATTTCCTTATTTATAACTGATGTATCTTTGTTTTTCAGCCTGAGCTGAGTTTGGAATCCACTAACTCCACACAAAATACAACCTCTCCTGCCCTGAGTGACCACCACAAAAAATTCCTCTAGTTAATGAAATCAGTGGACATTTATAGATATTTTACAGATATTTCACGGGGGTGTTCTGTAGAATCATATCTATGGGACTCATACCTATGTACAATATCAAAGGATGAGAAAGTGGATGGTGGTTAATGGGGAGGTACTGGATAGGGTGGAACCCAAGCATTATATAAATGGCATGGATTAAGGAGTATGGAACATGCTGGTTTTGTCAAAGATAATTAATTTTCTTTACAGTAATGAGTAGTCCTGGTTTAAAAATAATATTCTATTTTCAGTGGGAATTCAGTGTTCCCACTGAGACTCTCTGAAACCAGAACCTGACCAATCACTCCCCACCTTCCCCTCTCTTTCCAGCTCTGAGTAGTTGAGAATTGGAGGCGCAAAGGGTGCAAATCACTGATTGAGATAAGAACGGTTTACTGGAAACAGAAAAGATGTAATAAAAAGAACAGTAAAAGCAACAATAACAATAAGAAAAGTGTACAAAGAGTGAGTGATTTACATGCAAAATACTCACCCAACTAGAACTGATGCTGCACAGCTGCAGCCAGTGGTGGCTGAGTATCTCAAGTGCTTGCTCCAGGCCTTTCTTCTCCAAACCAAGAGAAAGTCACTTTCCCCACCCCAGCTATGATGTAAGATGGTATTGAATAATACAATGTCTGGGCTCTCCCCCCTACTGCTGATCTGGGAAGAGCCAGAAAAGGAGTACAGAGCTACATTTTAGATTTGTACTGATAGCACAGAGAAGTTTTGATAATGTTGTGCAGTGCTGGGACAGTCAAGGCCTTTTCTGCTGCTCACGATGCCCTGCCAATGAGTAGGCTGAGGGTACACAAAAAAGTTGTGAAGATCCAGAGATGGGACAACTGACCTCAGTTGATCAAGTTATATTCCATACCATATGATGTCAGGTTCAGCACATAATCTAGGGAGCAAGTTGGTTGTGGGTTGGCTAGGCGTTGCTTGATTAGTGGTGAGAAACCATTTTTCATTTGTTATCATTTGTTTTTATTGGGTTTTAGTTCACTCTCCTCTTTTCTTTTTCTCCTTTCATTACATTATTATTGTTGTTATGATTAATACTGTTATCTCAATTATTAAACTCTTCTTTTTGCAAGCCATTTGTTTTCTCACTTTAACCTTTCCATTTCTGGAGGGAGTGGGTAAGCAGCAGTTTAGTGCTCAGTGGTCAGCTGGGAGTAAACTACAACAGAGCATTATGTCATATTGCTAAATAAAATTAAGCAGAGACCACTGTCTGAAACTGAGGCCAGCTGGCGCAGGCTCACTGAATTCACAACGTAAAGTATTTGGCCCAAGGCTTCTTCAGGGCCCATATGGCATCTCTACAGCCAAAAGAAGTAAATCTAATTCTAATTCTGTGTGTGTATGTGTGTGTCTCTGTATGAAGGAGGAGGTTCATTTCAAAGTAAGTCAAGAAATTGCCGAGATATGTTACAGTTCATTACGAGAATGTTTTCACAGTAACAAACTGAAAACTTTTGTGTTTTCAGCCCTGGTCAGTGGGGTGGGGTGGAATCATGTAATGAGTGTTTTAAGATACAAAGCCAGCTGGGCTAATGTTGGAGGACTTTGTAGGGCAGAGAAAGTGCATTATTATGTGTACCATCTATGGCAAATGATCCCTAGCATACATTAACACCTAAATCATGCCCAGGCAATGTCTTGGAAAGCAAACGGGAATGGCTGAAATATGTCAGGGAGCATGCAAATGCTTAAGCAGTATGGATGATCAGCAGTGTAATGCTAACTTTGTCTCCTGGTGCTATCTTACTTAACAGTACAGATGTAACTTATCTATTTCCATTGGCAGTAGAAGAAGGTTTGAACATGTAAGCTTTCCACAGAATGCATTTATTTTTTTATTATACAGGTCAGTCCCTAATGAAATTGAAGATCCAGGAGGTGAGATATTAGGCAGAACAAGTCAGAAATAATAAACTGGGTTTATTTATGGGTTGACTTCCCTAGCACTTTTTGGTCTTTTCTGGATGTTTTTTTTTTGTCGTTGTTTTTCTCGTTGTTTTTCTTGATATGTTGAGTCAATATTGTTTGTGTTATAGATGGCCTGGTACCATAAGTAGCAAAGGGAAAAGGAGGACTATTTTGATATTCAAAAAGACATTGGTGTATCCTGGAATGCTGAACCTTTTTTTTTTTTTTTTCTGTTGTGCCTGTATGAGTTGTCTAGCTCTCTTTACGACATCAGTGTATATAATTTATGATTCAAAAGCCAGTTACAGACTTCAGTGCCCAGGGCTCAGGTCTCACCTTGGCCAGAGCTGGGCTGGGCTGGTTTCAGTTCCTGTCTCAGGGCCAAGTGCCTGCTGCCTCCCCTGCGTGAGCCTGAGCTGTGTCAGTGCCTCCATGGGATGACTCTGACAAACCCAGGAAGTCGCTGTCCAACAACAAGAGCCTCTGAGGGGGCTGAGCCTGGGGAGGCTGCAGGGCCATGCTCACACTCAGTGGAGCACCCAGAAGGCAGCAGCCCAGGGCAAGGAAGCAAAAATTAGACCAAGATCAACATCATATCCCTCCTAGTCAGGACCTTGGGATACTGAAAGCTTGCTGTGTTACACCTTACAGAACAGTGACATTAGAGGGGCATTGTGAGTGAGACTAGCATCAAAGGAAGCAGCAGATGCTAGTAAGATTGCTACACAAGTTACAGTATATCAGTGAATGTTTTCTTTATTAATTTGTACTTAAAGTCCTAGTGTTTCTTTAAGTGAAAAAAATGGTGACTGTTGTATTTTAGTTAGATTATTTGAGATGTCAGTTACACACACATACAAAAAAGAAATAATTGTTGAGTCCATACAAGTGGTGTCTTTTCTTTTATCCACAGTGGAACATGGTTGGTTAGAAGTTAATTTAGTCTTGAATACAAAAGAGTATTACAACCCCACCGTGAGTTCTGTGTACAGCTTTGGGGCCCCTGACACAAGAGAGACACAGACCTGTTGGAGTGAGGCCACAGTAACACCAAAAGATGGTTGGAGGGATGGAGCACTTCTCCTATGAGGAAAGAGTAAGAGAGATGAGATTGTTCAGTCGAGAGAAGGTTTTGGCATCACATAATTGCAGCTTTCCAGTGCCTAAAAGTAGCCTACAAAAAGATGGAGAGAAACTTTTTACAGAGACATGTAGTGATAAGAAAAGAGAGAATGGCTCAAACTGAAAGAGAATAGGTTTAAATCAGATATTAGGAAGAAACTCTTCACTGTGAGGGTGGTGAGGTACTGAAACAGGTTTCCCAGAGCGGTTGGGGATGCCCCATCCCCGGAAGAGTTCAAGGCCAGAGGCCTTTTAGCAAGATGCTGTTCCTGCCCACAAAGGGACATTGGAACTAGATAATCTCTAAGAACCTTTTCAACCCACACAATTCTATGATTCATTCTATTATAATCCGTGGTTTTGAATAATCTGAGCCACATAATGATATTTTTAGAACACAGGTGTGAATTTAATTAATTTTGGAAACTATATCTACCAAGTATTTCATACTTTAATAAGGCTTTCTGCTGTTTTGCAACACTTAAAAATTTACTTAAATGCCTGTGTATGTAGGCAGGAACTGCTGATGCCTTTTCTTTGTTCTCACTTACTCTTACAGTAGATAGGACAGAATTCACAAAATACTGATATATTTCCAATTAAAATCAATTTGTTCTGTCTTCCAAGAGGATTCAGCACAAAGCAGCACTTAACACTTTTTTATAATATGGGTTAATAAACCTAGCCTTACTTTTAAGTCAACAAAGGTATCTGGACTTGATGGTTTCAGAGCAGAGGTTAATAAACACATGATTAGTCTATTCCTGAAATGTTTAGTGCTTAACTTTGAAAAGGATGACATCTTGAGTCATTGAGTGTATTTGCTTCTAAAGACTTTTGAAGGAACAATCAGAACCCCTTAGGATTTTAGACCATGACAAATTCCTTGGTAACTATTTGCACAAAAAAAGGGTTAGGATTTGCAAGCACATGAAGTGCTCTTTGGGCTTGCTAACTCTAATCAAACAGGCCTCATTTCTAGAGGGTGCTTGATATAATATTCTTTATAATTAAATACATTTCATTCCAAGTGCAAACTCTGTTCTTGGCCTTCAGAAGCCAGAAAGCAGAAGGAAAATGTTAATTAGCTAAAGAATTGGTAAAGATTTAAAAGGGTATTTCCATCTAACAATATCTGGATATACCATTTGGTATTGCTTTTAGGTTTGTGGTTTTGGGTTCTTTTAGTTTGCATATGGAGCATCCTTTTGCAGAATTTGCTGTCATCTTAGAAACAAAATATTTTTGATTAATAAAGAGTGGGTTTTTTGTTTCTGTTTGAAAGGAGATTACATATAAAGAGAAAAGTGAGATTCTTTTTAAAACAATCTGCTAGTATTTATAATATTATTACAGATATCAGAATGCTGTTGTCATTTAATTAATTGACTCTATGACTCACTGGTCTTTGGCTGAAAGCAGAATTTAAGCTTTTGGAAACAGAATCTTTTACTTTGAACTTTTTACTTTCCTCTAGTTTTAGTCTCCTGTAGGTTAAGACTTTTTGAGCTACATGCCTTCTGGATGAAACAAGCTGACATCAGCCTTGGACTCAGATAATTTAAATGGTCCAGGTTGTAATTATGGATCCTGGAACAGTTGGTTGATTTTTGTTTTTCCTCTGACTGTATCATAAATTAAAATGCACATTGTGAATATAAATTAAGAGTTGCTTGCAAATAACAAAAATTGAAGCCACACTTATAATAAACTTTAAATATGGAAAAAAGTAATAATGTTATTTGTATTTTATGTGATAACTGACAAATCCATAACTGCAGAATTAAAAATAAATAATATGTAAACAGACCAGAAAGTCTGATACTGAAATCTCAGAGACAGAGTAGGAAGAAAAAAAAAGTCAGTCTTTGCAGATGCTTACTTTTCGTGTAGTCTTTGAGTGGAAAAAAATTATATGTTTACCACCAGGTGAAAGTATTCCTGATGTTCTTTGCCTTTTCCATAGTTTCATTGTATGTATTTGGGAAGTTGTCAAAAGACTAAAAGCTGCTACATAAAGGAGGCTGTGTGTATATATTTAGCTAATTCCTCATGGAGGTGAGCTTGCTGGGCATGAACAGTGTCTGAAGAGAAATTATGTAGACCTACTGGGAATAGCAACATAATCCAAAAAAAAAAAAAAAAAAAAAAAAAAAAAAAAAAAAAAAAAAAAAAAAAAAAAATTGCCAGCAGGTATTTCCAACAAATATTTTCTTAGGGGGAAAGGGCTCCACCCAAGACTCTACATCAACTACTCCCCAAAGAAGCCACCTTAGAGTTTTAAAATTTTACTTGTTCTGTGTTTCATAGCCACTTCTTGAAAACAAAGTGCTGACACCTCAGAAAGTGCTTGTTGATGGTTAATTACGGAATTCCCCCCTATGTGAAATTCAGAGCCATGTTGTTAAAATACTTACTCTCCATACACATTTATGAAGACACTTAATGGTATTAAACTTGGATAAAACCTCCCAAGGTGTGGGAACCCTAAAAATCCCCTCAGGGAAACTTCCTAGGCTTTGCCTTGGAAAGATTTAGCATAGAGCTCCCTGCCTAGGCTGAATGAAAAGACTTCCCTCATGGTGTCTTGTAGAACTACTGCCAATCTACCGTGGATTGCTCCCCCATTGGCCACTTTCCCCTGCCCACCCCAATTGTTCATCCCTCGTACCCCTCTATAGGTTGCTTGCCCTTTTTACCACCCCCTTGCCCTCTGGTCATTGGCCACTGGCCCCATACTTAACCCCTGAGCACCTCATGGTCTGTGTCTTCTGTCCCTAATGCCTTCAGCATGCTGAAATAAACCTTGCTGGAAAATATCATACAGGAGGCCCTTCCTGTCTTTCCTCCACCGAGGCCTGTGTGTGTGTGTTCAAGGAATTGAAATGGCTGCTCCTGTGGCCTGCTCTGAGCAGCTTCTGAGGGAGACACTTCGACCAGGTAACAGCACTTCACCATCCTGCCATGCTGCTACACCAAGGGAAGAGAATTTTCCCTTGAGTAGCCAAGACATTTTGACAACATAACTTGGGTATATACAGCTATATACCCAGGTACTATAGCTGTAGGGGCAGATAGCTGCTTCTATTCACTGATGATCCCTTCCAGACCATTTTTATCTAGACATTCCTTTCAACTACTGAGAGGGCAGTTTCATCTCATCCTGTCACTCTTTACTTGGGAGAAGAGACTGCCTCCCTGCCTGCCCACAACTTCCTTTCAGGGAGTTATAGAGAGCAAGAAAATCTCCCAAGTCTTTTCTCAAGGCTGAACAATCTGACACTGGAGAAGGGAAAGAGGAGTCCAGCTCATGAGGGAGAAGGAGGGTCAGAGACGATGTGGTGAACCGACCGCAATCCCACTGCCCTGCCTCCATGTATTGTTGTGAAGGAGGAGGTACGGAATTCAGGAGTAATGTTAAGCCTGGGAAGAAGGGAGGGGTAGGGGAAGATGTTTCAAGATTTGGTTTTTATCTCACATTATCTCACCCTGATTTCACTGGTAACAAATTCAATTAATTTTCCCCCAAGCTGAATGTGTTTGACCATGATGGTAATTGGTGAATATCTCACTCATTGGAAAACCAATGAGTTTTTAATCTTATTTTCTCCCCTCCTCTGTCCAACTAAATAGCACAAGTGATAGAGCAGCTTTGGTGGGCTGGCATCCTGCACCCACCAGAACCTGAAGACCATTCAGCAGATGCAAGAATTTAGCTGTTGATCCTGTGAAGCTGCATGGATATTTTACACAAATTTCAGTAAGAATATGCATATCTATATAACTACATATGTGTAAGTATTTCAGGCTTGGAAAGATACAGGCCAGATACAAGTACTCAGTGGTACATTAGTGGGGACAACTGGAAACTCTACTAGCTTTATAAACAGAAATACAGACTCCAGAAATGAACATAACCATGTAGAAATTCAGGGCTATGAATGGGCACAAGGACTTGAAGGAAGATCTTAGGCGACATTACCAGCTGTGATGTGAGAGGAGACTGATTTTGGCTATGTAAATCCAAAAAAAAAAGTACCCACAAAGAAATAAGAATTTCAAAAGTTTTACTTTAATTCATTGAGGAACTAAAGACAGAACTGTTATATGGACTGAATGATGGGGGAGGATTATATGAAATATGTCACAGGAAGAACCGGTATAAATGACAAATGGAGGTGAGTTATGAATTGAATGATATAAAATATAAAGAAGACTATTATGTTTTCAGATAAGTACTGATACTTTATAGAGATAATACAGTTTAAATTATGACTGATTTTGGGAGTAGAGAGATATGTTGAAATAGAAATGCAATAAAATGAAAATATGAAACATGTATATACTAAAATTAGGAGTTTTAGAAGGGAGAGGAGATGGTGAAGCAATGTGTCCTCAAAATCAGAAAAAGTGACCCAAGCAGAGGTTGCCATTTTCATAGTCAATGCAGTATATAAACCAAAAATAGTGCAACTGCTAAATTGCACTGTGGTCACTTCATTCATGTTTGTCCAAATCATTTTCAGTCAGGCATAAGTACTGGAAGGTTTATTTTCAGGCAGGCCATATCTGAAGAGATTATTTCCAATTAAATGTAATGATATTGAGGAAGGAATCAACTAAGGAAAAATGTTTAGTGTTGCATACAGGTAGGAATCTAAGAAAAGATAGGCCTTACAAAGTCAGGCCTTGCTCTGCTGAATTACCAGCTGGCCTGTTATTACTTCTGAGTGTAGCTACCCAAGTTCCCATGTGCAAAAATCTTGAGAATGAAAATCCATTTGCATAACAACCTATTCTTAGAGAGAAAAATAAGTAGCACCCGTGATAACAGAAGATCTGTTCATGAGAATCCACAAAGAAAAAATGTAAACGCCTATGAATAGAAAGTCTTAATACATACACACTAAAATGCCTTCTAACTAATGAACGGAGTAGTGAGAAAACTACTAGTCAATTAGAGTTGAACACAAAGTCTGGAAAAACTGTATAAAAATGATTTATGTGACTAAAAAATGGACTTTTCCTGTATGAAGAAACAGAGTCTTAGCTGCTTTATTGCAACATTTTAATGTTTTAAAAAGTTTACAGTGGATGGTTTTGTGTAATAACCTAATGTCATATAATTATCAAGTTAACTGAAATAAACACTCTAGAATAACTAGATAGATCTTTCTTTAAGAGCTATCAAATGACAAAAGAAAATTGTGAATTGCAGACCTTGAGAAGAATGCTAAAAAGGACAAAAAGACAAAAGGGATATTAAAAATTCAGAAAAAGATGAAATAGAAATCTGAGAAGAATGATGAAAACAGTAAAGCAGATAAAGGAGATATTAGAAAGGAAAGAGATAATTGAAATAGATATATGTATTAAGGGATGCTACTCACATTTCTAAAAAGATTTTGAACACTGCAAAATAAAAGATCAGTGAAGGATGAAGTTGAAAATTTCAAGATCGAATAAGATACAGAGTAAAAGAGAATAGGAAAAGAGATAAACCATTAAATTGACTTTTCTTCCATGAACTGCACAGTATTTATGAGAGAATAAGAAATCATGTCATCTGTTATTAGCTGGGTGTCCAGAATCTTGAAGGCTTTCAAAAAGGGTGAAGAAATATCATATTTGGTCAATTTTAACAAATCTCGAGGGGAAAAATAAAACCTTTATCTGACATTTAAAAAAATCACAGACGACATATATATATATATACACATACACACACAATGTAGTGTTAGTTTTAAAGCAGAACTTTCAAGATGACACCTTATGAGTAAAGGACAGTGATGTATTTATGACTGATCTTTAAATACAAGACTAAATAGTTATTTTTCTCCTAATTTAAATAAAGTTTTTTAAGAATGATAAATAAATTATTAATTATTATAGTCCAGATCCTGAAAAACATTTTTATCCTAAGCTCCTCTAAAAATAAGCTTATCTTCTTATTTTTATTAGGCAAGTTATAAAATACTGTGGGAATTCATTCAAAGTTTCTATGTTATATCTTTCAAGATCTGGACCATAAGTACCTATGCAAAAATACAGAAGGGCTATGAACATCTCAGATCAGGACAGACTTTCTGTACAGTACACAAAGAATGTAAAAAATTTCAGAATATATTCTCCTTGCCTTGTACATTGAGTAAGGCATCACCTAAAACCACATGAAACAAAAAATACCTAAAGTAGATAATGGAGGAAAAAACAAGCCAACAAATATAATTTATGACAGAGGTGCCTCATAAATCCTGTTTCCTTGTTTTAATCACAATAATGAGCCTGAAGTCTTATGATGTAAGTTTTGTGTCCATACATTTTCTTCACTCAGGAAAACTACAGACAGAGCTTTCTTTCAGAAAATACCTCATAAAAGATATGATTTCACCCTCTTCATCTTTTATGCAGCTATTTAGTAGGTGATGTCAATTCACATTTCCTTTTTACCTTCCAATACAAGGTCTTAAAACCAAGAATATACTCTCTCGATTCAGCTATTTTTTGTGCTTTCTTCTGAAGTTGCTATGCTAGGGATAAAACAAACAAAAAATCCCCTTTTAACTCTTTAGCTTCATAATCCTGTGGTATCCATTTACCCATGAAGTAGTTAAATGCAAGTTCTGATCCCACATCTTGGTGCTATATATTATATTTTTAATAACAACCTCAGCCTCCATCCAACACAACACTCCTCATACCTGCAAGGACTAGAGATTTTTTTGCTCAGCCAACACTCTAACCATATATCTTAGAGTTTCATCTAGCTGCTTCTTTCTGACTCACAAATTTTAAGTTTCATCTTGTTTCAACACAACGTATTTAATGTCCCATCTCCTTTGAGACTTTAATCCATAACAGGATACATTCTTTCTAGGAGGTTTGGAAGAGCATTTTCTCAGAGAAAGAACTGAACACCTACCTTGAATGCATTAACTCAGCTCTCACTATGTACTCCTGAAACTGAGAAAAGCAGTAGAGTGTATTTTGCTTGGGGCATGATCTGTTAGGCTGAAACCAAATTTAACTGTGCTTATCCATTTTAATAAATCCCTAACTAACAGAATCAGATACTGCCTAGCACAAACAACAATTTATTTCCCCAAAAGTAGCATGAACATAACAAAAAGTTGTCACATAATTGGAAAATTTTAATATCAAAAATTAAAGTAGATTATTCTGGTTTCAGCTGGAATAAAGTTATTTTTTTCTTAGTATCTGGTATAATGCTATGTTTTGGATTTAGTATGAGACTCATGTTGATAACACACTGGTGTTTTGGCTGTTGCTGAGTAGTGCTGACCTTAAGTCAAGGGCTTTTCAGTGTCTTATGCTCTGCCAATGAGGACCACAAGAAATTGGGAGGGAGCACACCTGGGACAGCTGATCCAAAGGGATATTGCATAACATAGAACACCATACCCAATGTATAAACTGGGGGAAGTTGGCTGAGAGGAACTTGTCATTACTGGGGAATAGACTGAGCATTAGTCAGTGGATAGTGAGGAATTGTATTATTTGTTGCTTGTTTCTTGGGGGTTTTATTTCTCTATCTCCCTCTCTTTGTTGTCTCTTTAATAATAATAATAATAATACAATACTTAAACTTTTCTCATCTCAGTGCATGGGGTTTAACTATTTTGATTATCCTCCCCATCCCTCTCTGGCAGGGGGAAGAGTGAGCAAGCATCAGAGTGGTGTGTAGTTGTTGTCTGGGGTTAAAATTGTGCCGGTTTGAAAGCAAAACCAGTGAGAGACTCCAAGTCAGAAATACAATTTAATAGGAGAGAAAAAGGTAAAATAAAGTAAAATAAAAGCAATAGTACAAAAGATCACTGACAGAGTCAGAGTACAACCTGACACCCTGTTAGTCAGGGTGGTGGTAGTCTAGATGAAGCAGTCTTGTTGAAGCTGTGATCCTGTGAAAGGTCTGGTAGCTCTTGTCCTCTGGGAATCCAGTGGGTAAGACCTGCTGTGCTGTCCCAAATCCCAGATTATATCCAGGTGGGAATGCTTGGCTCCTCCCCATGGGCAGAGCATCTCACAATGGGCTGATATCATTCCATGAGTCCTGCAGTGGGTCCTTGATTGCCCATTAAACAGAGATGGCTCCAGAGGGAGTTACCTGTGAGTCACGGGCAAGGCCTTGATGGCCCATTAACAGAAGATAGTCCAGAGGGAGGGGCAAGGGAAACACTGCCCCACCTGGTTCCAACAGCTCCTGAAGATGGTGATAGGATACATACTTCAGGCACATCTTACCTTGTAATCTAGGACAAAATGCAACAAGATACAAAACTTTGGACTTTCCACAGTAAGATGTCAAGAAAAGTCATCTGAGCATTACCTGTAAAACCTAAACTTCAGCACGTTCATTTTCAATGAACTCAGCTTTTAGCATAAAATCATATTCAGCAATGGGATGAATCACAAAAAAATGTAATAGTTACACTATCTCATTCAGTTAGAATTTACCCTGTTACTCTACATAATTACGTAGTTCTCGCTGGGCATGCCTGAAAGCTTAAAAAGAAATTTTGTTTCCCACCTGTCCATTTGTTCTTACATGATATTTCTTGGTTTACATTAACTTCTAATGTCTATATCTAGAAGTCGGTCTCTGCAAACACATTTATTGTGTGAAGCAAAAAGTGAAATGTTTTAGTGTTTAGTGGAATCACATGGATAAAAAAAATCAGTTTAAATAACACCATAAAGTAAGATGTAAAATGTGAAGTACCTTTATTTACTTAAATACCAGTCTTTAAAGTCAATAAAATCTATGTTTTAAGAAAATATTTCCATATGATTACCCTCAGCCCAAAATTGCACATAATATACCCCTCCAACCTAATTTATAATATTAATAACAAAAGCATAATACAGACTTTGAAAATGTACATGGTCTTGTACTTAAAATACTGCTTTGTAAAGGAAAAAGGAAGCAGGCGATAATAAATATGGTCAAAAAAAATTATGCAAGGAATTGTAACATTGTGGCACACACGGCTCAGTATGATTTTTGGATAGAAGTTCTATATATTATTACTGTAATTTTCTAGCTCACATTCATAGAAAATATTTTTTTTTTCATGTATATCTGGTTTTACATCCCATTTTGAAGTGAAATTGAGAACAGAGTTTGTCTTTTCTTCTTCTTGAACCTTAGAGCACACTGTTTGCAGAAAGCATGGGATTTAAATTATTTCCCTGTTTGTTTCTCTCATGAGTTCAAGGTTGCCTTCATGCCATTCCCTCTTTTCCATACCTTGATCAGTTGTGATAGCTGAGTTCTACCAGACAACCATCCATCTGGAATTCAGTGTTGCGAAAGAAAATAAGACTATTCAGAGTGAGACTAAGACTTCTCATCTCTTGCAGTGAGTATTTATAAGCACATGTAAAAGGCACACAAAAATTAGAATCATCTGCAGATCTCTGTAAAAACCTGTGTCACAGATGACATGAAAAGAACTGCACCAGGACAGGCTGGTGAGCAAAGCAGGAAAAGGGCCAAGTTTATTTACAAAACTCTATACATTTCCTATGGTGCCCGTGGATTGGAGCATGGAATTCCACCTCTCAAACCACATTGGTCAAGCCAACTGTCAATCAACTTTCTCCTCCTACCTAAAAATATGTAAACAGTGAAGCAGAGTTAGCAAAACATGACTATTGTTTATAGTAGAAAGTGTGATAAAGTAAAAATTCTGACTCCAATATGAAGAACAATACAGAAGGCTTAGAAAAGTCTTCAAAACCAGGGCGACACACCTGCCTGCCTGTATCAATCTGACTTTGTTCAGGCACTTTCAGCTGTATCAAAAATACTCTCCAAAGACAGTGGGAGAAGTGGTGTGAGGAGAGAGGAAGACAGGGAGGGAGATAGAGAGAGAGGGATAGAGAGAGAGATACATACACACATACGAACTAATTATTTACAAGTCCACACCAAAGATAGCTTAAATGTCACTATGCTTGCTACTCTCTGTAAGATGTCTGAAGAGCACTTGCTTTTGAAAGAACTCTTTTGAATCATGTGGGTCCATTTACAACATCAGAAGTAAAATAAAATAAAATTCACATTTTGAGGTAGCCAGTGTGTGTTAGAACCTGATTTATGTCATTGATGTGTGTCGCCGTGTCCCAAATTTTTTTCAATGTATCCTTTTAAATATATACATTTCATGAAAGATCTTGCTCAGTGAAATTCTTGGTAAAGTTCCCATAGGCCTCAAGGCTACTGCGGAATGGCTTTCAAGCAGTAGAATAAAGGAACCAGGGCAGAGAACATGCTCAAGACTCTCCTTGAACATACATTATCATATTTTCCAAATGGAAATCTTGCATCTTGACTGGTAAATGTGGTCAATTTTTCTCAAAAAAATCTTTCTCTCTTTATGCCAGATTTAGGCCACAATAGAATGTAAATCCGTAAATATCATAGAACCATTGCTAATAAAAGGCCTCTGATCTTGAATTGACTTTACTCTGCAAGTTCTGAGGACTCATCTGGACTCATCTCTGCTAGAAGTATAAGCTCAGTTTTTCCTTGCTAATATCTAACCTGATAGATATCTAGCCTGAGCTAGAAAATGTTGTTTACAGGAACAGTCTGACAAACTGAGAGGTCAAAACCCCCAAAATACAGCAGCTTCTTTACTTGATCTTGAGAAAGGCTGATGGGCCATTTACAGACTAACTGGGCTACAGTGAGGAGAAAGCAATCTCTGATAACAAAAATAGACTCAAGCTACCCAAGATCAAGGAAGGATAAATCCTACTGTGACTAGCATTCTCTCATTTGAAGAATTCAGGATGATGAGAAGTCTTATCTGATTCTTGAAAAAAGATATATCACTGACACTGGGACTCAAAGTTTGTCTTCAATAATTTTGTCTTACAGATGAGGTATTTCTGTATTAATCAGGTAATCTAGACTGTTTAAATATTATCTTAGCCATTAATAGTTACTTTTTTTTGTAATTTGACTATTTTTTTTATTTTCCCAAGATTTTGAAAGCAGTAAGAAATTGCAATAATTTCACATTTTGCATATGTACCTAACTGAAAAGTTTGATTTACTTGCTTCGTAGTAAAACCTTATTTTGGTTTAAAAAAGACCTGGTGCTCCAAAATAAATCACTAGTATGTTAGCAAAAATACTGGAGTTGAGAAATAGTGTCAAATGTTAATAATTGTTCATGATTGAAATAATACTTTCATAGCCCCTCTGCTGTGTGCTCTTGTAACACACAAGATATCAGCTTAAGCTTTCCCATTAATGACCTCCTCAGATCAAATGTCAGACTTTTAAGAATGTCTGCAAAATAATACTTGTGTAGTTTAACAATCCAAGTTTGTGTACATACCGAATGTCCTCAGATGTAGGACACAGAATTTTGTTTCTTTGGACATTTTTCAAAGGTTTACAACAGGGCTAGAATGATCTCTACGTGCGAGAAGAACCTTGAATAACATCATTTGTGGGGGAAGGGTACAGAAAAGCAAGGTACTGCAGTACATAAACCACAACCTTTGGCCAAAAATTAATAATAATTGGGGCTGAAGTGTAGGTATTTAGGAATAAGTAGAATAGTTAAAATACTTTTCTCTTCTGTGGTTACATAAAAGTCTTGTCTCCTAAAGAAAAAAATCATCATAATGCATTTCAGAGGGTTATAATTTTCTTTCAAATGTTACATAAATAACTGCAAATTTAATTTTCAAATGATAATTTACAGTTTGACAGAGCTTAATTCTTTTATGTCAACCAATTTGACACTTCTAAATTTAACATACTGTGTTTAAAGTTTTTAATTTTAATATCAGTTAAAAAAATCAAATATCTTCTCACTTCAAGTCAGATAAATAACCACACTAAATGATGCAGAACATTTCTTTTGGTGGTTATTATACCCATAATGCAGTTCTTTTGATGTTTTTAAGTTATTTGCCCTTTATTATGAAAAAGGCTCCTACACTTACTCTATCAATGTATCTTCTTCAAAATCAAATAACCTGACGTATGATCATTCTCAATAATCAATTGCAAATATGGATTCATACTAATGGGCAGAGATTGGCATTTATTAGGAAAAAGCTATAACTATACCAATTTAGAAATGGTGTAGAAACACCACAGCAATTGATGTGTCAACAAAAATACTGGATCTAAGAAGCAGTCAGACAAAGTTGGTGAAACCTACATAACTAATACTGGAGGAAACCACTCTGCATGGAGAAGGCGGGAGATATTTGGAAGTGGACAGGATTTTTTTGCTGAACCATGCTAATGCTAAAAACAATGTAATCACTTCAGCTGACACCTGACTCCACTAGGTCCAGGCTTTCTTCTGCATGAACTACTTCTTGTCACTGTGCCGCTTGAGACCTCTGCGTCTCTGCACCTCGGCCAGTCCAGACACCGTGTACAGTGACGGAAGATCAGCCAGCGAATGACGCAGGCTGGGCTGATTCTTGTAGGGGGTTCTTGGTTTCTGAGAGAATCTTCTCAGCAGCGATGGGTAAAGTGACGCAGACAGAAGCAGGGAGGAAGGAGACCGTTGAGGTAGTGACAGGATTTATTGCACCTGGTCACTGACTCACAAATCCTGTGGGAGAAGTCAGCGACCCAGGATGTATCCGGATAGGAGGAAGGGAGTGGTGAAGTACAGCAACCAATGGAAAGTGTCTTTGGGGCAGTTACACAGGCGGGAAAATCAAACTGGACCAACTAAGGATAACTGGGATGAGCTTCACAACGGCGGGAAAGATGATGGACAAATAACGGACTGTTACATAACAGCAGCAGGTGCATGCATTAACACAACTGAGGGAGACAAAGGAATGCCCATGAGGCTGAACAGGGTATATAAAACTATTACAATAAACTTAATAAACTTAATTTGCTCACTGCCACAACTTCTGAAAAATTTCTTGTATTAAAGCTTTGATAAGTGTTCCCGTTTTAGAATGATGCCTGTGAAAATTAACTGAAGCAATTGCAAACCATAAACATAAGTAGATCTGCTCATATTGTCTTTCCTTTTCACCAATCTTAACTCTTTTTCTTTCAAAATAAAATTAATTATGACAGAAAATTGGATTTCTTTGTCCATAGGTGTTTCCTTCACTCAATATGTTCCTTATTTGTTCCTTATCTTGGTCTCACTTGATCATCTCTGGTTTCTTAAATGTGGAGGTTAGGATCCTTTCATAGTCATATGACCAGGCTAGTCAGCAAAGCTGAATTTCAGCGAATTGCATCCTTTTAATCTTTATTTGTATCAATCTATTGTTATGCACTCTCCTGGTATGTTTTATATCCCTACTTGCCTTGTCTGTTTTATTTAAGTCTGTAAAGCAGCTTGTAGGAAAAATCCTTCTCCGATGTAATTCCAGTTAGATTCCAAAGGAGCTACATCAAATTACATCAGCCTCCAGTGTAGCTCATTATGTTCCTTTGATATCTACTTTGCCTTATTTATAGCAGGAGAATAAGCTGTGATTTACACTGACTATTAAATTTTAGACTGAAATGTCTAGTTTTATGTTTTCTCTTTTAGCATTTGTCTTTGACTCCATTCACAGCTGTCAAGGCTTTTATATGCCCTGGTAGGAATTCTTAGAGGAGTGTTCCAGGTACAGAAAGAGTCAGCTGAAACCGTCACACAAGTTAGAGATTTCTCACTTCCTCCAGGCATCTAACTTTGCAACACCAGCCTTAATATTAACAGATTCAATTATTCTCCATCACTATCTTACAGTAGCCCTGCTGTACACCTTCGGTTCCTGTAATATGGCCTGATAGGGATCATGACAATACCTCTTTTCTTCCCTGTCATTTTCATAATCCAGAACATTTGCTTATATGATTTGTCAGTTGCACTTACGGTATTAATGATGAAAGCATTTTATTTTCTTCTGGGTTTAATTGTGATATCTTGCTGCTGTATAAACCTATTACCTTTACCAGAGGTTCATAATTGTATGTTTTTCCTTGTGAATAGCTTTAAGAACATTTGTGAAGATGTGTAACATAATTATTTTAGATATATTTCAAATATTTCAAGTTAATTAGCCATCAATAAAATGTAAAGCATAGTAATTATTTTACACTGTATACAGACTTTTGAGTGACAACAAGAAAGGGTCACATTTTGCCTCCATCACTAAGAGCTGTAAAAAATCTCAGTGTCAGAAATTAAATTCTGCAACAACAAAAATATTGTTTGCAAAAGTGGGAAGTATCTGAAACATGTTTCATTTTCCAAAACCTAATTTTACTGCCACCATGTAGCTCATTTGAGACATATTTGTTATTGTAAGTTAAATCAGTTTTTCTAATTTCATTGCTGCACTGCACCTTGATAGGCTTTGGACAGTCAGCTTAAGAGTATAGGAGTAACTTAACCTGATTCATGATAAACACCACACATGTACCTCTAGGGACATTGTAGGGACACTGTAACTTCGTTGTAACTTCTAAAAGCATTAAAAGATGTGTAGGGATGCTATTTGTGGAACAAGACCATTATTCCCCTTCTTAGACATTGCTAACAGCATAATGATCATAAATCTTTTAAAAGGTGTTCTACCCCTGCCAGATGTGGATGAAACATAATTTTTTTATGCTCAACCCTACCTCTATCATCTTACAGTTGGACTTGATGGTCTTGGCAGTCCTTTCCAATCTAAATGACTCTATGATTCTGTGATCATCACACACAGGGAGGAGACTAGTGTGTTAAAATAGAAAAGCAGAAAATAATAACTCAGATTAAGATGGCTACTGAAGTGTCCATCTGGATTTATGCCTTTGGTAAATCATAACCATAATCAGAATATTTCTTGAAAAGGTCTGTTAAATCATAACTAGAATATTGATTTTTGAATTGGTTCTAAGTAACAATTTAATTAATATGTATATGTTGTTAGTCACTTCTCTATGTTTAATTTCTTAGCTCTGTTCTTGAGCTGATAAAAAATGACCCTACATTTTGTGTACCTATTTCTTATGAATATTTTCATTTCAAAAAGGTATATAACTTTACTGGTATTTTAACCCAGACTGAAAACAAAACTTATAGTTCTATAATAATATATTTGGGTAGTGTTTCACTTAAAGAAAAAGAAAACAAAAGGAAAAAAATGGTATAATGCTCTGAGGAATATTGAATGGTGACTACTCAAATTGTTTATAGTTTTTCAGTTACTTGTGAAAATGACCATACACTGAACTCTCTTTATCTTTGTGGTTCAGTAGCAGAAACTTTCACACTTGAGCTACTTCTTCAGAAGTTTCAAGTACAGTGATTGTTTATGAAAAGTGTACTGTGAAAATCAATTTTCCCCTCCAAATATTTCAAAGGAAGCATCTGTCCTTTGTGAACATGTTTTTTGTAAGTCTTCACTGGAAACCAGATGAAGTTCAGTCGTATCACAGTTGTCATCTGCAGATACAATTATACAGCTATATTTAATGCCTCAGTGGATAACCCCACATTACAGTTTAATTTTCCACAGAAATCTAAATTTGTTCTTGGACTGTGTATTTTCTATCACATTAGATAATCAGTCGGAGGAGAAATCCAATTTTAACTCAATCAACAATACTTTGAAGAAGGTTGTGTAAAAAACTTGCAGATTTTAGTATGCAATCCAACATGCGACTAGTCTGTTCATTTATTCTTTGCTGGAAACATGTTCCGGCATGAGACTGAAACTCTATGAATGATCCCTGGAGTCTCTTTTTACTGTGATACATTATTCTCCTGGGGGGTTTTGTTTGTTTTGTTGTTTTGTTTATTATGCTTTATGATTTTTTTTCTTTCCTTTTAGCAAACAACATGGCAGATTTTTTACTGTTTAACCTGGAAATTTCTAGTTCTAATGCTGAGCCCCAAGACCAAAGTGGCATTCATAGTGCCATGAAATAGATAAGACATTTATTTTGCTGCATTGCAGAAGAAAATAATATCAAATACAGTTCAGAATTGTTTAATTGTCAGTTTTCTTCTGATGATAAAGGATTGGTTTCCGTATCTCTGCATGCTTATTTTAGTTGGCTTTAAACTGATGTGAATTACTGCACTTCAAGAGATCTTCACATACACAGCTTGATGTATTTAATTATACCAACTTCACCCCGTGGTATTCACCTTTCATTTCGTCTTAGTAGTAATTCCTTATTATTAATCCCAGAGACTTTGAGTGTTAAATAATATCTCCTTTTTCCTTGTTTCTGACCAATAAAATATAGTCATAGTGCACAAAATACTCATTCTGAAACAGGCATGTGTTTCAGTTAGCTTCATATATATTCTTTGATAATATTCAGTACTAGAAACTTTAGAAGAAATTATAATAGAGTGATTGCATTATACCATGAGGCAGAGTGATTAGACTGATAGGAACTATATGTCTGAACCTGGCTGGTATGGAGATTTAGAAATTAGTTGCTCTATTTTCTCTCAAGTTCCTGATCCACAGATATAAATTAAACACTACCATGGATCTCAAATGGTGTAAACTTACAAGAGATTTCTTTTCTATTCTCTGAAAAACTGATTTAATAATATGGTTGCTACAGTTCCTTGTCTTCAACCCCATGACCTTTCTGTGAAAAGAAAACAAGCTCTATAATTTCCAGTGCCAGCATCCTCAGCTGGACTTGAGTACATTCTTCAAGGTTACCTGACACACCTTTCCTACCTAAGTTTGAATCCAGAATTATTGTGGCTGCAGATTTCAGATTTTATTTCTTTACGCTAGCCTTTCATGTGATCAGCAATTTTTCTATACTTTCCAAGAGGAAAACTACAACTTGGTAGCAATAAAATATATCTCTTGTCATAAAGTCTTGTTCTCTTGTTTACCCTCTAGGAAGTCCTTCTTTTTATCATCCTCTCATAAGAAAGTGCAAGTTCTAGGTATTCTTACCCAATCCAAAGTCATATGACCACAGAAAGATGAGTGCAGGCTACAGCATAAAACAGAGAGGCTTCATCATAGAAAAGATTGATGAAAGCATCAGTGGTGATTGTTACTCTCTTCAGCAAGAATGTGGAGTGCCACTTCCTTTGCTTTCCTGTAGATAACAGATGTGATCTACATTTTACTCTCACTGCATCATGGCTTAATCATAAAAATTGGAAGAAAGCTAAATACAGGTTAATATAGTGCAAGGGAGATAGAAAAATATTTCTGTGTATGCCTCTGTGGATATATGAATGTGGTAAAGTTGTGGCCCAACCTTGGCTAGTGACTAAGGACCCACACATTTAGTCACTAATTCTCTCCCCTGCAGTGGGATGGGGCAGACAATATATGAGCAAAAGTGAGAGAACTTGTGGGTTGAGATAAGGACAGTTTAATAAGTGAAGCAAAATCCTATATGCAAGAAAAGCAAAATAAGAAACTTATTGACTGTTTTCTCATCCACAGTCAGAAGTTTAGCCACTTCCTGTAAAGCAGATCCTCATCACAGGTGGCAGTGGCTTGCAAAGATAAACAACATAAGCACTTATGTTTCTGCCTTTCAGCTCCTTTCCTTGGGTTTTTTGTTTGGTTTGGTTTGTTTTTTGGGGTTTTTTGGGGGGGGTTGTTTGTTTGTTTGTTTTTTGGTTTTTTGGTGGTTTGTTGTTGTTGTTGTTTTGCTGAGCATGATACCATATGACCATGCTTTGATTCAGGTCAGCTGTCCCACTGTACTACTTCCATTTTCTTGCTTACCCCCAGGATCATTTTTGGAGGGTGAGGGCTGGGGCAGAGGGAGGAAAAGAGAAGGCCTTGATAGTGTGTGAGCACTGATCAGCAATGGGCAAAATACAGGTGTGTTACCAACATTGTTAGCCACAAATGCTAGCAGAGCACTCTCCTGGCTGCTGTGCTGAAAATTAACTTCATCCCAGCCAGACTCAGTACAGAGACTCCATTGTGTCCATGCTGGCAAAGCTGTCCCCTGGAGTAAAGGAAAACTCCCATGTGTACACATTGGGCAGTGCCTTTTCTGATAAGGAAGAAGGGCTATTGGTACTCCATGTAAAGAATATTTTCCACTCTTTGCCAGATGGCAAACAATGACAGGGAATCAACATTTTTTATCTGAAAATGTTTTCAGTTAGGGGTACAGAGAAGTGTGGCATGTGACAGTACATAAATCCAGGCTTCTGCTGCTGTCATCACAACAGAAGTGAAAGTCTGCCTTTCGCAAAAGGCTTGAGACAGTAAGGAAAACTGGACTAAATTATGTGAGGAAGGAAAAGATGGAGAGGAGGCTATTAAAAAATGAGTTGGATATCTCGGCATCAACAGAATGGTTCATAAGCATTGTACTTCATGGAATTTTTTTGCTATTAAGTCAAGTTGTGGTTTATTTTGCTCAGACAGGAGATTAAGTTTGCATTCAAGGCGTTCCTACAAAAATGTTGTAAGGACTTCCTGGGTTTTTTTGCTCAGTTTTCAGTACATGCATAGTGATTTAGATTATATTCTCAATTTAGCATCTACTTGATATCACTGGCATCTCTTTTAGAAAATGAAACATTTAATGGAATTTGTGAAGGAGGAAGGAATTTGTGAATTAGAGCAGTTGCTTTTCTACATTGATCACCAAGACAGAGATGTATGAAAGATGGCAGTGGAGACAATTGTCATTGCATTGAGAATGCAGATTCATGCTTTCTGGACATAGAAGTGATTTTGCACTGAAATAAGGTGTCCATTTGCATCAGGAAGAGTCAAATGTTCAGACATGAAGAATACTCTCAAACAGATGATTCTGGTGTGTCTGAATTTTCTGAACAGATGGGTGAGGTCCTAGAATACCTTGCAATACCAGTAACTACTGGTCTTATGACAGGTATGCCTGTCATTAATGATCTGTTAGGATTCACTGGGAACTTACTGATTGGGGATATATCCGTCACTGATGGTCACAGTGAAGTTGGACATGCTGCTTTACCAGAATTAAATGAATACAGGTATGTCACAGCTAGTAATTTCTTATAGGTAGACATGTTGGTAATAGCACCTTGCAAAAAGACAACCTTTAGGGCAGATTGACAAGTAGTTGATGAACACATAGAGTTTCTCATGAGGCAAAACAGGAAGGTTCTTGGCACCTGGAATGGTCAAGACAGAAATTCAGGAATAACATGCCCGCAACTAATAAAGTAGTCCTTGCAGACATTTAGGGTTATTCCATAGCCAGAAATGGGAGATCCATGCTAGCTGATGCTAAGACTGAGAGATGGTCCTCATAAAATTCCATATGCTTTATTATCCTTCCTAAGGCTGGTAGCTTCTCTTACTCTATGCTCTTGAAAATCTTACACAGTGTTATGACCAGGGTAACCTAATGATAAATTATGTGGCACCTCACCTATGCTGGAGATTACTTTCCAACTGCTGAAGAGCTCTCAGGCGTTTGCAGTCTATGACAGCGTATCAGAGAACACAGAGGCAGAGAAATCATTGCTGAGGAGCAAAGGAAGGAAGTTATTTCAGATGTTGGTGAAAGCAGGTCAGAAATTCTTTATAGATTTATTGGGTTTTGATATATATAGTTCCTTTGAGGGAGGTGAGGCCTAGGGAGGACTTGGAAACAGTGAAAAGTGTAAAGTCTTCTGGGATAGATGGCATGGATTATGTTGGATGGCTAAGAGAGAGGATCTTTGAAATACCTCAGAGAATGACAAGTGTTATGTTAAGGCTAATAGGTATGAAATGTTTATATTTTCTTTACACATCCTAATTCCCTTGATGTGACCATTAGTTTTTGTATTTTATACATATGTTGTACTTTTCTGGGCTGCTTCTACAACAAGGCAGTAGTCCGTAAAGCAGAAGAATTACCTCAGTGCAGGATGTCTAATGATACAGGTCTCTGCAGGAATCGTTTGTCACCTTATTGCATGCAAACTTATGTCTAGTTTGCTAGGAGGTATCGTCATCCTTTTGATTGTGGCTGTGTAAGCATGTTCTGTGAATGCTTTCCTCTAGCATACATTAGAGTAAAACATTTTATGTGCTCTTGAGAGTTTTTTACTCTTATTTCTCTTCCTTTATTATTTCTCTATATTTCAATGGTTCTGCCTAGTAGTATATTAAGATGCAAATTGCTTCTGTTCCAAAATCATGAAAAAATAAGTTTAGTAAAAGCAGACATAGAAAGAATCAGTGTGTTTTGACTGTAACTAAACTATTTCTCCCAATTCAAAATATTTTATTTTATATATTTAATATATTATCCTTTCATTTCATACTCTACTTTGTTCAAAATATTGCTATCCTTTCATTTAATACTTTACTTTGTTCTTTTGGGGGACAGAGGGAGAGCATGCAGACACTAAGTCATAATTTAAGCTATGCTTTTCTTACTGGAAAATTTCTGCAAATAGTCACTTTGACCAAGATTTAAAAAGCTAATTTTGTGACAAAGGGTTGGGCTGAAAACAGGAGTTTAGGGGGAAAACAGGAAATTGTTTTGGACTGTCAGTGTTGGGAGTTCTATAGTGACACAGCATATATTGCATTTGTTGTAGTCATTGACTTTGTAATCGAATCTTAAAAGCATTCAGCTCTATTCTGTGTTCACGGCAAACCCTACTACTTTGTAAATCTTTTGACAGAAAGTTAATTTCAGAGATGTCACTCATAGTATTTAACACACCACACTTCCTTCATTATAATTCCAAGAACATATTAGGATAAGTGCTTGAACAATTAGTATCAATTGCTCTATGTTTGTGCCTGTGAGTAATTTGCATATTTAAATTCATATGTTGAGTTAAAATAGATTTATGCTGGTCACCACAGGAAAATTTTAATACATTTGATTTCTATAATAAAATAATTTATTTTTTTATTCTCCTTCAAGAGAGGGATATTATAAAGATGTTTCAATTAAAAAAATACACATCTGATATTTTTAATAGCAAATAATTTTTTAGAGAATAATTGTTGTTACTGAATTATACCTAATAGTTCTATAGTTATGTGAATTATAAATTCATTAGTTATAGCTGATGGTTTATAGAAAGAAAAATTTGAAATGTTTGCTATGAACTTCTTTACCTTTTATGACATATATCTTGGTATTACTAGTCTTGTGCTAACATAATACTCTCATAATGTGGAAAGTTACCAACATCATTTAAGTGTGATACCGTGCCTTTAAGTCTTACACTGGATCACTTTCTGAGACACTCAGAAAGGCGGCCTTGGAGGCACCAATGATTACTCTGCTTTTGCTGACTCTAAACCAAGAAAAGGACTAGGGCCATAAAACAATGGAAAGATTGGGTAGGTGCAGGAAGCAGTAGCTCCTTAAGTGTGTGAAAGAGCTCAGCATCTCCTGAAATGCTAGTTCAAGGCAGTGGTGACTGGTGCACTGCCTGTCCTTGTCCATCCTCTCCCATAATGAAGGAGACAGTTGTCTCAGTGCTTGCCAGTACAGCACTGACACCTTGGGTTAGTGATGAGCTGTGTCTCTTGATGCTCTTGGAGGAATAAAGGAGCTATGCCAGCAATTGTGAAAAGAATTCTCTGGCATGAGGGAAGATGGAATGATGAAGAAGAAATGGAAAGAGCAAAGTAGAAAAAAATAGCTGCAACTATATAATGAGTTCTCCACTTTTTGTAGGCAAAGCTCAGGAAACAGGCTGGAGAATAAAGACCCTGGCCAGATTCTCAAGCTGGTGTAAAAATGCTCTGCACCTCGCAAATAAGAAGCATACATGGACTTTAGCCTTTAAGTATTTAAGTGCCATAATCCCACACTGCTTACAGTATGTATAGCATGGGGAAAGGAGTGGATTCTGTCTGCTTATTGATCTAGCATCTCACTAGACACAGTGTTTATGTGACAACATTTCCTTACTGAATACTTAATATGCAATCTTATATAATATAGTGAGCTATCAGCAAACCAATGAATCAGTTCTAACTTTAATTATATTCATATTTGGCTCATCAAGGGCCCTTCTTGGGTTAATATACCAATTGGGCAATATATGAGTTAGAATGAATTTATATAAGTAAGGGCTAGTTAAGGGTTGAAAACTTTAGAAGACTATAGCAAAACAGTTGGCAGGAGAGAAATTTATGTGCCTTTATGAAAAAACAGAATGTAAATTGCCTAGGAGCTTTACACATCTAATTTTGCATAATTTTTAAATTGAAAGACATAATGAGTTTCAAAAGTGGACATGACAGGAAAGGTGAGGTGAGCTAAGAAACTAGATTTAATAAAATAAATAATATCTGAATGTCTAAATAATGGAGATCAGTTTGGACTTTGCCTGTTTTAAGAAAGGATTTAAATAAAAGAAAGTGTAAGTTTTCTTCCAAAAACTATGATTTAATAGTTAATAGATTTCTAGAACAAAGTAAAGACTCTTGAATGAAAAGTGTTATAAGTTATGCAGAACTGCTGTGACTGCTATCATAACTATTTTCTTTAGACTTTTGCATAGAAACTTTTGTTTGCCTACCTGCACAGCAGATGTAGTAGTTTTATTGTTTCTTTTCTTTTTTCTGGGAACACATCCTAGGCTGATAAACTCAGAAGTCTGAACTCAGTACACTTTTTTTGAGGTATAAACATGCAAATCTGTGTGACTTGCTTGTGGTGGTTGTAAATTTTCATCAGGCTACCTATGGATAATTTTAAGTGCTTTCACTCTGGTTTTGGCAAGAGACCTCTTCTCTGTTCCTATAACAGTTGCACAGGTGAAATAGTATAACAGACCATTGCAAAAGCAAATGCTTACAATGGATTTTCTCCTACTGTTCAGAAACAAAAGTGAAGGCCAGTGTGAGCAGTAGGAGGTCAACCTATCTTTATTTGATTTAATTCTGTCTGAGTTGTATCCTGTAAAACCTAATGAAAACTCAATATTGTCAGCATGGTGTGGCAAACTGTTCAACAACTTGAACTTAGAAAGTTCTCAATGATTAATTCTTTCGTCTACATAAAACTGCTGGGCAAATGTATTCAAATTTGTCAGAAACCAAAGAGGAAAAATTCCCCCATGCAGCTTCCTACACTTGTTTGCATATGACTTTTACTCTTAGAAAAGAGAAGAAAGCAAATGAAATTGCAGAAAGTATGAAAAATGCATCTCGGCAAGAACTCTCAAAATTATAGCAGAGTTTATTCTTCTGATATTATTTTAAAAATATGTCCTGTCTGTTTGTTTTGCCATTTGAAAGTTGTAGCTTTAACCATCTCTTCTGTTAAGTCATAGATTTTACCTGAGACTTCAAATCATACAAGGAATTTATGCTTTTTCTCTTTGATAAGGTTTCTTTCACAGTTCATGAAATGTCATCACCTCTGGAGACTGCTTACTTAATCCAAACAAGGGCAGCCACCTGCACTGAATTCCTGACTAATTGGCCATGTCCTTTCTTTATTCCTTCTTCAGCTGATAATTGCCTCTTCAGCACATACTAATTCATTGCATTAGTAAACAGATTTGTTTGCTTGAATAAACTCAAAATATTTTTATAGTAAACAAAGGATATTATTTAAACTTTATTTAATAGCACCAGGGTCCCATTTTTGCTTCAACCAGTAGCATGGAATTTTCAATTATTTCTTACAATTTTTCTGAAAGATTTTTTTTCAGCTCCTGTTTTTCTACACACCCAATTGGTCTGCTGGAAAAAAACCCAAAAAGCCACCTTCTGTAGGTATCAGAGAGAACTGCATTTTTTTTTTTCTTTTTAAAATGGTGTTGAGGTTATGTTACTTTTTTTTTCTCTCACTAGACAATGCTAGATAAAAACTAAAACCAGGATAGCTTGATCATCTTTAAAAAGAAGGTCAAATAAACTGACAAGGAATTTTGTGAAGGAGAAAATGGACATTGTTGCTGAAAGTACTTATGGCTATAGCAGATGGACAAAATATTCTGTTAGGTTGCATGTGTCTGTTTGACAGTAAATGAAACATGGCATATAATTAAATGATGATTTCAAATTTGATTTTGAAGTACAATCTTTTAGATTAGAAAACAGAACAAAATGGATCTTGATAAAGGTCATACTGTCTGATATTTTCTGCCAATATAGGCCTATAGAGCTGGTGTACAGCCACAACATCATTTCATGCTTACTTTTGTACCCTTGAGTGATCTTAGCCAGATTTTACAAAGTGACTTTAAGAAAAAAGTTTAATTTCTTATAGACTCTGTAAATTATATTCTTTTTTAAGTGGGCTGTCTGTCAATGACCTATGTGTCAGCTGAAACAAGTCACACCTAAAATGTTTCTACACCAACACAAGCAGCATGAGGAACAAATAAGAGGAACTTGAAACTTCGTATTAGTCCCAGAGATGACAACATTGGCATAAGTGAAACTTGGTGGGCTGAGTCCTGTGAGTGAAGTGCCATTTTGGATGACAGGTTGGGTGAGGCAGGGGTGTGGTGTTATGTAACAGAGGGGCTGTATGGAGCTTACAGTTGGAAAAGGCATGGCTGAGGGCCACTGAGTAAGGATTAAGGGGCAAATAAATGATGCCGGTTTTCATGGGAGTCTACTATAGACTGCAGACAATGAATCCAGTGGATTATTCTTCAAGGAATTAAAGGACACTTCCAAATCAAATGCCCTTGACCTTATGGGGAACATCAGGTTGCTGGATGTTAACATTGCCCAGATGGCAAAAGCAGGTCTAGAAGACAGGGACATAGGCAATGCAGAGGTGTTTAATTCTTTGTTTGCCTCTGTCTTCTGTGCTTTATGGGTGTCCTAGGGTGACTTCTTGATGCTTGTATGTCTCCAGTCATCTGTTCTGTTTGTGTTGGATATTGTGTTGTGTAGCTTTAGGACTGGTTCCAAGACAGAAAGGGGAGAAAGAAGAAGTTCACAGTTTGTTTGCAGAAACAGCACTCACTCCTCCGCATTCTGCTCCTGGGCTGTGTTCATCTGAAGCACGGGCAGACAGCGGGACAGATCTCCTGTGCTTTTAGTTAGTTTAGCTAGCTGAGACAGAGAAGCTCCCTGGACTGTTTTTTGTTTTTTGTTTTTTGTTTTTTTTTTCTCTTTTTCTTGCAACTGTTAAACCTGCTCTAGACAAAAAACCCAGGGAAGCACTGGGAGCTCACACCTGTGGCCCACCAGGGCCCAGGGCATTTCCAGCACCAAAGGGTCTGGGACTAATAGGAGATTGAGCAAGCCAAGCTACAGCCCACAGCAATTTTGCCATCTCTCTTCAGAGTGCTAAGAGGTTTTATTGTTTCATATTGTTCATTCTTTTATACTTGTAGGCACTTCGTTTGTTAAATAAATAGTTTTTTCCACTTTTCTCAAAGGAGATTTTTTCCCAGACCAACTGGGAGAGAGGCCATTTGGGTTTGCCTCCCAGAGGGACCCCATTTGGAGTTTTTTTCCCAAATTTGCCCTAAACCAGAACAATGGTTTAAGGGGGTTCCAGTCCCTTGTGCTTGAGTACTATGGCTGTGAGAACAATAAAATCCCAGTTAACCCTGAAGTTGTGCCAGATCTGATGCTCCAGCTGGATCCCTATAGGTCCATGAGGCCTGATGGGATTAATCTGAGAACACTCAAAGAGCTGGCTAGTCATAGAATCACAGAATGGGTAAGGTTGGAAGAGACTACAGCGAAGTCATCTGGTCCAACCTTCCTGCTCAAGACAGTTCATCCCAGTGCACATTGCACAGAATTGTGTCCAAATGATTCTTTAATATTTCCAGTGGGGGAGACTCAACAATCACTCTGAGCAATATGTTCCAGTGCATGGTTATCCACACTATAAAGAAATTTTACCTCATAATCAGGTGAAACTTCTTGTACATCAAGAAGATGTGGAATTGCCTCTTGGCACCACTGAGAAGAGTCTGGCTCCATCATCCTGACACTCTCTCTTCAGATACTTATAGACATTGATAAGTTTCCTCTTAATCTTCTGTTCTCAAGTCTGAAGACTCTCTGAGATAGGTCCAGCCCTTTCGGTCTATCCTTGTACAAGGAGATCCAGTCTCTTAATCATCTCTGTTGCCCTCAGGCACATAGAGTTTCTTGGGACTGTTTTGTGCAAGGCCAGGAATAGTTTGATGATCCTTGTGGTTCCCTTCCAACTAAGGTTATTCTATGATTATAATGTTTGTCAGAACTATAAAGAATATTCCCTACATGGAATTGCTGTTTGACTTGGGCTTGACAGTAGCTTTGCCCTGGACAAGGGGCATCCAACTGCTGTGTACTGCAAGATGCAAATTGTTACCATTTGTTCCCGTTTGTTTTGCTGAGAGGGCACCCTGGGACAAGTCAGCTAACTACAGCCGCCTTTGCAAGATTATGCTCCTGCAACAGCCTGCACACACTGGCATGAACTCCTGCACAAAGAGCATAAGCAGTGCCCCGGGGCTTCTGTTATTCTTGTCTGGAGAACTGAAACATGACTAATACGAGGTGCAATGCACATGCTCTTTACTCCCTTGTCTGGCTGTTGAAAATACACCACAATTTTCCCTTTTCAGGGGCCTGCATTCAGAGAAGAAAGATAGGACCAGATCCACACAAGTACCTAGGCAGGTTGATAACTGGCTGTCCTACTTTTTAGTAATTTTATAATATTTTCTCATGAGGAGAATTCTGAAATCAAATTTGACAGTGTGAGGGAGGAATTTATAATACATAGAACAATCTACAGGATTAGATTAAGCTAATTTATAACAGATTATGAAGATTATAGCAGATTATTGTATTTGTTACAAAGGAGGTTTTTACTTCCCTAAAAGATTCTCATTAGGAAATAATTTATTTTTGCAATTTTGTATCAAGAATGTAATGGCTTAAATGATAATATAATCAACAATAGGAGATAACTATACCTTTAAAAATAATATTTAAAATTATTAACTCTCTTCTTGATTCACATGTTTTATCAAATTCGGTCATTTGGCTGTGTAAGTAATCAAACTCAGGCTCAACCTTTTCTTCCAAAAAGTAGCTAGAGGAGTCTATCAGGTACTCACCATATATATTTAATTGATTCAGTTACTCAGTTGTTACAGTGTTTGTCAAGGAGGTGAAAAACCTCTCCATGAAGGGAACTGACCCACATCTCTCTTGTCTGTCAGCAGAGTGGCAGGTTGCAAGTTTATAAAGGAAAAGGTGATTATCCTTCTCTTCACAATATGTACTAGCATAGCAGAAAGCAAATTTCAAAGGGGAGAGAGTGAATGAGAAAATGGGAGTATGACTCCATGGCCCAGAAATAATGCCACTTCCTGGCAAGAGAAATTTTGGATCTGATATGTGGTCATAACATTATTTAGTCATTTTATCTAGTGTATTTTTAATGCAAAATGCAGAAACAGTCTCAGACTTCTATGCTAGCATGGCTACACCCTTGTCTGTACCAAAGCTACTCTAAAGTAACTTCTATCTGTTTACATAAGTTGCACTCATACAAATGACTGCAATGTTAATTTATCTTTCAGCTGCCTGTCTCTCCTCAGGTGTTGTGTAGAGAACCTGGATGCATAACTTAAGGCAGTGAGAACCCCCTAAACAATAATGCTCAGGTACTGCAGTGTTAAGTGATGAGATAGCCAAGTGTTACAGCTCCAGCTCTGTATGAATAACCATAACTGGTGTAAAACAGTTCAAAAAAATAGCTCTTTGCAAACCAGCATAGTATGTCTACCCCTGTTTATCCATTGGAACAGCAGGACAGCAATCAGAGCCATATTTCTATGGAGAGCAATGGGTACATCTCTAGAAAAAAAACCAAAAACCTATCAAGAAGAAATAAATAATCTGTAGAAAGCTCCAAGATATTTTAACTGGAGATGGTGGTGTATTCAGCTCTTACAGTACAGCATAAATAGCTTTTCTCTTTTTGATTTTTTTTTCTTTTTCTGTGTAAGGCATAAAGCTACTTCAGCATATTTCCTTATTCTTAGTTCTCAGTGTTTATTCTTTGTACCTCAGTGTTGTCACTTCTGATACCATATAAACAGCTGTATACACAGTATTTGTTGCTGGAGGCACTGCAAACTCTTGGGAAATAAGCTGTAGAATCAAGGGTTTCCTTTTCCTAGGAAGATGGTAATCAATTTTAATTGAGAAAAGATAAAATAACTGGTGCATGAGCTTGCTAAATCCTAGATGTTTTTCTAATGGGACTGGATTCTGGAGGAAGTTTTACAAAAATCTAATACAGAATCAGACAGGAATCTTCCGTTACACTGAACTCTGGCATATCATATGGATAATGTCTGCAGAGAAAGAGAGACAGAAAACATTAATATCAGATACATGACCTACATATATTTTCCCACAGAAGATACTTGAAAAACATGGTAACATTTCAAAATCAAACCCTTAGAAGCCAGAGTGAAAAAAAAAATTCACCTGGGCAACTGTAAATTAATCCTATCAATTTATGCTTTTTATGCTACCCAGTATGCCTCAATTAATTGATCATACACTACTATTTTCAAAGAGCTCTTGCTTCACTCAATACTTCCATTTAATATACCCAGTATCCAGAAAAGTATTTGTTACTCAAAGTATATTTTTATCTTACCTGTTAGTATGAAATCTCCTTCCCTTATTTTTGTCTCTATATGAGGTGTTGAGGTGTTGAAATATTTTAGTTCTAGAGGAGTACACTGTACCTGGTTCATGTGAAAGTGAATGCAGCTTAACTCATATTACCCTGAAACCCTCTAAATTCACATGTACATGCTGATGTTTTCAGAAAGTCAGATGATATTGTCAAGATGAGGAAGATTCACACTGTTATATTATATGCAAATAAATCAATGAATGATATTATAATATTAACCTTCATAATAATATCTCATCTTACAATGCTGGGAAAATTAAAAAATTTTAACAATATAAAACATCTTAAAAATTACATTGAGAATATTCTAAACAGCTAAAATACCAATTACAAGTTCCATAGCAAGTTTTTGTATTCATAACTTGGTTCACATTAGGAAGTGACTTAAATGGAGGTACAGTAAGTTATGCTGTTATGATGAATCTCAAAAAAAACCCTGCATATCTCTTCCTTAATATGATTTCTCGGTCCTATAAACTTTCTATGACAAATTTAAGGGTTCAGTTTGCAAATTGAGCCAGAGGTGTACATTCTAAGTTTTGTGTTGATGATGTAAGTATTTCTTAGGCTATGACAGCTTCTCATCAGCTTGGTTTTAAAGTGCTCAACTTCTATGACTTCTCTTGGAAGTTAGCTTCTTGCTGTGGATACAGGTGTCTTGTGTTTTCGAAACCCACTTGTATTCTCTTGTGTTTCACAGCTTTTAATCCCAGGCTAGGATGCATCCTCACTATAGCAGATCATCTCTTTGTGCTAGTTGCGCTTTTGCAGAGCTAATGTGACAGCTAAAGATATGTCTTGTGGGTGTTCATAACATTTCATCATCTTGCCTTTCATCCATACATCATATTTCAACTAGCCATAATAATAGCTCTGGGCCATCTTTTATCAAAATACAGAGCAGATGCCCAAAGCCGTATTAGCTGGCCTAGATTCCATTATAGGGTGTATAATAGTGCTTAAGGTCTCAGGGTCTAGGACCTGACCCTGAAAATGTATGCCCAGAAGTGCATGAAAGAAAATACCCTTGGGATTAATTGAGATGCATAACATAGCAACAAATAGTTTCGTTTTGTTTTGAGCTGCATCCTTGTTTGGATGTTTTAGTCTTCTCAAAATATTCCTTGTTGTGTACTCTGTGTGATTTTCTCATCCATCACAGAGACTTGAGGCACAGGGGGCCATTGTAGAAGAGATCTACAGAGATCATGCTCTATTGACAATATTGATACTGGTCTTGACAGGTTTTCTTTCAGATCATGGTCGGAACAGGACTTCTTTTTCTTTATGTTGATACTCAAACCAAGCTTCTTAGCAATATAATTTAAAAAAAGATTTTTTTTTTAATGAGTAAATTGATTGTTGAAGAGTTGTTGCTGGAAACAGCAGAACACTTGTAATTTCAAGCATCATACATAACTTTTATTTGGTTAGGAGTAAGGTATCTGAAAATTGAGAGTTTTCTCATATGAGGACCCCTGCATTTAAGTGCAGAAAGCAGTGTTTTTCTCATCATCTGTAAGCGAGTACCCGTCAAGCATTTTTATTCACACCATAATAGAGTGGTATTGCTCAAAATTCTAGTCCTCAGTAATTGTGATTTATTATTATTCCCCAATATGATTATTATTTCATTTCTTGAAACTGAGTTTTTGAAGAGAAAAAGCAAGTGACCTAATCAGTATAGATAATACCTGATCATACTTGTTATGGAAAAATATGAAAGGAATGTTAAGACCTTAGCCCATTGCTTCTTGGCTTTTACATCTAACTTGCATTCCAATATGTCATCTATGGAAACAATAATCCCATAATGCTCATCTTCTAATCTGCCTATTCAGTGGGAAATGCAGAATTTTTTAAAAACAAAATTTCATAAGCTAAATAGATTTCTCTGTGTAAACATAAGTAGATTTTGTAGTGATCAAGCTCATATTACAGGAACACCATGCACCTTTCAAATTTTGTGTCAGTATTACAAATTAGTTTCACATTCCAATAGACAATTCAGGTCAATTGAAGGAAATCTGTGTTATCATGTGTTCATGTAGATGGCTATAGGCATGTTTCTAAACATCTACTTAATACAGTGAGTGGAGCATATCAAATGACTGAGCTGCCACAAAAGCTGACTTCCAGAAGATCATCCAAAATATAGTCACCTAATGTAGTCACAATATTGGTCACAACACTAATATAGTCACAACATTCTTGGCTGGCCAATGTCACTCAAGACATACTCAAGAGTGTCTCTCCTTTTGACCCATAGAATACCTGCTACACAGATATCCCAAGTGCTCTTGGGCCTTTCAAGCAGCACGAGTTGTAATCAACTAATAGATATTTCCAGACTTCTGTCATTAGCTTGAGTCTATTAACTAGCTCTAAACTAGAAACCTACAAGTAGTCACTGAAGTTTAAATGTCTTAACCTCAAGTTGAATGTATCCTTGGAACTCAACTTGAGACCAGAGGGAAGTTTGAATCCTTATGGAGTTTCAGCTGAGGACAACATGGAAAACACACTGACATGCACCACCACCACCACCACCCACCAAAACTCATCTCAAATTATCCTTCATATAGACCTTCAAACACCTTAAAAAAATCTTATAATTTTCTAATATTAGTTCCTTTCTTTGTTTCAAGAGGAGTTTCACAACTGAGTGACAGTGGGAGAGCACACAGACTTGACTGAGGTCTTCATATTTTCCTACTCAATGGCAGATGAAAGTTAAATCATCTATAAATTACACTTTAGAATAGGCAAAGGTAAGGAGGGCAGAGAAAATTAAATTAAAATTAAAGGTGTGTCCTTATATCTGTTCAAGGTAAACTGAGACCTGTACCCCTATTTCACAGGATGCATTGTTCAGATAATTATGACTGTGTAGGTATCTTTTCTGGTTTTAGGTGAAAGAAGTTGTACTCCAGCTGAAAGCACACTAAGGATTCATTTTCCAGTGACAGTGGTATCACAGGATACCACTCCCAGACACTTGCTGTAAAAAGGATAGGGACACAAAGAATGAATGCCCTTCGGATGGAGAGTGAAAAAACAATCTAATTATGCTGCTCAAGGTCTGCTGAGAAAATGGAATAGACACATCAGCATAATTTAAACTACCTTCTATTTATCAGCACTTCCAGCCTTCATTTTGCTGGCCTTGCCCCATTAATATAGATAACAATTTTATGTAGCTTAAAGTTCTTCTCTTGTTGACTCATGCTTTTTCTTTGAAGCAAAAATGAAATTAAGGGTTTATCAATATGGAATGTGACTCAATTTCTAGTACCTTGTGCTTTTTGAGAGATTTCAAGTTTTCTGCAGGGGGATCTGAGGAAGTAGAGTGCTTAATATTCCCAGCTGTACTTTCAACTCTACCCCTAGTACTACAGTTTTAGTACTATACTCCCCTAGTATAGTACTAAATATAATGCTGCTTCTTCAGCATGCTCAGACTTTACAAAATGTCAAAAATATTTTATGAGCTTTTGGGCTAATGAAAACACCATAGCTGCCTTCTCAGCAGGAAAGAAAATAAATCACCTCATTTCTTGTCTTGTTGATCCTCAGAGATCTCTCTCTTTGTTGTTTCACATACATTTTCCATACTTTTTAAGGTCTACTTAAATTCAGGTCCAGATACATGATACATTCCTTAAATATCAGGAATGTATCTAGACCTACAGAGCAGAGATAGGGGAATGAAGGGAAAATATAAATATAAAATAAATATAAAAATATATTGACGTTGCATGTCTGCAGAAGAACTAGGAAAAAACTTCCATTGGGGAGTGTAACCTAACCACTTTTAGTAACTAAAAAAGATAAGAAAAGGGAGACATGTAGCTTTCTCCCTTTTGTAAGAGATAACTGGCATCGTTGAGAGTAATAAATTTAGTGATCTGCCTCCATTTATGTATCTACAATTTAGAGAGCCAAAGTTTCTGATATCTACATTTTTTTTAAAGCTAGTATCTCTTTTTAATGCCTATATTGAAGACTTTCTTCTGCCTTTTGGCTTTTTTTTTCATATTCCATGAATTATTCTAGAAATTGTAATTGAGTATGTGAAAGGTTTTTTTCCAACCTAAATGGGTCTTTGCTGATTAATAATTTGTTTTATTTGTTTGGTTACTTGCTCCTGTGCATTATGTGGGAAGAGAGCTTAGATCTGCATGCTCTGGGAATTACAAAATATCTGCTGACATCTTCTGTGAACTCAAATATTTCACTCTAATCTACTTACTTTAGTAGAGTAAGAAGAGCACTATTGGATTGGTGCAGTCTTTCTGGGATAATTTTACCAGAAAGGTAAAATGAGAAGGTATTCTTGCAGTAATTCAATATGAATTTTCTGTTTCACTAAATTTCACATTTCACTAAATTTCACTTTATCTCAGTGAAGAATCTTTCCCCTGTCTTTTCATAATTCAGAGAGTTGTTAAAATAATCCCCAAACAACAACCCAACCCCATCTCTCTGAAATGAACTCCTGAGGAGTCATTATCACACATCTTCATATTTACTTCTTGCAGTTCAGTCAACCTTCTCAGTTACAGAGACACTATTTGGTCTTCTGCTATCATATATAAATTATTACACATAGGCATCAAATGAGTCCTTCTTCCACATTATTTTAATGGCTTACTTCTATTCTTGGTTGACCCATTAAAGAGCAAAGGGTAGCAAAAAAACAGTGTGCACTGCAGGAGCAGTGGCATCCAATCCATTGTCCTTTAACCTGTCGATACACAAGGTATTACACACCACAGACTTGAAGTACTGGCTGAGAATACGAAATCCTTATCATAGACAAGTAAATCTGTCTTGTATTTTGCTGAAGCAGCAGAATTAATCCATTCAGTTTCTGATTCTCTGTTTCTGAGCTAGTCAACTTACTCCTCTCAACTTACTCCTCTTTAGTCAACAGAGAGAAATAAGCATTTATGATGTATTTCAGCTGCTTACTTTATAGCTAAATATGCTATGCCCTGCAATTGCCTATTACTTTCTGATGAACTAGAATGGTTTAGATTATAAATAAATGGAGGTATACATAAAATATATATATTATGTATAAATATATATAAAATATAGACATTTCTGGAAGCTGAAGACATGATATAACCAAAAATTGAGGCTGTTTGCTTTAGATCAAACAAGACTAGATGTACTAGAAGAAAAAAAAAACAACAAACAAACAAAATACTGCAAGCTACAGGGAAAGGGAATTGCATTCTCTTTTAAAGTCTGACAGTACAAAACCCTGGGATATTTGGTGAAATTAAAAGCAATATATTTACAATTTTTAGAAAGGTTCTTCCCTCAGGACACATTGAGTGGTATTCACCATGGTTTCAGAGCAATATTTAAAGACTATGTGTTATATATGAGATATATGGGAGCTACAAAATGTAAGAAAATTATTAATAGATTGGATAATGAAGGCTATGGAAGAAGCATCCTCCAATGAGTGATGGGACAAACATGAAGTGGTTTAACCCACAAGTGGTAGGAGCTTCTCTTCTCTGGTGCAACAGATCTGCCATTGGCTTTCTGCATCCATGCAGTTCTACCATATGGAATGAGTACATTAGGTTACAATCATAGCAATATAGAATAACTCCGGTTGGAAGGCACATCAGAAGATCACCTGGTGCAATCTTCTGTGAGAAAGGGAGCCTAGATCAGATAAACTAGCACCCTGTCCAATCATATCCTGTAAATGTGCAAACCAGCTGGTGATGCTGTGCCTGATGCCCCCCAGGACATGTCTGGCCCTCTCAGCTGCCAGGGCATTGCTGACTCAGAATCAACTTTCCACTGAGCAGCATCCCAGGTCACTTTCCATGGTGCTGCTTTCCAGCATCCCATTGCCCAGTCTGTACATCCAGGGTTGCCCCACCCCAATCCATCTCTTTTCCTTCGCTAAACTTTGGTTGATGATTGCCCAGTCCCCTCATTTGTTGAGGTCTTTCTTCAGGGTCTCCCTGCCTTTGAAGGAGTCAACAGCTTCTCCCTGTTTTGTATTTTCTCAGTATCACTTCCAGTCCTGGGTCCATTTATGTCATTTACAAAGATGTTGAAGAGCACTGGGTCAAGGACAGAGCCCTGCAGAACCTCACTAGTAACAGGTCACCGTCTGATGTCACCACATTTACTATAACCCTTTGTGCCCCACCCGTGAGGATGTTGCTCACCCATCCCATGATGTGTTTATCCAGCTGCGGCTGGACATTTTGTCCAGAAGGATCCTGGTGAGAGACAGTATTGAAAGCCTTACTAAAATCCAGAAAGATTACATCCACTGTTCCCCCCATGATCAACTAGATGGGTTACCTTGTCATGTCAGGTTTTTTAGGACTCTTCTGGACTGGGTTGTACCAACTGTGTGTTTCCAAGTTAATTTCTGGCAAACTTCCCATAAGGGCAAGACTTGGAAGCATTCCTTAGTTCCTCAAAGAATAATTTATCAGTGTCATTGTCCTGGCTGGGAGGTCTATAGTAGACTTCCATGATGACATCCACACTACTTGTTCGCCCCTTGATTCTCATCCAGAGGAGCTCAACTTTGCCATGGCCAACTCTGAGCTCCATACATTCTAACCCTTTTGTAACACACAGTGCCAATCCCTGCCTCTTCCGCCCTGCCTGTCTCTCCTGAAGAGCCTGTGACCATCCAACAGGGCACTCCTGTCACAGGATGCATCCCACCAGTTTCATTTATGCCAATGATGCCAAATCTCTGGGACTGTACCAAAGCCTTGAGCTCTCCTTTGCTCCTCCTGCTGGGTGTATTAGTGTAGAAACATTTCAGGTGTGGCCCATTGTAGCCAAGACCTCTTAAAGCAGATTGAGGAATCCCAGTAGTGCTCTTTTCCTCAAGCCTTGGCACATCACCCTGTTGGTCATCACTGGTGAGTCTCGTTTTCCCTTTTCCCTTGCAAGCTAGTTAAAGCTCTGACAAGGAGCCCCACTAACTCCTATGCTAGAACTCTTTTCCCCCTCTGAGAAGTGCACCCCATCAGGTGTCAGTAGATCAGTTAAACAGTTTATCAAATCTGTGTCAGGGTCCAGTGATGTAGGGTCCAGCTGCAGCTGGATAAAAGGTTTTGTATAACTGCACATTCTCAGGGAGGACCTGAGGTCTGGATTTCACATATGACTTTAACGTGGCATTAAAAAGAAAATAAATTTAGACTGGTCACAAGATTTAAACCTGCTAGAATTGCTTTGTGGGTTTAAAATCTTTTCTGTGTGATATTTATGTAAATCCTTTCTGTATATTTTCACTGAGAGAAAAAGTTTCTAATTGCATCCACAGAGAGACAACATCTTTAATTCTCTATTGGATCTCAATATTTTAATGGTTACATATAGTGTCTTGCATGAAAGCGCTACAAATCAGATCAAATAGATATAAATGAGAAGCTGGATTTTACTGCCATCATACTTTTTCGACAACAAAAGACAAAACCATTAAGAAGTTGTTGGATTCAGCTTTATTTTATCCATATTTATGTAAAAAAATGCTTTTTTAAAAGAAGTTGTATGTCTTAGAACATCCTGTTTTTTAGAAAACGGCTAAATTCCTGTCTTCTAAGATGCAGCGTTGTGGCTGTCGTTCAGTGCGCCAAGATTAGCAGAGATTCTCTGTCACACATTTTGTCTTTTGACAGCTCAGTGGTATAATTACTATAAATGTCATTGCTGTTGCTGCAGCTGTAATCAGCTTCTACTCTCTCTTATTATGCCATCTTTCAGTGGCTATCAAGAACCATGCATCAACTTTTCCTTGAACATATTGGAGGGCCTGCAAAGACACTGTCTAAAGAAAAGACCTTCAAAAATTATCATCCATGTCACCACAAACAGTACTAACATTGTCACAGTATAATGACAAATGCTCCAATAAAATACAATGACTTTATCACATCATCCTTTTTTTGTTGTTTGTTTGGGGTTTTTTTGTTTTTCATCTCTGATGTCAATCAGAGACAGATTACACCCAGTGAGGAACAATTGCTAAAAGAAGAGTATGCCTAAATGTTTTGTTTTTATTCACTTCGGGAAAGCAAATATACAGCAATTGATTCCTGTTTGATCTTCAAAGGTTACCTTGGATTCCTAAATACTAACCTATGTACAAGCAAAAAAACATTTACATTTCTTTTTCTTTTGGGGACAAAATGAGCATACAATGTAGGAAATAATTTGTATTTTACCTCTTAGGTGACTGAAGATGTGAATTATCTATATCTAGATCAGGGTAGGAAGTCATGTAAACAATCTGGAGAGGAAAGAGAAAATAAAATATCTAAAAAATCTAAAAAAATATAAAGACATAATTCCAAACTTTTGCCTTTATACAGGAATGCTAGCTAGTTGAACTTGGGTAAGAAAATTGCCTAGGTATAATAAATAGTTTGGTCTTTGTGGCTGATTCTTGGGAATCTTTATTAAAAGGTAGGTCATTACTCTTGTTAAAAGATAGCAGTGGTCTTGACTCTGATTCTAGGAACAAAAAAATTTCAAACTCTGGACTGATCCAGATACAGTGATCCTGATAAATACATTAAATAAATATATTATTTTTAAAAATATTATTTTTAAAAAAAGGAAAGCAAAAAGCTGTCACGATTTTTGCACCTACATATGTTGAATTTGCCTGAATCTGTCACTGTCAGATTTTTATCTGGTGATCATAGCTGTTTATTAGTTATGGTAGTCTAATCAAGACTGGAATCAAGGCGAGATGGTGGAGTTGCTCTTTTTGTAAGCAAGCAACTGGAATTCATCAAGATATGCCTGGGTGTGAAGAATGAGTCGAGAACTTACAGGTAAGAATTAAGGAGCAGGCTAACATGGGTGGCACAGTTGTGTCTGGATACTCTGGGCCACCTGAGCAGGAAGAGGAAGTCAATGAGGCCTTCTGTTGACAGCTGAAAGAAGCCCCAGAATCACAGGCCGTGGTTCTCATGGGGAACTGATCTCCTGGAAAGACAACACAGCTAGGCACACACCATCCAGAAACTTCCTGAAGAACACTGATGATAATATTTTGATACAGATGAAGAAGCCAACAATGAGACTTGTATTGCTGGACCTATATTAACAAAGGACTGGTTGGGGACATCCTTGGCTTGAAGTGACCACGAGATTGTCATGTTCAGGATCCCCTGAGGAGGACACATGACAAAAAGTAGGGATGACCCTGGACTTCAGGACAGCTGACTTTGGCCTCTTCAAAGACCTCCTTGGAAGAATCCAATGGGTCAGAGATCTGAAAGTTAGAAGGTGGTCTAAAAGAATTGATTAATATCTAAGAATCACTTCCTCCAAGCTCCAGAGTGGTGCATTCCTCTGAGTAAGAAATCACACAGAGGGAGCAGGAGACCCACATGGTGAGTGAAGAGCTTCTGGCAAAACTCAGATGGAAGAAGGTTTATGGAAAAAGGGACAGGGCACATATATAAGAACATTGTCAGAGTATGCAGGGATGCAACAAGTAGGGCTAAGGTCCACTTGGAATTAAATTTGGCAAAGGATGTCAAGAATAACAAGAAAGGCTTCTTCAAGTACATCAGGATCAAAAAAAAGGTTAGAGAGAATGTGGATCCAGAGCTGATTAAGACAAATGTCCTGGTGACAGAGGACACAGAGAAAGAGGAGTTATTGAATGCCTTCTTTGTTTCAGTTTTTACTGCTAAGGCCAGTCCTCAGGAACACCAGAGCCTGGTGGCAACAGAGAAGGTCTGGAGAAAGAAAGACCTTTCCTTGTTTGAGGAGGATTGGGTTAGAGATCATTCAGACAAACATGACACGCACGAATCCATCGTCTTTGAAAGTTCATGGAAGAGATGTGCCTTAGGACTGGAGGAAAGCCAGTGCCACTCCAGTCTTCCTGGGGGAGCCAGGAAGCTACAGGCTGTCATCTCTAATATGAGGAAATAATTTTCCTTGGAGGGTGACACAATACTGGAACAGGTTTCCTAGAGGGGTTGTGGAGTCCCCTCTGGAGATCCACCTGGATTAGTCTTGTGCAACCTGCTCCAGGTGAACCTGCTTTAGCAGGGGTGTTGGCATAGGTCATCTCCAGTAGTCCCTTCCAACCTTTATCAGTCTGTGATTCTGTGACCTTCCGTTTGACTGCTGAACATTTGAGAGACAATGAGGTTTTAAGTACTTTAAGGGGCTGTAACTTTGCCTTGGTAACTTTTGTGAGTTAGTCACATTTCAGTCTCTTTTTTGAATAAATAGCGTTATGTCTCCTTATTGTTAAAAGGCAGACCTGCATACATCAGAGAAAAAAAAAAAGTGATGAAACTAGAACTTGTAAGCTCCACACCTGGCATACTTACCAAAATGTGGGTGGAAATGTGTTCTATTGTACAAAATATCAGGGCAGAACAAGAACAGATTGCAAGGAAGTAGATTTTTCAGTTTTATGAAACCAGATTAGGTACAACTTTTTAAGAAACCTGGAATACTGATGCTTATCTAAGTGACTTTTTCTTAGCCTGAATATTTAAACTTGGCCTTTCCTTCTACCATCTTTTTTCTGTTTCAGAGATTCTTTTTTTCTTATACTTCTTCCCAGCCTGTTTCCACCCACATGTCCTATGTTCTTTTTCTTTGTATTTTTCAAATAGGGAAAAAAAAAAAAAAAAAAAAAAAAAAAAAAAAAAAAAAAAAAAAAAAAAAAAAAAAAAAAAAAGAGGGAAAAGAAGAAAAGTACTATGCACAAGATTAACACTGTCCACTGGCAGAAGAATAGGCATGCATGAGTGGTTGTTGGCAGTGTCTCTAATATAAAGCCCACATTTCTCAGCATACTTATTTTAGTATGATAAATTGCATTCTCTTTTCCTTTATAATGCTTTTTCCTTCAAATGTGCTAACATGTAAGTATTCCAAAAAAATTTAATTACATTTGGCAGCTCATCGAACATAAACACTACATTCTCAATGGACTTTTGGACTTTGCCCATATGACAAGGACTGGCAGCCTAAAAAAGATTCTCAATCCCCAGATGTTTACAGGGTTTAATAATTGTATTTTGGAAATCCATTCTTGCAGGTCATTCCCATAGCCTACAATAAAATATGAAGATTATTTAGTTTGTCTCTTAGGTTTTTTAAAGCTAGATATATGACTAAGGATGTGACCTGGAGAGAAAATTCCCCAAAAATCTACCAATTATTCTGCTAGTATATATTTTTAATTAAAATTTAGGTTTGGGAAGGTCTTACCAGTAAAATCTACAGCTCCTGCCTTGCAGGAACCTAAAATTTTATTTAGATTTTTCTACTGCATCCTGAAAATTGAAATGCCCTGAATGGAGAATTGCTTGGATAAATTTCTCTAAAGGAATGACACCTGGCTTCAAATCTAAATTAAATTACGTCTGAGAATTTGTTCATATGAACTGTTGTCTCCAAATGGAAGGCAACTTGTGTGAGTTCACCAACTGTATATCTAACTCAAAAAATAGATACTGTAAATTTTCATCTACAAATATCAGAATCATTTCAGAAATTTGGATTTAGCTTTTCATTTGTAGTAGGCAGTGATCAAGTTTTACTTAAAGAAAAAGATTTTTTCTTATCAATTTTTGAAAATCTGTACATTGATGGTAGTTTCAGAAATATAAGAAGAAAAGGTTTATTCCTGTATACATTAGCACATACTAATGGATATATCAGAGGTAATTGTTCAAGCATTATTGTTGTTTTGGAAGTTGTGTGAAGATATAAGCTACAAAATAGATTGATTTGAGATATAAGCAGAGATGTAATCACTTAGAAACTATAGTTTCCATTTTCTACTCCTAACTTTTTGCAGTTAAATATTCTTCCTGCATATATCAATAGCTCAGAGTGAGCATGCTTACTCAATGCTGCTTCTGTCTAAAAATGCAATTTCAGATTTCTAGAAAAGGTTTTGGTTGGAGCACCAAAATTCCCCAATGTCAGTCTATAGTTCTCTGATTTTTTTTTTTCTTGAATACACATAGGATGATTATCTCCAACCTGCTATCTCCTATAATTCTGTTAAAGGCAGAGCAAAAGATACTAATACCAGGAAAAAGGTCTGTCTTAAAACCTTGTGAGGGAGGTAAACTTTAATATGGTCTAGGAAACATAGTCAAGAAGTCTATGAATGTTCCTAAGTAATAGCCTCTAGGCAGAAGTGTTTTGAAATCAGGGCAACTAAATTAATCAGATGTATTAATGCACAGGCTGTTCTCAGGTACTGCATTAGGGGATGTACTGATTGAAAATAAACTGAATGTGGGGTTTTTCTTTGTTTCCCTTATGCCTCAATGAAATGTTAAAACTGCTGTTGCATCCCATCTCACAGGAGTAAGAGCCTCTCTGACCCATACCAGGCAGCAAGGTTCCAGTCACTGTGTTTGTCTAGGATTCCTTAAAAGCCTCAAAGTACTCAATGCCAATTACAGTGCTTATTAACCAATGGTTGTCTTTCACAATAGGTGTTTGTGCTAGCAGGAAAAATCTCAAATAATTGTACCCAAGTAGATTTTCTTAAATATATCTTTCACTAGATGACACCTTTAATTAAACTCAAAACACCAGTGCTAGTTTTGGGAGGACTTTTTTTTGTGTGTGTGCTTCGTGCAGTAGAGCTGACTGCTAAAGCTATAATTTTCTCTTGCTCTTGAGCCTGCTGTGACACTGACAAGTGAATGACTCAAGCAACAATACCAAGAAGTAAGAAAAACAACATTCAAGACCTACAGTTGACAAATGTCCCCGTTTTTTCTCCCAAGAGCCTTTCACAACAGTGGAAAATGAACCTGTGTTTCTTGCCCACTACAGATGAAAGCAATCAGAGATCAATTAATAAATGGTACTATTTTCCACAGCTGTGAGACTGTGATTACAACAGGGATCGAAACATAGATCGACTTGGGAAAGACCACCTTGCCAGCTTGACAGGGTCACAAAACCACCAAGGAAGTAATTTATTATTGCTATTCATTAAAGAAAGGTTATGGTCATTTTCCTAATTATTTTTCTTACTTAGGACTGCTAACTTTTTCACAGATTGCTTGTCCCTTGTACTGACCTCTGTATAAAATCGATTCATATTTGCATTTTTTTGTGCTCATTATGGTGAAAAATAACACAGACTAAAAATAAAATGTATCTTTCTCTGTAAGAGCAAGCAAGCACTGAAAACACTGATGGCAAAGGTTAGGATTTTCTCTTTTTTGTTTCATTGATTCTTCACATATTCTTGAGAAATTATTATATTTATAACTATGCTTACCATGAAGTTGCTATAGGAAGCTTCAGAAAAAATGAAGCCAATATAATATGCAAATCATTCCAGGAACTAAGATATTATGTATATTGTTTTTTCTCTTAAATTTTTTCATTCTGAAGGATTACCAAAAGATAATTTAAAAGCAAACACATTTATCTCTTTTTCTTGATATTGAACTATACTGTTATCCAAAGCTCTGTAATTAAATGAAAAAACAGACCAACACAATGAAATTTGGATCTAAATCTGGTCATATATTTTGATGAAAGACTACTGTTTCCAGAGTAATTTTGTTCACAGAATTAAGATTAGAGTCCAGTTTCTTATTTGAATACTAACTTTTGTCCAAACTCCATCTCTTTCTCATAAGGCACAAAGTCATATATTTAGCCCTGTTCTCTATTATCTTTAAATTCTCAAAGAGAGCTGTCAGCTTTGTCAGGAGCTGAGACACTTAGGGATCTTATTCTAAAAACCACTACTGGCTGTAGTACATTTTAATAATAACAGAAATATTTAATGTTCCTGGTAAAACATCATTCTGAATAGCTATCCATATACATCAAGGAGAAAGAGCTATTAAATTCAACATGGTTCAAGGTTATTATTGTCTATCTTTTTCAAGGGATTATATTTAACCAATGATTTGAAACAATACTATTGGAGAAAATCTCTCTCATGTCTATTTTAAATACATATTTATAGTGATCATCTGAAATAGGGCAACTAAACAATTCATGTGATTAAGAAAATATAAAGGAAAATTCACCGTAGCTCAGAGGGAGAATAGGCAGTATCCTTATTTTGAGACCATGAATGACAAATAAAACCAGAAACACAGTGTGTTTCTGCATGACTGTAGGGATTTGGAAACAGTAACCACTGGACACGTATTTATATACATTGTAAAGAGATACTTGATTTAGCAGTAAAGAATACTGAATACACCCGGGGCTGTATTATCAGAGGCACAGCTGGTAAACTGAGAAATCTAGTTATCTCCATTCATTCAGCATTTATTCATTCTGTACATCTAGAGCACTGCATGTGGTTTTGATCTTCCAGAAAGACATGGCAAAACTGGACCAAGTACAATGTAGGCTCACTACAGAGGGGACTTGGTCTAGCTTCCCTACAAGAAGATCATGAGAGGATTGATCTTGTTCATCCTGGAGCAAGGACAGTTTTAGGTACAGCAAACAGCAGCTCCCCTACATGGACAGGCAGTGGAGAAGATGGAGCCAGGCCCTGCACTGTGGCACAAGATGGGACAACAGAGACAAAGGAAATTGATTGAACTGAGGGAGGTTCTCACTGCCTATAAGGATAAAACTACTCAGTCCATGACACAGGCTGCCCAGAGTTATTGTGCATTCTCTCTCCCTGCTTGGGAGTAAATAAGTCCTTGATCAACCATGTCTGACCACATACTTTGTGGTGATCTTGCTTTCAGTAGGAGTTTGAACTGGGGATCTCCTAGTATCCCTTCCAACCTGAATCTTCTTTTATCCTCCAAAATAACAATTGACACTTAAAGTGGTCCTAAAAATGTTATTGTATTTTATTTGTTGTTTCATGTGCCGTTTTATTCTCATACTGACCTAAGTTTATAATTTGGACAAATCGTGAATTCAGCTATTCCAAAGAGATCTGATTCCTCTCTCAGCTACACTGGTGATGAATATGCAGCAACCTGACTGAACGTAACACTTGAGATACATTATTTGAGAGCTTCGAAGCTTAACAGGCTTTAGGTAGTGACCATCTGAGATAAGACCAGACTGCAATCTTCAGACAGTAGCATTGACTATGACTAAAGGGATTTGTGCTATGTAAACAGAAAGTCAGGAGAACTTTGTCTTTTTGTTCACTGTAAATCATTATTAAAAGCTGGTGAATGAAGTGTGGATCTTTCTCTTGGTACTTTTCCATGAGGAAAACAGCAAACAGACCTGATAAAATATTTTTGGCAGTATGTTAAAATGGCCACAGCTCTAAAGATTTGTATTCATAGTATAGTCTTAAACTACCAGGAGCTATAATTCATCATATTTCTAATTTTACAGAGGCACAGATGGCTGTCCACTCTAGTGGTCCCAACATTACTGAGTTAAACATGGAATAGCATGATTGATTAAAAGTTGTAATCAGACATTACTCCTTGTAATTGTGATTAATATGACTTTACTATTTCTGACAATAATTACTTTTATTCTTTCTTTTTTACAGAGAGAATAGAAAGTAAGTAGATTACAGGCTTAAAAATCAAGACTTTAGGGCTAAATGAACAATTAATTTTAATTGTAAAAAGAGAAAACTGCTGTTCATACTTTACTTTTTGGATGGTTTAGGGATTACTGTTGTCCTTTTAATACCAGGTGTCTGTTTTTTCAGGATGAGCCATTGTTTCCTGTGGGGAAAGGACAGCTAATAATTTACTTGTATAATTTTCTCTATACCCTTTTTTTTTTTTTTTTTTTTTTTTTTTTTTTTTTTAATGCTTACCCTTTCAGTGGTACCTAGTAACTTTTTTTTTTTTTTTTAGGAATGTTGGGCAATTCTTTAAAATTTGAAAAAAAAATACATTACCTGAGGCAGTGAAAAATTATTGGACTAATTTCTATTAATGTATTTTGCACTCATCAGAAACACAGTTAATGGGTTAATTTGGCTTTGGGTCAGGCCATTATTTCTTTCACACAGGATTCCTATAGCCAAATCAGGCCTGTATTGTGATAAAATCCTTGACTTCCATATGGCTCTCTTTTCTTTGGAAAAGCTTGTGAAATTTACACTTAAATTGATACTATGTCTCTATAAATTAATTTGCTTAAGGACTGGGTTTACACAGCAAGGTTTTGTTAGCAGGTGAGCTGCAGGAGTGGCTTCTGTAAGAAGACACCACAAGATGCCCCCACATCAGACACCGACAGTTTCATGCAGCTCCAAATCCAGACTAAGCTGAGCCCAACAGTGACAGTGGTGGTGCCTCTGTGTAAACATATTTAACGAAAAGTAAGAGCACAGTAGAGCAGTTGTGATTTAAAGGAGTGAAAAAAAAAAAAAAAAAAAAAAAAAAAAAAAAGTGAGAAACAGCCCTGTAGACACACAGGTCAGTGAAGAGTAAAGAAGGGGAGGGGGGAGGAATAGGTGCTCCAGAAGATTCCCCTGCATCCCATGAAGATCTATTGTGTAACAGACGTTCAGCCAGCGAAGGATATGCCTGAAGCAAAAAGCTTTGCCCTGAGGGAAGCTGCAGGCCGTAGAAATCCCCTGCAAGAGCAGACTCCTGGCAGGAACTGCAGCCCGGGGAGAGGTGACACGGCACGCCGGAGAAACCCAGCCAGCTCTGACTGCCCGTCACACACCGGGAGTGGCGGCACTGGGGACAGACACAGCTCTGAGTGCCCGTCACACACCGGGAGTGGCGGCACTGGGGACAGACACAGCTCTGAGTGCCCGTCACACACCGGGAGTGGCGGCACTGGGGACAGACACAGCTCTGAGTGCCCACACAAGCCGGGAGTGGCGGCACTGGGGACAGACACAGCTCTGAGTGCCCGGCACACACCGGGAGTGGCGGCACTGGGGACAGACCCAGCCAGCTCTGAGTGCCCGGCACACACCGGGAGTGGCGGCACTGGGGACAGACCCAGCTTTCACTGCCCGGCACACACCGGGAGTGGCGGCACTGGGGACAGACCCAGCTCTGAGTGCCCACACAAGCCGGGAGTGGCGGCCCGGGCCCGGCGGAGCAGAGCAGAGCAGCGCTGGCTGCTCCCCAGGGCATCCCCCGGAGTCCTGCGCCGAGCACCGCGCCAAGAACAGGGAGGGGTCTCCCCTGTGCTTCTCAGAGGATTTATTCCCCAAGGGGCGCAGTGACAAAAAACCGAGAAGCCCGCGCCTGCACAGTCTTTTAAACAGGGGAGAAACAGGAGGAGGACAGAATTCTTCACCAGTCAAGGATAAAACAGGGAGGAGGTTAAGAAGGGACTCAAAATATGACAATCAATAGGGAAGACAAAGGGAGTGGAAAAGGTCACATGGACTAACGGGGCTTCGTGGAATAGTGGAATTCCAGCGAGGAGTTTAGGACTGACAGGGAATTCTCCAGAACAAGGGGTAGGAATTAGGGAGGCTTGATATTATGTAGATGAGATAATATGTGGGTCCAGGGAGTGAATGACAACCGGGAGAGGGAGGAGAAAACTTTGGGTAAAACCATACATATAAAAAATAAGGACAAACCATTCAACAGGGTTTACAAAAATAGGCATAAAGAAAAATACATCACCACAGAGAGGAACCCACGCATGAAGAGGGTTTCTGGCAGGAATTGTGACCCTGCAAGGCTCCCACTCTGGAGCAGTCTGTACCCTGAAGGAATGTATCCTCCAGAAAGAACTCATGAGGGAATTATGGGAGGCACACCATTCTGCAACAGGGTAAGAACATGAGAAGGACATGGTATGGTAGGATAAAATTTGTTAATTTTTATATCCCCAGTGAAATATCTTCATTCCCCATCTTTCCTTCTGAAACAAGATCCAGTCTTTCAACAAGCTGAGGAATGCAGGCAATGAAAACAAGGAAGCTAAACATAACTTTTGGGCAAAGAGTTCACAGAGAAATGTTGCTGTTTCTCAGCATCTCTTGTACTGCCTTTGGCAGACAGATCTTATGAAGCCCAAGGCAGAACTTAGAGCTACTTCCCTTGAGTAGAATAATTACATCAAGCCTCTTTAGTCTTGTTACCACTGTTTCTCCAAAGATGAAACAGGCAAGTATGGTTCTTTCCTTGGCTGCTAGTTAAATTTTCTCTTATTTTACTCAAATCCTTCTTATTTTACTCTCCCTATGTCTCCCTCCTATTTTATTCTTCATGTTTCCAAGATTTTTTTTTTCTTCTTATATCTGCTGTACTGCTGCTCATATGATGCTTTTGTTTTCTTTATGTGGATGCCTTTGCCTAAGCAAACAATTTCATAAAAAAAATAACAAATATTTATAAGAACTTACAGAATTCATCAGAAATTTTCTTTCCAGTTTGTTAAAAAAATCCCAAACAATTTCCTTCTTTATCTTGTGTGTAACAATGTGCACTGCATATTATCTTAAGTTTTAATTTCCAATGGATGATACTTTCTAAGACCAATGACTCTACTAAATTCATCGCAGCAGAAAGATGGATGGGAAGATGTCACGTGTAGAGGAATGTTGGGTGTTAAGGCTTCAGTGGCTGTGTGCAACTTATCCCAAAAGATGATCAGTCCTGTATAATACAGCTGGTATGTGCTGTATCACATGGCGTTGAAACCTGCTATCATGAGAGATGGCTAATTGGCTATTTGATTAATAGCTCTCCACCAGACTCCATCTGTAGTGAGATTTAGCCTACTGTTCTCAAAGCTGGCTGAGGCATACTTCACCTCAACCTAGCTGAACAGCTACATGGAGTAAAACCATTACACAGTGAAAAAGCAGGTATGATTGAGCAAAAGGTGTCAAGTATATGCAGCCACTGTCAGAAGGTCGTAGTTCTTTGCCACTGACTTCAGTCTTTTCACAACACTGCAGTGACTAGTTTTTTCCTTTAAAGAAAGCATTTCCTTTTTCTTGCATTGTTAAGAGAAAGTAAATATCCCTAACAAGTAAAAATCCTCTCCAAAACCACCGTGCCAGAAAAGATTTTTAATAGGAACAAGGATCTACCTCTAGTTTAGCCAAAATGAACGTGAGAAGGGTGGTAATATGGAGCCAGCTGCAACCCCAGAAGCAATGCAATAATAAAGTTGCCTGTGGCCCTAACCCCTTTTTTACATACCCAGAGACAAGTATAGTTGAGCAGGCAGTTGTCTATGCATTGCACTACCCAGGTTTTGATAAGTGTTTCAACAAGCTGGCGTAGGATGCTAGTTAAAACTAAAACCAAGACCTAACAGTCTCTTATTACAGCCACTAAACAAATGAGGGAGAATTTAGTGAACTAGATCTAAAAATACTACTTTCTACATACTTGCCTTTTTATCCTGATGATTTTGGTTTTTTGTTTGCAATATATATGTTAACTTAGGAAAAATGACAATAAAGTTAAAAAAAATAGCCTATAAAACACGATAGTCAGAAAAGGAAGCTGCAAAGAATAAAGCACAGTGAAATTATAAAGATTATGGATTATTTTAATATGTTGGGGTTTTGCTGTTGTTGGTTTTTTGTTTTGTTTTGTTTTGTTTTAATGAGACCAGTGTCTAACAGGTCTGTGAATGGGAATCAATATAAAAATGGTATTTGTATTACCTCTCTTAGAAAGCAAAGAGAAGTGTATTAAAAACTGTTGCAAATTGCTTCACAGGGAAGCAGAAGTGCCTAGCAAAGTGAACCTACAAAGCAATCTTTAAATGCCTGAGTAGTAACAACTAACTCTATATACTTATTAGCTATCCTTTTGAATTCTATAGCTCTATAACTCTAATAACAAAATCCTAACTGGATTTCATACAGTTTCTTTACAACTGACCAAATTTCTGAATACTTTCAAAGAGATATGAATACCGGGAAAATGTTTGGAGAGGCACAGTGCAGTGATCTTACAGAACAATTCCTTCTGGATAGATAGTCTAAAGAGAGGCAGTAGAAAAGGCTGACCCAGGTATAGTCAGCTTTAAACTTCAGTCTTTTAAGATCCACCCCATCCATTCAAGTCACAGCAATACTGCTTTTTCTCACCTAATAGAGAACAGGTTCTGGTACAACGTTGTATACTTTAAATGTAAGTAGGGAATATATTCTTCTTAAATATATAAGCTTCTTTGCCAATGTACACAGAAGTTCCAGAAGCAGTAATACAGGAAAAAAAAAACCAGAACATCCAACTAAACCTACAATGATTCTCCGACACCTAATAACTCCATGAATCAGGCTGCAGATAAAATTTTGTGTATTTTAGATCTTTAAGGATAATTAAAGTGAAAGCTTTATTCTTCTGAAGAATCACATTCTTATCTTTTACCTGCTTCTCCCAGTGGATAGTGTATTTTGTGAGTATTTAACAAGGTTGTTGCAACTATAGAAAATATCTCATCTCGAATTCCTTAATCCCTATTTCCACTAGAAGAAGTTTTAGTCTACTGTCACTGAAGTAAAGAACAGGGAAAGGAGACTGGCTCCTTTTTAATGCCTCCATTAAAGAGATCAGCTCTGGGTGGGGGCTCAAGGGGCCACGCACACCACTGCTGCACCCTTTGGCAACACTGAGGGGAAGTGCAATCAGCTTCATTTCACAGCAGAACTGGGGCTCCCATCCTCACAGGCATACCAGGGAAGTCTATTTGGGCTCATTGTCCAGGGCATCCTGCAGATGAAGAACTGTTCAGGTCACAGCCACCAGATTGAAGCTGCCCTGGCTAATAGTCTTACTGCTCTGCCAGTCTAAGGGTACTACTTTCAGTCTTCGATTTTGCTCTTGCTCATTGTCTTAAGAGTCCTTTTTTTCTAAGCAGTACCTAGTGTTCCAGTGTCTCCTTTATTTTCATATTGGATGTCATTTTAGGGAGCAGCACGGGGAATACCTGACGAGTGGAACAGGGATATACAAGTAAGGGGTAAATGGGTGAAAATGATTAACAAGGTGAACTCTTAACAGGGATAGATACTGACAATTGGAATCAATCTTAACAAATGAGGTAAACTTTTAACTAACAAACCGGAATGGATACCACTAATCCTAATGGGATCTTAATAATTAATTAGGTAAAACGTGGATTACTTAGATAAAACTTGTTTATAAAAGTCATGGTGTGCACTCCAGGGATGGTCCAAGGACCATGAGCAATGGGGGCTGTGACACCTTCTTTCAGGCTCCCGAGTGTCCTCAGCGCTCTCCAGGCAAATCAGGGTATAAAGAACGGGACAGGCTCTGCTTGCCACTCCAAGGGTTGATTTTATTAACAGAGACACAAAACAAACTTAACTCAGAGGAAGGGCAGAGGTGAAGACCTCAAACACGCAAGACAGAGTTTTTAGGGACTTCTTGGGGAGGAGTTCAGGGTAGGGATCCAATAGGGAAAAGGGTACAAGGCGAGGATTAAAAGACAGAAACCAGTAAGGAAACAGAGGGAGGGGGCAACCTAAACCACCAACAGGGCATCGAGGACTAGGGGATTGATAGGGAACAGTCTGGAATAAGGGCCAGGGCCAGGGAGGGATTGACAAGCAAGTAAGTCAGTAAAATCTGGGCAGAGCCAACTATACAGAAAAGGTGGGGGGCGGGGAGGGGGGCACAGAGCAAACCATTCTGAAGGACTACAAAGCATACATTAACAAAACACATATCACCACAGTCTACTAGTTTAAATTTATTAAATTTAACATAAACTGTAATTTCATGTCTTGTTTTGGAAAGTATTATCTCTCTGTATATACAGAGATATATACATGAATCTATATTCAACCTCACTAACCAAGGCAAACTAACAGGAATATTCCATGTGTACATGATTTACAGTACTTGTGATCTATCTTACGTTAAAAACACTGATGCATCTTCCCTTCTCTCATTGATAGTACAGCATAACACACTGTGAGCATAACTATTTTCAGCATCATTTTTCTGTTGATTGCATATGGACAATGTAAGGATGTATATGGAAAAGGAGATAGCACAGCTGTTTAATCTTTTTTCAGTTAAGTACCCTAATGTTTCAGTATTTTTCATTCTGTTTTCTGGGAAAAGTTAGGTGTTTTTTCCATATATATGAAGGAATAGCTTGCAATACTAAAAAAAACCAAAAAAACAAACAAACCACAGTAAAAAGAAATATTCCTTGTATTCTTCATGTTTTTGAGACTATATGTTAAGTTATTGAAAGAAGACCCAGCAAACCAGACAGAATTATTTGCTTCTAGAACGTATCTTGAATTCAGTTAAAATCTATAGTTTTTTGCCTCATGTATTTTTATACTGAGAATGAAAGTAATTGGCCAATGAAGTTTCATTCTGTAAGCCTTTCTAATTTTCAAAGAAGAATTAGATTTATATTAGAAAAAGAAGGTGTAGATTACTTAGCTTTAGAAGAAATTGATATGCTTTTTTTTTTGTATTTGTTAGGATGACACTATCTTTAGTAAGATCTCTTAAATAATATATACATAGAAAATAACTTTATTTTTGAAGTACATATAACAACGGAAGATGTGACTTAGAGACATTAGAATGAAAACCCGGCCTAAGCATGCATATTTTCAGTAGTCTAAATTAATATCATAACCATCACTAGCATCGGGGATTTTACAATAATGCTTGTGGTAGCCAGTTGAATTTGCCAAGGACATTGAAAAATATTTTAATATTAAGAGAACACATTTGATAAAGACCCTTATCTTCAGCGCAGAGGATTGAAATGTTAGAAAATATAAAGGAACACTGACATACAAAAGAAAATAAGGGGGGAATTACAGCATAAGTAATAACATAGCAAGATAACCTATCCCTTCTTTGGTTGAAAGGTGATAACAGATTTGTGATTTGTTATTATGATTAATTTAGTATAGCCTTGTAGCCACTGCAATCTTATGTGTTTGCTAGCATTGTATATACATGACAGTGCACAGAGTAGGGGCATGCAAATCACATAAACGCATGTAAGCCACCAGAAAATAACCACAGTATTACAGATGAAATGAGAGAGTGTCTTATAGGCCTCGCAGACTAGTGCCTACAAAGAAATCAGATTTGTTAAGGGTTTTCTCATACAGCTCTCTGACGACAGCCAGGCCATTTAGAAACTTTTTTTTCACAAAAACCCCTGAAGTAACATTCAGATGGAGTCCACTGCCTAAGAACTTCTCAGTAACTAGGAGTACACGTATTATTATGTCCAGACTTTTTGACTTATTTATCAATGGCTTGGATGAAGAACAGATGTCTCTGCAGTACATTTCCTGAGTATACAAACCTGGGAGGTGTGGTTTATACTCCAGAGTAGCGTGCAGCCCTTCAGAGGAGTTGTGACAGGTTGGAGAGATGGACAGAGAAGAACCTTCTGAAATTCAAGAAAGGCAAAGCAGGGTCCTGCACCTGGGGAAGAATAACCCCACACCCCAATACATACTGGGGGCTGGTCTGCCAGTAAACAGCTCTGCAGAGAAGGATTTGGGGGTCCTGGTGGACATAAACCATCCAGGAGCCAGAAGTGTGTCCTTGTGGCCAAGAAGGTCAATGGTGTCCTGGGCAACATTAGGAAGGACATCGGGCCAGTAAGTTGAGGGATTTGGTCCTGCTCCTCTACAGAGCCCTGATGAGGTTGCATCTGGATTGTCATGTCCAGTTCTGGACTTTCCAGCACAACAGACATGGAGCCCCAGGAGTAAATCCAGTGAAAGGCTACAAAGATGATTAGGGAGCATCTCTTGTTTGAGTATAGGCTGAGGGAGCTGGGCTGTTCAAATTTAAGAGATGACTGAGATGGCATGTTACCAATGCTCACAAATATCTGAAGAGAGGCTGTCAAGAGGATGGACCAAGAGGCTCTTCTCAGTGATGCCAAGCAATAGGACAAGAGGCAACAGTCAGAAACTGATGCACAGTTGTCGTCGTCTGATTAGGGACAGTGATAGAACAACGACGTGGACTCCAATCTTCTTCAGAGGGCATATAGGAAAGGTTTATTAGAAACACTCTCTTTTTATACAGCACTTTGGTACAATGGATATGATTGGGCATTTAGAGCCTATACCTTTTTGAAAACATTTTTGCCAGTAAACAAGTCAGAAAACCACCAAGTCTCCCAAAGAGAATATCTACAAGGATTGTTTGGGTTCCTCCTTATGATTTCCCAGGCCAGAGTGAGAGAGTTATGTACTTGACTTTCCCACAGGCTCCAGCTAATACTGAAGCCTGAAAACCTCTTATTTGATCACTGTCAGTTCCGACACAGAGAAAGTTTCACCTGAACATGAGGAAAAATTTTTTTTATTGTGTATATGACTGCACTGGAACACATTGCACAGAGAGGTTGTGGAGCCTCCCTCACTGGAGATATTCAAGTATAACAGATATAGCTAGAGTATAGCTGCATAGATAATTTGGTTTAACAGATACCAGCTCAACCAGCCTAGATCAAAGTAAACAAGTCCCTAGACACGTCAAAGATAAGTCAGATTCAAACCCAGTCAGAAGACTTCAGCCAACCACTGTGAAGCACAGATACACCCATATCATTGGCCAGTGAGCTAAGCAGAGTTAAGACCCTTGACCTTTCACGTCTATAAGCACAATAAATTAAAAACCCCGTAAAAGGAGCTGCCAGTCAATAAACGAGGCGGTTGCCATGTGACCCTCAGCATGTCTATGTCACATCCCTGTGTCCAACTCCATTACAACATTCAAGAACCACGTGGACACAAGCCTGTGGAATGTGTTCTGGGATGAACCTGTTTGAGCAGGAATTTTGGATCTGACAAATGATTGTGGTCTCCTCCATTCTGTGATTAACATGCCAACCCACCACAACACTCAAATAATTGTGATTTATAGTGTTTAGCATTATTTATCTTCTTGCTTTGCTTACCTTTCTCATTTTACTCAGAGAACACAGAGAAATAGGAAAAAGTGGTGAAACGAGAATCAGTGAAAACAAAACACTTCAAGTAAAAGCCTGAAGTGCTGACTAACTATACAATGGTGATAAAAATGTCATCACCTTTCAACAAACAGGTCTGCCCATTGGTAATGTTAACTGGCCTCAATTTTCTGGAGATCTTGAACAAAGTGAGAAATATCCACACACAAAAAAATTGTAGTTTTTAGAAAAATCCATATTTAACATTAATTCTGAGTGGTGGGCCTCACATAATATAACTCTACTGAGACCGAAAACTTTAAACTTGTGTTTCTTTGAAACAAAAGACAGAGAAAAAAACAAAGAAATAAAACTTGAAGCTTAACAATTTAAACTGAGCTGAATTCAAATGCTTCATCTTACTAGTGTTTGCAGATCAGAAAGATAACATGAATTTAAATCAGTGTATTAAGACTAATGAGATTTTATGATATTTGGGGGCTAATATTAGAGATAAATAATTTTAATGAGAATTGGATATGTGTTTATTTATCTATTGGCAAATTAACTCACTTGTGACCTTTCTCCATTCATAACTCAATGTATCTATATTTAAACCACAATTATATACCATTTAATGTCTAATTATCTTACCTGATATCACTAAAGTTACCCAATAAGACCCAAGCTGAGATGTTACATGATTTACATCAGCCATAGTAATGATTATTATGATCACAATACCCTCCCTAGAGTCTATCTTGTACTTCTGACAAAGCAGTTCTCTCTATTCATTGATTCTAATGAGCTCCTATTTGAATATCCAGTTCTTGAGAGTATCTGAACAATTTACCTGTGATTTTGTATTTTAAAAAGAGAATTTTAAAAATATGGTGGTTTCTTCTTTGAAAGGCGAGACATTGATGCATTTTGTTGAAAAAAACTGATCTTGAGAATGCATAAAGGCTATGATGGTAAAAAACATCCTTCAAGTGAAGCTACTTTCAAGTTTCTGACCCCTTAGAATAATTGGTTATTATAATGTTTTTATGTCAATTAGAGCATGAACCCTATCTTGTATTTAACCCTTGGCAAACATTTTTCACCAGTTTCTCAAGGACAACCTGGCACTGAAGCATGAGATCCAAAATTTTTATTTCTTTTTCTTAGACCTAGCTATCATTTTCCTGATAATAATTTCACTTACAGAAAAAAAAAAAAAAAGAGTTCCAGATAATACATACTTTTAGTGCTGAGAACTCTGCCAAGGTATTAAAATTACATTGATTCTCCAACTACTGTGTTTTATTTGAGTGTATGAAAACAGTGTTTCATGGGATTCACTATTTTTTCCTTCCTGAATTCGTTCTTAAATCTTCTAAATTCAAAGTGAACTTTTTTTCAAAGATTGGGGACTGTTTGTTTTTATTATATTACATTTTTCCTATGTTCACTAAAAGAGCCTCACAAAGTAAAATCTTCCTGAGAAATCAGAAATAATGTAGAAACAAAAGCAAATGAAAATTAATATATTCAAATAGCTCTAGCAGAACTCTGTAGCACCTTGTGAAAATGCAGTGCGACAAGAAACAAAAAATATTTTTCCATCTTTTCCTCTACTCAACTGCCAATCACAATTACAGCCCAGTTAAAGTGATTCCCACTATTACAAGTTATACTGTGTCTGGGTGGAAAGCTTCTAGCTTTCTTCAAAACAGCCCATCTGGGGCCATATTTTGGATTTATAGCTAAACCAATGTTGAAAACACTACAGAATTTCAGTTGTTACTGAATAGTGCTTGCACAGCAAGGCATTTTTTCCCACTGTGGCCTTCCAGAATTAGGCTGTAGGTGGGCACGAAATTGAGGGGCATTGCCAGGACAGATGACTAAAATCAGCTAAAGGGATATTCCTTATCATGGAACAGGATCAGCATGAAAACCTTAGCTAATGGAAGAAATGGGAGGACTTTTGTTTTCCAAGATGATTAATGCTCAGTCACCATCTCAGCTGGGAAAGGCTGTGACTGCCTTTGCATCCCCAACTTCTCACCTACTCCATTGTCTTTATCTCAGCCCATGAGGATTTGGGGGGTTTTAAATATTTATGGATTGGCTGTGTTGTTTTGTTTGGTTGTTTTTTGCTGATGAGGCTGTTCCCGATTAAGAGTATTAAGATTAAAATATTAATAGGAATATCAAATTAACTTGACACATACAATGTCTCTCTTTTGGTCATAAAAAGAACTAGTAACACTGCTACCAGTATTCCATGAAATTCAGATTCCAGGAATGCTAACAGAAGCATGTTTCTGCTTCAAGCACAGCAAAACTGGACATAACTGATAACATTCCTGCAATGAAAATATTTCAAAGTAGCATTTCTAGGAATCAAATCATCATACTGCTGTCAACAGATATTTTTCAGGCTGCTATTTGCAACTGATGGTTTGCCTCATACCTTATATGTTAAATTAAATCCATATTTTTAGACTTCATTTTTCTGGTAGTAGTAGAAAAAAAGTATTTCCAGGTAACATTGTTGTATTGGTAGATACTTAAGATAAAAAAAGAAAAAAGTGTCTATCTTATGTAAAATGTTTAAGAATTTCTGCAAAAGGACATTAAAATTAAACACCAGTCTGATGTGTAGCAATGATATTCTCCTTTTAGATGTTCTTAGTCACCCACTGAGGAGTCACGGAAACCACTGAGATTCAAGTGTATACCTAAGTGGATAACTAAAGTACACATTGTCTACATTCCTGATTTAATATTTCAAAAATCACATCAATATATATTACTGTATCTTGCATTGGACTGCAATATAACAAGACATTAATAACAGCTATGATAATAATAAAACAACAGCTATGATAGATATCCATTATAGATGTAATATTATGTCTATTATAGACAAAATTACATTATTATTATATAAACTAAAGTCCATGTTTTATCATGCAATCATAGAAATGCCTTTCAACACTACAGCTACTGATTTAATACTGGCTCATGGAGCAAGCATAGCTGGAAATATGAAATCTTTCAGAGAAAAATCCCTGATTTAATATATTTTTTCTGGCCTCTAAACTTGTTCATTCTTTATGTTAATATCAGAAATAGAGGGAGTTAAATTGGTTTACCTGCCTAAGATATCCCATGTACAGCAGCTATGTCCAGTCCAACTCAGTAACACCATGGGTGAATTAGTAAGACAGACACAGCAAGAGGAGTAAACAGACTGCACCATTACCTGCTAACTTCTGCAGGTCAAAGACCTGATTCACACTGCTTCCTGTACAAGCTCCAAAGTAAGGTGATTATCAAGATGTGCTAGACAACTGCTTCTGCACAATAAATTAATTCATCTGACTTTGAAAGTTTGTCATCTAAGATTTCCTCAGAGAGGCTACTATTATTTTGGACACTTCACTTTTCAGTAAGACATGGGAATTAAAATAGTAGTCTCCTTATTTTTAATTACATTGATTTAATGAAATATGGTTTTGCTTGTGAACTTTAAATTTAAAGAAACAATTAGTAGTCTTCACACAAGAAACTATTAATGGAATAACTAGCAAAATATCAAGAATTCTGTTCTGGCCTTGATGCTTCTTTTACAACCAAGCTTACAAAGTTAATATATGCAAATATCAGTAGTTTTTAAAAATAGAATTATGCTATAGATACTTCAAAACTCTAAATATTTAACAAAACCTTGATTAAACTTTCAAAGTTTATCTACAGTCTGCCCTTCCAAAGGCAGTTTAATCTCTCCACCTTCATGTTTTAAACTGACAGAACCCTTTTATACAGCTGAGGAAGAACAACTTATATATTTTCTATTGATTATTTTTTAAAATAAAAATCCATATATTTAAAGAACAGAACCCAAATCACAAAAAAAAAAAAAAAATACTCATAACAATTATTTCAACCCTAATATTTCAGAAATCATGATCCAAGCCACTACGCCAGTGGGCTAGGTCTTAGAAATCCTGGATGCAACAGGAAAACATGGAACATATTTTTTAGTTCTGGGGGTTTTTTTTCAGCTTTCATTACAGTTCTTTAGTTTCTCAGTTACTGCAGAACCCCAAAACCATCTTTGTTTTTCTTACTGTTCTCTTTTGTTCAGACTGCCAGGGTGCAAAGGATCCTATGCAAATTATGAAAAGATTTAACAAGAGAATAAATTCCCAACTCTTTTACATCTTTTGGATTCTCCTAAGTTAGTTATTGGGAAATGCTTATGAAGGGATAAATTCCTACACTTCATAGAAGTTAGACATCTACTTCAAGAAAGAGTGCATTTCACTCTTCTCTAATTTCATAGCCATCAGTACCAAAATTGGCAACAAACTTTTGCTGTCCTGAACTGAAACAGACTATTCTGTTATAAAAAACTAATCAAAGGACAAAGGTAAAAGGAAGCAAAAAGGATTTCTTTGTGTTCATGCATTACAGACCACACCTGAATGTGTTCACAAAACTGAAATCCAGTTCTTCGAGGTAGAGCAGACAGCTGCCAGTATGGGATTCCTACTCTCTTCCATACCAAATTGCATATGGGAAACCAGTGGTCTCATTCACCTATTCAAAAAACCCAAACCAAAAAAAAAAAAACAAACCAAAAAAACTCCAAACAAACAAAAACCACAAACAAACAACAAACCCCACCAATTAAAAAAAAAAAAAACTTCCCCCCCCCCAAAAAAAAAAAACACCCCAAAACAAAACCACCACAACCAAAAAACTAAGCTATTAAAACCCTTTAACCCTCTGAGAGTTATCAAGGTTTTCTTGAGCTATGATATGACTTAAACCAGGAATTCAAGTGTTTTCTAGCTTTTCTAGTGTATACAGAAGTAATCCATGGAGCTTCTTCCAAGCAAAAAGCTGTTTTTCCTGATTCACAGTACCTAGAGACATTTTTAGCACATTCCTTTGGCATCACTCATATGACTCATATAGATTTAGGCATTTTAGTTTTCATTTTACTTTCAAGAATGTCTGTTGACAAATAACTAAGAAGTAGTTCAAACTCTGCATGCTTTTCACTTCATCATCTCAACTGGGCTGCAGTAAAGAGTACACATGAAATACTTATATCACATACCAGAAATGCTTCCTGCAGTGAAACAGCAGAAGACTAGGTTCAGTCCTGGCACGGTTCTGTAGCATTTTACAAACATCACTTTCACTCCTACTAGTAGAGACTAAAACCTCAGGCACTCAGCCTTCTGTTTTGTTAAACACACCGCCTATTTACTTAACCTACCGCAGTTAATTATGGTATAAAAACTAAAAAGTCGCTATAAGAAAGAAAGACAAAGTTTGTGAGAGACCATTGTACTTGGACATCTGTCCTCTCAGGGAACAGCAAGGACCAGTTTCTCCCTAAGGGCTGGGAAGTCAAGGGGGATACCATGGCCAGGAGGTGCAGAACAAGTCTCATCTCACAGTACCCAACCAGGACAAGCAGGACAAGACTCGAGTATGGGCTGATGGTGACTCAGCCCAAAGCCCAGGCCAGAGGGCAATAGCACAGTGATGAGACTGCCCGATGAGCCTGAGGTCAGTCCACGGGGCACAGTCATGAACAGCGGAGCTACCAGGCAGAACCAAGGTCAAGCCAGCCACCAAGGTTCAAACTCCAGCCCCAAGGCTCCTGTAGCCAGGCACAGCTGAGCAACACAGAGCACCACAGCTTGGGGAGAGAGAAAGTGCCCAGGGCAGAGCTGAAATACAGCTCCTGGCCCGTGGTCGGGGGTGGAGGCCTCAGGTGAGGCTGACTGGGGTCATTAAGGCTGAATAATGCACTCACCACCCTGACACACTGAATATCTATCCTTCTAAAAGATTTCCAATATGTACTCGTACTGTAGCATCTGACTAATTCAAATGCACATTATTAGAGCTTTTCAGCAAGATTTCAGAACTCTGTTTTTTGGTTTCTTTTCATGGACTAGAGTTTGAATTCTGGATTTTTTTATACATCAGCAATTTCTGATTGGCCTACCCTTGTCCTGCTTCATTTTTTTGTTTTCTAAATTTAAATTGTCAATTTGTTTTGGTTGTTGTTTAGAATACATAGAATTCTCTTGAAAACCCATTCTTTTTTCCCACATCTTTTCACTGTAAATTGAAAAACCCTTCTTCAGTCAAGCCTGATACACCAGGCTGGTTCTATGACAATGCTAAAATGCTTCAGGGATTAACATAAGTTTTGGAGACATACTTACAGGCTATGTGATGGCCACAGCAGCCCCAGGAATAAAAGGTCCTTTCTGTGGATCTATGAATGTAGTAAAACCAAAGAACAGCATGGCTGAAGGGAATCTTGCTTTCCTGAGCAGTCAAAACCCCACAGGATACACAGAATCAGAGAGAAAACTGACAGTAACTTTTAGATTTCTGGCAACTGCTGTGAGCCAAACAGCTGCTGCTGACAAACCAGGGAATGCAGTATCTCCCTTCTGCCCTAGTATCCCATATCTCAGCTGTAAGGTACAGCTGCACACTTACTTCCAGGTGGAAATGATTGTGCTCTTGATGTATTCTAAGCCTGAAGGATAGGTAATTTCCAAACCAGAAGACATGTTGCCAAGTTAGCATGATCTTGAGCTGTTAAGCCTGACAAGCTGCACATAAAACACAAGTAAATGCCCCAAAGGTAAGGGTTGAATTTTTCCTCCCTTCCTGCAGAGTATTGCATGGATTTACATCTAATTCCCACTTCTTCATATCTACCTTGCCTGCATCTCTATTTTAATAGGACAGCTGTTTTCACTGTTTTAAGGATGTTTAGAGATTTCTCAAGTGCATTAATACCCAGTGTCAAATACAGAGACTCTTGACTCATAATATATATAAAGAAGGTAAAATGTCTTAGTCCATTATTTGCTTCCAGGATGTATTTGTATAATCAGGAAAGGATTAAAAATTCCTACATGCATAGGTATTTTCTACTTTTTCCTGCCATTAAGCTGTTGAACAACAGAAACTTTTCAAGTGTTTAAGAGGAAAGAGAAAAAGGAAATGTTTAAATGTAGATATTGAAAACTAAACAAGCCCAAAATGATCTCTCGGATAATGGTAAAGAAATGTGAGAGATGTTCTAAAGGATAAAATTGCTGTGAAGCACTTGAACCAACAAAGTGCGTGTTCATAAAATGTTTAACTATTTTTGTGATTTAAGGTACATATTTACTTCTATAAAATGAACTTTGTGAACGGCAAATTCATTGTGCAAGAACAGTGTTACCTATGCTGATAATTTTATTGTTATAACAATATGGTGGTTTACCTAAAGCTGTGGATTTCAACATTATTACATTTCAAGAGACTCTCAGTTCTAATTTCAAAATAAAAAATATTTTTATTGCTCTTGAGTTTTAGAGAAAATAATGTTTATATGCTAAATATTCAAAACTCAGAAAACAAATACCAAATATGTAATAAATAGAGCTTAAGAATTAATAAATTCACCGGTATTTTAATCCAGTCAATTCTTTTTATAAAATCTTGTTTAAATTCCTGAGCAGCTGAGATTATCACTTATATACAGTTTCATAATTTCTCTTTTTTGCCATAAGGTATTTGTACCACACAGAGCTGAAACAAAAGCTTCATGTAATAATGCCTTCTTTGGGTTCATTTTATGGTGTATTCTTAGAGGTTTTTCACTCATGTTTCAAAATGTGTTTACAAGAAAGCATCAGTGCAGTCAGAACTATATCAGAAGCTCAAGCTTTAATAAGAAAACTTCTGAAAAAGTGCTTTTTATCAGGAAAATCATGCCTCCTTGATTCAATTCAGCAAACCTTCAGATCCACTTCATGTCTTGTTTCTATCTTCTAAATGAAAGTGTCTTCTAAGTGGTAGTTATTTCATTTTTCAAGCATGGAGAGAAAAAACAGTGTGCAAATATTTTTAAATGCCTTCTTAATGACCATATTGTTAAATACTTTAGAAGAGATTAAACAGTTAAAAGGAACTGATGACAAGAAGAGGCACAGAAGTCTAACACTGCATAAGACTCCACTTCTTTGCTGATATTGTAAACATTTCAGAGACATCTAAAATAGCATATCATGAAAAAAAAAGGACTCCAACACTATAGGATTATACTGGTTTTAATCTGTTTCATAAATGTAATCTAAGCTGTGAGAGGAACCTAAAGTATACTTCTCTCCTTGAACTCTCAGCAGGGACAGTGCTGTGTCAGGAAAGTTGTGATGTCCTCTCCTTCAGGCTTGGAAGGTTTGAGCTGATAGCTCTCTCCTCCTAGACCTGGCCTTGACTTTCATTCCCTTTGGAAGAAAGTATAACGAGTAATGCAGGGAACATAAAGGAGGCATTGCTTTAGTTCCTATTCCTAAAACTGTACCCATTTTTAATCAGATGGCCACTGAATTATCCCATCTCCTTGGCAGATGCAGAAGGACAAGCCTTGGTAATTGCTTCTCAGTCTGTAAGAATCAGAAAGCCAGGGAGTTTTCAAATCCTAATGTTCTTGTTGGTTTTTAGGACAATTTATAATTTTGGACTGTGCAACAAAATAGGCTCTGAGATTCCTGTTCATGCTAAAAAGATTTATTTAGTATGTTCTAGTTTCCTAGAAAGCATATTTATTTAGTGAAATCTTTGAAACAGTTTTCTGAGATTCTAAGTCTTAAGCGTGAAAAGTTTAAAAATACTGAATGTCAGCTTCTGAAAATCAATAATTTCCTCCAGGTTTCTTAGTCCCTTTTCTTTTTCTTTCCCCAAAGGTAGACACCAAAACACCTTTGTGAACTTGGGACTGAATGATGGTAGGCAACAAGAGTTAGTCACCCAATGTACACCGGTGCCTGGAGGCCACACATCTATATATTCCTGTGTCTGAAAAGTTTTAGAAAATATAGGATTTTGATTCATGTGCACAGAAGAAAACATCTGAGGTTGTTTTAGAGGAATTAACTCTGAACTGAGGCAGAAAACAGATCACTGTGGGGTGTTGCCATCTTTAGATGCTGAAGAAATTTTGCCAGATTTCATCTACCATCCTGGCAGCTCCTAAATCACAGAGATATTTTTGAACATGTTACCTACATTCTGTTGTGACTAATGATAGCTGAGACTCTAGAGAGCAATTTGGAGGTCATTCTGTGCCTGCTGCCTCTATTTCATCAGTCCTCTCATGGGGCACACTCCATGCTTTGGGGAATGGTTAGGAATTTGTCGTGTTTGTAGTGCTTTGAAGATGAAAACCACTGTAGATTAACAAGCTTTAGGTTTCAATTACTCTGATTATACTTCACAAAATGTTATTTATTTATTTCAGAAGTACCATAGATCTTATTGATATTCTGATTTTGACCCTGCTGAACAAAAGGAAGGATAAACATTTCCAGTTCTTTTCCATTTAGTCTTTACTCTTTTCTCTCTATCTTATATGTGGATTGTAACAAACAGAAAGGTAAGATGTGTTACTCTCTTCAATATAAAATGCCTTGACCACTATCTAACTTGTAATTTATAAAATCTTGTATTAGAAAAATGAGTTGTTTTGTCACAATTTGAAGCACTAAATCTTTTCAGCCTTTCTACATTTAAAATATCTTTAATCCTAAAGTCAAATATTCTTGCAGTCGCATTTGCCCATTGTAAAAATTTTAACAACTTATGATCCCACCCTGCACTATGCCTCCAAATTATCTTCAAAATCAATTCCTTTTTAAATTCTGTTCTCTTTTATCTCTTTTAATGATTTTGAATTCGACATAGGAAGGCTCCTTTCCTTTCATCTCTGGCTAAGAAGAAGTGTGGGTTAAAAACAGCAATTCACTGCCATTAACCAAGAAGGCTGTCCTGTGGAGGCCATTTCCTCTTGTCCTCTCACTGGTTGCTTGGGAGAAGAAGCCAACCCCACCTGGCTACAGCTTACTTTCAGGGAGTTGTAGAGAGCAATAAGGTCTCCCCTAAGCCTCCTTTTCTCCCCTCCTCAGCTGCCCCTCACAGGACTTACTCTTTCAACAATTCACCAACCTCATTGTCCTTCTCTGGATACCCTCCAGCACATCAATGTCTTTCCTGAAGTGAGGGCCCCAGAATTGAACACAGGACTTGAGGCACAGCCTCAGCAAGGCTGATTGCAGAGGTACAGTCATTTCCCTAGGTGACTGCACCAAAATATTCACTTTTTTGTGAACTGCTCCAAATGAATTGTTATTACCTACCTGCTAATAACTGCAGCTGTGGAGTACTTAGAGTGGTGGAAGCACATAAAAAGGTTCTTCTGATGGATTTCAAAAATAAGCTTTTTTTTATGTCATGGTAAAGAAACATGGTACAATGTGAAGAGTATGGTCTGTAGGACAAGAGCTGTGACATGAGTTGATTTGATAATGAAAACAAAAGTGTTTTTGGGGGATCTGAACCAGGAGGAAGGAGAAAAATTTAATGCTGTCCTGTCCTTCTTTCCTATTGCTGAGGAATGAAACAAGGAGCAACTCAAAAAACAAACGAACAAAACAAAAAAAACCAAAACCAAAAACACAACAACAACAACAACAACAAAACACCCACAAAAAAAACCCACACAAAAAACCCCAAAAAACAAACAAAAAAACCCGCACAAAAAAACAAACCAAAAAACCCCAAAAAAACAAACAAAAAACCACATGGGTTTTCATAGTTTCACAAATGTGTATTTTAATGTATTTGATGCCAGTCTGTGTATATTTCAAATATTTACTGTTTATTTTTGGCTTTATTTGATAATGATTATGATCTTTCAGGATAAGACAATGGTAATCCACTAACATTTAATATTTTGCTTTATATGCATTATCCATCCATGCAGTAAATCAGCAGGTGTTCTTTGAATTGCTGGAAGACATGTAACCTTGTAACTTTGTAGAAGTCTGGAGAGAAGAATTTTCAATATTTTCCTTCCAGGTTAGCAATCTTTTTCAAAGTTTTATTCAAGCATTCAACTTCTCTGTTGTCTTGAAGGCAGAATGTTCTTCACTGCCTGTATATAAAACCTCTCCTTCTGATAAAAATAAGATTTTGACCATCTTCTGAAAAAAATGAGATCATATATTGTATGTTGAAAATATTATAATTTTAACAGTATATGTGACACAAATTGAGTTTATAAATTTTTGATAATAAGCAGTAGGATAGCAGATACATTAGTTGTGACATTAAGGAGCAAAAAAAAAATCATGTCTAAAACTGAGGGAGTGTTTGTAATTACATTATATAAATTCATGCATTTTTTTTGCATAAGACTGGCTTCAAATGTAGACAACTTTAACTTCAACACGCAATTTTGGCCACCAGCAGAGTTCTTATAGTCACAGTTTTGTCCCAGCAGTTGTTGATGCTTTCCATGAAACAATTATATCCATTGAAAAACAATGACCAAGCCTGTCATGAATATTTTGTAAGAAAATTATCTATTCTATTCTATTCTATTCTATTCTATTCTATTCTATTCTACTTATTATGCTGTTGTAGAAATAAATTAAATTATTTGGGATTATTGGGCCACCTTGTTATCAGGTAAACACATAATTTTCAGATAAATGAGATGTGTTAAATTGTAGTTCTAAATTGCTAACCTGCACTGTAGTACATATGCTTGTAATCTGTGGAAGTACTCTATATCATCATTTATCTGGGCATCTGATAGAGATAAAGGCAGATGAGATAAGCAGCCAGCCATCACAATGTCAGTTTCTCTTCTATACTCTGTGTCACACATTAATGGAAGTATTCTTACTGATCATCAGGCAGTTCGCATTCCTGTTTATCTGAATCCTTTTATTGCTAAGTGCCATCAAGGAGCTTTGATCTGATTGCTGTTAGAATCTATATACCCAAAGATAATTTCTTCAGTTTCCCAAAGCCCTTAAGTGATTCTCTTTCACAAGTGGGATACAGTTTGTTAGCTGCTTCTCTCTAAGCATTCTTGACATAAATGTTCTTGGTTTGTCTTCATGAGTTTGAGTAGTGTGAAGCAAACTCTGCTTTCTTGTCAACCATTGTCATAATGGCAGGTAACATGAAATCAAACTTAAGTGCTTGTCTGTTCACAGTGAAGTCTTTAATCAGGCTGAACCTTGTTTGTCTCTTATCTACCCAAAGGCAGGTTGGTGTTTTCCTGGAAGAATTATCTCAACAGCTAAACATATTAAAACATAGGTAGGAAATACCTCCACTAGAATATAAAAATGTAAGAGAATGTAATGTTTCTTATCTGTGGTGGGGTGTGGCCCTGGTAACAATTTAAGTTTCTTCTGACAAATAATAGTCCTAAGAAATTCAACTGCCTGCCTTATACAACATTTGGCAAAGTTCTATTTGAGTCTCTCAATGTTGTGGTACTGCAGAAGGAGCTAAGTATCAGGAATCTTTTAATAATAAGTGCAGTAATATCCAGATGAAACTGAACTTGACAATAGCTATTGAGAATTATGGATGTCATTTGTCCAAAAAACACTTGATGCTGAAGCAACTTTATGTAGTACACACTTAAAATAGAAAAATCCATCATATATAACAAATTCTGGGACATTTCTGCTGTCTTGTGCAGCCTAATTTGTTGATGCACAGTCTTGAAAACTAAAACTACAAAGCGTCTTGACATTGTTCACTTCTTCAGGGTATAAAGTTCTATCACCACTACAGATAACGTGGTTCAGATAAAATAATTGAAGTGTGTCACATTTCAGTGTTACTTTCTTTCTTTGTCTTTCTGACTTTCTTTCTGTTTTTCTGTCTATCTTTCTGTCTTTCTCTTAATTTTTTGCATGAAAACTGAAAAGTTTAGTGTTGTAGCAACAGACTGAGTAATGTTTATCAAAGTTCAAACAACCCATTGTGGCAGTGTGTTAATTTAATCGGTTAGGCTTTCTATACTTTTGTACTTGTTGGGTTCCCTGTATCCCACCCCTCGATTGTTCCTTTGTTTAACTCACATGACTCCGGCACCTGCCATGCGACACACACGGTTAGCTGCCTGTCATCTCTCCCGCCTTTGTAAATCCCTCCTATTTTTCCCCTGATTAGTCCAAGCGATGTTCTATTACACCTGTGGCAACCTGCCCCGGTTGGCTGGCAGTGGCTGGCCACCCCCTTTGTCCCCCCTCCAAATCCTTTGGACAAAAACCCCCCGCACCCCTCTCCCCCCGGAGCAGTTTCGGGCTGAGGAGGTGTTTGCAATAAACCCTCTGTTCGTCTGAAATTGTTTCCTCCTTTCTTTCCACTGCCCGTCGAATCTCCATCGCTCGCATAAGCCTCTGCCAGGCAAAGAACCCACGGGAGTCAGTACTGCTTGCGAGCTTGCAGACTGACCCCATAACACTCTGTCGCTGTGTCTGGGCCAGCGGTGACAGAGCCCGTTGGCTCTCTGTGAGCACACACCGACGGAACCCATTTTAATTTTTTTTTAGAAGGAAGAGATAAGCCATTTAAAGCCAAAATCGTGATCATATTCACAACGTTTGAAATTGGAAATGTCTGGTTTTACATTGATATGTAAAATTGAATGAAAGCTTCACAATAGGAGATGGTGTTACTCTTAATAAAAGGTGGAATTCAGTTACTTTATGTTGATGTTTAAGCAATATGTTAAATTGCCAATATTTTAAATTCTGCTTTCTTATGCTTAAAATTTAGTATTAAAATGGCAAAAAAATTCACTTCTGCAACTCTCCTCAATCAAAAATATCTCAAAAAAAGTCCTAAACTGAAACTCTGCAAATAGTACGTATTAGTTTATGTTTTCAGTAAAAGTATAACATTAATCATAAACTCATTTACAATTATATCTGTAGATAATCTGATACTTTTCAGTAAGTTAAATAAATTTACACAAAACCATTAATTTTATATTAAATATCCAATACTGGGAGCAATATCTATAGAAGGAAAAGTGTTTCTCCAATAATTTTTTCTCCAATTCTCAGTGTGTGTTTCAAATTTTCTGTCTGTAAAATAATCTGTCTTTTCATGGCTAATAAACAATTACTGAGTGCAAAGATACTCTGGACTGTCTCACAGATGCAGGGTGGGTATTTTATTTTCTTAAATTTGAATAAATGTTGTTGAGCCGATAGAATTATTACTGCTAGATTAGTGTTTCTCCCATTTAAATGATTGAATTTTAACTGCAGGTCTGTAATATGTTACTGTTGTACAGTGAATTGATTTTTATAGAATAGTTTAATTTACTTGAAAAATGTCTAGTCTTTTAATGAATGTGAATTACAGTACATTTAGATTCAATTTTGAAATAATCTATTTTAACTGTGCAGCATTAGTGTGTCACTACTCATTACAGAACATTTTAAGAAGCCGTTTTAATTATTTGAAAAAAAATACATGCTAGTGAACATATCTTGAATTAAGAGTAATATCTGTATTTAAAAAATGTTTTTATTACATTGTATATAATTCAATTTTACTAAAGTAAGATACTTTTCCCCTTGAAGTCCTAGCATAGTTCTGGTGTATATGGGTGTTGTTATTGGTCCACTAAATTTATTTTATATATTTTTGTGGTATAAATATTGCTTCAATGAAATTTTCTACCTTCTTTAATGTAACTTCCTATTTCCAACAACTAATGGATTTGCCCCTGTTAGAAGTGGGACAGTGGCTTAGCATTCTGACTACGTATTAAAGGGTCTGGGGTCAAAATACGTGCCTGTTTTCGCTATGGTTTCTAGTGCAGCTGAATATTTTTCACACAATAGTCACATGCAATTTTAATTGGGATATTTTTATCTAACTGCGGGGAGATGATTCTTTAGCTTGCATCCAAAAAATTGAAAACTGATTGTTCCTAGAGTTTCTTTGCTCTTAACCACACTTCTGCATCTGGAGCACAGCGACAGCTACTGACCAAGCTGTAGCAGAATCTAGGGACTTGGTCTAGAGACTTCCCTTTTGCAACCAAGGAAACTTTTGAAATAAAATTCTGGGCTGTTCTGATGACTGAATGACTGTGAATAAGTAACTCCACGCCCATGGTTATGGAAAAGAGTAGCATTTAAGCATTTTCCTCTACAAAGATGGAATTATCTTCTGTTATTCAGTGTATAAGAGGTATAAGGAAATATGAATTCCATCAATTTAGAGTCAGTTCTCTACTGAACTGAAAATGAGAAATTTTCTTCAATCAGATAAGCTCTGTGTAGTTTTACTAGTCAATTTTCACCACTGGGATATTAGTTTTATCATTTTATCTTCTTTGATGGAACAAAGGCTTTCTGATTACATTTTAAAAGCTATAGCATAGACAAACAATAGACTTATCCATTAAACCTTTCATCAGATAACTATAAAACTATGTGGTGTGATATGGAAAATTTTACAATTACAAGATAGATCCCAGCACTTACACTGAAAGAAGAGCAGCACTCAAACAAGGATTTACTCAGCCTTTGAGTGCATTTTCATGCAATGTCTTTAGTATTTCTCTGTCTTCTCAAATCTAACTTATTTGATATAGTTTTTGTCACCCCAGTGGGAGTCTAGCTTGGTCCTCAGGCTTCCTTCTTCATTCACCAGGATTTTAAAACTGTTTTGTTTAAATGTCCCGGGATTTGTTGGGATTTTTTCCCATTTTGTTGTTTTTAGATTTCTTTAGGTTTTGTTTTGTTTTCTTCTTAATATAGTGAAGAAGTATGGAACTGTCTATAGCTAAACATATGGAAAAAAAGATGTAGTTGAATTTCACAAATGGGAAAGGGTGTCTCCAGTGTCACATTCAAAAGCTTGAAAGAACAAATATTCACTTATAATGATGAAGTCTAGAGTTATCCATCAGTGTAAAGTCAGAGATAGGTTGAAACACATGCAAATTTACAGATTCTATTTGCAACATGAGAAAAAGAAAAATACACCCCAATGACATAAATAATAACTTTTTTTTTCCCTTTTCCAGAGAGCTTGAACTCTTTCTACATTATTCCTGTTTAGACTGAGTTAAAACAGAAGGGTTATTTTTAATGGAGCCAGAATAAGTGCTGCTCTATCGCTGTCTTTATCTTACAGTGGAATATTTCCCCACAATTATAATACTAATGTCATCCATAATGCATATCAAAAAAAGATCTATATCAGAAGTGTAGCTGATATGACCACCTGAAAGATTAAAGAACACATTCACTTCTTTTATCTGTTTCTTAATTTTAAGTCCCACTCTACCTATTTCTCAGTGCTCGTTCAATGACAATGATATTATAGAAATATGATTAAAAATATTAAGAAAATATGATGCTCTTGTCACAAAATAAAGTATCAGAATCAGACAAATATGGGGCCCTATATTCAACAATATTTGAAAAAAAGGGCATGGCTTTGATGAGTGTGTGAACTTTTGATAATGAGGAAGAAGTTATGTTATAAAAGCCTGTCCACTTTTGGTTTCATTTATCAAAATATTTTATTCCACTCGTATTAATAACCCTGGCATGGCAGAAAATCCCCCTAGTAGGCTTAATTTTATTTATCATTCATTAAGATTTTAATTACATAGTGTGAATAAGAATTTTTGATATTACCTGTGAAGTGCTTTTCTAGATTAATCAAATATATTGCACAAATAGATTGTTAATCTGTATTTGGACTAAGAGCAAATCCCAATTTTTTTATGTATGCAGTCTTCCCTTTGCACAGAAAAAGATTTTCTGTTAAACACTAGGTAATTCTTATTTGTAAGACTTAATGATTACAAAAGAACTCATAGTTTTCACGAAGGTGGTAGCAGATAGTTTATTTCTGTGTCCCCTTACCTCGACTATATCAGCTCTTGTGAATGGTAATGCCTTCAGCAAGTGTTACATTGCATTTCATAGTGTTGTGCATTATGGCTTACTGCTAAAGGTTCTGACAGGGAAACTGCAATGGTTCCAAGTGAAGTGCTCAAAGCCTTTTCTGCTCATTTGCTCTACACCATTAAAACATTGTGTTTTGCGAAGAAGTGGCAGCCAAGTGCTTGTGGAACTTTGGTACCTTCAAAGTTTTCTCTTCTTGTTGTTTGTATGCACTGTTCCTTGGTTTGTGTGGTGCCTTTGGCACTGCCATTCTCCCTCCCTCAGTCTCCTCCTGCAAGTCTCCTCTTGGCTATTGCTCCCTCCAAGGGTTACCCACAGCAGCCTCAGCGCTTTCCCCGTTTATCCCTGGCTCTGACAGGGCAGTGTTTGGTGCTGCTGGCCTCTGCTGGTGACACATTGGTGTAGTCTGCACATCGGCTCCTCTCTTGGGCCCTGCTTGAGGCCCACATGTTCTAGGGAGCAGCTCTAAAGATACTGTAATATGATATTACATAATATGTAAGAATGATAGAAGAAAATTCCCTCCACTCTGTGCTTCAGTGCACTGCATACAGGGCACAGTTGAGTTAGGTCTGAGTTTATGGTATCCAAACTTTCTGAGAGCTCCTCTGCAGTGACCAGAAACACAATCATTTCCTCCTTTGAAGGTAAGAAATTCACCCCTCAGGAGAGCTGTGTTTGTGCACACGTGAGAAATCAGCTGTATGGCTCACTGCAGCTCTGCTTTGCTCTCTGTGCCTCGTGTAGACAAACAGCGCAGTACAGCCGAGCCCTCAGGCTGCGATGGGAGGGTGAGTGAGCTCCTGACATGCAGACCCATTTCTTGAAAGAAATCAGCGGCAAGTCCTCTAAATCTTTGTGGGTAAAGAGCCCTGTTTTAATTTTTTGGTGACAATCTCACCTCAGTAGAAGTGAAATGGCAGCAGGATAACTTACCCTAGATCATCTCTGGCGCTTGCATTTGCTCCGTTGTCTCAGTATTAGGACAGTTTAGGAGGAAACCTCTTGCTTTGCTGTAGATGAAGTTTCATCCTTTATTTAAAAAGGTCTTCGAAATCAAGAATGAAAGCAAAAGACTTGTCTGTTTACATTTTTTTAATAAATGAATTGAGAAGATATTGCTATAATTATCGTATTTCTCCCTGATTCCCTTAGGGCTGAACAAATAACTGAGCACACAAGATGTTTATATGCATGTACTGTTAAAGCCAATGAAAGCTTGTAAAAATCAGAATCTTCTTAATGAAGTTCATTGCAGTTTTATATGTGATTTTGTAACTAGTGCACTGAGGTAAATATTATATTTTATAATTTATTAAGAGCTTAAATTCCTCGAAAAATAACCATGTAGCTAAAATATGCTGAACAGTTATTTCACTGAAATTTTATGTTTAGATAAAAGGTGTCAGGTGTTTTTAAAGGAAAATAGGTGTTTATTAAAGTAATTTTAGTATATTCCATAATAAATGTCATCCTCTCAATCTTAAATAAAAATACATCTTTAGTTCTAGAACACAGAGGCAACAGAAATGTCAGTGTTAACTTCTAAAAAAGGCATGAAATGTATGATTTTAAATTTAACAAATTTTGTCAGAAAAAGCATTAATTAGACATTAAGTAATTTAAAATCTTCCATTAAAGGTATGATGGGAGTTATGTGAGAAACCTGAACCATGCAGTTAAGTTGTTTTTTAATTTGTGGATTTACTTTTAACAGTAAAACAAAGCTGGCAAACAAACAAACAAAAACCCTCAAAGCACTAAACAATATTTATATATTTTCAAGGACTTTCGAACAAACAAAAAAACATTTTGCTGTTTTTAATTTCTGATAATGAAAACACTCTCATTATTTTTAATATCTGATAATGAAGGTTTTATATATGGTCTTAATTTCTAATCTGTCATTCATGTTTACTTTAAATGACAAGAAACTCCCCTGTTCCCTAAGAATGTAATACCTTTGAAAGACTGGCCTGCCCTAGGATGCCTCCATTTAATGTACTAAAACAAGAAACACATTAAGGGTGGAAATTGTCTTGGCCAATGTTGGTGTCTACAACTTGGACATCTATACTGAGCTACACTCTTGTATGTTCCATTTTTAAGTGAATGGAGGTGTACTCATGGGATATGATTTCACTGGTGTTTCTTTCTGTCTAGCTTAAGATGAACTGAATGATGCCTGTATATGTTCAACTCCAGTGTGTGTGAAAAGGACTTCTGTTAACCTTCTGCAACATACCTGTTTATTCTCTGGATGTCCATAACCCCACAGAGGAAACCAAGGGATTGTGTTAGCTCTCTGTATAAAAATACACATTGTGGTTTGAACTGCCATGTGCTAGGACACTGTTGCTACATTGTGAAAGGTGCATAGCCACAGTATGGTACTTATATGGATTTTCAAAGTCTAGTTATGGCCCCTACTGAGAGTACGAGAGAATACAAAATGTTTTGAAAAGCATTTACTGCAGACAGTGAAATAGGAAAAAGCTTGATAGCTCCTGCAAGCAACTAAAATGATTAAATGTTTCCCAAAATGATGACAATTTGGAATGGCTAAATATTGTTCTTTGCATTACCAAATAATTAAACTCTGAAATGTGGGGGTTAACCAAAAGTAATTCAGACCAAAAGAAGGATCATTACCAAAAGAGATGAAAAAATTTAATCTAAGTGAGAATAATCTATATGTGTACAGTAATTGCTATATCTTTTCTGCTTTGCACTACTGTTTTTATCAGAATTGTACCTTCTGTGCAGCTTAACAAGGAGTGAACTCAAATATCTTTGTTCTGCTGGAATGTATATAAACAAGTGTGTGAATGAGGGTTGACCAAGGCAGAAAAAAACCTCAAGCCAAAATAAATCAATCAAACAAACAAAAGAAACCCCAGAGCAAAACCAACAAAGAACACTGTTTTGAATGCTTTCAAATCCATTAAAATTTTCTTCTTATTACCACCTGTTTGGAAATATTCTTTGTTAATTTCTAGCCAGTCCTAAATGTATTTCCTAGTCCTTTCTGGTTTGCCATTGAAAAAAAATCTCATTTTTGTATTAGAATTTTTGCAGTGCTAAACTTTCATCTCAAAAATATCACCATGTTTTATCACTCAGACTGTTGAAAAATGGCTGAACTTCTAAACTTGTCATGTACAGTAAATAGTTCTTGTTAAAGAGCAAGTCTACAGCTAAATTTGTACAACAGTCCTAGAAGTTACTATAAAATGAAACATACATTACTAGATGTGGTCAGAAGATATATACCACCCTGTCTGGTCTTGAGCCTAGCAATTTTCCTCTCTTGTGTGAAAATATGACACATAGAGCCTCATGACATTTTGCTGCTTCGCATCTAAAAATTGTGTTTCTAAGTTATGGTTTCAAGGTGCAAAATTCTGAGAATGAATAATGCAAAAATTGAATTAATACAATTCAGAACAAATATAACCCCCATGCCCCCCCCACACATAACCTGGCCTTGTTTTAGCACTTTTGGCTTGAAGAGCTGAAAGTGTACCATGGCATACCGAAAATGCAAAGTGCTCACATCTGTAAAAATATAGGATTTATCTAAGCAGTGGAAGCATGTTCCTGTTCCTGGAGCTTCTTATTTTCTGAATTAGTAAATGCTTAAAACTGATGTATATAGCGAGTTAATGGGTAGTAAATGGCTCCAATTTATCAGAGTATTTTGTGGTGCTACCTGGCTATTACATTTGTTGACCAATAAAATTTCTTGAAAACATCAGAAAAGACTATTCAAATGAAACAAAGTTTGGAAGAAAGGTTTTTGTTACATTAATTTATTCACTGTAGAGAGAAGAGAAAAAATAAACAGTTCTGAAACAGTTAGAGTCTCATTTAGGCATTTTTCAAAATGAAAAGGTCAATTTGCACACAAACTGTTTTTCTTTAGAAATTTGAGCTGAAAGTACATACTATAGAAATCAAAACATCATAAGTAGCAGAAACTGATATGTGAGGTACTGGGCATTCTTAATAGTCCATTAGTATAATTGCAGATTTTTAAAAAAATTTTGAGTTTCTGCCCAAACTATAAAAAAAGAAATTTGCAGTTTGACCTATTACTTTTTACTTGTCATTAGAGTAGCATGCTTCAGTTATTCCAGAAGATCCCTAGTGTGTAACATAAATTTAACAGGTATTCTGTCTGACCCACAGGATTCTTAAAGATCAAAGGCCTTGTGCTCCTCCTTGTAATACGATTTCTCCACCTTTTTTTAATATCTGGCACTTTACTTTTGGGACAGTTACTTTATTTTTTTTCCAATTATTTAATCCAGTATGCCATCTCTTGAGATTACAAGTGTTTGGGAATAGTATTTCAGACTCATTTGGCATTCCTTCACAATAAGGGTGCTGAGGTTAAAACAGCATGTTCTAGGTCAATGCATTTTACCTGTGTGACTGGAAAATAGCAGCAGATGTGAATGATGATAAAACAAGATGGTCTGGCACTTCATGCGATCAATGATTATGCAGAATTAAAAGCTTGACATATTTGATCAAAGAGAAAACACAAATTTATCGGAACAGGAATGGCCAGTAATTGCTGCCACCACCAGATTCAGCTTCGGAGGGCGAAGCTGCAGCTGCTGGCAACAGAATTAACCTTCACTCTGGAGGCTCTCATGATGATTTAGATTCTGTAAGAATAGCATAAATAATTCTGTTTAAAATAAAGCCCATGGAAATCACACTGTGGCAATGCAGTTTTGCCAAGACTGAAGTCTACAATGATAGAGACACAATGGCTTTTCAGAGAGGGAACAGCAGGACAGCTCATATGTGAGTGGTTTCACTGAGGCTGCCAAAAGAGATCTAATTCCATCTTTTTCCATCCAGCAAAATTATGTAGCACAAGAGGTTTTGTAAACTGCAGAAGCATTAATTCAGATAGCTTCCTACATACTGCAGGGGAGAATGTAGCTGTGTACTGGGAAAAGCTAGAAAAAAATAGATATGCAGGCTAAACTCACCAATAATAACTTCAGCATAAAAGGGTTTTTTAAGTACCTGATGTGTAACAGAAACCAGGATTTTCACATTGGAACACGAGGAAATATTGAACTCCTTAGTGATTTCTCACTGCAGTTTCTTGCCACTGTCCATATTCCCAAACTCAACTCTGGGCATTTGTTTGTCTAAAATTTCAAGGGGCAAAAGAAAAGAGGACTAAAACCCTGAAGTATGTTTTTATGCATGATCATGAATACTGATTCTTCTGACTCATGTGCATCCCTATGGAGAGAGAAGAAATAAGCATGTTTTCTCTTGGGATCTTAGTTTAAAATGCATCAATGTGGGATTTAAGTCCCAACAGCGGACTGGAACATGAAAAACAAATAGCATTTTTCATCTCAAGACGGAAATGTCTCTCCATTTTTTTTTCTGATATTCTAATGTAACATAAAGGTCATTGGATTCTGCATAGCAATGCAAATAACAAAAAAGCAAAGCAATTAAAATCTGTACTGAACAAGAAGAAGCATTGACATCTATTTTTCACTTACCAGAAAAAAAAAAATTAGAGTGACATTCTTGATATTGTTAGTAAAGAGATAATTATTTTCAACATTTTTGAACACATTTTAAAATCTTTTCTAGAGTTTAGGGGGTTTTTTACTTTTCTGATATTTTTTAATCAAATGGAAATTATCCCTAGCTGATATTAACCATTTATATGAGTTGGCATTTATAGTTTCTTAACCTCTGACAATTTTAGAATTAAAAATAATAATAATATATAATATTAATATAATATAATATAATAAATATAATATAATAATAATAAAATATAATAAAAATTAAATAATAATAATAATAATAATAATAAATAATAATAATAATAATAATTCCACCAACACAAGTAACATGGAGGTGACATTGTGTGGCAATTTGTGTTTTCATAATATAGCTAAATCTATTAACAGTATCTCAAATTAAAGACTTTGACTTCCTATTGTTGGAATGTTTCTCAAACTAGACTTAATATCACATGTTCTTCCTTCTGATTTATTTCTTTGTTACTTCACATTTATTCTTTGTTACTTCTGATTTATTACTTTGTTACTTTGTTACTTCTGGAGCCAGAGATATAAAAATATACAATACAAATTAACATGCAAGGACCAGGATGACCTCTACAGAATACTTTTTTATAAATTAAATTCTGCTAAAAAGTCACACACTGTAGGTACCTGAGCCCTTGGTATTGCAAAGCTCGTAAAGTCAAACTCTTTAAACTTTTGTCATCAAAGCATGCCTTTTTCTGAAATAGACACCTTGATCTGTGGACAGTGAGGGTCGATGCTTTAATTTCTATCACAGAATCTCAGTCAACAGTATTCTATAAACAGTTCGCTTTTCCATTATTAGAACTACAAAAGTGTGAAAGAAAACTGGTCTTGATCCTGGGTCTTAGGAGCTTTTCCCACAAACTTGACATAATTTCCTGACTAATGAGAAGTCCTGTATCCAACTAGATACATGAGCTTTTTTTTTTCCAGATTGTCATGTCATTTGGCAAAAGAAATATATTTCTGTTTCATAAAAGTAATGGTTATTGTCCAAATTTGTTTAATGCCAGAATTCATTTATTATTTTAATGGGCTGAATAGTCTTCTCTAAAGTCTAATTAAACTTTTAATAGCCAGCAATATAAGTGTATTGAAGACTAATGAAGATTATTGTACTGCCAATGTACTGTGTCCTGGGAATTCCCTATATCAAGCACAGCCACAGTACAGGAGTATTGCAAAGGACCATTATAAAATTGTGCACAGCTCTTTTTCTCTGGTGCCCAGAGATGTAAAGGCTCCCATTGACTAAACTTCTAGAAGTGTATCTGAATGAAGCTGCCACAATCACTCTAGAGCCAGCTTACAGAATTTCTAGAGCCATGTTTTCCAAACCTAGGACATATATTTTAGCCCTTTGCAATCAATGACGTCTCTTTATATCCTTCAGTGTGAGAACATGAAAATGGAATGTGAAAGGAAGAACTCTATCAAGACTATAAAATCATACTGAGAACCTCAACTCCAATTTTGCAGAAAACCAAACCCAGGCTAGGGTGAGGAAACACACTAATGCAAAATACAGACTTTGAACAATAGTTTCCGGGTCAGTGCAATAAAACTGTAAAAACCAGCTGTAAATGCAAAACATAGGTAAACAAAGAACAAAATAGCAAAAGCAAAAGCAAAAGCAAAACAACAAAGCAACAACAAAACCCCAAACCCTGTTCCCCCAACAACAAAAAACAAACAAACAAAAAACACCAAAAAAACCAACCAACCAAACAAACAAAAAATGCAAAAAAACCAAACAAAAAAACAAACACCCAAACAAAAAAACCCCACAACAAAACCAGGACAAAACCACGCCAAAGTAAATTAACTAAAGTCACAAACACCTAATCTGTCCCCTCTGGCAAAACTCTATAAATATTTCTGCACTTGTCCTCTCATGTGCTGAACTCTTCAGAATAGAAAACATATCCTATTTCTCTCTAGAGAGAGGAAGTTCAGTTGACAGCCTAGTTATGATAAGCACCTTGTATTTAACTATGGTTATTTACAGATGGAAATTAAAAAACATTGTAGAGATTAAATATTGTTTGGTAGTTGTTGTCATTTTCATTATTTAGGTGGGGTTTTGGGGTTTTTTTTGGGGGTTTTTTGGTGGGGTTTTTTTTTGGTTTTGTTTGTTTGTTTGTTTGCGTGCTTTAATTTTTATTTTCTAGTGAAAATTATTCACTTTGAGGTCCTTGCAGGAATTAAGTGGACCAGAAAAAAAGTCTTTGTTCAAATGATGATGATGACTAAATTAGTTACCACTCATTTATGCTTATTCAAAATGATATCTCTCATTTTAATAAACGCATAAATATTCTTTGATTTCTGTGCATCCTGTGTAATTCATTAATTCCATTGGAAGGAGAGAAAAATTCATAAGAAAAGATGTAAAGAAAAAATGCTTTTTTTCAAAAGCCTATTTTAACCTTAAGGGAAAACAAGCAAAGTAAATCCAATTTTAGGCATCCCTTCCAATTCTCCACTCTTGGTGTTGAGTTTTAATTGAAAAGATTTCCCCAAAGTACATGATATTAGAGCAATGATATGGGTTAATTGCAGAATTTATTGGGTGGTGATATGGAAAAATTAACATGCATCACTGTGTAATTCAAATAATTTTCTATGGCAATCCTATGAAATAACCTCAATTTTAATGTAGAATAATGTAAGCTGTTTTCAATATCAATTAGGAATGATAATTCATAAGCCCTGCTGGGAGTTGTATACCCCAATACCACTGAAAATCAGTATGAATTGCCTTCCAGTCTTCCTACAACCCGAGAAAAGCACTGAATTCATTTTTTTGGGGTACAGTCTCAAAAAAAAGGACAAGAAAACATAAACCTCTCTTCAGTAAGTTGTTAAGTTCTAAGGTAGTCCCTGTCCTGGTTTTGAGATAAACAAGCACCACAGATGCAGAGGTTTGAACTATGATTCAGCATTACCCTAATCCATCTCTTGGCTTTTCTTCAAGTTTAGATGACTTGGAAGACAGGGAGGGTGTCTTTTTGCATAAATATCTGGGAAAACCCTTCAATTATCATCCCTGGATGTGTTTAAAAAAAAAGACTGGACGTAGCACTCTGTGCCATGGTTTAGTGGGAGTGTTTGGGCTTGGTTGGACTCAATGATCTTGAGAGTCTCTTCCAATCTAGTGATTCTGCATGTGATTCTGTGTGTGATTATTACATTTTTGATGTGTTCAGTGACACTATTATAGGATGTAATAAACATGTTCATTTCACCCTTTAGTCTTCTCAACTTGAATGTTAAGAGCTAAATAAAATATTAATATTTCAACTTTCCTTTCCTTTCTTAAACTTCTGAAAAACATTTTGAAAAAAATAGGGCATAACTGAGGTATCTTGATTTTGTTTTTAATTTTTGTTTGTATTAGATAAATAATTGCTTGGTTCTATTCAGTAGCCCTTTCTCCTTTGAGACTTTTTTTTCCTACACCTCTAAATCTAACTTCATTTTAAACATCCTCTAATACTAAGGATATTACTGCTTACACAGTACTAAATTTTGTGATTGTGGGCCTCTGGCTGAAATTGTTTGCTGTAGTTCTTCAGGGAGCAGGGATCTTTTCTTTTGATTTTCAGTTGATACCTTTTTAGATTTTATATTTCCTAAAAGTTTTTATATAATCTAGGGATTAGTTATGTGCACAAATGACAACAGCTAGTATTGGAGTCAAATGCCGTGATTCGTTACAAATATTATAGCTGACACTAATTTATACTTTATCCACCACACACTTGCCTCCGTCTTGTGATTTCCCTTTCTATCCTTGTCATTAAAATTATATAGTAAAAGAACACACAGAGTTTGAAAGTTGACTTTTCACTTTGGTTGTTTTCTTTTTCGTCAGAGAGTGCAAGAAACTTTGTTAGATGAAATTGCCCTAGGACTTTCCCCTAGCTCTTATGTCATATTTGGCATATGATACAAAAGAAGTGGCAGATGTGAAAGCTGATAAAAGAAGAAAGGTCTGAAATGCAGACAATTCCCACTCCTAGTAGTTAGACAGTACACTCCGTGAACAAGAAACACACTGAGATTATGAGTTTGACTTGTTCGGTCAAGGTGAAAACATTTGCAAATGTTTTCCAGGAAGACCAGTAGGTACGGCCGTAAGTCTGCACCCAGGAGGGTTTGGTTGCAATTGCTAGGGGCAATATCACCAATCTATCTCAGAGCCCATGCATTTATTTAGCATCAACAGCAGGAGAACAAGTCAGCTTTCAGATGACCTAGTACTGACAAGAACTGTGGCATTTGTGCATAGCAAGAGAGGACGCTTTTTTTTCCTTGATGTTAAATGCTGTCATTCAGAAAAAAATAGTTGAAAGAAAAAGTAATAATACCAGGGTCAGACATATGTTCTTCCTAATGAAAGAATCTAGCCAACACAATACATCACTGAATTTGTTTTGCTGTTTCCAGTGTGAAGACAGTAAACCTAAAAATTGCCATTATTCCCCGATAAATGTTTATTTTGAAGTTCTATACAGAACATGGACATTTCAGCATTGTGAATGCCAGATCAATCGTATTTCTCTATATGGCTTTTAGATATACTGTACAGACTTCATTTAATTAAGACAGACCAAGTCAGAACAATTAAATTACTACATTCAGATGAAAAATTTTGTACAGCATACGCATATTTAACACCTATATGCAGGTGTATTGGTTGTTTAAATGTACTTGTAGTTCCAAATTTCTTCTGATGTTTCCTTAAATCTGTATATTGGGTCATTTATATTTATGTGTATAATAGAAGGGAGAGAATCATAGAATCATAGAATCATAGAAGAGTTTGGGTTGGAAGATGCCTCAGAACAGGTGCTGTATCTTGCACTTGGTTCAGTTGAAGCTTATGAGGTTCCCATGGGTCAATTTCAGTCTTGTCCAGGTCCCTCTGGATGGCATCTTCTCCTTCAGGTGTGTCAACTGCACAACTCAGCTCCGTATCATCTTCAAACTTTCTCAGGGTGCACTCAGTTCCTTCATCTACGCCATTCATGACAGTATTAAACAGTACTGGTACCAATACAAAACAATCCTGTCAGGAGGAACATCACTCGTGACTGATCTCCATCTGGACATCTAGCCACTGATCCCTGCACTCTTGATGTGATCATTCAATTCTTCATCCACTGAACAGTCACTTGTTGAATCCATTTCTCTCCAATTTAGAGAGAAGGATGTTGTGGGGGACAAGGTCAAAGGCCTCACAGAATTCCAAATAAATTTCATCTGTAGTCATTCCCTCGCCCACTGATGTAGTCACTCCACCAGAGAAGGCCATTAGGCTGGTGACAGAATTTGCCTTTGGTGAAGCCATTCTGGCTGTCACAAATTACCTCCTTGTTATCCATGTGCTTTAGCAAAGCTTCCAGCAGGATCTGTTTCATGATCATCTCAGGTACAGTGGTGAGGCTGAGAGGTTGGTAATTCCCAGAATACCACTTTCCATTTTTTTTTTATAAAAATGGGATGTGATATTTCCATTTTTTCCAGTCATCTGGGACTTGATCTAACTGCCATGACTTTCAAAAATTAACAAGTACTATATCAAATATACATATTTCTTTAGATTCTGTTTCTTAAGTTAAACCTAGAAGAGAATGGGGAAATATTTTCCTACAAAAATAAATAGGAGAGATTAACAAAGTTATTGGTGTCCTTGGGGTTGAAATCTTTAGAATTAACCCTTTCTTTTCCTGTTCATTATAAATTTTTAAAGTTTCATTTTCATTTTTCTTCATCGCTTTTTCCAGAGAAGGTCAACAAAGCTAGTGAAGGGTCTGTAACACAAGTCTTCTAGAAGTGAAGACTGAGGGAGCTGGGGATTAGCCTGGAGGGAGCAAATTCAGGGCTGACCTTATCGCTCTCTATGGCTTCCAGAACAGCAGTCATAGCAGGGTAGATGTTGCTCATTTCTCCCAGAAAACCAGTGACAGAACAAGAGAACACAGTCCTAAGCTGCCCCAGTGGACATTTAGGTTGGACATTAGGAAGAATTTCTTCACAGAGAGGCAGATTGTGTTTTGGAATGGGCTGCCCAGGTAGCTAGTGAAGTCACCATCCCTGGAGGTATTTAAGCAAAGACTGGATGTGTCAGTGAGGGCCAAGGCCCGGTTGACAAGGTGGTGTTTGGTTATTGGTTGGACTCAGAGGTCCTTTCCAACCTGAATGATCCTCTGATTCTGTGATTTCTTCAATTTTTCCCCTTAATTCCTTGAACTTCTCTAGCTTGTTTCGACTTTCAATTCTTTGTCTTTCCTGGGCCTGTTTATTTGTCTGCTTGTCTCTCTATCCATATTCATGATTAGAACCTGAATATGCATACTCTAATTTTATTAATATATCAGAAGAAAAGATCAGTATCTATTTAGGTATTTGGACAGGAGAAAAAACAAGAAACAATTTTATTGAAGGTAGGAGTGTAACTTCTTTGCTATCAGGTACGGAAAAAGAAATTTTTAACTGGAGTCCAGTGGCTGGCAGTCCTTCAAAAATTCCTTTTGGAGTATTGAAGAGGATTGTAGAGATCAGTCCCTCCAGGAATATTAAAACTTACTGCCTATTTCATGGCTGGCTTGCCCTGACACTCAATGCCAGGATAGAAAAAGGGATGCAGTGAGATTGTCTTTGATCATTGCATGTATGAAACAGTAAAGTTCTCTTTGCTGCAAAGTTCAGAAAACAGAAACTTGATTAATTTATAAAATATTTTCTTTTTTTTTTTTTTTGATCATTTTTCAGACTGATTGAAGGAATGAGGGAAACTCCCTCTCTTACCTCTCTTTGCAGCTTCTAGATAGAATGCAGCCCACAACAACCAGTTTAAGATGGTTATGGATATACATTGAATGTTTTATTTCTCCATTTCTAAGAAACTCCATACTGGGCCAAGACAACATAGGGTACCTTAATTGTGTTTTACAAGATGCTTGTAAAGAAGAATTTCTGAACACACCAGAAATACCTTTTAGAAAATGGGACATAAATGTAAAAAGAGTAGTTCAAATAGCTATTTTAGAGATAGCATCAATCACAAAATATCCTACATTGGTAGAGTCTCTGGTTACCTCAAAGGAAGCGCTTAAATAAATTAAACCCTCTCTTTCTTTCTTTCTTTCTTTCTTTCTTTCTTTCTTTCTTTCTTTCTTTCTTTCTTTCTTTCTTTCTTTCTTTCTTTCTTTCTTTCTTTCTTTCTTTCTTTCTTTCTTTCTTTCTTTCTTTCTTTCTTTCTTTCTTTCTTTCTTTCTTTCTTTCTTTCTTTCTTTCTTTCTTTCTTTCTTTCTTTCTTTCTTTCTTTCTTTCTTTCTTTCTTTCTTTCTTTCTTTCTTTCTTTCTTTCTTTCTTTCTTTCTTTCTTTTCCTCTTTTCCTCTTTTCCTCTTTTTCTTTTTCTGCCTAATTTTCCTCTTTTTCCTTTTACTCCCTTTATTTTTGTTTATTTTTATTCTAAGGATTTTTCTCCCAGAGAAAGAACTGTTAGTGCATTGCACATTCGCTGAGAAAGGTTTTTGGAACAAATCCTCAGTCCAATGTGTTATGCTTATATTATGACAATAAAAATTCCTATGCAAAAAATACAAATCCTTGAATTTCATAATGATTTTCACAGTCAAATAGAAAGTTGATCATCTATTCTCCTTATTTTTTTCTTCTCTTCCTTTCTTTGAGAATAGAACCATAACTTATAGATAATGCTCATGAAGATACATAAAATGAAAACTGATCTAATAATATGTTAGAAAGGGATCAACTAGTAGGTAAGCAATGTAATCAATCAATGTACAAGGAAGCAAGTTAAAAGCATAACTCTTTAAATTCTGTTTTTCTTTTATTCTAGATTAATTATATAGGTAAGAACCAATGGAGTATTCTAGGGTGGCATAATCGGTGCATTACATGAAAAATTTATCACTCTGCATTTATTTGTAGTCCATAGTATGGAAGCTATATCCAGTATAAATTGGAAATTGGAGTCTCTGCTCACAGATGTTGAAGTGAAAAAGAGCCATAAGATATACTAAGAAAGGTTTGCCTTGGAATAATCTGAACCTTAAAGTTGTGATCATCTTCCCACAGAACAGGAAATTGAATTTTGACACATAGATAGTAGTCACATAAATAAAAATCCAATTACAAAGTTGGCTATTTGAGATGGAAATATCAAACCTACTTTATCAGTAATTCCATTTAAGATTTTTTTTTTCAAAGACAAAATTAATCATTCATTTTGTAACATAACCAAATTTTAATTTTTTAAGGGCAAGACATGCTATTATATCGAAAAATTCTTGGTCCATTTATTCTCATGTCCAGAAATGTAATAGTAATTATGATGAGAGTCTGTAATTGAAAAAAAAATATTGTTTATCTTGCGTGTTTCAGTAATAAGAGATTATTACTTTTGCTAAATATTACAAATTAGTGGTTCTTAGTACACTATCTTGGGTTCTATTACTCAACTGTAATTCCATAGAAAAAGAAAACTCTTCTAGCATAAAGTATGTGCTAGAAACATATAGAAATGCTATTTAATACAATTATCATCCAGAAGATAAATGGAATGTGTCTGACCTTTGTAAAGCAAAGCTTCTCTTCCATCCCTTCTCAAACATACTTATTCTTGTCCCATGTCTCTTCTACACCCACCTGTATGAGAGCCTTACTAGTTAAGTTTTTGTTTGATGTACTCCAGATTTAGCTAGACATCAAAGGGGTTCAGAAAAAACTTTGAAATAAGTAATCCCATAAGCAATTCAGGAGCGTCTATCTGAGCTGTTCTTTTAATGAGAAAACAAAATAAATATATCATTTATATCAGCACAGTTTTTTAAATTAGAATGCTGAAATTTTATCAGCTATTTTGACTACTACAGTAGACTTTAGGTCTATAGGTAATATAGGTCTCCTACATAATATATAATATTAAAATAATAAAATATATAATATATATATTAAAAATGCATAAAATCCTAAGAGAGGGAGAGGGAGCCTTAACCATTCTTTAATAAGATATGCATTACTGTTCATTTTGCTTACTGATGAATTGAGTTTGGGTTCAAATGCAGGGAACATTTAGGTAAGCAAATATTAAAAAGAAATATGGTTTCTACATTTTGCTATTTAAAGAAGAAATAGGCTTGCTGCACTTGGAACTAGGCATTTGTTCCACTCTTCTAACGAGTGTAGTTCTTGCTGTAGGAAGGGTCAGAAATGCCTTCTTTAATCAAACTAACACAATTCAGAATATTCCTGATAGTTGCTACTATACAGCAAGGGTAAGCTTCTTCTAATGCAGCCTGAGGAAAAGTAATGCAGCTTTCTTTAAAAAACCTCTTACTTTTTGAGAGCAAAATACAGGCAAATAATTTTTGACTGTTTTGTAAGACGGATTCCTGATAAATATTTAAAGTTATCATAGTCAAGATAAAATTATTTATTATATTTCCTGATAAGCTCCATATTTCCTCATATTAGGTTATAACATGTATGGGTCTGAATAGATCAATGTTTTCAACTTTTGAATTTGCTGTAATGACAATGAAATGAAAACAGAAATCAAGATTACCACAGTAAGAAATCAAAGACTACAACATCTAAAAATTTTGTCTTATACAACCATGAGCAGGAAAAAAGTGCAAAAATTAGTCAACAAGCTGGCTATACTAAAATAAATTATTACAATATAATGCCTTCAAATTTTTAACCCATTGTCTTGGTTTGAAAGACAGGTGTCTGCTAAGGAAGGCAGGAGCCACCCTTGGAATGCAAAATATAAACCCCTCCCTCCGAATTATTATAATTTCTGAAATTAGGAGGCTCACAGGCAAAGATATGAGAATAGGAATAACAGCTCTTTACTGGTGGGTGGAATAAAGCAAGCAAACAACCACCCCAGCATTACCAGAACCCCAAACCCCGTGAGCGCTCCTCTGTCTCAGGCACGTTCCCGTGGGCGCAGTTCCGCTGGCGGCCGGCGGGGGCGCTGCTGGCTCCCGGCGGGCAGGGCGGGCGCGGTGATTCCCCCGCGGCTGCAGGGGGCGCTGTGGGCGGGCTCGGGGAGCGCGCGGGGATGGCGGCTGGGCCGAGAGGGGAAGGGACGGAGGAGAGGCCGTGCTTCAAAACCCTGGGGCAGCCGACTCCGCTGCCCCTGCAGGACTCAGCAAGCTGGCGCTGCAGGAATGAGCAAAACATCTCTGGTAGACGAGATGTATCAGGAGCTCCGGAGCTGTGGCTGGAACCGTGGGACGCAGGCAGGGGGTGCAGGGCTACAGGGCAGCGAAAGCTCAGAGCAGTGCTGAAGGAGCAGCAGGGATGGAACAGCAGCAACCCAGCTCCCAGCAGGGCAGTGTGAGGTGAGCTCAGGATCCCAGGCACCCAAGCAGATCGGGATGGATCCCTCTTTTACTAAGGTAGGGTGTTAATAAGGTCCCAGTTCAGTGGCTGCTTGTACAAGCAAGATGCTCACCCCAGAAATGAAGCAGTACGGGACTGGGCTCCAGTAATGATAGTGAATTCTCCCTGCAGTAAGTAACAGCTTGACCATCCTCCTCGGATGTCGAGTGAGAGAGTGAGCCTAGCCTAGTGACCCGTGCCAATTCTTGTGGTATTTCTGCCTCTCAGAGAGAAACTCCCAAAAAGAGAGATGCAACCAGATGCCCTCCTTCCCTGTGGGTTTGGCCGCTTCTTTGCTGTCTTAAGTACCCAGTTGTCAGTATCTCCAAGCAACTTAATGGGAAAAAGTTCTACAAGTAAAAAGGAACAAAATGAAAGAAACCTATCCTCCAACACCCATGCAAGGAGATTAAATATGTCTGGGAAAATTTCTGGCTACAGAGGCCAACTGGCACAGAGGGGCATGTGTCCATGCTAATAAAGTCTCTTAATTTCCAGAACAAGGACACTATATGCAAAGTGCTTATTAAAGGTAGTTCCTGGGATGTACTGGACCCTAAATCTCAACAGGACATTATTTGGAAAACTGCTAGTTGGCAGAAAAAAGTAATATTTCATGTTGGTTACTGAGGTCCAATACCAAGGATGAGTCACTAGCCTGGTTCATTTCCTAGTATTGTGGCAGAGGACAGCTGTGAAGTGTTGAAAGATAAGAACAAAAACCCAAGTGTTCCATCAGACTTAAAATTTCTAATCAAGGATCTTCATCTAGTCAGGAAATAGTTTTGGATCCATAAACTGAAGAGGTTTGAAAATTATAAGGATGGACCAGATTCTCCTTGAATACGCAGGGAGAGGGCAGCATTGTAACTCAGGACATGCTTTGGGAGACATACCTATGAGCTGTTCTCAGGTTGTTTATAACTTTATCACAGGCTGAAAATGTTGGTTATTTTGGTAGAAGTGTATGTTTCACTAAGTGAGACAAATAAAAATCTGTAATTGGTGATTTGAGTTTAAATTGACTTAGTAGGGTTTTTTATAACGATGACTGAAGCACAACAATTTCCAGAAAAAAGGTGGTTACAGGAACTATCTATAAAGTGTGACATATTTTAAAATTCAAGAATAGTCAAAGTTCTTAGGATACTCTGGGATCCAGGTTATTGTAGCTGTGCCTTCTTGATGACAGCCTGAGCTGCTGAAATAATCAATGTTTCTTGTTATCTCTGTGTGGAAGAGTGATTTATATTCCCTTTGAAATAAAAGCTGAGAACAGGACAAGAGAAGCTGTTACTTTGCACTCTGTATTGCCCTGTTTGCCCTATCTCACATATCAAAGACGGTATTTCACCACAAGATCATATGCCTGTCATAGGTGAGACTGGTAAAAAGTCATAAGGGCCATGTAAGGAAACTAGAATTACTTTAATGCCTACAGAGAGACAAGAACGTGGGAAAGTGAAAGAGAGAGACCATGTGGGACTGCAGCACAGGCACACACTCACTATTAGGTCTAATGGGAAGTAGATTGCTCCCACTTGAAAATTCTCTTCTGGGTATATTCCATTGTAGCAAAATGAGTATGGAATAGTAGAAAGCAGGTTTTTAAATGTACTTGCTGAGATTTTTCAAAGCAGAGCAGCAGATTCTATTTCCCCCTAGAGCTCATAGGAATGATACGGCAACATCCTCAACTCTGCTTCAAGTTATCACAGTACATATTTAGGTGTCTTAATATTCTATAAATATCGGTGTTGCCAACACTGTCCTGTCAAGCAGAAAAGTCAATATTTAGAATGAAGGCCTGAGATAATAGATTTCTTCCTTAATCTTTAAAAATTAATAAAATCAATGAATGACTGAATAAACATGAGCTGTGGATATTGTTTGTGGGAGCCAGCCACTGGCAAACAGAGGTGGTTACAAGGGAAACCTGATTTAATGTTGGTTTCTAACAAGTGTTATTCAAGTTCTATCTGTGCTAGAGCCTAGAGTTTTCTACCTTCACTAGAGTTTTGAGGTAAGTCTTCCTTCATCTTCTCCTTACATTAAGTTTTTTAAGAATAGCAAGGGGGTTTCATTCTCTAAAGATTAATTAATCATCAATAAAACAAACATAAAAAGTGACTACTCTGTTCCGCTGGGTAAAATGTAATGGACTGGAAGAAGTTTGAAAGTAAAATCCTGGCCATTGTGTTACCATTAATTCCCACACTTTCTATACACGGGTAAGCAATTTTCAGTATTGTTTTCAGCTGCAGCAATCCAGACGTTTGTGTACTTTAGTGTTTGGCTGATGGTGAATGATTTCCAGGATGTCTGGCAAACTGCAGCTACTTGATTCCCAAGAAAGCAGCACTATTTAAAAAGTAGTTGTGGTGTGCAGTGTTTGGGATTGCAAAACACATACCTCATGCTCCACACAGTCCTGAGTGGGTCCCTAATAAAAGGTTTTGGTTGCTGTTTTTATTTTTCTTTTACATTACATAGCAGACCTGACTGTCCATTTCCTATTCTCAGAAGTCTCTTAAATATCTGTGTTACAGCCTTTCCTGTCCTTTGTGTCTGGCTCAACCTCCCTGTCCCAAACCATTCTCCAAAAGATTGTCTCCCTCCTTTACTTGCCATTTTCCTGGCTTTCTTAGAAACTTCCAATTTAAAAACAACCTGGCAGAGCAATCTGCCCCTGCTTCTAGAGGCTCTCTGTCAGGACAAAGCAAACAAGCAGCCTGTACTTTCCTCCTGTGCACTCGCAGGTCTTTTGGTCTTTTAAGGGATCATTACACACAGTGCATGGTGGACAAACAAACCAGATATTCATCTTAAGGATAATTCACCTCAAAGATTGTGTACTATCCTAACTTAGCTGAGTTAGTGCTCTCTTTTGTGTTTGTATAGCTGCTTAATTACATAAGGATAATCATCAGTCCTGACGTGAAGGACTCATTTAGTCAAACTTTGGAATGTGCTTCTCAAGCTGCCTACTCACCATCAAAGTGAGGGACTTGCAGGAACATTCTGTGAAACTCAGAAAAGTAACTGAAAATGTTTTCTTTTTTTTAATTTTTCCTTGCCAAGAATGTCATTAAAGCAGGTACAAAAGGCAGTACATTTCAGTACAATAGTGGAAAAATATCAGGAAAGAGAACACATAAGTTTAGTGTCAAATATTTTTTTAAATTTTCAGTGTCACTTTCATTTTTAATAATTTTATTAATTTTAATACTGAATATTTTTAAACTTGTTGAATATAAGTTTTAAAAGTAATTGGTCAATATAATGTATTTTAGTTAAATACAGTGAAAAAGCTGTACCTACACAAGACTAATGTACAGAAAAACATAGTGTGTAATAGACACATTTTATTATGAATATAATTTACTCGTGAATATGTACCATCATGGCACAGTCTCTGAATCTGCAGTCAAAATTTTTATAAATAAAAGAGAGCCAAAATCCAAAGCAAAAATATTATCTTCATCTATTTTTAATGTTACAGCCAATCTATACAACACTTTCAGAAAATCAGGACTCTGTTATGTCAGGCACTGTAAAAGAACTAAACAAGAAGATTGTCTCTTAGGTGAACAATTTATAATCCAGGCAAAAGGTGGATCCAGGAGAAGTATTCCTCAAAGAATCTGTGTATCCCTGAAGAAATGATGACATTACAATGATCAACAGTTGTATCCATAAACAATAGGAAGAGCAGATTGACAGACAACCTGTTGTCAAATTTTCCATAGAAATCATAGAAAATAAAAAAGCCGAAAGTGAAGAAGATATAAACGAAGTATTTTTGGAAAAAAAAATATTTTCAAGGAAAGCTAAACCCAAATAAATATCTACCATGTAGAATGGAAAAGAAAAATAAATCCATTCTGATTAGCCCATTGAATAATACGTAGTAATTAAAAATGTTTAGAGGTCAATTAAGAATTTCTCAGGGCAAAAAATTTGCTTCAGAGGTTTTTTCATACTGACCTTAATTTTGAAATCTTCCTGCTTTCCCAGAAAGGATGCTATTGAAATAAATTATATTATTTTATTAATAGCTATCATATTTTCCTAAAAAATAAAAAGAAACCAAGCCAAACCAAACAAATAAAAAAGTAAATATAATGAATAGGCTTTCCAACTGGAAAAAAACTCAATTATAGAAAAGTTGAATTAGTATATATATTAAGACCCCTACCACTTTACCTATCATTAATTTAGAAAGATATGTTTTTAATGGACCCAACTATAATTACTGCACGTTATGTAAAACAAATCCATTTACATAAGATAATGACAGCATGATAGGATTCACTGGTGTTGAAATAATGGAAGTCAATTTTTATAATATATATTTTAATTAAATTGAAGTTAAAAGCTTAGGAGGTGTCTTTGAGTAACTGACAATATGAGACTTAAGAGGCCAGAACAACCTTCCTACCTATAGTGGGAAATTTCCATTATCATTTGGTCTAACTTGAAAAGATCAAAGGCCTCTCCTTTTTCTGTTTTCCATACCATGTATTTATCTCATTAAATGGCATTAGATTAATCAACAGCTTTTTTAGAGTACCAGTTCTTGTGTTCAGCAAAAACCAACAGAAGAGATAATGACACAGAGAAAAGCAAATGAGTACTTTCAAAGAGCAGTCAGTCACCTCTGCTTATAAAATAGGAACAAATTTAGCAATAATAAGCTATTCCCAGCACAATATCTTGACTGAAGATAGCTTGTAGATTAAAAAGAAAAGAAACCAAAAAAGAATCCTATAATTACTCCTTTCTGCTCCACTTTTTTGTAGTAGACTGCTGTCAGTAGGAACCTCTAACAAGGCTGGCAGCCTGAGCTATGGAGCTGAAATTTTTCTTGCTCCAAATCTTCCATTACGTCAAGGGAAGGCCATTTTAAGTGCTTTTGTGAAAAGTAATTTTCAGGAGAGAAAATAAAAGTTCAAATAATAATAAAAAGTAGTTTTATGAATTGCATTTATATTTAAAACTAATTTTCAGATTAAGCTGACTGAACTTAATGGCAAATATTATCCTGCCTCCAAATGTAATTGACATATTCCCCTAATACAGGTAGGGAAAACATCGTTCCTTTATTCAGAAAAATAACTCTATATTAAAAGTTGTCATATCTCACAAGAATGGTAACGCACATGCATTGTGGAGAGTTTTTTACTTTCCTCTGAAAGAGCTTATCATGGCAGTTGCTGGAAAGAGACACGCAGGAGATCAGGGGTAATGTGACAAAATTTGAATGTCTGTTCTACTCTCATTGTACAGAGCAAGGCAATGTGCTGGTAATGCAATATTCAAGCACCTTCAGACCAATTGTCTAGAACTGCAGTTCTCATTTACAATCATCCCTTTGTCATTTTAAGAGACACCTCTTTCCTCTGGGAAAGTTATTTGAATGATATTTCCATGTATGATTCTGATAAGATTTAGGATGCCATCCTGCTTTTCTCTGTAGAGTTTCCTGAAGTTAGATTTTCAGAGGAGAAACAGTACTATATTTTGAACTCTACTCAGGGTAACTTTTAACCAGTCAGCCTATTTTAGAGAAACAGAAAGTCCACCTGAGTCTCTTCCATTTTCACAAGAATTTGATACAGTAGACGTGTGGTATTCTTTAAAAATTCTACCCGTAGTACAACCTGCTACGTATAAAATCCTAGAGATTGTATCCTTGGTGGGTATTACATGTTTTTAAATTGTTGAATTCTTGTAATATTTACTTTTTATTATTTAATATGACCCAAATTTGTAAACAGAAGAAGTAAAAATGTATTCAGCTTCTGTGAAATGTCACTTAGTGTGAAACAATGTTGATACAGCAAATGAAAATTAGTTCTGTGGAGGTGTTATGACAAGCTACATATATACTTCAAAGGTTGGTTCCTGGAGAAACTAATGGCCTGCATGTAATCCAAACCACAGTTATGAACTTACTGGCATGGAGCACTCTAATTCTTCAGAATCTGCTCAATAAGGAAATGTTTTTAGATACTAAAAACATTCTAAAGTTTTCCTATTTTTGACTAAACTATATGTATATTGCTTTTTTGTGACTGTGATATTTAACTAAATAAAACCTACTTCATACCCATCTTGTAGAATTGATAGAGAAAATCAATATTTTATAATCTTATAAATTTTATAATACTGAAAGCCAAAAGAAACACCTTTCCCCCCTCTCTCTTTTTACTTATTTCTGTAGATTCACAAACTAGTATGGTAAGAACATCCATAGACTGCAGTTTTATGCATATTATGCCTCATTCCTTCTATGTGTTAGTCACAATCTAGGCATTAATCAAAGTGATAGAAAACAGTGCAAATGGGATGGCATAATAATATAGGCTCAAATTAACACATTCACTTTAATATTCACTCACACAGAAAACCTTTCCAACTGTCAGATGATCCATTAGGTTGTTTAATGAGTTAGAGGGTACCTCTAAGCTGCATATATTACTAGAGTATAGTACCATAAGCATATTAAAAGGCAATATACTTACAGATTCAGATCACTACTTCCTTGGCCAAATACAGCTGGGCAGCAGATCCCTGAGGTGGCCACATTTTCATTTGGGACTCTGGTTAAGACTCAGGTTAATCCCTACTGCCATGGCATGGGGCTGGTAGGGCGAGTGGCAGCTTTGGTGGCTTCCAAGGGGACAACTAGCAATTCCCTTTTGAGTAAGCAAATATTTTCTTTACTTACATGGCAGCAAAGCACTAATGATCATAGTATATGCCCACAAAAGTGGAAAGTGCCCATGTGAAAGCCAAGGCAGGAATAGAGGGATCCAGAAAGCAGATGAAAAGGACAGAAATGCCAAGTTGGGCAGGAGAGAGGAAAATCTTGGAGTGCACAATCAGTTAAGTCTGGCCAACTCGCTCTCCAACAGGGTGACTGAGCCAGGAATCTCAGCTGTTTGGAGGAGATAGTATGGCTTCCAGGCTCTTAGGACTGGGATACTGATTCACAGGTTGAAGGATTAGGAATATTCGATTGCTTCAAAAGGCTAAATCAATGCCAAGAATTTTTTTTCCCAAGGATTCAGGAACTATGACTTTCGATCCTCTATCTCCAAATTAGAGGAATTTGCATATTTTTACTGTAATTTTTCATTAAAATATCTAGAAAGCTATCTGATTTTTTTAAAGAGTAAAATTTGATTAGGCTTCCTTTTGTGTCATGGATGTTATGTTGTACGTTACTTTAGGCTATGATCCTTATTCAAAAACTTGTTTAACATTTGCTTGTTTTGAGGGGCAGAGGTTATTTTATATTTAATTGTCTGATTTGAGTATAAAATACACAGCCTTTCAAATAGGACACTTATAAAACCACAATGCAGGGAAGAGTAAAATGTTAAAACATAAAAATTAAGAAGTACATATGTACAAACCAAAAAGAGCTATAAAGTGAAGTTTATCTTGCACCAAGCAAGCACAAACCTATTACCCAAGGCAATAGAAAGCTGATTGATGATATCATGATGACAAATGAATTCTCATTTTGAATTCTGCCTGCTAAGTAATTAGTAATGTCATCAATATCATTACTAGCTCCTCATTCAACTTCATCAGCAAGCTGTTCCCGTTGCTCATTTTTCAGCTTTTCCTTTCTGTGCTTCAGTCACAGGATGAATCTACATTGAAGACTGTTTCTAGCAACTACCCAAGGGAGCAACAAAAAATTAGTTGTCAGGCACAAGCAGTCTATTGAAACTCTGAACTACATTTTAATAGCAACTACATGTTGTTATTTTGAAGTGGTCACCAGCTTGAGAATTATTGTAAATAGTGTCAAGGACATCTTTCTTTTTTTTTCCTGAAATATATTTAGAAACTGACATAATATAAAATGAAAATACAATTAATGAAAATACTTAGTAATTATAACTGAGCAAGTGGCTGCAGGACAAAAGCTTATTAAAAACGTCTTTCTCATCTCATTTTCTCATGCTACTGAGATGGAAAAAAGCATTGCCAAGGAAATTGAGCAAAATACTGCCAATGCAGATCCCCCTCAAGCTTCCAATATTACTATTTTTCATTTAAAAATCTACAAAACTTTTCTTTAAAAAAAAAAAAGAGCAAATCCTAATGAATGCTGAATGAAATATTTGAAACATCCACAATTGCACCTTTGAGGCCAAGCTATAATCTGAGCATAGGTATACTATATTAGAAAGGGCCATTGGATTGCCTGTACTTGCCCTTTCTCATCTAACCAGGTTTGTATTTTAACAGAATATGAGTTATAGACATTCCTGTGTTTTTGTTTTATCTTTTTAGTAGGGGGAAGAGGGGGCTTAAACAATTTATTCATTGCATATTTTCATGACATTAGGACTTTTCAGAATTAATTTTAGACAAGCAGACTTGTCTACTTTATGTTAATTTTCTACTATATTTTGGAAGTTCTGAAACAAAACTTGCCTGACATGTTTAGTTTTTAAAACTGGATTTTAGTACACACACCAGCCTTTGTTCAACTGGATTTAAGTATCTTAGTTTAAATAAGAATATTTCAGCACAAATCGTTTGCAGATTCTGCTATTCAGAAAGAATTGTATCAAATGACTAAACAACGATAAGTAAGGAGGAAATATGGTGTCCATTTGAACAACAAGTTAGATTACTTTAAAGAAATGTAACTTTATTCAAAAAATAGGCTAAATAGATCATCTGCTTCAATCAAGGTAGTTTTTAACATTATAATACTTGGTCTGGTGTTTTCATTGTGCTCCAGCGATGATCCAATTTTGCGTTTCTGAACTGGAAAGAATTAAGAAGAGGTGTTTGATTTTGTCCAAAGATGGTAGATAAGAAATATCCTGTGTCCAAGTTACTTTGTTTTAGACTGTCTTGTTCACCTGATCTTTCAGCAGGATAGAAAAATATTACAGTTTGGATGATATATCATTGATCTACTTGTGTCAAAAGCCAGATTCCCTAAAATTTTCTTTTCAACAAATCTCAGAGTAAACCAATGAAAAAATAAAATTGTGGCTTATGACAGATGATCAGTAAACCATAACTCCACCTGAATTTCTGTGGTAAAACCTGTCACAGTAAGTGTAGTCTTCCTCTACACCAGAGAGGAACAGGAATATGGTGACATTAAGTCAGCTGCCTAAACAGAAACTTCTGTGCCTCATCCCTGCCTGTCTGTCCTGCTCTCCAGCTGCCTCTGTGGAAGGTCTGGACCCCCAAACAATGCTGGTTCCTTCCTCTCAGACCCCTGTAACTGCTCCAAGAACTCTCAAGTACCACATACAGATATTTAGACAACTGAACTGAGCCCTCAGTGTTTGTCTGCACTATCAGCTGTTGCAATTAACAGGAAAAAGGGAAAAAAAAAAACAGGAAAAAAGGAAAAGAAAAAAAAAAGAGCAGAAAAGAAAAATAATCTACTAAGTCTATGGCACTGTGCTTATCTGCTCTAACTGCTTAACTGCCCTTTGATGCCCTTTTAAACCAGCAGCACATTGAACTTTTTGCAGACTTGTAACATTGGATATAATGAGACAGCAAAAAAAAAGGAAGCTTTTTTTCTTTCGTTCTTTGTCCAGAGTATATGAGATGACTGAAATACACAAAATTTTCTTTAAAATTCTGATTCTTTTTTTCTAAATGGTCTCAATGGCTATCTTTAAGATTATGAGTTTTTTATTTCCACAAAATATTTTTTGGAATTGAGATACTTCACTGAAGTTGACCACTTGGTCTCACTGGTTTATTCCTTGCCTGTTGGTAAGACTACAGGATATTTTGATTTTTTTTGGTTTTACTAGAATCAATTTTTCCTTTTTTGGACACTTTAATTTGATATGCAGTTTGAAAGGCAAATAAAGCAACAGTTTTAATTTAAATTCCAGTCAGAGGAAAGTGAAATGAGATGACTGTGCTCAGAGTTGATATATTGATTTTGTTTAATTATAATAAACAAACAAAAAATGGTTTATTGCTAGACAACTGGATATGACTTTGTGTTTGGTTTGTCATAAGGAATTTTTTCTATCAATTTACAAGTTCAGTAACCTGAGAAATGAGCTAAATAGCAGTAAGTTTTAATGCAGTTATGGGAATATGCCGCAAAAGTCGCATTTTTTAAAGTCTCATGTACCCTATAAAGAACTTATTAAAGAACTGATATCTACATGAAACATTAATGAACCCTGAATTCAAATTAAATTTCAGTCTGTTTTACTGTAGTTAATGAATAATATGAGAAACTGACCTAAACTAACATTTCAGGACTCATTAAAAATAATTTTCAGTGGCAGCATTAGCCTGCACTGTTGCTTGTAAAAGATTTTATGTAGCACACTGAAACCCAGGAGTCATGGTAGCAGCTTCTTGCAAAACAACAGTGATTTTTATGGATTTGTTCAGATAATTGTATTCTTGGGATAATAGTTCTTCCTTGATATCTATTGTCTTTTCTTTGCTCCAAGAGTCTCCAGTCAGTGATTCATATTTAGAGCTCTGTGTTTTCCCTTGATTTGTTGGGGGTTTTTTTATGACCCTTTCAGCAGTCTTGAATTACAGAATTTTCAAGGAGTAAATGTTTTTCTAAGCTTTTTTGAATATTAGGAATGTACCTTATAGAGGGTGATTGACTCCAGCTTTTACTGACTGTCAGTTCTTCATTGACTTATTTCTTCAGGGAGCACAGTCTTCTGCTTCTTCAATCTAAGTATATGTAGGCTGGTAACAGAAGTTATTACCTTTTCGTGTTCTAAACAGAAATCTTCAGAAAACCCGATATTTTACCTTTGATTTTTTTTTTTAAATTATTCAATCCATTCTTCAAAGTGCTATCAAGTTCTAGAAATGCATAGGAGTACTGGTAAGAGATTTTTCAGATTTTTTTAACATGAATTTTTTTAGCCTAGAACTTGGTTTTGAACTCATTTTCCACTGCACAAGTCCATACCTCATCAGGCTTCTCGTATCAATTGTTTTATGATAACCTTCCAGATCCAGGGGAATTGATATGACCAGACTGGAAAACAAAGGCTAATACTATGTTCCACAGATCAGGGAAATTAGGAAAAAAAAAAATCTTTTCTTATATGTAGAGAATGAAAGTATAAAAAATATTTGAACATTATTTCTTCTTTTAGATTTTTTTCCTCACACCTAGAATTTGTTTTTACATTTATGCTATTCTTTGATTCTTCTATTTACGTAGCTGATTTCATCATCACACATGATTATGACACCAGCTATTATATCTTTGTAATAATACTTATTGCCTATTAATAGTGGAATTTAGAGATGAAACAAGATAAGAGGCTACATGGTCCTAGCTTTTAATACCATATGATAGAAAACATGTTATTTTATAAAATTGCCTTCTAAACAGGTAAGATACTACATGGCACAGGAAGGAGAAAAGCTGAAAAATGAGTGATATAATAAGAATTAAAGATGTGTGTCCTTTAGTGTATTTAAACTGCAATTGCCTCCAGCAAGATAAAGCAATGGTAAATATACAGATCCTGCTCTAGAATAAGAAAAGTGTGTATCTGAAGATACACCTACACCTGTGCAAATTTTTTGATATTTCAGATGAAGAACCAAATATGTCATCTCTGTCACCAATGGAAAATCTTATGAGGAGGAAATGACTTCTGAATATGAGATCTAGAAAAATATACTCCAAACCACTCTATGAGTTTGTGATAAAGTAGTTACTATTTTTAAACACAGGTTAAGAATGGGAAAAAAAAAATCTGTATTAACTTTCAAACATTGAATTCTTTCTTTCTAGAAATTCATAACAATTTTAGACAAGCCATTAGCTGTCATGAAAGCAGCAGCTGACCGGGCTGCTACTATGCAGACTTCTGTACCAGGAATTAACTGAGCCTTTTTTTACTGGTGACTTCCAAAAGGCACAAGAAGATAGAAACAGTCATATCAGAAAGAAAGTTCTGCATGTGAGTGTGAAAGCTAACAGGTAAAAAAAAAGGATATGTTCAATGATTTTCAAACATTCTTTTTATACATTTAAGAGACTGACAGTAAAGGCCTCATGGCAGTTTCCAGTCCCACTGCAAGTATGTAGGTGACAAACTCAGTGATTCAGAACCTGGTAAATAGAAGCAGTCTGATACAGACCCAGCTTGTTCACACAGCTTTGGTTAGATAGATTGACAAGCAACAAAGCAAATTTTATGGCAAATAAACCTAAATCAAATGCAATCTCCTGTTTTTCAGAACAATCGGTATGCCCTAATTCCAGTCTTGTTTAAAGCATCTGTTTAAGCTGAAGTTAACTATTATTTTAAAGGTCAAGAGACAAAGATTTATAGTGTTTCTTCCTCTTGTCAGGAGTACTAATTCTAGCTTAATTAAAATCCACTGCTGTAGTCCAGAAGGGATTCATTTTAAATGAATATGTCTGAAGGGAAATCATATATTTTTGGAAATTTCTGGTCTGAAATGATCTCAAATAACTGAAATTTTCCCTACTGTCTTAAGTCACAAAGTGTTTATAAAATATAAGGAAATTTACAAGGAGAAAGACAAGTTGGGAAAAAAAATATTGTCAAAAATGCCTTGATTTGCAAAGTCTGTAATTTATGAACAACATTTAAAAGAGAGCTAAGAACCAAATTATTTTTATTAAGAGCACTTGCATCATGAAAACATTATCATAGAATATTAAACATTTTTAAAAACAAAATTTCAGGCAATATTTTTTAACTGTAAACTTTCTCCTTGATTCAACTCACTTTGTTTCACGTAAGACAGCAATCTTAATATATAAAAATATATGTAAATTTTTTTCTGCCTAAGAATCTTTCTCATTTTTCTGGAGTACAGTCAAAACCAGTCTTGGGGTTACTTTAACTTGATCTAAATATTTTTGAAACCAATCATAGTAAAACTCCAGATATCTTTGGAGAGAAACTGTTAAGCAGTTTCTCAGTAAGCTCTCCATCATTTATCTGAATCAATGATGTTTCTCAAAGAATGTCTCAGGGGGGAAATCTACTCTCTAGCATTAAGAGATATATTTCCAACACAATTTCTATGGTGCTGTGAATATTTCATTAGAGCCATGGACAACACAGGTAACCTAGTCTTTGCAGGTAAAAGCAAACTAATGCAAAATAGTGCTTTTACCCCACCTGCCCAGGGTGACTGACAATAATAACCTGTCATACATGACTATACTGTGTTTCTTGCCTGAATAGAACTTAGCAAGTAGTCAAAAACAAAATAAATAAGTAAAATCATGTGAAGAACTAGGATCTGGAAACACCAAGAGACAAAATAAAGAGCTAAAGATGTTAGGCTGGAATGTGAATAAGAGCAGCAGTGAAGTGGGGTGATGGTAAGTGTCAAAGAAAATATTGAGGAAATAAGTTCATGTGAGATGAGGCATGGGGTTGTGGCTCTGAAATTGTGAAGACAAATAATGGCAGATATGAAATCGGCTGGGAAAAGGAAGGCATGGAAAACTCATGGAATGTATTTTAGGACTATATGTGACAAGTAAAATACAGCCAAAGCTGAAATAAGATGTGAGAATGAAAAGGAATTTATATATTAAGAAAAAGAGAAAGGTGAGGTTGTTGCATATTTGTTCATGAAAGACATGGTTGTTTTTGTATATGGATTTAGTGTATGTGGAATCAAATTTGAGTTGGGAATTCAACACATATTAAAGACTTTGAATAGGTAACAGCTGTTACCTATAACAGCTGTTAACAGTTCAAAGCAGATCAACAGCTATTTTCTTCAAGTTCTCTTGAAATATTTATGCTTTCATTCTGAAAAAAATCAGTTGTTGGCATATTATATCAGTTATATAAATTTTAATGATATAAGTGTAAGTGGTGGAAATTAATTGGAAATTTTAGATTTTTTTGTCTTGATTTTCTAGGCACCTCAATCTCACTGAAAGATGACATCAATTAGGTCTTTCCTTCACTGTTTTAGAAGGCATCTTAAATTATTATATCAAGGTTTGACTGTGGGTCTCTCATATCATTAAATCTAATCTTAGGTCAGATGTCAGTGCTTTAAAAAACCCAACAAAAACAATTTAGGAGTTAATTGTTTGTACCTAGTCAAATTAATCATTTGATATCCTAAAATCAAAGGGCAAGTTAGGTTAAAAGACAAAAAGCAGTCACAACCTTAATTGTGACCTATCTCATACTTGTCTCTTAAATGGCTAATACATCACAAACTGAATGCATCCAGGTGTTTCAGTCTCAATTTGTGTTGATGCCACTAGAGTTATAATTACCTTTCATTGATGCAATAAGGATTTATTTATACTGTGTGTTTCCGTATCAGAAGGAGAAAGAGGAGAGATCTTTGTGAAGGTCTGGAGGCTGTCACTTGACATACCTGGATATTATATTGTAGTTAGGACTTGTAAGAAACTTTTCCATGTCTTTACTTCTAAGTACCACAGTGTGAAAGAACATATTGAGTTAGAAGGGATTCACAAGATTTGTGGTGGCCAGCTCTTGGCTCTGCACAGCACCATCTCCAGGAGTGACTGAGGGTATTATCCTAGTGCTTCTTGAACTCTGTCAGGCTTGGTGTATGCTGTCAATTTTATTTCGCTTTGCAGGAAATATGAATTCATTGAATTGCTATTAATATAACACCCAATAAGGCATCGTGCTGATAGGCACTGTACAAACATGTAGTAAGTGGCAATATAGAATTTATAAAGTAACCAGGTGCTTATTTACAGGATTATTGTGATGGCTACAGTTCAGAAGATATGAATACCTAAGGGACAGGTCAATAATTACAAGTATGTAAGAAGAATTTTCAAAAGTGTTACCAGTAGGACTCGCAAGAGGACTGGCAGATTTTTCTTATTTGTGCAGACAAGCAAATCACAGAAGTTGCATATCTTAGGCATTCTGGTGACTTTCAATTTTTAGCTGTCTCTCATTAAGGACAGGCTCATTCAGGATCAGTTATAACTGATAACAATAGAGAGACACTGGGTCTCTCTAGATCTGTAAAGCTCTCCTTACCTTCCACTTCTTATTCTTTAAATGTCTGTCTGTATTGTAGACATTTATTGGGAAATATCCTAACATCTCTACACTATTTTGACCAAATTGTTTGGATTATTTGTAGTATCAATTGTAATTTTTCTTTTTAATCACCTAAAAAGCACTGCAGTTACCAAACTTGGCCATTTAAATCCTCATACTAAAAGGGTTTTGAATAATTTAGAACTCACCCAACACTTTTGAATGGTCAGGAGCATGGAACTAGTCATTCAGCAAAGAATTTGTGACTCATTGTACTGTCCTATATTGAGGCTTATATGGCAGCTGTTTGTCATTCATTGAGAAATGAGTTCCAGATGTCCTTTAGGGACATGGAATTTTTAAAGCTATGTCTATATTGTCCTTTTTTGTTTGTTTCTTTGAGTTTTTGGTTGGCTCATTTGTTTTGGAGATTTTTGGGTTGGTTTGTTTTGGGGGGGGTGGTTTGGTTTTTTTTAAATATATATGCATACTTTAAAGAACAGAGGAATAAAAGTTAATCAATTGATATTTTCATGTAATTACCAAGTAGATTCAGAGTATTTCAGACCTTTCAAAGGAAAACTTTGGAGCCAAGGATGTAACATTTATATATAAAGGAAAAGGTGTGTATACAGTTGGAGGGAAAAGGTAAAGGCAAGAGATGTTAACTGATGAAGAACAAAACTAGAAATATAATTAGACAACTCAGAATTATGTAAATTGCTCCTTTGGGTGGACAGAAAGAAATTTCCTGTGTTTATCTGCTTCTCTGTGAATTCTGTCTGCCATGTTAAACAGAAATATTTGCCATACTCCAGGGAATGTGAACAATGGAAATGTAGCTATGCTAGCAATCATGTACTAATCTACACAGCAAACTGACTTTCAATATTCTGTGGAAAGCTAAATTCCTTGCTTATATTTCAGCTTCAGCCAAAGGATCAATAGATGGAAGTTTCTGTGGTGTTTCAACAATGAAAATTTGAAACTACATTCAAAGCCCTGTACTGCATCTGCATGAGCATTTTTCTTTAAGGGATTGCATGGAAATAAAATATGTTTCAGTGACCACTAAAATTTTTCCTCTAGATATTTAAGTGGTGAAAGAGTGTATAGCACTCACTTGGAGATGGGCAATGTTACCCTGTGGAGGAGCTCCTTTGAGATGTTGCATTAACCTCTTTCCTTCTTCCCTCTGGCTGAGTCACAGCAGCAAGGTATTCCTCCTTTTTCTGACCCCTCTGTGACAGGCATAATGGTTTGACAGATCACAGCTAAGGCATGCAGTTGTGATTGTCATGTGGGATCACAAAGTATGACAAATGATCTGGTTTTCTGCTGTAAAAACATATGGTACAGAAGTGTTACTGTGAGAAGGTGCAAACCAAATGCCACTTGTCTAAGTCTCATGCTCATGTTGTGAGACGTGATGGCTCTGTTCATAACACACCAGAAGGTTTTCTAATATCCTGGGTTCTCTTCAGCAATACAGCAGTCAAATACAAGACTACTGGAAAAGAAAATGGAATTAAAAAGAGAGCACATTGTCAAGTATCATATACTACATACATACATGTACACACTAATTATTTAACTGTGAGGACAACTTGACTGTAAAGCATAATAAGCACAGTGTAAATCTAATATGCAATAACTATAATATTAAATGATGCCATAGCAATAGAAAAAAAATCATACTAGAGTTTCATAAATAAATCCCAAAACTTATTAAAAACTCCTGAATTTAAAGATGTGATATTCCTCTTACTGATGCTTTTTATGCTAACATTTATCTAAATTCTTGAAATTATTCCAGCTTGTAATGCCCCCTTTCATTCAATTATATAATATTATCAAAATGCCACAAATTAACTGTTAGCAATATATATAAGATAAAATTACTTCTAGACTGAAATGTCATATTTCATATGCCAGGTTTTAATCTTTACATAGTTTTTAACATGGAATATATCCTCTAAAAATATGGATGTATAAGGAAAATACTGACATTTTGATTTTTTTTCTCTGATATTTCACTTTTTACTTTATTTGTGTTTTATTTCTTTTCTTCTTAGTATAGATACACTGTAAGCTGACTCTAACTGATACACTTGTGCTTGTGTTAAAACTATTTTTATAGGGAATTAAAAAGAATATAATTTGCAGTGCTTTCTTTTAAAAACAAGAGTGGTGGGAAGGGCTGTTCAATGAGAATAGCAGAGAAAAAAAATCAATAAATTAAGTGTGCTGAAATCCTTTATGATCACCCAGGAAGAACTTTTAAATTAATTCCAAGATGACTAATGATGTATTGATATAATTCCTTGGGTAGTCAGAGGCAAGACAGTGACAAAAAAAATAAAAGACATTATGTCCTTCTTTATGTTACTATGGAATTATGGTTATAGAAAGACAAACAAATGAAAATAGTGATGCAGTAATGCCTTAATCACTGGTGTATTTAATTGGCTCTATCTGGTGGTAAATTAGAGCTTGAAGAAATTCTTATCATCAATTTACAATTGTGCAAACTATCATTTCAAATCTGCTCCTCTCGCTTGTCCTGAGTTATTCACAGTATCTGAGTCAATGCAAGCATAATTTCCATAAGGAAAATCTTCTGTTAAATGTGGATCAATTAAGTACCAAGGACTACAAAAAGTTACAGCTTTAGTTTAAAGTAAAGGACAGAGCAGAATGTGTACAGCTTTTTCAGCAATTAGTCTTTGCTAAGAGAAACCCCATGAGTCACATTGATGAAACAAAGGACAGGGCAGTGGATTAGGGGGAAAAAGTGTTACTGAGCACACTGTGTTCCGCCCTGTTTTAGGATTTCTCTTCCTATGCACAGAGTCATGGCCAGTAATAACAAGGGAGCTCCTGCAGAGAAGATAGCTAAAGCAACCTCAAGCCAAGAAGAAACCCAGAACCTTCACCAACCCTGAGCATTACAAATGTGTTTCATAGTAATTCCCAGAGGATGAGGTAAGATAAATATTATTGCAAGGTGATGGAGACATACATTTACACTCAAGAGAGAGCAAAACATGTTTCTGTATGAGCTATCATCCAGCATATTTCTTCCTCTCCCATATGGATATGTAAGATAGGAATATTTAGAGAATGTCATGCCTAGATTAGTTTCCCTGGGAACTTAAATACTGTATGAGTGTCCTTGTAGCTTCACATTATGGGTTGACCTAGATCAGATGTCAGGCACCAAAGTCACTCACTGACTCCATTCTGCAGCTGGACAGAGGAGAGAAAATTTAAGAAAAGGTCCATGGATTGAGGTAAGGACTGGAAGAGCTTGATCATCAAATGCTATCAAGAGCAAAACAGGCTCAATATAGAGATTTGAAATGGATTTATTACTAACAAAATCAGAGCAGGATAATGAGAAGTAACATAAACCCTTAAAACACCTTCTCCCCACCCCTCCCTCCTTCCCAGCTTTACTGCTTACCCCAGCAGTGCAAGGAGGCAGGGAACAGGGGTGATGATCAGTGCACCATCCATTACTTTGGCTTCTCAGAGAGAGAAGTTGTTCCTCTGCTGCAGTATTGAGTCCCTCCCACAGAAGGCAGTTCTCCACAAAATTCTCCAACATGAGAAGAATAGTTTCCTGTGAACTGCCACAATGTGATTTCATCCTATGGACAGCAGTCTCCCAAAGCTGCTGGGGTGTGGGTCACTCTTCCATGGGGTGTAGTTCTCCAAGGACAGGCTGCTCCAGCCTGGGAGCAGGGGCCCTCTCTCTCCACCAGGACTCCCACAGGATCACAGCCTCCTCCAGGCACCCATCTGCTCTGGCATGGGCACCTCCCCAAGGGCTGTGGGTGGATCTCTGCATCCCCCGTGGATCCCCAAGGGCTGTGGGTGGATCTCTCCATCCCTGTGGATCCCCACAGGCTGTGGGTGGATCTCTGCATCCCCCTGGATCCCCACAGGCTGTGGGTGGATCTCTCCATCCCTGTGGATCCCCACAGGCTGTGGGTGGATCTCTGTGTCCCCCTGGATTCCCAGGGGCTGCAGGGGCACAGCTGCCTCACCATGGTCTCACCACAGCCTGCAGAGGAATCTCAGCTCCAGCACCTGGAGCACCTCCTGCCCCTCCTTCCCCACTGACCTTGGTGTCTCCATGTTTTTTTCCCTCACATGTTCTCGCCCCCTCCTCTTCTCTGGCTGGAATTAATACTGCACCACCACCTTTGTTTTGATTTCTTCTTAAATCCATTAGCACAGAGGTGTTATCACCCTTTCTCATTGGCCCAGCCTTGGCCAGCAGCAGGTGCATCTTCAGAGCCATCAGGGACTGGCTCTGCTGGACATGGTGGAATGTTCCAGCTGCTTCTCACAAAAGCCACCTCTGTTGACACCCTGCTAATAAAAAACACACCATACAAGTCCAACACACTTCAGGACAAGAGTTTGTGCTTGTCCAGGCACAGTGTAGTCTAAAGAAATATCTCCATTTTTGGACTAAACATAATTTAAAAGTTGAAATGAATGGAACTTGAAAGACACCCTTAGGTGCCCAAGAATGGATTTAAAAGCCTAGAGGTAAGCTTCTATTTTAGAAATGTTATAAATTATTTTGTTCAAAAAACAGACTGAAGCCAGATTTTGCTAGTTATTTGTAAGAAAAGCTGTTACAGTGGGCTATTCATTATTTAGGAACACCTACAGATAACAGCCTGCATTATCAGTATGCAATCTATATTACACGATCTGCAGGGGCAGTAGAGAAAAGCACACACCTGAAAATCATGAACAAAAGAGCCACAGAAAACATTATCCTTTTTCAAGGCATGCCAGGATTATCTTTAATTGCTTTATACTGCTAAGGGCTAGTCTAAACTAGAGGGGGATTGCTAAAACATCTATCTCAGCAAAAGCTCTAAAAGGAGATGCAGCTTTTACTGATAAAAATATGTTTCTTTGGATGTAGCAAACACCAGGTTCCCACAGAAAATAAGCTATGTGAGAAAGAGAGACTTTTCTTTGTTCAGAATTGCTGGGTCTACTTTAGGCCCTTGAGTGGTCTAACCAGTATAATAAAAATTTCCAAATGCCTATAGCTGACAGTATTTTGCTGGGCAAAGTTTGTGGCATAGACCCAAGGCATAATTACCACAGGGACAAAGGAGCTTGGAGTTATTTTGGTTATCATACATGACTCGGCTCAAGCTCATATTCTGTTTGGTCTACCACAGTTTAGAAACCTGAAGAAGGCAAACGAATTTCCTAAGTGACAGCTCATGTCCTGAGCACAACAGCATTTTTATCGGTTTCACAGAGTAAAAAAGATTGCCATGTGAAAATAAATGTCTGGAACGTCCTAAATATTTTGTTGTTCAAGAAGAACAGTGAAAAACAGTGTGTTACCTCTAAGTTACCCATACAATTCAATTCTTGAAGTGAAATCACTGTAAATACTTAATGTAAACCAAACTGAAGGCATGCATGCAGATTTTTCTGTAAATAAACATGGTGATAATGTTAGTGAAATTCAATTGTCCTGTACATGTGCATTGCTACAGCTGTTAGTTTTACCTTATTTATCAATAAAGATTGTATTTGTAATGAAAATATTCAGAAGAATCATATACATATTGGTTTGGAATTGTGGAAGCTCTCCTAATTTCTCCTGATAAAATCTCTGGCAGCTGTGACAAAACCCAGATTCATAATATTGCCCTGTGATCTATCCCAGATTCGTAATATTTTCCTGATTAACTTCATCTAAAGAAGAAAAATATTTTTACCATTGCCCCAGAAAATGCACACACATTCCACACGTGTTTGTATACATCTTTAAACTGCAAATACCTTATTTCCAGTAGTTTTCTATACATCTGTACAAAGTCATTATCCCACGTTCTTTACTACCTTACATGAAGGAAGAAATATCTAAATGATGAATGAATGGAGTTACATTAAAAAAATACTATATCATTTACTAAGTTAAAATGAATTTGTGTAAAAACTTAAGGAACTGACAAAGTAGTACAGAAAAAAACTAATATGTAATGACACAGATGGAAATGTGTTTTAATAAATAAGAATGACACCCGCTCAAAACACTGCCAGATTATTTTACATAATTTCATAAATGATAAAGCAGAGTGTTATAATCAACAGTGTCAAAGATCTCATTCAGATCAAGCAAAATAAAATGCTTGAGCAACCCAAACCAGACTGCATTAATAAATCATCATAAACTGTAACTATAGCTGTAACATGATTGTGAAGTAGATTGTTATTTCTCAAAGGGCTTGTTTTGCAATAAATGGTGATAAAATTCAGAAACACTGACCTGCTTTATGTTCTTGTTCAAAACCAACAATTCTTAAACAGGTCAGTAACTCCAATCCCCCTTTCAAATCAAGAATGATTCTTTAGTAGTTTGGTAATCTATTTGATTTTTAAATACAATGGAGGCTTTCTACAATTTAACAGTATTGAGAGTTGGAATAAAAAAAAATGAACTATATAGATATAATAACATATAGAAAAGGTGAACTGCAACGTAAAGAGGTGAAATAAAAATCCAGTTGAAAAATACACCAATGCAATCCAAAGAAGACATACATAACTTTATAGGGCTTAGAAATTTCATAGCTGGACATAAGCCCAGTTTGCTTTCTTCCGTGGGAAACACCTATGGACCCTTCTTGTTCCCTCCATCAGGAAGCAAGATGTTTTTCTTATATTCACATAGACCATGCACCTGTATGGTCTGTCTTTAGATTTCTGTATCGTATTACAGTAAGGCTGAGGTAGGAACAGAGGGAAAATAAAGACTTCTTTGGTCTTTAGGAAAGGACACTAGAACTGCTAAGTAACAGACCAATAAATACAGTATAGATAAATACTGATTTTAAGATGCAAAGAAAATTTTTATAATTCATAACAGTTGAATTAGTGCATGTGCAATGTAGAAGTAAAATATCCAGGGAATGACAAAAAATATGCTGATCTGGAAGACATTAAAGAGAAAAATGCCATGAAAACAAAGAAAAATATATTCTGCTAGATTTAGGAAAATATAGTGGAACAAAGAAAATCTACTGAAAGGATTTAATATGCAACAACTTGTGAATCAAATCTAATATCTTTGAAACTTAGAATCATGGAGTCAAAGCATCAGTGAATATTTAAGAACACATTTAAAAAACCCCTAGCCATTTCAATTCCTGTTTACAAGATATAAACACTCAACAGTATTAAATTCCCTTTATGAAATATCTTACAAAATCTGAAATTTAAATTGTAGTTAAAATCATCATAATTTTGAGGATTTTTCATCCTAAAACCGAGAAAAATAACATAACTATTTAATTTACTACCACTATATTTACTATACCTCTTAATTTTACTTGTCTATTCTATACACTTGGCGGCAGCAGCAGTATTAAAAAAATGGTTCTGACATTGGTATGGGAAACTGATTTCAAGGTCATGGAAGGTGTAAATGCAATCCACTCTCCATGTGATTATGCCAGAAAGACAATATCCAGTTCTTTGCACTGGCGATTGTGAGGCTTCTCAAGCATGAACTATCACATTATTATCAATTCAAGTCCTTTGATAAACATTCATTTTTTTAAACTAAATAATAGACTAGGAGACTCTTGACTTACTTCAGTGACTGTTTCTTAACTGTTGAAAAATATTGAAAAATAGCTAGGAAAGGTCATAGGCCATATACAACCTATTAGCATTTTGCTCTTTACTGGGATTTTATGCATGGTTTAAAACTGAATTACCACTGCTGAAATGTGGTTTTGCCTTTCAGGAAATTTTGTACATAAAATTAAATTACATTATGAAATGCAGAGGCACTAGTACTAATGCTAAAAGGAAAGAAAACTTGATTGTGAGGTCTGATTGTATGTGTGTATGCTTTCCAATAATCCAATAATGCAATAGTAATTTTTATTAATGGAATAACAACTGTAACTGCAATCGTATTGCAACTTTGTTTGTTTTCTCCTTTGTTAAGATTTCAGGGGGACTTCTCAGCACCTGACATGCTTACATGGCACTTGTTAAGGTTAATGAGTACTACACTTGCATGCTATTGCAAGAACAAAGCCTGTAGCTCTCTCACTTGTTGTCTCTAGATCATAGATTATGAAAACAATATGTGTCAATATGATCAAATCAAGTTATATAACAAGTACTTCAATCTTAATACGTACAAAGCTAAATTATAAGGAGTAGATTTTTTTTCCTTTTTTAGGATTCATGAAAAAAGCTCAGTAGCAAACAGCGTTTCATGACTTTCTGTGTATTTTTCTATGTATTTTTTACAAGTCACCCCTATTTCCTTGGGGGAACTTGTGAAGTTTAAGTTTATTTAACCAGGAGAGATTATCTCTATGGAATGCAAAAAAAAATCCAAGTCCCACAGCCACTTCAAGGGACTTGAAAAGTCTGAGACCTGTGCTGGCCATTTTTCCCTTCTTAGACTATCAGAGAAAGTTCTAGTTTTGAAGCTGAGAATATGAGTCTTCATAAAAACTATCGCTGTGGGCTGTGTTGAAACTATTATATAAAATGAGAAGGCTTTTTAAAATTAATTTTAATTAAAAAAATTAAAAAGTACATAATACTTAGAAAATGACTCATTTATGTTAACAGAAATTGTTCTGAGAAAAAGCAAGGTAGGAGCAGAATAGATAAATTTATTTATAACTTTCTTGGATTTGGTAAAAATTTTATCACAGAAATGAACAACATTATTTTAGTTCAGAGTCTGTAAGATGTTACAAATTAACTTGTAGTTCTTTCCAGGAATAAAGGTCATCTATTTCCAACCCACTGCCATGAGCAGAAACACCTTTCACTAGACAGGTTGCTCAGGGCCCCATCCAGCCTGGCCCTGAACTCATGCAGGAACGGGGCATCCACCACTTCTCTGGCAGCCTGTTCCAGTGTCTCACCACCCTCACAGCAGAGAACTTCTTCCTAGTATGTAACCTAAATCTCCCCTCTCTCAGTTTAAAGCTACTCCCTCTTGTCTACATACACTCATAAAAAGTCCTCCAGCTCTCTTGTAGTCCCATTTAGGCAATGAGGTTGTCCCAGAGCCTTCTCTTATCCAGGATGAATGGCCCCAACTCTCTTAGCCTATCATCACAGGAGAGGTGTTCCAGCCCTCAGATCAACTTCATGGCCTCTGGGCTCATTTCAGCAGGACCCAAATAATGGCTACTGGTGGCACTTTTTCAGTGGACTGGACTTTGAAAATGTTCAGCAAATGGACAAAAGATTTTACTCTCAATTTTAAAATTCATTTAAAAAAATCAAAATTATTTTTTATATAGTTTTTCTCTTAAATTACTGAAACTGTCTTCTCATGTTATATCCTACACCCACTTTTTTAAAAGCAGATCAAATGTACTTTATGCATTTTTGAAGAGAACATAGTTTTCTCACTTAAGAATGTTGTCATTTGTGAATGTTAGGATGTGTTGTCTGACCTAAATATCTTGTTTTATGATGACAAAAAGGTTAAATTGAACTCTGTTTCCTTTCTCATTACTTTTCACATCTGTTCTTCCATTTTGCTCAGACTGTTTTATCCCTAATTTATAAGTATTCTTCATTCCTTGTAGAAAAAAAATTCTAATAACAAATACCACCCTGTTTGCTGTATGCAAAGCAATAAACAATTTGCCCATGTCAATCCATATTGTTTTAGTAATCTATGATCTAGGGACAACTAGATATCAACTTGAGAGTTTTATTAATTTAACAGTGTTCAAGTACAACTCCTGTTAACCAGATTTCCCATCCTATCAAATGAAATGTCCTTCCATTAAATCTACTACTGCTAAACCCCATAGTTCATGAACTACTTCTGACCTAGAACAATTATCCAGAAGAACAAGAGTGGAGACAAAATAAAGATCAAATGAAACATAGAACATATAATGAAATATATCTTTGTATGTATAAATAATTTATAAGGAAATTACTAAGAGATAATGTTCATGGCTTTATAGGCTTCATAGCATTGATAATATTTTCATTTCTTCCCTTTCCTTTATGTCATGTCTAGGCAGAATCATAATGTGAATGCAAGTGCGACAACTTTGAATAACATGACACTACAATTTAGCCTACGTGAAAGTTTTAGATGCACCAGCCTGTAAAATACCCCATATCAAGTGTTCTGCAGCTTCTGCTGCCTTTGAGGAGGAGAAAATACTGAAAACATACTCTGTCTTCCCACTTCCTCAATCCCCAACTTCACAAACAATATATTATATTATATTATGTTATGTTATGTCATATCATATCATATCATATCGTATCGTATCGTATCGTATCGTATCGTATCGTATCGTATCGTATCGTATCGTATCGTATCGTATCGTATCATATCATATCATATTATAATGTTGCCTTCAGATGGAAGGCTGGCGACCTGGTTCCAAAGGACAGCACGGCGGCTGAGCCTCACCCCAGCCACTCGGGCCATAGACAAACGCTGACACCAATATGGTGGATGGTCAAAATGGCGATTTATTAGCTTGTATCTTGGGGTTAAATACTCAAAGGGGTATTCACAAAGGGACGGTGGGTCTAGTAGTTAGTAAAGGGGATGGAAAACTACTGAAGTTAGGAGGAGTTGCATACCTCAGAGGGACTTTTTTGCTTATCTCTGTGGATGAGGGGGAGGAAGAGTCCCAGCTGCCTTTCCGTTACATTCCGAAATCTTCCGCGGTGCCTGTCCTTGTCTACCACAATTATATTATATTATATTATATTATATTATATTATATTATATTATATTATATTATATTATATTATAGTATAGTATAGTATAGTATAGTATAGTATATTAGTATATTATATTATAGTATATTATATATATTTTATGTTTATTCAAGGTATGACATTATTCTTTGGGTTGGAGGTGTTATGTGTAAATATTAGTCCTGCAGTGCCCTACAAAGAGTTGTGATTCCAAGTTTGACAGTAAGTCCTTCTGTAGCATCTCATTCCAGATTATACTCTCTTTGGGAACCAGAATAAGAATCCTGAATAAACAAGAAAATCAGAAAAAAGAAAGAGTACTTTTTTAGGCTGTTTTCTTCTAGATCTCATTGTCAAGATGATTTGATCCATAGTATATATTTGGACTTTCCAACTGTCTTTTGCATTACCTACATGAGAAAGCATTTTAATAATTAAATTAAAATAAAAAAAATGTCTCCCACAGAGGACATATAGTGGAAAGAAAAGTTGTATATTTATTTATCATGGTCCAGCCACAGACTCAATAACCTTTTAAATCTCTGTTACTTTTATGGTGGGAAGATATACTGAATTAAAACCTTTCAAGTTTCTGAAAAAAGTTTCCTCTCCCTGCTGCTGTTGCAGATATCTTCTTTGAGAAGCTCTCCACTGCCTGGTCTTTAATTTGTGTGTGATGGTGTCCGGGGGTGACTTTTTGATGTTTTACCCCCAGTTGTCTGTTCTATTTATGCTCTTTGTTGACTTCTACACCTTTAAGACTGGTTCTGAGAGTGAAGCGGGGGAAAGAAGGGCACATTTTATTTTCAGAAACTGCTCTCACTCCTCCACATTCCGCTCCTGGACTGTGTTGTCTAAGGACAGACAACAAAAGCGAGCTCTCCTTTGCTTTTTAGTTAGTTTTTAGCTAGCTGAGGCAGAGAAGTTCCCTAGACTTTTTTTTCTTAATTGTGGAACTGTTTAAACCTGTTACGGACTGAAAACCCAGAAAACACCTGGATCTCACGCCTGCTGCTCACCAGGCCCCAGGATGGCAGGATGGCATTTCCAGTGCTGGAGGAACTGCTAAGAGACTGAGCCAGCTGAGACACACCTGTGGCAGGGACTTTCTCAATTTTGCAATTGCTCTTCAGAGCATAGATAGGTTTTGTTGTTTGATGTTGTTAATTTGTTATTGTTGTTTTGTGCTTGTGGGCACTTTGCTCGTTGAATAAACAAGTTTTTTTCCACTCTTCCCTAAGGAAGTTTTTCCCAGACCAGTTGCGGGAGGCGCTGCTTGGGTTTGCCTTCTACAGGGACTCCACTTGGAGGTTTGTTCCCAAATTTGCCCTAGACCAGGACAGATGGTCTCACTTCAGTCCAGTAAATGGAATTATTTACTTCTGCAAAAGTCCTTCAAAAAAGAGACATCCCAGTGTCCTGTAGGACACTGAAGATCAGCACTCTTAAGGAAAGGGTATAAGTGACTGACAGTAAGAGGGACAGCCAAGTCCAGCCTCATATTATCTTGCATACAGGTAACTGAGAAATTGTGGCAACAGCTTTTGACACATTTGGCCATATCAGCAGAGATAACTGTCCTTTGTTATTCAGGGCATCTCTACGTGAATTATTTTTTGCAGCCTGCTTAGATTGCAGACTTCACAGGTTTTCACATTTATTTGAAATAAGTCTACACAGTACCAATCATTTTGTATTAAATTGGTTTGACAATGTAAAATGTCTTCTCCTAGTAGATAATCCATAAGTTAAAAGAAAAGCAGAAAAAAAAAATTGTTGATATTTTAGTATTGCAACATCATATTTTGTCACGCTAGGAAAAAGATTTCATTTTTCATTCCTTCTAAATCCTTCTAAATTACTTTGGAAAGGAAATTGCTATTTATATTTTGACAAAATATTTTTAAAAGCTTCAAATGTTTTCATTATATGACAACAAAGCTATTTAAGTGAATTGTGTTTCAGGAATTTTATTTTTCAGAGGAAATTAAAAAGAAATGTTTTATCGAGTCAAAAAAAATGTGATGAAAACTGAGATTATTGTGGCACTTGCATTCTTTAAACAAGAAAACTTTCTTTCAGTGCTTAATGAATGGAAGAGTCAAAAAAGAAAGTGCTGACACTAGCTGGCATTAATTTTGGTATAGTTATACAGCTGGGAGATGAGGAACAAATTTCTATTCCATCTATTTATCAGTAGAGAGAACAGTTACTCTGAAGGCTGATTTAGAGGCATTTTCAAGCCAGCAACAGTACTATTTCTTTCATGGGATTTAATGTCAGTGATAAAAATGTAGAAGTTTTTTTGTGAGCATGACATTTATGAGGAAAAATGTAATATATAATCAATTAAATTTGGCATATCTTTAATCTATAAAAAGAATAAAAAAATAAGGACTGACATTTAAATGATTTTCATATATCCGCTACAGGATTTTCAATTTTTTTTTTAATTTGTTTTAGAAATGAGTTTAAAAAGTCAGAAAGACAGAGCACATTTTTTTTTAAGATTTCATGCTTTCAGAATATTCATATCTATTTTCCTGGCTGCAAGCATTTACTATTAATGTGCATAGGTCTTGTGAATGATATTCTGAAAACTAAATTGTCAGAAACTACAAAAGTTTGTAATGAATTGACTATGGACTGGTGGCAGAAAAGATTTCCTCACCAAACTAGAGTTAGAAGCTGTTATTTTTATTGAATGTCAATATCAATGTGAGGAGTGTAACTGAAGCACCTTCAGACACACAGCCTGACTCCCCTGTAATTGAACATGATGTTAAAGCTAACTTTGACAACATTTCACTGAATTTCCCTTTCTTACATAGCATCTGTAGTTTGGGGGTTTTTTTCGGTTAGAATCTGTCATTGTTCATGCACAGATGCAAACCCTTCCCTTACAAATAAGAGGATAATTGAAAGAAGTGCTTCATTTATACAAGCCTTGGAAAGAGGCTAGTGTTCCATCATTATTGCCTATTGTTTTAGGTTTTTTTGTTGTTGTTGTTCTGAAAATTCATTGAGGGGATTTGTTTTATTCTGAGGAAGATATTATCTAGGATAACGTCCCCAAAGGTTTTCCACGGTAAGCTGGATGTGCTGAGAACAAGGGAAATAAAAGCAAGAGTGGAGGGGCACATGAAATGCCACAGAACATTCTGTGTGGCATTCTCCTGAGGCTTTAGAAGGTTTGAGGCTTACTGTCTGTTATCTGTCTTACCTGCCAGTCCTATGTGGATTCTTGGACACCTTATGGAAAATTGTGTGATTTTATAAACCTCTTTACACAACACAGCACTACCCTCAACTTCTACTGACTGTAATAGGAGGATGAACATATACCAAAGATGTGCTGATAGATACTTAAAGTGAGAGTCTTTAATCAGTGAACTGAATCACATTCTTATATTCATACCCTCTATTCTTAGCCACCTCTGAGGCTTGTGGGAGTGTAATAACACAGTCTTTATAGGAAAAGGCTGTTAAGGAGATGTAAAGGAGGAAGCAATAGGCTTCAAGAAGCAGGATAAGATTTCTGAAATAAAAGATTTTAGTTGTCAAAACCTGATGATATTTATTTATTCAGTACAAGTACATGCCCACTTGTACTCCATATTTGATTAGACTAGATATGTGATATTGTTTTAAGTCATCCAAGCCTGGACCAGTGGCCCATGAGCAGAAAAGTGAGATTGGATTAGTATTTTGGCAATTTCTGCATACAAACATGAATAGAAAAAAAAAATAAAGGAGATGCAGGAACCTGGGCATTAGAATGCAGTAGTTTGAAGAAAAGAAACTAGAATGAGTAGAGAAGGGGATGTAACAGAAACTTTTTGGGACATATAACACAGAAACCAACTATAATAGTCAAGAAGCTTATTAAATTCAATCCTCCCCAAGAGTGATTCAAACTACACTGAACACTATGTCCATACAATATAGGCTTAGGTGTATCTCCATATATAACTCTTGTAGCACATTTCTCATTCCATCTGGATTGCTTACTCTGAACTTTCCTTTAATGAAAGGGTATCTGAATGCAAAGTCAGCTCATTCAAGTTGTACCATGCAAGATTCAGCCTCTACAAGCTTTGCTTCTCTGGTGAAATGCTGTACAATGTTGCTAATCTACTTTGAGCAGTAACACACAAAGCAGACTTGTCACTCATTAAGAGCCATTCAATATTTTCTAAAAATATAGGAAAAATGTTTGCTAGTACAGAACGGATCAGTTCTAAATTCAGACATCAATAGTAAATAGGATATCCATCACCTCACACATTATAGCAGACCTCTGCCTGGCTTTTGTGAGAGGTTTATGATTTTAAAATGACTGTGTTGCTTTTACTGTGCATTCAGAATAGATTAAATTAGGCCACAAGCCAGTAACATAAGAATTAGACAAACAGTATTATTCCCATCCTTTTAGCAATTATCTGGTGACAGATTGTTTTTCTCTGTTTAAAGTATCTGCTAGTAAAGCATATCTGCCCGTAAAAGAAAGATATTAGTGTGATGGCAATTTGCTTGTTCTTATAAGGATATATGGAATATTTATTAAAATTAAATAAAATTGTTTTAAAGCTAAGGACAACAGTCTCATTAAGATTTATGTAGTCAGTCTACTTGAAAGACTTGAAAGATTTGAAAGCCTAATTGTTTTCCTAAAGAAAAGACTTCAGCCTTTGTTTCCTATATAGGATATAGGAAAGTTGTTTACATAAAATATATGTGAGCAAGATTAATTTTCAGTTACATCAGAAGACCAAAATTCCATGCAAATTAACAGAGATTTTGTTAGCCTCACTAACAGAAACCACTTAACTGGGGTGACCACATATCATCGTGACAATATCACTTTAAAGATACTGCTTTAATTTCTTGGGCTGGCTTCTGTTTGATCTTCTAGTCTGGATTCCTAAGGGGACAGGAAAATCAGAGCCTTGCCTACAAGCTGTCTTATCTGGGAACAGATGATCAATAAAGTCCAGCAAAACCTTGGGATGCCTAAATGCAGTAAATGACCAATCTCAGTGCTTAAGAAGAGCCAAATTGAATATAAGCTGTGCCACAAGACTTCACAGTTTGGAGAGATAGAGAGGGTTTGCCACCACTTTTATTGTGGGAATGGTGAGGCAGATTTTAGGCAGATCTAATAAACAAAATAAGTGGGTCTGTACTGTTTATTAGCTTGATGTTCTTCATTTCTACATAGCATCTCACAGCAAATATTTCAAAGAAATTAAATGATAGGTACGAACAGCTCATGCTCTCTCTTGGTAACAGAGATATTGCTAAAAAGACCTTGGGTTTTTATCTACATATTACTCTACTGGCTCTGAGAAAAGTTTTCTTTCTATGAAGAGCTGGGATTTTGCAAATGAAAGTAGTATAACAATCATTGATTATAAAACTATACCAAAGAATTATCTATTTGTTTGAAATTTCCCTTGTCTGAAGGGATTTTAAAAACAATAGTTAAAAATGGTAACATTGACCCTGGAATACACTTGCCTCAAAACACATAATTAAAACTTATCAGCACATTATCAACAACTAAAACATTTAATATCTGATCAACTATCTGGAATGTATTCTTTGAAATTAAATGCTATTCATTTAATTCTGCATGAAGTTCTGCACAAGCACACAAGGAATATATGCAGACTACTCCCTCCCCATTAAACTCCAAAACATTTTAATTTGTAAAATTAACTAAAAGAATTTGAATGGATTTGATTTAGATTTCTGAATTGGTTTTCTATCAGTATCATTTAATTAAAGTAAAAAGAAAGACAAATATCTACAAAACCCTCATTCCCCCTTTTTAAAGTTTTATTATGAAATTTAAAAATAGAATTACCAAAAAGCTTTGCAATATATTATTCAAGCATTCTTTACTATAAAAATATCTATGTAAATATCTGATAGGACGGTGCAAAGAGTGTCTTCCCAGTGATATCCAGAGACAGGAAAAAATGCAACAAGCACAAATAGAAATGCAGCAAACTTAATTTAATCATAAGAAAAAAAATATTTCTAATGTGAAGTTCATCACACACAGGAAAGATTTGTTGAGTTAGGCAGTCTCCATCTGCAGATATATTCAAGACCCAGCTGGACACAGCTCTGGACAACCTGACTGAATTTGCTTTGAGCAGAGAAGTTGGATTAAACAATGCCCAGAAGTCCCTGTCAACCACAGGTATCTTTTGGTTCTATGATGCTTTAGGGATGGAAAAAATGAATAGCTGAAAAAGTAAAATATAGATCTGTCAAAGTTCAAGCAGACATAATAAAATCTGTTATGAAAATGACTAAAAATTGTGGAAAAAAATCAGGGTGGGGAAATAATATAACTCTTTCTATGTAACTTCTGCTTGAAAAAATGGAACGCAAGTACGCAATATAGAAGTACATGCTTATTTTAATTAGATAACACAAAATATTAGGTTCTTCACATTGTCAATTGTGAGGCTTTTCAAGTTTGGAAGGACATTGTACATTTGATGCAAAGCCCTCGGATCTGATAAGATCCAGTAAAGTGCCTCACTTGGATCATGAATTCACTGTGTCTAGAGATTATTTTCAACTCTCCAAAACCCCGCTGGATTGCATCCAGTATTGTTCTTATAGAATATATTGAGGTAGTTAAAGTCCCCTAACAGTATGAGTTCTTTTTCTAGGTGTCTGAAGAAGACTTTGGTACCCATGATTTCCCCTTTCCCATCACAGGCCAATGTGCACAAACATAGTCACACTCATGCAAAATTTCTAGCTATGTATCGCTCCTCAGATCTATTAAATTAACAAGAATGACCACACATACCTTTAGCTCTTTGTTATTAAAGCCATTTCTTTATTCATCTTCTTTCAAAAATCTATAACTTTTTGTTCTTTATGAAAATAACTTTTAAGATAAGGAATCATGAAACTTGCCATTTGCCTTGTTAAATTACACGTGTGAAAAATTCTTGATGACTTGCAGCTAAATCCCCATAAACAATACAAAACTGAAGAAGAAAAAAATTGAATTAAGTGATTATATAAACTCTATATGATTTCCAGTCTGTTGGATTGTGGTGCTTGTCCTGTTGGTTGTTTTAACTTGACATAAATACAGGCTGCAGATCCTTTTTTTAACAGGGCGTTTTGTGGACAACCACTACATCTTGTTAATTAGGAATTTGTGGCCAAATTCACCCTCTGCAGGAAAACCACTGTTTTTAAGGCAATTACAGCAATGTGAATCCAAACAACTTAGTGCTGAGAAATGACAGAAGGGAGGAACAAAAAGGAAAACAATAAAAATCAAACCTACCTAACTCATGCATTGGGCAAAAGTGAGGCTAGATACCATAGACCATCTACGAGCATTCCAGAAATGTTCTTGCATGAGTGAATAAACCCAGGGCAATAACTACTCTGTTCTCAGACAGTCATATAGTCTGAGATAAATAGGTAGGTAGGTAGGTAGGTAGGTAGGTAGGTAGGTAGGTAGGTAGATGGATAGATAGATAGATAGATAGATAGATAGATAGATAGATAGATAGATAGATAGATAGATAGATAGATAGATAGATAGACAGACAGAGTTTGTTCTATCTATCTATCTATCCAAGAAAGGAGAGATTTGCCAAGTTCAAATGAAAGGTCTTACAAAACACATACAAGCTTTTGGGCCTAACTTATTTCAGGCTTCCAGAGACTGACTGAAAAAATAAAAATGGGGAACACTAACATCTGGACATATCTCATTTTGTTCTAACTCATTTCTTGAAGGATTGTGTACATCTTCTCATGGCATGAGTACCACTCAAACAGACATGAGTTAGCACAGAAACAGCCACTGATGTATTACCACAGGTAGACAGGTGCTAGTGCCAAATCAGGAAAAGAGTTATTCATGCAACAGAACTTTGCATTCCTTCTCAGACTTCATCTGCTAATGGTTAAGGTGGCACTTCTAGGAAAAGATCTTTTCCCTTTTTTTTTCCCCCCATAATTGTATTGTTCTATTAGCATCCACTTGTAAACATTAGCAAAGAGAGTCTAGGTTATTTTGTGTCTTATTCCATAGATTTTCAAAACTATAATTAAAACAGTTATAAGTGACATTTTCTTTCATTTTATCCTGCTTTTAATATCAATAAGGTTATTTATAGTAATATTTGATATCAAATAATTAAATTTTATATTAATATAAAAATATTTTTGTGAAAGAAGCTACTGTAGACAAACTCATGATATAAAAATTATGAAAAAAATTGTGTACGTTTTCCTATGCCTTAAATAAGCCTTAAGTATTTACATTATAGCAATTAGTGTCAATGATATGTATGTATCATGGACTCCTAATGTAAATGGATTTCAAAATGATTCTGGAATAATATATCCCAGAATTATAAAGTAACAATTCCAGCCTCTTTGAAGAATCTCAAAATGTCCAGTTAGCCATGTTTATGTCAGTGGTATTTTTCACTTCATTGCTTCTGGTTACTTTTAAAATTTGTCTGGATCTTTCATTTTTCATTGCTATATGTTAATTTTGAAATTAAAAGGCTCTTCCAAAAACTATTTCGTTTTGCAACATCTACTTAAACCTGCTGTATTTTTATTACCTGTTTGAAACACTGACCTCTTTGGGCTTTCCTTACGCAGAGGAAGTTCAGCTTTCTCCCAAGAAAGTGACCAAAGTTTATACTTTTTCTAGCATTATTCTGGGGGGGGACTTTGATGGGCATTTTGGATGTGATGATTAGTCAGAGGGATAAATTATTGATTTCTGGAACTCAGTATAGGCTGTTTGATATAGGGTTTGATACTACAACTCATTTCCTCCCAGTCCTCCTGCACTAGTCAGGGGAGAAGTAGAGAAGTTAGGAATGAAGTTGAACTTAGTGAGGAAGAGAGGAGTGAAGATGTTTTAGATTTTTCCTTATTTCTTATTATCATATTCTTTTTAATTGGAAATAAATTCTACTAATTTTACCAATTTGATTCCTTTTTGTCCAAGATGGTAATAGCTGAGTGATCTCCCTGTTATCTTGGCACATGAGTCTTTTGTCACATATTCTTCCTGGTCCTGCTGGGGAGTGGTAGTAACAGAGAGGTTGGGCCTCTGGAGACTAGACAAGGTTGATCAAACACAAAATAGCATATAGTTTAATTTTTCCACTTGCAGTTGATTGATTGATTGATTGATTGATTGATTGATTGATTTTTGAAGATTCTTGAATGCCAGAATACAGAGGAATGAGAATCATTCCTTACAGCAATAAGAAACATCTTTATGATTTATGGAGGGTTTTAAGAGAAATGTCAAAATCAATCAGTCAGTCCATGAAAATCACTGTGGTTTTGGAGGTTCCAGACTGTAGAAATACATGTGAAAACTGAGCTGCTGCATAGCATCACTACACACCACAGCCTGTTTACAAACTACAGATTCCCAGCATAATATTATTGTATTTGTTCCTGAATCCTGGCCAAAGTCTGGACAGCCTGAAAGCTTCAGGTGCCTCTCAGCTGTATATTTGTCCAATTCTCTGAACAGCAGGGGAGTAACAAAATATGGTGAGTCTTTTAATGAGAGGAAAAATGGAAGTCTTTTGAAAATTATCGTACATATTTAAGGATAAGAAGACTTAAACTTTGAGCAATATAAATGCTTGAACAATATTAACACCAAATATTAAACTTTTTTAGTAAAAGAAGCGCCAATTAACAAAATAGACCGGTTAAGAAAAATGTGAAGAGTAAATGCTAAATATAGAGGAAAATAAAAAAAATAATAAGCAAAGCGAAACAGTGAGCCTTTTTGTATGAGCATGACTAAAAATTAGGACCTTATTACCAATGGGATGAGACATGATGTATAATAGAACATATATAGCACACAAAAACATAACATTTCTTTATCGTTTTGTTCATACAAGAACAATTTTGTAAGAACATGGAAAGTAGGATTTTGTGACATAGCATGTTAGCATAACTGCCTGTCTCTGATTTTGGACAGCCAAAAGTATTATTTAGATGGATCTAGACTTACCTGAGTGAGAGATGTTATTGGAATTTGCTGTTTGAACTCAAGCTTTCTAACTGTTTTTTTTCTATGGCTTGAATGAACAAATTATATTCTCAGCTACTGATTTTAATTTTATGTATAATTTACAGATGAGTAAGAGGGTAATGATAGAGTTCAAAAGGGTAATACTCATATCAGAGTTAAGCCAGGAAATTACAAACTGCTACTCTTTGGGTGCTAATTCTTTACTTATTAGAAAACACTCTGGATAAAAAAGGTCAGTAGTGGACGCCACTCATAAATATATTCTGACATGTTCCTATTACCGTATTGAAAATATTAAAAGGGAGAGAGCCAGAACATGTACTCCTGCTATCTGCTGGTCCCACAAAGAAGTGCTTGGTAGGAGATGTGAGAGGCATTTAACCAAAAGCAGCTTTAAACTGACACTCTGTCCTTTGGATTTTGTAACTACACTCATGTTTATCAGGCATAAAGAAGTTGTTCTGAGAAGCTTTTTAAAGAGGTCAATGCAACTGCTGAGAACTATCAGGGTGGTGAAACGGGTTTTGGTTTTTCTAATTACATTGTACTGTCTGCATCAGAGGAGGCTCCAAAGCTTTGAGATGGTGATGAGGGGTTTTTTTGAGAAAAATCTTTGAGGGGATGAAGAGGCCTTCAAGACACAGTCTGTGTCCCCAGAATGTGCTCTGATTCATAGGGCTCAAGTGGGTGTGACCCTGAACAAATCAGTCACACTGACAGAAACAAAAATGTCTAAACTAGTCCAGAGATGAACCTTGTGGTTCAGTGAAGAAGCAGTTTTATTAGCACTCTCTTTGTGCTCTCTTGGCTGATGGACATAGAATGGTGTGGAATTGTGTGATAAGGCAGTGCATAGATTCAGTTATATGGCTAACATTTAGCTGTTACTCCTGATGGCATGGGATAAAAACCACCTCAGTAAAAGGAATGTGTATTAGTCTGATCAATGTTTAAGTGTATTCACACAAACAAAAAATAGAAATCAGTTATTTGGTTATAAATACACATTTTCTACTTCTTCCGTATCACTTTTCTGAAATTTTCGATTTGTTTTTTTGCAGATTGAGTCTGATGCTTTACTGTCCTGTTAAAACTGTTATTTAACTCCAAGCAAACTGGTTGATATTGATAACTCTACTCATTGTTCACTATGCTTAAACTGCCAAGTGAAAGCAAATGGGTGTGTGGTTTTTCACAGTAACTTTTCCTTCAGTATTTGACCTGTGACCTGTTAATGTGTCAAAGTAAGTAAATAGAGACTTAACAAATATGAGGCTTGTCATCACGCCTGATAGTTTGATCTTAAGCTGTCACTAAAACCAACTCAATGTTCCCAAATGGACCTGAACAGTGTGAGAAGTTTGAATTGTATAGGTAGCCCATGACTTGCAAAATCATTTTCAATCTAAAATACATTGTGAGTTATTTATTAGATATCTCATCAAGAGCAAGATGAAAAAAGGATTACTTGAGCCATTAGAAAATGACAGACTGGGAAATGGAAAGGAAAATAATTACTAAGTTTTCTAACAGAACCTGATAATTTTAGAATTAGAGGGATTTCTAATGCTGTTTCCAGTTCATAGCTTTTCATCAATGAAGAATGCTAACTAAAAAAATGAAAATACATTATATTCATGATGTGGAAAATCACTTGCATATGCTCCTACATTTTGGTGTGAATCCACAAAACCAGTGTCTTCCTCAAAAGAACATGAGCACCCTTTACTTTTAGGCTATGGGTAACTATTTCTGAGCTGCACATTTAGGATCTTTAGGATATTAACTGAGAAATAGAATTTGAATCAGGAAACTCATGAGATTAGTTTTGATTTTTAAAATGAGGTGAAGTGAAAAAATAATGTGATCCCCTGAATTGTATGCTTTGAGTACCATGTTCAAAAAAAAAATTACTTCAGGGACTGCTTTTACAGTGGCTATTTTTCCCCTGGGGGTTTCAGTGAAGCTTAGGGCAATGACCTTCTAAAGCACACAAAGCAGGATTTCAAGAAAGGAACTGTACAGCTACACTACTTGAAACAAATTTGAGACACTTAGTGTGCAATAATTCTGTGGGGCATTCTTGCAAATATTTTCTAATTGCTCAAACTAAAGGAACAGAAAGAATCTTCTAGGGTCCTTTCATAAGCAACTCTAGTTCTTTTTTGTATCATAACATGGCCAGTGTAGCCTCTTTAATAGTCAAACTAGTCAAGGAATCTGGAAGATATTCTTTATTTTAGAGTTTGTTTCCAAATTGATCTGATAATAAACTAAAAAACCAGTCTTAACAATGCATGTAATCCTTTAAATGTTATCATTTATAGTTCTGATATTATCTGTCATAATTTTTACAGTACACCTGAAAAAAAAGTAGAAAATACTCCCTCTGAACCTTGAAAGAGGAAAAGGAGTCTTTTTTTTTTTTTAATATCTATTTTTAGTTTATACCTTAAATCTCTCAATAGGAAGATAAGCATTAGATATGTAGACTAAGCTTTTAAAAGCACTACAAACTAGGATGCTTTTAAAATATAATTACAAATCTGAATAATGGTAGACAGTATAACAACCTCCATTACCTAGGAAAAAGAGTATCAGGATTGATGGAGTACACTGGGGAAACATAATAGACAGTAAGAATATATTTTACTGCCTTCAGCACTGTATCAAAAGTCGTGGGAACAGAATCTAAGGCAAAAAAGAAAGATTAGAGCTCAGCCTCATGCCAATACATGGCCATTCTCTAATAACAACTGCTCTATTTGTGCTTCAGTTAAAACTCATGGTAGTATGAGGTGATTCACTTTATAACTCTGCCTTTCTCTTTGCCTCCAGAAAGAAACGAAGTTCTAGAAAGTGTCTCAGGACACACATTACTCTGTTAAAGTCAGAAAAGGATCCTGAAAATTGCTGTATAAAACTGGTCCTGTGGCTTTGCTTTTGAATCTACTTTTTACTTCTCATATTATGGTAGAAATTATATGAGTTGTAAATTATTCCTACACTTAACAAAGACACTATGCACTGTCCTCTCTTTTCTCATAAGAGCTGCTTTTTGAATGAGGAAATTTGCAAAGTGAAAAAGGAAGCTAAGGGAGAGAGTGTGGGACTGAGGTATTCCATGTCATTCATCCCTTAGGGAGATGAACAGAAAATGGAGGCAGGAATTAGGACTACTGGGAGAAGTAATAGTGGAAAGGAGGCAGAGAGTAGCAAGTGCACTTGCAAGGAAAGAAAAGGAAAACGTGCAGGAAATTATTTGTGATGAGAGGCAAGAATACAGGAGAACTGTGAAAGAAAGCAACCAGAATTGTGATAGACTGAAATTGATAGGAAATGGTCAGAAAATAAGAAAGACACAGAAAGACTATGGAGCACTCTTGATGAGGGAAGAGCGGAATCCAAATCTGAAATGCTGACACAGCCTCCCCATAAACCCTGAACTTTAACAAGTAAGAAAGACAAAGATCAAACACTGAGCTTCTCATACATCGCCCTGATCATTGCTTGGTCAGTGATTTTGGGAATAAACCCAATTCTTGCTCTCTGGCCTTGACATGTCTTGAAGATGCTCACTGTGATTGTACAAGTATCTTTCTTCACTCTCCCAGAGGACTTTTGAAATGAAACCACATAGGCTCAGTGAGAGGACAGGCACTGATAAAGACTTACACAGGAGTGAAAATTATCTTTAAAAGGATCTTTCCAGTTATTTTTTAAAACGTATTGTTTTTAGAAGGTAAGCAGTGTCCTGGAATGTAAATTTTGTAATCAGACAGTTGCATGCAGCCCCCTAGAACTTGGTTTTTACCTTTTTGTTATTGTTTTGTTTTGTTACACTTTCCAATCCTTTTATCTACTTACTCTCAGACATAGACCCTCACTATTTTGATCTTTTTTCATCTAGTAGGCAATTGCTATTCTCTTCTGCTCAGTGTATCTTTTTGCCTTTTAACTTTAATTCCTTTACTTCTAATTACACTCTCTTGTATCAGGCAAAATTATTTCTCTCCTTCCTTTGTGTTTACTGGCTTCAGATGTTTGTAGTTTATTATGTCCTCCTTTCTTCCCTAACCTAATTACTTCACTAAATTATTTGTATTTATGCTTTTAATCTTTTCTAATAAGTAATTCTATTCATCCCTTTAATCATTTCCACTACTCTTCTTTCAAAAGCCTTTTTTTAGAGCTTTTCATGACTTACAAAATGCTTTATTTATTTTTCTTGTTAAACAATGATTTTAAATTTATATTTGACATCTTAACCATGTAAATAATTGTCTTTAAAAATTATTTTTATTTATTTTAATAACTCACTTTTTCTCATATAAATTTTCTCAGTATTTTCCTGTCTCTTTTTACATTTTTACCTTCATGGCTTAAGTATGGATACTTGTCTTTTTGTTTTACACTTTCTTACCATTGACAGGATATAGACAGCAAGACAGAAACAAAGACACACAATCCAACTCTAAGTCATTTAGGATTCAGTGACAGAAATAATTTCTAGCTTATGCATCTTCTGTAGATATCTATTTACTGTGAGTTCTGTGCTCTCTCACACTCACATCACCTGCTTTTGTCTAGCACTGGCTTCAACACAGACAAGATTTTTGCAGTCCTGCTTTGCACACATACGTGCTTAATCTCCCATAGAGCACAATGAGTGCATTTCCTTCTTTGCATTTCAACAGTGTATCAACTGGTTTTAAAACATCTGCTGAATGATGATATTCCAGTGTGGAACAGTTTGGACAAAATTAAGGTTGAGTTACAGAGAAATTTTTGCAAAAATCTTTCCAGATTTGCTGAAATGTAAATTAACTTGTGCTCTAATTTCACTGATTGACAAAGTTATAACTAGTTGGTAAGACAAGGTATTGTAAAATTTAAAAAAAGCCTTTTGACAATTATAAAACTCTGACTGAATGCCATTGTCACTAAAAAGCAATTAAAAATGCATCTGCCAGAGTGTCAAGAGAGATGAGCAGGAGTTTAGGGAGCAGAATAGCTCAGCTAAGCTGTTGTTGTTAAACAGACTTCTATTTCTGTCTGCATCTAAGTGAGTGCAGTTGAAAAAACCTGTCTGGAACAGAAAGACCTGACAACATTACATTATACAGAAATTAAGTCAGTGGGAGACATGGCTTTGAGCTCAGGAATACATGTCAGTGGAAAGAGGAGGCTTCTGTCTCCACTGAAATGGGAATCGTGCTGTTTCCTTCAATCAGAAAACAGCTCTTTCCTTTGAGGCTGCTTTCACATAGGTGACTTCACCAAACACTGCTAATTTGTGACTAACACCATTGTGTGTCACTCACTGCAGCTTCTCTGCAGCTCTCTTACCCTCCCCATTTCATGCATGCTTTTTTAATGTTTTTTAATGTGGAGGGAGGGACATAAATTCACAAATTTACTGAAGATGATAGGTAAAACTTTCTGCATTATTGTCTCAATATATATAGACTTGACCAAATTGAAACATTTCATAGACTAATTTTATATTTTGTAATTATGAATTAGCAAAGCATATATATAACATTTTCAAAAGAAAAACAATCTGATTTAAATTAAAAGAATTCTACAGTTTTATAAAACAAAATGTTTTGAAGATCTTAAAATACTTTTTCAATTCATTGGTCTGTTATTCAAGTAGGAACAAATTGCACTCCAAATTGTCTGTTAAAACAACAAAACTAATGAGTTATTTTAATTAATTCTCTGCTGTCTTCTTTTTTATACACCAGACTTTCAAAACACATACCATAGAATATATTTTACCCAAACATTTTTCGTTTAATAATAATTTTATTTCTAAAAGAGTTCATGCTTTTTCTAATAACCTTTTCATGCAGTCTTTATTATATATATTCCTTACTAGTAGTGAATAAGAATACTATATATCCTTCCTTCCTTCCTTCCTTCCTTCCTTCCTTCCTTCCTTCCTTCCTTCCTTCCTTCCTTCCTTCCTTCCTTCCTTCCTTCCTTCCTTCCTTCCTTCCTTCCTTCCTTCCTTCCTTCCTTCCTTCCTTCCTTCCTTCCTTCCTTCCTTCCTTCCTTCCTTCCTTCCTTCCTTCCTTCCTTCCTTCCTTCCTTCCTTCCTTCCTTCCTTCCTTCCTTCCTTCCTTCCTTCCTTCCTTCCTTCCTTCCTTCCTTCCTTCCTTCCTTCCTTCCTTCCTTCCTTCCTTCCTTCCTTCCTTCCTTCCTTCCTCCCTCCCTCCCTCCCTCCCTCCCTCCCTCCCTCCCTCTCATTTTCTTCTTCCCTCTCTTGACTTGAATGTCTCTTTTTTTGTAATTATGCCAACTTGGTTTACTGCATTTATGTATACTCAGGGAAAATGGCTGTTTCCATAGCTGGCAAATGTTTTCTCTGTTGGAAATGAAAACAAAAGTCCAATCTCTGCATTCCATGATTAATGCTTAATGTAGTTAGAGATAGAACTGAAATGAAATATTTCTCTATCAATATGCAGCATAACATGGAGTATTAAAACTATATATGTTTAGGTTCAGGATGAAATACTGAGGTCTGGCCAAATATGTCTTCACCACAATGAAGTCTGAGATCAAGTACTGTGTATTTTTGGTAAAATTGGCATCTCATAATACTTCTAGCCAGCTGACAAGTTTAACTTCCCTTTCCTATATCTACCTAATTGTCTTTAAGTTGCCTGAGCACAAACTTGTAAAAATATGTCTCAAGTGTACTTAAAGCTAACAAAAGCTTAGCAAAGAAATTGAATATGAGTTGCTTTTGAAGATAATAGATTGAATTTATGTATGATTATTATAGCTGCAAGCATTTTAATTCATTGTAGGTATGGGGAAATAGTATGAGGGAAGATTGGGAAGGGCAGCCTTTAGGGTGTTTGAGCAGCTGTCAAACTGTGTCTATTTTTCTGAATGACTTCTGTATAAATGAAACATAATTGGAAAAATATATTCTCCAGACTAGCTATAGTTTATTCTTGTGATACTATATGGATTACAAGCATTCTGTTCTGATGTGATAGAAATACTAGATAAAAATCTAGTGATGTAGAAATCTCTGGAGAAACAGAGATCAAATATTGAACAAATATAAAACTATGCATTTTAAAAATGTAGCCATATAACACTTTTTAGATTTTGTGCTCACATCAATTTTGCAGCCACTGAATGGTTTCTCTTTGCTTTGCTTCTGCTTTAGCCCATAGAGAATCACATGCAAGTAATTCACTTTAGCATTTATTAGTGCATTGACCAATGTTTATAATTGGTCACAGAATATACAGAAATGCTTTTAGCATTGCTTAACTATACAAGACTTCAACCACAAAAGAAATAGTCACTTAGAATGGTGTTGTGAAGACTCTAGGCTTCTCTGACATTAAATTATATTTCACAATTTAAATTTTAATTTTACGTTGGTGTAATTGGGGTTTAGTCATATATGCTTCTCCATATATATTTTCTCAAAATGTTTCTTCAAAAGAATGAAAACAGTCTGAAATATCACCTTTCAGAGTAAAAAATGCACAAATCTGTTGCTTGAAGGAAAAAACCCTCAGATAAAAAGGAATCTGAAATACTAAAATAGGTTTTAAACACACCACATGTTCAGTATTTCTAACACATGAAACCAGTACTCATAGTTGTGTGAGCAAAAAAAGATCTACTTGGTTCCCTGTTTCAAATGCTTGTACAAGCCATCAGGCATAAATCTAGAAGAATCAGTCAAAATCTTTTGGTTAAAAGGTAACAATGTACAGAATTTCTGAAGTCTCTTCACCAATTCCTTCTACTTTTTGAACAAGCTATTTGGAAAAAAACCAAAGAGTGTTAAATAAGGAAAACAGTTTTCATACAACTGCTGGAAATACCCCAAATCAACGACGAGCTATAAAATTGTAAAACTTTCCCTCTGGTCAGGGTGAGATTTCTCTCACTCTGCAGGGGCATTTTTCCCATTGCCTTAACTCAAGGCTTTCTTTGACACCAACATTCTAGAGGGACTGTGGTTTTAGCAATGGAAATTTCTTCTAGCAGATAGACATGGTGCTGAAAGACACCATTTTGTATAGGCTACAGTAGCTATATTTAAATGAATTATATATTGAGAAGATATGTAGGAGAGGAGAAAATCCCTCCACTTTGCAGTGCATGCCTGTAACTATCTTTTTGTACTTCTCTTATGGTAGAGCACCAGTCTCTGCTTTGTATCCTGTGAGCATGCATCCTCTGTATTTGCTCAAGGACACACCATTACTGCACTCATTCTGTGCAGTATGAATTGCTCAGAGGAGGTTGTTTCTTCTATATGAAGAAAGAATTGAGATCATGTCTTCTCCCTCTCTTAAAGTATTTAATTGGTAGCAGCCAGAGAAAATCAGGTGGTCCCACACATATGGGATTGTGGTCAGCTAGCATAACAAATTCCGTTCACTTGGTGAACTTCAGCACTATGAATTATGTTGCACAACCAAAATTGCAATTTCCGTTTACAAGAATGGCAATCATCTGCCAAAGTTTCAGAATAAGAAGCAGATATTATTGAACTTCATCCAGTGCAGGAGATAACATGTGAAACTTTGTCACTGCTACTGAACAAGAATAAAATCTCACAAAAGCACAGCTATATACGTATTAGGTGTATGTGGCAAGGTTTTGGTGGTGGGGGCGATACATAGGTGGCTTCTGTGAGAAGACACCAGGCTCCCCACATGTCAGAGACAGGTCCAGCCAGCTCCAAAATGGACCCCCCACCACACAGCTGAGCCCATCACTGATGCTGGTGGCATCTCTGTGATAACATGTTTAAGAAAGGGAGAAGAACACTGCAGTGCTGCTGTGAAGGAGTGGAGTGAAGAAAATATGAATCGGTCCAGATGAGTGAAAGAGTGTGGGGAGGTTCTCCAGGCATGAGAGCAGCCTACAGAGAAGACCATAGTGCTAAAGGCTGTCTCCCTGCATCCCATGGAAGTCCATCAATAGTGAAGGTAGAGGATAGACTGAGGGATAATCACTTTTTGAGTACTACAGTTATAGGAGGTGTTAAATATATACATATATGTTTTGCAGGACAACATGAAGGCAATTTACTTTATGTTAAAATATAAACAAGATCTCTAAATATTCTTTGAACTTCTGGTACATCTCTGCCACAAAAAAATCAATGGTCATCAGCACTCCTCTCTACTTCTTTAACAGGATAGATCAATGCCAATGGACTTTCTGGCAGAAAGTGCATTTTGAAAATGTGGTCAAGTGACTGACATCCAACTCTACTCATCTGCTGTGACAAACAGGCATTGTTGATTATCATTTGGGTTGTTCCAGTCTATGAGATTGGAATAAATCTCCACTAGACATAATCAGATGGGAAGTAAGTGCTTATCATTTAGGATTCAAGAACTTTGATGTCAAATGAATGAAACTACGCACAAGACAAGTGCTTGCTGTTGAAATTCTTAATGATGTTGATAGTTACAAGGTGGAGATTCATGTGAATCCCAGCTGTAAAGAAAGAGGAGCAGACATTGCTGGCCACATCTTGATGACTGCAGAGATGATCCCTTTGCTTGCACAGCTGTTTGCAAGCCAGAAAAACTGGCACGATGAGCTCTCTGCTGAGGTAAATGCTGAAGTATCTGCACTTCCATCTGAGAAGCTGACAGTGGAATCCTTTCCTGACTGGTTTCTTCAGGTCAGAAATTATTGTCAGTGATCCAACAGAGGCACAGTTCAGGCTTAAGAGATGCCAAAAGACAAACTGTTAGCCAGACTAATTTCTTTTAATTCTTCAGCATGAGCAGACTGTGACAAAAGATTCCTCTTGTGAATAAGTAATATTATTCTTCCTGTCTGAGCCATCTAGAACTACTAGCAATCTTTTTGAAACATATAAGAGCTTTGTTTCCATGAAAGCAGTTCCACTTGCAGTGCTATAGTGCAGGGAATATGAATTTTTGCCATTCCCAGTAAAAGGCCACAGGTTCTGCCCTGAGAGCTCCAGTCTCAAGGCTGGCCTGATTTCACTTTCTGCTTTGGGGGCAAGTGCCTGTTGTCTCCCTTCCCTGAGCTTGAGTTGTGCCTGCATGGGAAGAGTCCAGCAAACCCAGGGGTTCATTGCCCTGGAGGAAGATTTGAGGCTGGGGAGGCTGTGAAATGGGCCATGCAGACAGAAGGTAGGAACTCAGAGCAAGAAAGACAAATAAAAAAATTCGAACTTATTGAGGAGAAAGGAATTCAGTCATTGTGTTATAATTCTCTCAACAAAGGCTTTGGGGCTCTAATGGCAACATGGCAACTGCTTGTCACTGCTGGCTGAGGATGACTGGCATGGTTGGCCACAGATCCAACAGGGTATTAGAAAGGAGAGTACAATACTACTAATTCTGCTAATAAAATTATCAGGGAAGGAAGCCAACTACTTAAAGACACAAACTAAAGAGAAAGAACTGTGCTGAATGTCAGCATGTCTGCTCAGTACCAGGACTAGGAATTGACTTCTGACTGTAAACCACAAGGCCTAAAACAGTCTTGCAAAAATTCCATAGAAGAAAACAATCTTTGAGATCTTAAAATAATCCCAGTATCTATTCAAATTCAAGATTTTTTCTTTTTCTAAGTCTAGTGATAAATATGTCAAATATTCCATGTCTCACAGAATTATTCAGGCTTTCATCTTTGATTGAGCAGTTCCGTTCTTAAGCAAGAACTGAAGAAAAATATCAAGATTCAATAAAATATTTTTTTAATTTAAGTCTTAAGTATCAGTTTAAAGAATTTTCCTACTTTATATTATGGCTGTCTGAGATTTTCTTGTGATGCTAATAATTTATTGACTCCATGAAAGATTTAGAGATGTCACTAAGACACATGAAATGCAATTAAACTTTGACACTAATCGCTTTGATCAAGTAAGGTCAGAGACAATACTTGCACCTATTAATATTTTATGAAGTGAACTTTTTGCCTTGATTTCTGAATAAGAGGAAAAACTCAAAGGATATGATATGTCAAAAATGTCAGACAGAATTTTTAAAAGTAATACACAAGTGAATCACTTGATGACATGAGTTATGCAGAAGCCATTCAGGTTCAAGTTATTGTGACAACTGTGCTAGCAACAAGTTTTTTTCTCTAGATACAGCCAGTGTTTTATCTAAAAACTAGTTTGAATTACACTTTTGTTTTTCAGTCTCTCTGCTTCAGTTTTGTACTGAAATTGATTCATTTACTCTTGCAACAATAAAAATACTTATATTTAAGAAAATATATAGAATATAATTTAATAATACAAACTCAATATAAATAACTATTTATAAATTAAATCAGTCAAAGTAATATTCTAAAACATTCTATTGAAGCATTGAATAGATATAGAATAATTAATATCTCTTTATTCATGGTGTAGGATTCTTCTGAAATTAAGTTAAAACTAAATAGCAAGTACTACACTGGCAATCAGGAGTAGCCCAAACATAGTAAACTAAAATCATAGAATTAATAGTGTATTATTTTATTTTCTATACTTCCAACAGCCACTTCTCTTCAACTGAAACAAGAAAAGCATTAAAAAAATTGAAGTCACACCAGTCATTGTTATCGAGCACCAGAGAATTCACTCCCAAACTGCTGCCTCCATCATTTGATGCTTAGCAGAAAGTAGACTGGACACAGGGAGTGTGAGTGTGTGGGTGCTCTTTATTTTTTATGTTGTTTTCTTGTCACAAAAGAAAACATTTTTGGCAGTATTTCATACTGAATACCATTTAACCTCTGTGAGAATATAGCAACACTAGTAAGGCTCCACTTAGTGTACAGTAAATCACAATCCATCATAGTAATCTCAAGCCTCTACAGCAGAAAATCCCTTGAGGATATATCTCGTGAAGTCAGCACTGTTTAGGTTATTAAAGCAAAACCAAAACATAGCTTGAGCAAAATGCTTGGTACAGCTTTTCCCAAATACAGTAGAACACAACAAAAGCTTGCTTCCAATTACGATGAAATTCTCTAACAGTTACTGAGAAAATTCTTTGTGATATGTTTTTCAGTGTATATATATATTTCAGCTTTTCATAATCCCTCTGTACTTCCATCACACTTTCCTGCAGCATAGTTTTTCATTATTTGCTTATTACTTTATTTTCTGGCAACCATCCTAAGCAATCCCCCATCTCTCTTATATTGTTTCTCTGTTTTTAAGTATTGATATGCCCTGTTCTGGAGAGTTTTGAAAAGAAAAGCCAAATGGGAATTTGCTGGAATTCAAACCACTAATTTTATTCCTTCTAAGACAGCTGTTTTCTGCACAGCTATCTGTTAACCAGCCTTTCAAATAGTAATAACATAACAGAGTATTTAAAGTCATGTGTGTCAGCCCTACAAATTTATATAGAAAATAGTTTAGTGAATCAGTAGTAAATATGTATAAATCAGACAACACTGTAAGAGGATATGGGAATATGCTGACTTTTGGTAGTGCCAAGACAGAAAATTTTCTGTGACACTTATTCTTTGGTCACACATATGCAGATATGCAGATGAAAGATAAAACAAACAAACAAACAAACAAAACTGGTCAGTCTGTGAACTCAAGTATCCTATCTGTGATACATAGTCAAGGCATATTTTCAGAGGTATTTTTGGACTTAAAAATTCAAATTGGTTAATTACCTTATGGCTAACAAAGAAACGAGTTTACATTATAAAGCACAGATTAAATATCATACCCCACCATCATACTTGTCCAATCTTTAATTATCTTTTACATACTTGCCATAAAGAGGCAGATGCAGAGCCAGAAGACATGCAGTCTGATAGCCTAAGCAGCAGTTTGGTTTCTTTCCTAACTGCAAAGTTACCATCATGTTGTAGTCTCAACATCCAGCATAAATCTTAGTGACTTCACTTGAAACACCGCGCTGTGTAAAGGAAACTGTTCCTTTATTATAAGGTGCTGTGCACATTTTCTACATGAGGAATTATGTGCAATCTCTTTCAAGGACATCAAAGGAGCTAAGTGACGCATAATAGGGGTTTTTTGTGTAAATAGTATGTATCAAAGCCTTACTAATGCCAATCACAGAAGTATTTCTAAGGATCACTTTCTTTGATACTGTTATCCAAGGAAGGATGTTGCTTTTCTTAGTAAAAGAAGCTTAAAGCATGAAGTTCAAATTTCTGATCTTCTGCTATAGAAAAAGAACTTAATTCTGATCACAGAATGGTGAGCGTTTTAGATTCAAGGTAGCACTACCAAATGAAACATATATTTGAGATAGTTTAAAAACATAAAAATCATTATTAACAAATGTCCAGTCTTCAGCATAGTCTCATTTTGGACATTCTTATCTCTTAATAGAATGTTAATAGAATGTGGTTGATTTTTGTAATCCCACTAAGTCATTTTAAAGTGAATGGTTATAAAAGGGCAAAGAGCTAAACCCACAATGGGATTTCAGTGCTACTCCTAAGGAACACAAAGTATCCAGTACATCAAGTGTTGACTATTAGGTGCTACACAACTGAAAACTTTATCAAAGAACATTTGTTCTGCACAGGTTATTTAACATTACCCATACGGAAGGCCAAGATTCTTGACTCTATTACAGAAACAGATGAATACCCATTTTTTCTCAAAAAACTTACAGAACATTTTGTGTACATTTGTCCTGGACTTGCTGCTCAGGTCAGGCTCCTCTTTCTCATGATGAAGAAATGAGAGATTGTTGTAGCCAGATGATTAAGAATACGCTTGATGCAGCCAAACAATAAACTAGGTGCTTTATCAGTGTTGACATTGTAATAAGATGTTAAAGTCACAGTTGTGAATATCCCAGTGTTAATACAACTCCTTAAAACGGAGGAAGATTCTTTTTCAAGACTTATGGAATTTTTATACAGACAGCAGAAATTTTAGCATATAAGTGTTCAGACTAGGCAATTGCAAAAATGGTGCAAATTATGGTCAAGAAAGAACAGTCAGACTGGTTCTCTTTCTGCTTCCCTGTGTATTTTTTCCTGGGTCACTGACTAAGAAGAAAGACTAAAGGAGCCCTGCTGTTAGTCTTGGGGGCAGTTGTGTATTGGAGAACACTTGACTGTGGTCAGCATGTCCTCATTCACACTTTAACTGGGCTGGTTCAAAAGTTCTCCTTAGGCTTGGATCTGTGTTGAGCTACCTGCCAGTTCAGCTGCCAGATAAATAGGGACACACTTTTTGGCACCTATGAAACTTGTGAAATTACTGAAAGCTGAGTAAACATTTAGAGAGATAGTTCTGAATTCCAGATATATGTCTAACAGGGATAAAGTACACATATATAAAATGACAAGGGTCTATCTCAATCCTATGGTTTATTCAATCATTTGTAAAACATATGTGAAAACATCTTTTTTAAAACTAAGCACATCTAGAGGACCTTTTATCTTCAAAGTGCCTTTCAGATTTTGAATCCCATGATAGTCCTTATTTTATGGACTTTGATGGTACAACCATACAACAGACATATTAAGTTCCTCAATTAACATTTTGAGGGAAGAATTAAGAATAACTAAAGAAATATCTATATAAAAGCTCTTTGAAAGAGAAAGAAGGAAAGAGCTTCACTTCAGGTATTGCCCATTTTGATGACCAGCTGTCCTGAGGTTGGAAGTTTTCCAGACTGTTTTTCAAGTGAAAAGAGATCAGCATATCTGGAAATCAAATTCACCTGCCATGTAGGAAGATGCCAATTTTGCACCTCAAGACAGCAAAGATAGCAATTAATTAAGCAAAACTACATCCAGTTTTATGTTAAGGACCAAACTAAAATACAAAATTACCTGTATTTTATTATGTTTTAATACAAGTAGGTGATTTTTTCCCCTCAAAGTATGTCAATGCTTACAGCAGAACTCCTCAGTTTGAGATAGCCCAAATATCAGTCAGAAACACCTACAAATTGATGCAGAACCTAATTGTTCTCCATGATATTAAGAAAATATTTCCTAATCTTATGAAATGGCACCTTCCTGCTTATTGTTGAAGGATACTGCTCTATTGTTTGAGCATCACAATGGAAAGTCTATGAAATACTTCTGGCAAATATATACTCATTTAACAAGTTTTTGTTTTCAGAAGGCATACAAATTTTAAACATATAAAATCAATAATGTAGATATTAAGAGTACAATTTTTGGAAAATAGGTTTGCATTCAAAATAACAATAAATTTTAGTAAATATTAAAAACCAAAATTATGCAAAATATTCCCTTTATATTCAGTTTTATTAATAATTAATTACTGATCACTGTGCTAAGACAAATCTAAACAAACCTTAAAACATGATCTTACTCTTACCGGGAAAAATATCCCCCAGTACTGTTACTATGCCACAGTTTACCTAACTCAAATCACCATTATATCAAAATACCAATTATGATGTAAATTCCACACTTACCTGCCGTCATGGACACTCAGATGTCCCTATACCCCAAATAACCATTTAAATACACACATAATTTTTGAGGCTGGTGTTTTCAGATCTAACACTTTGTAAGATGGTCAAGAAACACAATTTGTTGTACTCCAAGAAAATGCTTGCTTTCTTTACGTCCTTGTCTTTCTATTTGTCAGTTCAAGGTCATTTAGGGTTTATTTTCATTTTTCATTTCAGCAAAGTTTCAAGAAAAATGATCTGAAGGGATAAACCAAATGTACACTGCACAGAAAAGTAGGAGGAAAAAAACACTCAATCAAAAAACACCCAAAACCAACCCAAAACCAAACCCTTTTGGAAACATTAACAAATTTGGTTTAAATACTTTTGTTCCTCAGGGAAAGAGAAAACCAGATTTAATTCAGAACCCACAGTTATAAATATTCATTATGCTTCCTCTCCTATCTGGAAATGCATCAATTAATTAATTAACTATTCATAGAAGTACTTCTTTTTCTCCTCACTTTCCACTCAAATTCTTTCCATATTCGAATTCTTCCTCATGCCACATTTAATATGCTTTTTGCCTCTGCATTAAATGGGGATGCATAATATGCATCTACATGAATAATTAGTAAACAGATATGATCATGGTTATGGTCTGCATAAGAAGGAAAAAGAAGGGGAGGAGAAAGAGGAACGTGGATTAAAATTATATTGCCATGACTAAAATATGGATCACTGTCATATCTGAATGGTATCTGGGCTTACAAGAGTTATGTAAATACTTTGCCTTCTTGCAGTGTTCAGTAGATGGTTAGGCAGAGAGAGTAGAAGGAGAAAGGCCATAATGTTCTTATCAATAATATTTTCCTGTGTATAGCTTCATGTGGAAGTGATCAATTAGAGGTGTTAAAATTTTGGATCATTACAAGATCCACATGTTTGCCTGCAGATTCTGTCAAAAAATTAATTTCATGCAAGTTTTATTCTGTGATTATAACAAAAATGAAGTTTTTGTTGATATGAAAAAGCAAACAATACATGTTTCTTTGATGTTTTACACCTTATTTATCAGTTTAAAGGAAACAGGTAGAAGAGGTTCCAAAATTCTTAGGCTATTATTTCCTACATTCATAAGGGAGAATAAGTTTTAAGTTATAGTGAGGGACTGGATTTCCAAAGTGATCCAAATGGAGGTTTTCCAGATGTAGAAGTTGTAATTCTTGTTATATCTTTTAATTATGTGATTTTCTTAATAAGTAAATCATAGTATGCCAACTCTGCCAATATTTACAAAACAACAAAACCAACTAAACACCAAGAATACACCCTTGGTTTTAATTCCTGGAGGACCAAGACATGCAATATGTGAAACATGAAACATGCACACCCGAAGACAGGAGGAACAATGTGTGTGCTTTACTTTTAGCAAACATCATCTGACAATTTTGCTGAAGTGATTGCAATAGAAAAAGTCATATTTTTTGTTGTCTGTATTTCACTAAGCTTGTTTTAAAGGATGAGGCTTGTCTTAGACCATGGGAAAATATTTGGTGAGAGTCTTTTTGCTCTGGAATTATTTGATATTTACAGAGAGTGAATAAAAGGATAAGATTTGAGCACTATAATTTAGGGGTATATAAAGACCTATTAATCAATCAAGTCAATTGATTAAGAACTCTGGGGATAAAAGGTCACAAGGGATTAATTTAATTCTTTTTTTAAAAATTTTAAACAAAGTGTCAAACATTCATGTGGGGCAGAAGGGAATTTCAATATTAATTCGTTGGTATGTATAGATAACTTTCCATTCAATGAAGAAAGGTGGCTTTGGTTTTTTGATGGATTTTTTAAAATTCAATTGAATCCATAACAACATATTGCTCAGGATTTTCTACTAAGGTTCTTTTTTACCTTTCATGCATATGAAGAAGGAATCCATGTTGGCCTAGGTGTTTAATGGAAACAGATTAACTCAACAGAGCTCTTAATTAGCATCTTTATCAAACCTCAAAATTTGTGTTCTTAATTATTTAGAGTTGAACTGGATATTCAGTATAGATATTTTAATATTAAAAATATGAACTTAAAAATCTCATAAGCTGATTTTATTAATTATCTCCCCTGCTTGTTAATACATAGATTGATGCAAGGGGGAGGGGAGCAGAGAAAACTAATTCAAATTTATTCTGTCTTCATGTTATTATGAGTGTTACTGGTAGGCACACACTAGCTAATGGAGCTCATGTTGATGAACACTTGAAGACATTTTATTAAGTGTAGCTTATAGCAGGGTTCATAAAATTTGCCCAAATATTTGTTTGAGTTTTACACTGCTGAAGGTTTGTTTTTTTACATTTAACTCATTGATTTAAAAACTGTTAAGAGAATTAGCATTTGTCATTGCCCTCTATTTTCTCTTTTAATTGTACCTTCCCATGGAAATCAATGATTCTGTGTAATAAAATGAAGAATTCCTAGCTGGATATTTTCTGGGCATTTGCAGATTACACATTTCTCAGTGTATTTCAGTGGGAGACTTATGAGGCAAAAACTTTTCTCTATTTTTCCCCATGATTTCCCATCTCATCTCAGTAGATAGCACTGTGTGCACAATAGGTGAAATGTTAATGCTCAAAGTATGTGGTTTATTTCCAATTGGTGACAAAGTCAATTATATTCTTTTCTACAGTAATGTTTATTTACATTTGCCTTAGCTTTGTGGTCTGTTTCTTTTTTTTCTTCTTCCTTTTCTTTCTTACTCCCTCACTGCTCACTTTTTCCAACTATTTTATGCACTTTGGGTTTTTCAATTACCTCCATATTACCTATTTGGGGAGCATTGTTTTAAATGTGTATTTTAACACCACAATTTGGTTTGACAGAATGATTTGTAGTGCTGCAGTAAGCCATTCACCAGAGATCTGAAATCTTATGCACAAACTCCCTAATCTAGCAAGCTTTAATTCGTAAGCTTACTGCTGTTCCTCCATTAAGGTAGTGATGGAATGCAAATCGGAAATTGTTCTGCAGAGCTTCTAAGCTGCTAAAAATTGCAGAACTGCTAAAATTCTACAGGACTGTGACATTTAAAACATCATTGTGTCAGAGTAATTTGCTTTTAATTAGGAACAGGTAAAGGGGAGTAAGGGGAGTATTTACGTGCATGTTATGTTGATGGAAAAAGAATGAGGAAGTGTCCTCAGCATCCTCTGCTTGATTACTAAATCATTTATTCATTCCCTGCTTTTTCAGGTCTTGTATTCATTTCACAATGACACATTTTCTGGGAGAGGTAGTGAAAAAAAAAAAGTCATCCCGTCCTCACCAAGGGTTTGTTGGTTAAAGCACACTGCAAGAATTCAGCATTCTGGATTGGACACCACTCTCGTTGGCAACATTTGCAATTCATCCCCAAACAATTGTATCTAAGATTAGGGACCTCTTTTTTTTGTTACTGGGAAGAGCTAAAAGAGTCAGCTTTACTTCAGGGCAAGAATCAGGCTTATGGCACTTTTTTACAGGGGAGGGTCCAAATAATGACAACAAAGTTAACATTTTTCATGTTGGTCATGACTAACAAATTGCTAAATATTGTGTTTCTCGGTCTAAAATTAAATTGTCAGCACAAGGAGAAATAATGTGTTGTGTAGGCAAGGGGAAACAGTAAAAATGTAAGTTCCTTTGGGACACATAAATATAAAGCCTTTATACTTCAGTCTGAGACCAGAATTTTATCTGAGGTTCTGCAGATGCAGATCCTACTCTTGATATTTATTGTATATGGCAATGAATTCACTATATTACATTGTATTATTAATACAGAATTAAATTAATTACTATTATCTATGTCAGTGAAAATTTTTCATTTAAAAGAATTACATTGCCTTTCCAAAATGAGCCTAAACTTATTCCATGTGGCAGATTCATAATTCTCTGAGTGGAGAGGTTAGACAGAGGAGGACATAGCATGAGGCACACTGGTGTTTATCAAGTCTCCCTTTCTGCAGACATATTCACCCTCTTCTCTTTGGTCCCATTTTGCTCCTTGCAAAAACTTTCTGTGGTTGCAGTAAGGCACAATAATTTTTTTCTTGACATCAGAAATGTGTCATGGGCACATTCAAATTCTCTGTTCATTCTTCTTGTTTTTCATAAAAACATAGCATTTTTACTTGCATAAGAAAAAGAGTTTGTTTCTTTAAACTTTTAAAGAAGCTTAGCTTTTCACTGAGATGTAGTAAATGTAAACGAAGGACTTTTTTCATGGTGGCAAAATGCTTAATACACCAATGTACTAGACTGCTTTGATAATTTAATCAGTTTCAAGGTACTAAACCACAAAAATATTCACAGTGATTAATTTAAATTAGAAAAATATTTAAATTAATTCATTTGGCAAATACTTAGTAGCTTCTAATAAACAAGATGATTAAGGGAATTTTCTAATACGATGATAAGAAAGAGACAGTACCATTTGTGATATCTAAATTTAAATACTTCTGAACAAATCCATTTCCTCATTTTAACAGCATTTCTTGAATTTATTTGAAATAAGTTTACAACTCTGATCAAGTACAAAAATGTAGCTCCAAAATTTTACTTTACTTGTGAAAATGTCTTCTATTCTTTATAGAAATAAAGCAGAAGAAACGCAAACTCTATATTACTCAGGTTTTCTTTTTTTGCATAGCCATGCACAAATGCAGGTGTGTAGAAGGAAAACACCATTTGTAGTTTTGTAAAATAAATGCATCTGCCAATAAATAAATCAATAAACACAGGACTTAACAGATGGTATTACTTAAAATAATTTTAAGAAGAAAATAATATTTTTAATGACTAGCAAGTCTAGAAAGAGTAGACAATATTCTTTTGATTAAAAATTTAAAACATTTCTCAATTAGCTTTGCTCAGAAGAGATAGTTAAACGAGGAACACATACATCTTGTAAATTTCTTTGCTAATTCTCTGGTAGGAAATTATAACTGCAGTGACTGGAATTGCTTGTTCACCAGTTTTAAAGATTCTGAATTCTATTTTGTAAATCAAGCTTAGTATAAAATAACTGCATCTCATGTCAAACCCATAATTCAGTCATTACCTATTTTATTTGAAGATTTAGATAGCTTGAAAATAGTAATTTAGTGGCTCCATCTTTACTGTGACCTCAATTCAAACTGTTCTGACTATAATTACTTTAATTAATTGTACTAATATGCTTGCTTAGGTGAATACTTGCTTGGTTAGCCACTTTCATCAAAATAATAAAATATAAAAGAATGGTTTATTCCATCAAGTTGCAAGCTGAGTAGTGAAATCTGAGAGTTTAGCTAACCACATTAAATAATTTTTTGAAGAATTTGAAATTTTTCCCAAGTAAAACAATGGCACAGACTTAACCCCCCTACCCCTTTCCACCCTTCCTATGTATATGGATCCTGATAGCTTAATAGAATGTTTTATGTCAAAACCTGTGATCTTAAAAAGTCAAAGATCCATCTAAGGCTAGTAATGTCATATATTCTTACTTTTACCTATTTTTTTTACTTTAATTTTAAGCACTTAAGTACCTGAAAGTTTTTTTTGTCCTGAGTTTGCCCATAGGTCTCTCAAACTTGACAGTGCTGAGATATGTGCCATCATAGGAGTCTCTGCCCTACTGCAAGTCAGAAACCAGCATGTTTGTGTGCAAGAACCCTCAGGGGCTTGACCTCATGGTATTCAGAGAACCCCTACCACAAAACAAGATTGGGCACTTCACACAACACTGTGGTAGCTGCTGCTTTCTTTTTGAATACTGCTACTACCACCAGTTTATTTTCACAGTAGTGGTTAGTGCACTTTCCCTGGAGGTGGAAGACTTGATTTTATTCTCACTTTGGTGTGCCAGCATTTGAACTCATTTGTGTGGAACACAGAGTGCTGTAACCATCAAGTTGAAGACAGGGATGGAGATGAGAAGAACAGGAAGGGATTAAGACTTTTTTATTAAAGCTATGCTGCTCTGCTGAAAGCAAGCAAATTCCTTGAACCAAGACACAGAAAATATTTTTATGTGTCAGAGGGAATAAATTTTCATGGGAGGTAACTTCCATGTAAGGTATAAGACTGAGAACTCTGTCCCTTATTCATGTAGGTGTCGTAGTTTGAGGGGAAGTGAGTTTTTCAAGAGGCTGTAGTCAAACCAATCAGTGGTCAGGTTTGAATGTTGGCACCTTTAGTAGCCACTGAGGGGTTAGGCACGCCTCTAAGGACACAAGCAGTTTTAAACAAGGCCTCCCAGAGGGATTTCCTCTTTCTGGCTCTGCTGGCAGGAGAGGAGCATCTTTTCCCTCCTCCCCTACCCAGGCTGGGTGGGGGTGGCCATGTGGCAGGGCTGAGGTAGGCCTGGGGCCCCAGGGAGTGGAAAGAGAGAGAACAGGACTGGAGCTGGGCCAGCCTCATCCAGGATGGAGGGGTGGAGAACTTGGGGGTGCCTTCTGCCCCCCCCCCACCCCAAGGAGAGAGACTGCTGCTTCAGCGTTTGGAACACTGGCAGCAGCCAGCAGTGAAGAAAGAGCAGGGGGAGGGGAGAGGAAAAGTTCCTGCTGTGTAAAGAGGTGCAGAGTCCGGGACCCTGGCGGGAGCCAGGAACTGTTAACCCTTCCTTGGCAGAAAGAAACTTTTCCCAGACATTGATTCTCATGGCTAGTGGTTTCAGAAGAGAAAGAGAAACAGCCTGGGACCGAGATGATAAAGGAAGATGAAAAGAACCCTAGATGGGTAGAGATTGAAGAGGAGTGGCTTTTGAGCTAGACTTTTCTTGCATAATGTTAGCCATAGAGTAAACTTGAATCTCTTTTGAACATAAACTGCATTTGGGTGGATGCAGCTGCCCCTGCTTTTGCTACAGTGACTGGCACTTGAAGAGTGGAGCGGGCAGAGAAGAGAGGGGGAGGGTGAGGTGGCGCCCTCTGCCCTCAGGGCAGACCTGCTCCTAGAACCCCGGCCCCTGGGTAAAAAGGGGAGAGCTGGGCATGCAAGTATCCTTAAAAGAGCCCTGTATGCAGTTTTGGCCTATGGACAGCGGTGAGAGCACTGGACATAGGAAAGAGAAGGTGTCCCCCTGGCAGACTTCTCTGGGCGGTGCCAGGGGTGACATGGAAACACATAAGGGGTGGACCCGTGTTTTCTGAGGAGCAGTTTGTGGTGTGAGAGAGACTCCTCTCTCCCTTGCTGAATTGAAGATTTTTTTTTTTTTGAGTGGTGATTGTTTGATTTAAAACCCAAGGTTTTAGTCTATGGAGGGTAACATGTAGGGGGTAGAAATTGGGGGAAGAGAAGAAATGTTCTGAGAAGGTTTCATTTCTGGTTTTGTGTGTGTTTAGAGTTTTCCCTTCTATTTCTGTTCTTATGTAATGTAATAAAGTTTTGTTCTCTGTTTACAAGTTTTAAGCCTGCTCTGCTCTGTTCTTGACCACATCTCACAGTAGCTCATTAAGAAAAACATACACTCATAGGTGCATTAACATCTGGCCAGTGCTAACCCATGACAGTAGGTTACCTCAGAGAGAGGCTGTTTAAACCCAGAAGTAACACTAAAAGAAGTGCTATACAGCATAATTCCAATTATGAGCTCTAGTTTTAATTTATCCAAAGATCCGTGTCAGTGTAGAAACAAATATATTTCACAGGTTTTTTCTATGTGGTGGACTACAAAATATACTGTAATTAAGTAATCCTTCAATTTTGCTTGTTTGTTTCCATCAAAAACAAACAAACAAACAAACAAACAAACCAAAAAACCCCACCAAAACCAGAAAAAAACAAAACCACAAAATACTTTTCAAATTATTACTTTTCAAATTCCTATGGATATTTCAAAAATAGCTCCAGACGATTAAGTAGTGTCAGTCATACATTTGAACTAAAATATGAAGTTTAAAGTGCTGTCTCACTGGACTGCTTTGCTGATTTAGAAGTCTGATATAATATTGCTCCCCACATTTACACTCCAATTACCTTGACAATCAAAAACTCTGACAAGGACTTGCAATACATTCTACTGTTTTATAAATTGCCAATATGTGATTTGAAATTTCTCAGAAATAGCAATTCCCAACTCAGGGTTCCCATATTCATCTCCTTCCTTTATTTCTTCTTAGTATTTGTTCTTTTATTAGCAAATTTGAGTGAAACTTGAATCTTTGTATAGTTTTTGGTTAATCTTACTCACATAAACAATGTTAAGAGTTTGTGTGTTTCAAAGCAAAATTCATAATTCAACAGTATGTTGACTGCAATGTTAGCTGGAGGCATTTTCATCTATCACAGATGATATGGAGATAGGACATTCAGGTGGCAGAATAAAATAAAATAGATTATTATTACATGGAACTGTGAAGCTGCTTGAAAAATATTGATTCTGTGTACTAAAATAGCAGTTCATGACATTTTATATTTCCTTTGAAATAATTGAGTAAAAGGAAATAACATTATTTTAGTGTCACAGCACATTTCAAAAGTTTCAAAACCTAAATACTTTCAGGAAAAACAAATAAAAGCATATCGTAAAATATTTTTATGCAATTTTATAGTTTGGATTTTTTTGTGTGGTTGTTAATTTTTTAAATCAGGTCTCTGGCATAAGACAAATAGAATTTTTTCTCTTAAGCCACTTCTCACAGTGATATAATGAACCATAGAATATTTTAGGTTGGAAAAAATCTCTAAGGTCATGAAGTCAAACCATTAGTCCAGCACTGCCACCTCCACTACTAAGCCATGTCATTAAGTGCCATATCTACATGTATTTTAAATCCTTTTGCACTCAGTGACTCAACCACTTCCCTGGTCAGACTGATTCAATTCTTGACAACCCTTTCAGAGAATACTTTTCTTTCTAATATCCCATCTAAACCTCCCTTCATGCAACCAGAGGCCATTGCCTCTTGTCCTCTCCCTTTTCACTTGGAAGAGCTGACCAACCCCTGCCTGGCTGCAGTCTCCTTTCAGGTAGCTATAAAAACTTCTAAGGTCCCTCCTGAGCCCCCTTTTCTCGAGGCTGAACAATCCCAGCTTCCTCAGGCACTCCTTAACAGGACTTGTGTTCAGACACTCCACCAGCTCCATTGTCCTTCTCTGGATGTGCTCCAGCACCTCAAGGTCTTTCTTGTCATGAGGAGCCCAAAACTGGACACAGGATTTGAGGTGTGGCCACACCAGTGCCAAGTACAGAGGGGTGATCACTGTCCTGCTTCTGCTGGCCACTCTGTTGCTGATCCAAGCCAGGGTGCCACTGACCTCCTCGGCCACCTGGACACACTCTGGCTTATGCACAACTGGCTGTCAAATATCATCCCCAGGTCCTTTATCCTCAGGCAGATTTCCAGCTGATTTGCCCCAAGTACTAATTTCATGGGGTTGTTGTGACCCAAGTGCAGCATCTTGCATTTGGCACTTGACCTTATACAATATCTTAAACTTCATACAATTATTGTTGGCTCATAGATCCAGCCTGTTCCTATCCCCTTGCAGAGCCTTCCTATCCTCCAGCAGATCAGCACTCCTGCAAGGTTAGGAGTGTTCTGCATAATGACTGAGGCCAAGAAAGGGGAACTCTTTCCTGCTGGATGCATGTCAGTGGGGTCATGGGCAACTGGATACCTGGAAGTTCTTAAATATGTCACCATGTTTCTGACAAAATAATATGCAACAGCAATTGACAGTGTAGGCTCTGCCCTGTCTCTGATATTTAAGATTAATTAAGCACAGCAGAGCTTGTTGAAACGTCTGTGAAAGAGATATTTCCTGAGTGCTTAGGTTATAATTAATACACTTGTTCCAGATCTCCAAACAAGACAAAAATATTGCAAAATTATCCTATTGCAAAGCAGTAAATATTATGAAAGCTTCTCAACAATTGTAAAAGAAGCAGGTCAAAAATTCCTAGCATTATTTACCGATCATTTCTGTAAATATATAATAGCAGATAGATGAAAGTGAACAGTGTTCCTAGAATTAATCCTGTGCTCCAAATATTAAATATGAAAGCATGTCATGAACAAAGTAAAATAAATTAATCTTCATTGATTGCCATGGGATAAATAATTTGTACACATTGTTATGCTGTTTTATGAACATATGGAATAATTCTTGAATCTTTCAGAAATTAACCTCTCAGGACGTGTATACCTTTATAGGATTACACAATAATTCCTCAGAAAAACAACCCTTGAGTGAGTTGCCATTAGATATCTACATTTCTTTTTTATTTTTATTCCAAATAGTATGTAAGATTATATCTTACATAATAAGATAAACTGTAAGACTGTCTTACATGCTTGTGTTTTTTTAATCTTGTCATTATGCAAAAGAAAAGGTTGTTCCAGGAGACCTAATATATCTTTTCTAGCAGGCTGAATAAAGCCAGTTGTATTGGAGGCCTTTAATGTTACTAACAAAAAGATGATGCGCATGTATTTGTATATCTGCATGGCAGACCAAAGGAATAACAGTGTCAAATTAAAATTTAATTCATAAAAAAGTCTCAACAGACTATATTTCCAAATTCTGTTTTCCTGCTTGATTAAATATGTGATATGTGAATGTTTATGATAGCAGAAGGCAGGGTGAAGTACAGGCTATGACATTTGTCAAAGAAAGAGTCCATGGTAAGAAATAATATATGAGTTCCAGGTAAGTCTATAGTATCATAATGCAATAGGATTATTCTAACAGCTTAACCTCTTGTCTGATATCTGGTTATAACCATCACAATAACATACAATTCTGGCCCCACTATTATACCATGTTAAAATTGTACTGTCTATTACTAGAAATATCAACCTTGTTCTCTGTTTGTGACTGAAAATAATAATAAAAAAAATCAATACAAGGAAAAATACTTCATATTTCTTCAACTTGAAAGGTAAAGCAGGTAAAACACCATCACAGCTCAAAGGCTGTCTTTAAATCAATGCATGAATCTCGACAAAGAACTTTCCTTTGATTTTTTATACTATAAAGAAGTTGTGTTCTAAAGGCAGTTACTTCAGCTGAACCTTATTTTGTGCATGGCTTTGATTGATCTACTACATTGCTAAAACACATTGACTGCATGAATTCTTTTAAAATAAAGTCTTAATGTCATTACTGTCTGTCAATAAAGGTCTTCTGCTCTGCAAACAATGAATCTCTGCTAATGCTAACCATTGCAAGGTAATGAGCATTGTAAAGTACTCCCAGAGTCTCTGAGTAACAGCAGTGTATTAACCAGATCTAAGATACTGGGGACCAGAAGTGGAGCACCTAACTTTTCTGACTGTATTAGCCATGAGTGGACGATGATGAACAATGAATACAGGGTTTCACATGAGAGACAGGTGTGTGAGAAAGAACCTTATATGATGACATTATAATTACACTTCGATTTTGAATTCCTTTCAGGAACTTCACTTAGGCCCACAATATGGGACAAACAGAGGTGAGTCTTCTCCATAAGGAAAGAGAAACCAAAGCTGACAATCACCACATTACAGGCAGGAATCTGGAAACTCCTTTCCCAGTGAAATCAATGAGGCTTACATTTCTAACTGTTTACAAGGAACTATTACTTAGGAAGTTAAAATGGGACATATCAGGAAAATAAATATTTAAATCCCTCAATCTAATGTATTTCAATACCCAAGGTTAAAATCCTGAAGGCTTGTTTACCTGCCTGCTCGACTCTAGTTACCTCCTGGGACAATCAGAACACAAAACCTGTGTTCTGTGGTTTTATTCTGTTTTGTCTTGTTTATTTTTGTCTCCTTTATGATGATAAAGGAGAACCCCACAATGCAAGTTATGACTTCTTTGTATTTTTTTTTAATGTAAATGTGCTTTTCCTTTTCATTCATGTTTTTCTGGCTGTCATAGGACTTACTTTTATGCTTTATGCTGGATGGAATCTACTTTTTTTGTTTGTTTGTTTGTTTCCTTCAATATCAGTAAGGATTGACCAGCAGCTGATGGTACACTGGAAAAAAAACCCCAGCAAATATGTCTGGGCTTCAGTCACTGGCTGTGTGTTTTGGATGAAAAAGATAACTCACTAACCTACATGGCCAGGCTTTGAGCTGGGGACTGACACCTACAAATTTCCATTTATTGAGTGGCCTACCATGTAGAGAATTTTCTCATTTTCACTGCCCAGTGGAAGAGTTTCAAATGAAGATATTTTCTTCTTCCTCCCTAGCTCCTTACACAAAATCTATTCAAATTTTTTGTGCCTAAAGCATTTTCCCCATGATGTGGTTCTTAATTCCTCCCAGACAGATGAGGAAGCTGAACACTCATCTCAGAAATCAGCATTGGAACACTTTAAACACTCACCATTCTCAATACACAGGAAAAACTCTCCCATTCCTGTGTGCTCTTTTAGTTTGTTTTCTGTTTTGGGGAGAGCTTGTGTTGTTTTGTTTTTCTGTGGGTGTTTTTTGTTTTTCCAAATAACAATATTCACTTATTTAAATAAATCTGAGTTGGGAAGGATTTCTAGTAAGGCACCATGTGAACTGCAGAATTTTTCATGCCACACAGATGATCTACTTCTCACAAGAGACATTTTCTAAAGAGGAGTGGATAAAAAAACAATCAAGCAGGTAAAACTACCTGTAGTATCTGTTGCTAGCCTTACTCACCCAAATATTACAAAAAATAAAATCCCTTACAATTTTCCTATAATAATACTAATACTACTAATAAATATCTCTTTTATAGCAAGTGTAGATATATTCATTCCACACTACTGAAGCCTGGCAATATGATATACAACCAAAAATTATAGATTTAAAGAAATACTGAATAGTCACAATATCGGAGCACCAGAAACCATGTCTTTAATTCCACACTCAAATTATTTTCATAAAGATAATGGTAAGCTATATGTTAATAAATGATTTCAGTAATGTCATCATAAACAGTCAGAAATCCTCAGGACTATCATTACCTCCTACAACGAATTACTTTCTGTTCTCCTGAGTTCTCCCACAAAGACCTATTCCCTGTGCAGCACAGTTAACACATATGATTCTGAAATATCTTTAAAGAGCCATAGTTTCGATAATATATGTGCTAAATTTGTATCATTAACATCAGAGCTTAAACTCTGCCCATGAGCATTCCTTAAAATGCATGTATCTGCAGACAGAATTTGACCATTTAGTAAAGACACATGTTCTTTATTCATATTTTGAATTACTCTGTTTATTTAGAATTACTTCATTAATAATAAATTATAAGGATAATTTCTTTGAAATTTTTAATGTTTTACTTCTCAGAGAAAATTCTTATACAACCATTACAGTATCTGCAGAAAGAATGAATGTCTCCAATAGTTTCAGTTATTTTGGATGCATTAGGTATCTCTTTTTATTAATACAAGTCTTTTTAACTCATGTAGGATTTACCAGCCTCATTTGTATTTTTTAATCTCTGAAAATATGTCAGAAAGAATAATCTTTATAATGGATTTATTTTATTACTTTTAGTATTTAAAGTATTCTAACCATTAATTTTCAGGTTAATTGTTTTGCTCACCTGTTAAAATGTCATAGCTGCCCAGAGATACACTGCAAGAGAAACTAAGATTTCTTTAGCTCATTTGTTTAGTTTTGTAGGATTTGGGGTAGGCAATGGGGGTGAAGCTTTTGGAATATGCATTCAGTCACCATACATTAGTGAGTTGCACATCCTCACAATCCAGTCCCTGGTTTCTTTTTGTAGCAAAAGCAATGTGTGGTCCCCTTACACAAAGCTTGTTGCAAACCTTTAAATGAGTTCTGGGACAGAAATGCTTCAGGGAAGTTACACATCTCATTTCTGGAGTATCCACTTTGTTTCTGTACCTGAGAGTGTAATTTTCAAAATGCATAATCTGCATTAACTGTAAAGGCATTTGCTTGTCCAAAACCAGTTTCATTAAGAAATACAGAAAATTACTAGCAACCATAGAATGCAGAAGAGCAACAACAGTAGCATAGTTCTGCCACATATATTGATTTCATGCACTGCTTGACAAACCCTTTTTCAGAGCACTACTTGCCCTGGTTCTTAGTATTGTTCAGGAATTACAATGTTTGTATTTTAGACAGAGCTTTTTACTCTGTATACATAATCTGTTTTAAGATCCTAAGGTTGGAATATAGCTGCACTATTGCTCTCAGGGGACATTCTCAGCTTGTTTGATATTCAACACAACCTTAAAAGCCTGCATTCTTTGCTTAAGCACAAAGAATAGAAAAAAATCACTCTATAGTAGCTTTCAGGAACAGAATCTAGAGTAAGGCAGTTTGATAAAGTATATCCAAGAATATAACTAGCTGAAACCTCTACAATTCTGTCAATGTTTAGAGCACTACAAAGATGGGGGGGAGGGGGAAATGCTTCTGTTATTACACTGGATCAGAGACATTCTTTCAGAAGTAGGTAACATAATATTTTTATTCTTCTAAAATCAGGGGTAGATATGCTACTGAGAATAATAGGAGATAATTAAACTGCATAGTCATTAATTCATTTAAAGAATTTCTCTGTTCATTTGAAAGCATAAAATCTAGCATTGGGTTTTTTTAGTAAAATCTTATTGATCTTGTTCAGTCACTCAAAAACATATGTGACCACGAAGATTCAGCATTACTCTGTGTTTCTGACTTCCTCCCCAAAATCCTCATGGCAGCCAGAGATTTATTTCAGCCTTGAGATATTTTTGTTCTGCTGCTATTGACATCTATGCTTTTAGGCTTGCAATTCTATACACAGTTTTCCAGTTCTCCCGTCTTGTGAAATTCTCCATTTATAGAACTCTGCAGTGCTTAAGAGCTGTATCCTGCCATGAAATGAACTTTAGTGATGTGTCAGACTTTGGTTGGCCCTATGTGAAAGGGATTCCAGTCTTCTGTATCTGCTTGTTTATTGTGCAAAGTTATTTGCCTTACTTTTTCAGATCTACTAACATTGTGAGCTTCTTAATTTAAACACTACTAAAGATGACTGACCATCAACACAATTGTCAATTAATTTTGCAACAGAAAAATTATTTTAAATAAGAAGTAGGAAAAACAGACTGAAGATTTATCATTCAGCTCTGTGACACCTCATGGCCATCATCTTAATAAGTTATCATAGCTGCTAAAAATATCAATTTGGCACATGGTTTCACATGATTGCTTGCATTCCTACTTAGGGTTTGACACTTAATTCTTCTGTCATTAGGAAATTAAATCAACGATTCTGGCCAGAACTGGAGATAGTGTGATATTTATATTTAAATTGACTAATAATTGTTGCATCAGAGAGCTATTCTGAAGCCTGAAGTACCCAAATTGGATAAAGAAAAATGTGATCATATTCATACAAACAAGTGGAAGGGAAAAGCAAAAATAAAAATATATCAGTGAGAAGCTTTTCATCATGCAACACTATTGATTTTCCTGAGATGAAACAAAGAAAATAAAACAAACCAAACCAAAACCTTGTGCATGGTTAATTAACTGTAAAGAAAAACCTATAGATTTTTTTCTCATTCCTGTCTTTGCTGGCAAAATCTCTGCTTGGAAAAGAGTGTCTGATCTCTAAAGTTTAAAAGAGCTATTCAACTGTATTTCTTTCAGCAGGAGTACAATTAAGCATGAAAGTACATTTGTTTGGTCACGTAACTCCCTGCCCCAGACAGGTAATTAGCCAGAATGTAAAAGAAAAAAATGTCAAAAAATGGGATCATATGTCTACCAACACATAATTTTAAGGATAGAACAGATAATATTTCAAAACAGCTTCAAATAAAATAAACAAATAAACTGTTAAAAAGTCATATCTGGTTATGCTCTGAGAAAAAGGAAGAAAGAGAAACTAGAAATCTATAAAATGCTCTAAGCTGGCAATGTCCTAATCTTAAAGAATTTGTTAATACTTTTTGATTGCTTGAGAGAGCGAATAAGATAAACATTTTGGGAAATATTTTCCCTCAAATGAATTCTCTTACTGAGAATGGAGGGGGGAGAACCCTTAGTTTAGAAAAACAGGCAAAAAATATATATAAATCATAAAGAACACCCTTAGTAGACCAAAGATGAAACTCATCTGTACAGAGTCACAGGATATTCTGAGCTGGGATATTCTCATACAGGGATCAAACCCCCAACCCTGGTGCTGTTAACACCAAGTGAGCTAATACCAGAGTTCTGCACCTGTATACTGTATGTTGGTCTACTTTGTCTTTTTTTCCAGAAAGGAAATTATCTATGTCACTACAGAGTGTGACAAGAACTCTATTTTTTCTGTTGTGCTCAAACACACTTAATATACTGATTCTGCTTCAAAAGCACGAGATACATCACTCCTAATGAACCTGGTCTGTGCAGATGGCCATTTGTGCAAGATTTCCAGATTTTTGTAGCTCAGTAAGATCTAACAAAATCCCAGATGAAAGACAAGATTCCTATTGTTTCTAGAAATGTGTGGGTCTGTGGGTGGGGAAGACTTGTGAAAGAAAAGTTGGAGCTATGACAGCTTATTTTCATGACAGCAGTATGAAACTTCCCTTTACCTTAAGGATCTTTGTCTAAAGAGCTTCTGAGTATGCCCAGATCCTATAGCCAGATATTATTTGAAGAAAATAGTGACAGCATCAAACAGGGATCATGTTTACTAAATAAGATACTCTAATTAAAAACTAGTTGATTTATTGCAAAATGACCTCTTTAAAAGAAGAATAAAAAAGGAATATATTATTCTTTAGTCTGAAGGTAGGGCACTTTACTTAAATAGAGAACATGTAGATTCTCTGTCAAACAATATGTCACAAAAGAATTTAGAGGAGCATGAGTACCTCCAGTCTCCTGTGCATCCCCAAGCATTCACAGTAACATCAGTTACATCAGTAACCAGGAAGTCAGGGCAAATTCATCAGTGATGTAGCTCATTAGCAACGTGGATGTGAGAATATTTATGGGATAAGTGGGGATGAATTTCCTTTTTCCATGTCTTATTTCAAAGACACATTTTTGAGCTTTCTTGCAAGGGAGGCCTACTATAGTGAAAAGTGGCTGTAGTTTCAAGCCAATTTCTGTCAGAGAAAATCTCAATTTATGCCATTCCTCATTTGTTTCTGTGTTCTAACTGTTCATGTCACTAATTTTGCAAGAATAACATATATCTGTTAGAAGGAAGATAGAATTTGTAGACTGAGTGGTTAGTACACAGGAAATGGAGTTGTTTCATGTATCTCATTAGCTGAATATTTTATGAAAACCTTGACCCTATTCACACAATTTTGTTTGCCTGTTTTTAAAAATACTATTTTAATGAGAAAATCTTTGTATTTGTATTCAGTGATTAGTATTTAACTAGATTTATCTTCTTTGGTGAGAAAACACAGAGAAATCTCTTATTTGTGAATATCACATAAGTATGGCCCTTGATAATGAGAGAAAAATTTCCCCAGAAACAAAGGAATTGCTTCCACTGGTAAGGAGAAGAAGGAGGTGACAGACACTGTGGGATGTCAGGTAGCCATCCCAAAGATCTTGTATCTTCAATTTTTAAACCTGAGGATTTGGCTTAGTTTTTAATTTGGTGGTGGAGTTTTTTGTTTTGTTTTGGCTTGTTTTGTTTTGTTTGTTTTGGTTTTTTGTTTGTTTGTTTGTTTTTTGTTGTGGTTTTTTTTTTTTTCTTCCCCCAAATGTTTCTGTGATTTTAAGATCCTATTGATTATGCCAGTAGCAGTGGGTAGGTTTACAGTCAAATAAAAACCCACAGTGGGAAATTTTCCTGCGTCTGATATACTACTGGAATGGGTAGAACTCAGATCTTGGAGACAGGATTATTTTTTTTTTCCCCCAAATATCACTGAAGAAATTTTTTTAGTAGAAGCAAATATTCAAGCATGGTCACATTTGGAGACCATTTTGGAACTAAGAGCACAATTTCATGAATTACACTGAAAACAACACCAAACGATTGTCTGGTAGATCTGTTTTAATCAGAAGCTACTTGTGTGATTCCTACAGCAAGGCAAATTGGGAGACCACAAAATAGTGTTTATAAAATTTACCAAGCCCTTCTGCTTTAGCATTTAGTCCTTAGTTTTAAGCTAGTGTCACTCCAGCAAGATGAAAACTTATCCTGTGTTACCTGTGATAAACTTTCATTTCTGTTTTTGATTTAATTTTCTCTATTGTCATTGTTTATAAAATTTCATGAAGTAAATTACACTGGATAAAGTGAAAATCTTGGAGCAATGTATCCTGACTTTGTGCAATTGCCATGGTATTCATGGGCTATTTATGACAGCATTAGGAATTTGATTCATACCTTACATGCACAGATCTCATTAGTTATCATTTAAATTATTCCATCTTTCCACAGATCTTTCACTTCTGCCCAAACTACTTTCATCCCCCACCAGTCAAATGCATCAGCTTTTAGACATAATATTAGATGTGTCACTCTACTCTAGTAATTCAAACATCATCTGTCTTATCATATTTTCAGTTTCACAGCTCCCAGAGACATCTGGCTATCTTGAAGTCAAAGGGAGTTAGATACATAATCTGCTTAGGTGTTTTTGAAAATCTCTTACACGCCTAATGACATATTTAGGGCTCTTCTGTAAAATAAACTCCTGATTATTCTGTATAATATTGCACTGTCTTATACTGTAACCCTTTGATGTGCAGACTTTCCCTGAGTAAAATCATTTTAAGCACTGAGACTATTATTTTCTGCAGTATTGACTATCATTAGAAGAAAAAAAAAACACAGTGGGAGAAACAGAGGCTTAGACAAGACATAGGACTACATGCTTGTAAAATCCTATTATGTATTTAAGGAACAATTTTTAAAAGCTTAATTAAATCACCTTAAGCATATCATTGAGTAACAACACTACTCAGTCATATCACTGTACAAAGAATGGGAGGGGTGAGAGGTATCAGACATTCTTATGTGGTATCAAACCATTAAAACTACCATGAAGAAAATTACTCTTATTTCCTTATTGAATTAGAGGATCAAAATTTGGCTTTAACTTCATCCCAGAGGGAACATTTCATTGAAGTGCTTTCAAATATTTGATAAGTAGTTGTGTGCAAACAACCAAAGAGTGCATCTCTTAATCCATACATTTGTGGTAGTCCAGTTGCAATGAATTTGATCACATTTGAGTGAGTCCTTGTGAAATTTAGGGGGACATTTTTTAACATGCATGTTGAGGGAGTAGGCAAAGATCTATAAATCTGTTTAAATCAAGAAGTCTCCTTTTAATCTGAGGGGAGAGGGGGAGTGCAAGGTCTCCTTTCTTTATGATTTTAAGATTGACCAAGTTGGCAATAGGTTTTAGTGCTCTGAAGAAGCAAAGAATGCTGCTCTCAGTCAAGGGCAGAACAGGAAAGTGCCTCTAATGCTCTTCACAAACCATCACACGGACAAAGTAAAAAAGTGGTTAGTTTTATCCTGTTCTAGAGCATGAGAACTTACCAGAATGTTAATTTTCTGATTAATTCTATTACTGAATAATTCTGAAGAGATCAAGGCTTAAACAAAGCTAAGACCCAACTACCAATTTTTCCTTATTTTTTGCCCTTAGACATTCTATACCTGTCGCAGTATCTCTCAAAGCCACTGGCTCTCGCCCTGAGCTAGCCCAGACACTGGGACAAGGCGCGATCCAGGGTCAGTCGGCGAGCAGCGACTGTCAGGCAGGACTGACTCCTGTGGGTTCTATGACCCCGAAAGGGCTTGAGAGAAAATGTTGGAGCGGCAAGGCAGAAGAAGGAAAGGAGGATCCAGCAACGGTGCAGCAGAGAGAGTTTATTAGCTCAACTCTGAGCCCAGTTCTGGACCCAGATTCAGGTCTGACACAGGGTTTTAAGGGGAGCAAAAGGGGAGGAGAAACGGGTGGGGTTGGCCGCCTCCAGCCAGTGGTTCACAGTCTCTGGGGAGAACGGAGGAGGGGAAAAGCACTTCGGACCAATTAAAGAGAACTGGGAGGGGAAAACCAAAGGCGGGAAAAATGACTGACAATTAACTGACAAACATATGTGCAGTCTAAAATTACCTCTTGTGAGGGAGAAGGAGAGGAACAAAGGAATATTAATTAGGGGGGGTGGGGGTACACAGAACTAGACTTTTACAGATAACCATACTTTTACATAAAACAGCAAATTCAAAAACATACACACCACATCTCCCCCTTTTCTTTTAATTAAGATGAAAAAAACCGCGGTGGGTCAGGGAGATATTCAGACTCCGGATAACACTTAGCAAAATACTGTTGTTGGGTTGGCCACTGATCATGGGGCAAGCGACACGGGCCCTCTGGCTCTTCATAATCTTCCAAATCCTCTTTGGAGCCTTCTAAATCCATCTCTTCAGGATCAGCTGACACCTCTGTATGATTCACTTCTGGAGGGGGGGAGAAGTGACACTAAAAACTAACTTAAAAAGCATCTTTTTAATCAGTCCGAAGGCTACTAGGACAATTAAAATAATAAACACAATTAACAAAATAGTTCTCAGGATAGATCCTACCCACCCAGAGAGTCCCCAGCCATTGAAGATATTGTTTAACCAGTCCAATGTTTCTCTTTTTATCTGCCCAACCATGTCTTGCATCTGCCGCAAGATCTGTTTTGTGTCCTCAGCCCGAGTCAAAAGGTTAAAACAACATAGACCCTCAAACTCCTCACAGGTATGCCCGTGGAGGAGCAGGAGGTAGTCTATGGCCGCCCGATTTTGGAGGGTGGCTTGCCTCATTAGTTCCCCGTCTTGCAGAAGGTTAAATAGGGCACTGGAAGTCATCTTTGACTGTTTAGCTACCCAGCATTCTAAGTGAGCCAATTCCCCCATGTTCTTGGCAATTGAAACCCAGGGGGCAAATATAGTGACTGCGACTCCTTTTGATTTGCTCCAATGTATAATTTCTGAATCACAGTTCGAATCCAAATTTTTTAAATCTCTTTTTGAAATAGCCGATTTTTGTGCACCATTTTCCCTTTGTTTCCAATCCATTATTTGAGTTTTGTTGGGTGTAAACAGTCCCAGTTTCCCTAAGGTGCACGGACCTCCTGAAAGATGGGAGGGGATGCCTGCCCAAGCATGGGTTCCACAAATTAAGAAAACTCCTTTGGGTAATTTCTTGGGGTGATTATATACTTGAGGGGGAAGTGCTCCTTTAGCCATTCTTTCACACCATGATTTTGCATGATACAGCGTATTGGGTTGGACAACATGCTTCGTTCGGGAATTAAGGGCATTAGCCGAATTAGTAATATGGATGCAAGCTGGAGCTTTGGCTGACCCAAGAAGCTCCAGCTCCTGGGGTTCATCTTTCAAATTCTCTAAACCGAACAAAAAGTTTCTCCAGCTAATAAAGGGATTGACACAGGGAATCTTACTCAAACGTCTAGCATAATGAATTAATCTCTCGGGCATTTCTGTTTGCTGAAAAGGGATCCCCACGAGGCAAGAAGATATCGGGTCTGAGGCACTGGCCTGGTTTAGCCAGATATGATCTTGGCCTAATGACCGTGCTAAAGTGGTCCACACATTTGCTGCAGGTTGCGGCACGATCCAGGCCTGACTGGCAATTAGGAGGCTGGCAACTATGGTGACGAAGTAGAAGGTCTGCATGCTCAGTCGGGGTGGGTAGGACCTGTAAAACAAACTTAAAAACACAAGTCATAAGGTTTCATAAAAACAGGCTGAGGGGGAGTCATTTTCCCATTCCCAGAGGGTCTCAGCTGGGGGTACCTTGGAACACATGTTTTGGTGAGTCCTCTCTACGATCGCTTGGCCTGTGGGGGAGTGGGGGATGCCTGTCTTGTGTTCTACTCCCCATTGCTGCAGGAAATCTGCAAGCTCCTTGGACTTATACGCAGGGCCATTATCCGTTTTGATCCCCTTGGGGATGCCCATGAATGAGAAAGCCTGAATCAGATGCTGGATGACGTGATGGGCTTTCTCCCCTGCGTGCGCAGAGGCATATACAGCACCGGAGAAAGTGTCCACTGATACATGGACGTATTTCAGCTTCCCGAACGATGTAATGTGGGTGACGTCCATTTGCCAGAGCTCGCAACTTTCCAACCCCCTGGGGTTGACTCCGGCATGCAATGTCGGCACTGCATGGGACTGACAGGATGGACACGAGCCGACAATCGCCTTAGCCTGCTGTCGTGTGAGATGAAAGCGTCGAGCAAGACTAGGCGCATTCTGGTGGAACAACTGATGGCTGAGCTTTGCCTGCTCAAAAACATCAGGCAAAGGGGCCATTGCCACTGGGGCAGCAAGGGCATCAGCCCTTTTGTTTCTCTCGGCAATGAACCCAGGCAAATCAGTGTGCAACCTCGTATGCATCACATAAAATGGGTGCTCTCGGTGGGATACAAGCTTAACAAGTTTCGAGAGCTGCTCATATAGAGCTGTGTTAGACACCTGTTGCAGAACGGCCTGATCAGCTCTAGATACCACCCCCGCAACATATGCAGAGTCGGTTACTAAATTGAAGGGTCCGGGGAACCTCTCGAAGGCTCTGACGACAGCGGCCAACTCAGCGATTTGAGGAGAACCCTCAACAATTTCAACATCTGCATCCCACTGCCGAGTTTTGGGATCCTCCCAAGTCATTACTGACTTGTGAGAAGCTCCGGACGCGTCAGTAAAAACGGTCAAAGCATCAAGGGGTCTATTGCTCCAGACGCCTTTTAACACCAATCTAAAAGTCACTTCCAAATTAAACAATTTATGGGCCGGCCGATGAATTGAAATTTGTCCCGTAAAGGAATCTAGAGCAAATTGCAACGCTTCATTTTCTTGAAGCAGGTGTTCTAACATAGGTTTGTTTATTTGGCCCATTGATAAACTAATTGGTATGTGAATGTATTCGAAGTCACAACCGGCCAGATCTCGCATCCGCGTTCTCGCTTTGCGGATCAGCTCAGCCATGAGCTCCTGCGGCTGTGTCATCCTCTTGGGCCGGTGGTGGCTGAGAAAGACCCACTCTATAATAAGAAGAGGGTCTCCTCTGCCTTGGCCCTTAGTGTCATGTGGTGTATCTGTGTCCCATTGGAAAATGATCCCATGAAGATGTGGCAGCTTACCCATTATGATGAACCTGAAGCTTGGGATCACACCTGTGTGCTTGTCTCGACGACATTGCCTCTTGGACTTTCTCCAATGCTGCTTTTGCCTCTGCAGTAAGTACCCTGGGAGAACTAAGCTCCTCTCCCCCTTTCAATAAATTGAAAAGGGGTGCTAGATCTTCGGTGGTCAGACCTAGCCAGGGCCTTACCCAGTTCAAGGCACCGCAGAGCTGATGGGCATCAGCAAGGGTGCGGACGTTGGTCCAAATGTCCAAATTTTGAGGCACAATGGTCCTCTTTCCAATTTCTAGGCCCAGGTATTTCCAAGGTGGCATCTTCTGAATCTTGTCTTCTTGCAGCTCGAACCCTGCAGCAACAAACGAACTCGTTACCAGGTCAAGTGTTCGTGATAGTTCATCGTCCCTCGGCGTGCAAACGAGGATGTCATCCATGTAATGATGGATGATAACCCCCTCCGCGGCTGCGCGCACAGGGTGCAGCAAGGAAGAGACAAACTGCTGACACATCACTGGAGAGTTCTTCATTCCCTGGGGGAGCACTCTCCAGTGATATCTCTGCCTTGGGGCCGCTCGGTTGATGGAAGGAACCGAGAAGGCAAAACGTGGTGCATCGTCCGGGTGTAGTGGAATTTGGAAAAAGCAATCTTTAATGTCAATCACAGCCAAATATCAATTTTGGGGCAGCATGGTGGGGGACGGCATTCCTGGTTGTAGGGACCCCATGTCTTCTATAACATTATTAATTTGTCTGAGGTTGTGAAGGAGGCGCCATCGTTTCTTGTCACTCTTTTGAATGACAAAAACTGGCGAGTTCCACGGACAGTTGGTCTCTACTATATGTCCTTTTTGCAACTGCTCCTCCACGAGCTCTTCAAGCGCCTTCAATTTCTCTTTTGACAGCGGCCACTGTTCGACCCATACTGGTTCATCCGTTTTCCAATTCAGCTTCAGGGCCAGGCGCTTCTCAGTGACCGCTATGGAAAAATCCTGTGGGGGGTCTGGAATACTAATTGTGACTCCCCACTGAGAGATGAGGTCTCTCCCAAGCAGGGGCCGCTGGTAATTCAAAACAAAAGGACGAGTAAAAGCCAACTGTCCTTTTGGTCCCTCAAATTTTACCAGGCGTTTTGATTGTTTTGCTGATTGAAACCCACCTACACCGTGGATGTTCGCAGGCACGTCCTCCAGGGCCCAATGTGACGGCCAATCCTTGGTAGGGACGATCGTCACATCTGCCCCTGTGTCAAAAAGCAGCGGTTTGTTAACTGACTCATCCCCTAATGTCATTTTACACATGATGATAGGCTTCTGAGTGGTGATACGGTGCACAGTACTCACAGAGAAAGTGTAATGGTCTGGGTCCCTGTAGGGAAGAGCCTGTGCAACAATCTGTCCTTTAGGGACAAATGTTGGGGGATGAGTAGTGCGCAGCCCGATCATGAGGGCCCTGGGATTGTTATAGAGTGTCCCAGGGAGAACCTCAATCTCCTGCGGAGTATGTTTACAGTCGCCGATGACGATGAACTTACCTTCTCTCGCCAGTGGCCAGTCTTTCAGCTCCTTTGGGTTGAGGGTAACTGGATGCCAAGCTCGATCCCGTAGGTGTAAGCTCCTGGTAAGATGCAACCTAAAAGGTTCATAGAGAGAGGTAGTAGTCAAGACAGGTTCAGTTAAGTCCCAAGCTGGGTCTAAAAATGTCCAGTCCGGTATTTTGGTTCTGTTCCATCGACCCCCAAAAGCATCTCCCCCCTTTTGGTCCACCCTGTTGGGGTCATCACGCCGGGTGGACCTGCGCTCCCCCTTTAGTTTTTTTGCTCGCTGCGGGATGGCTGGGGCGTTCCAGATGGTGTAATGTGATTCCTTCTTCCTTTTGGCTTTTTCGGGCACTCGTGCAAAATGGCCTTCTTCCTTGCAGAAGAAGCAGCATCCGCGATGAACAGGATGGTTTTGGGATTGAGAATGCTGATTGGAATGTTCTGCCACACGCACGATCCTCGCTGGGGTTGTAGGTTGAACAGGAACAGGTGGATTTTGGCGGGCGAGGAATGGGACTTTCATCTGACAGACCTGTAACATCGCTTGAAGAGTGCGCGGAGGATCTAAGGGAAGACTCAGAATTGCTTGTTTACAAAGACTATTAACGTTGACAAAAACAAGATTATCTCTGATCTTTCCTCATGCACTCTCATCTGGAACTTGAACTTCAACCGCCCTAGAAAGTTTTTCAACAAAGTCCACAAAGGGCTCAGATGGTCCCTTTTTTATAGTAGTAAAGGGTGGTAAAGGTGCGTGTGGCTGCAATGTGAGAAAAGCCTTGCATGCAATGTCCTTGATGATGGGAAGAACAGAGGAAGGAATCAAAAGAATTTGTGAATCAGGGGAACTAAAAGAGCCTTCTCCACTGAGCAGTTCAACAGAGAGGGAGTTCCCCTGCTCATCAATCTCTGGGAATGGTAAAGTTGGAATGGACTCCTGCAGTGCTTGTTTGAAGGCGGCTTCCCAGAGGGTGAATTCTGTGCCGTTCATCAAGCAAGCAAAAAGCTGTCTTAGATCTGCGAGGATCACTGTGACTCCTGCTAAATCTGCTGTTAGGAGGCCACGGAAGTATTGACTCTCTCTGCCAAACTCTTTGTGCGCCTTACATAACTCTCTAATTATGTTTTGGGAGAAAGGGTGCCAATTAGCTTTTTGAATGTCACCACCACGGGTCTTTCGGTAGGTGACTGGCGCTGCAGAGAGGTCTACTTCCTCATTCCCTTCGCTACTGTCTTCCGGTTCCGAAGCGTGGGAACCAGAAGAGAGAGCGTGGGAATTTTGCTGTAAAGATGGCCTCCTTCCGGGGCGGGGAGATGCAGCCGGCTCCGCCCTAGGAATGGATTGATGGGCGGGGCGAGTATGGGGTGGAGCCCTGTGGGAAATGGGAGGGGTAGTAGGAGGAGTTGAGGCAGGACAAGTGGGAGGGGCTTTCTGGGAGGTGGGAAGAGTGGTAGGAGGAGTTGTGGGAGGATTAGGGGCGGGACGAGAGGGTGAGAATTCTCGGAGTAGGGGAGGGGTTATGGGAGGAGTTGGGGAAAGGAAGGGGTTGGGTGGATAATGAGGGGCGGGGAGAAGGAAGGGGTTGGAATGAAGGGGAGGGGGGGTAGGAGAAAAAGGATTCTGGGAAGAAGATGTTGACCATGAAAACCAACTGCCACCATCTTGTGGATCACAGGCGCCATTTTGTGGAGCCTGTGACTCACTCAAATCAAACTTAACTTTGGGTTTAACTGTAGGGGAAGATGGGGAAAGGTAAGATCCTCGAGACACCTGGCCAGGGCGCCTCAAGGAATCCCCAGCAGTCTGGCCAAGACTGCTGAGGCTGGGGGACCGGGAACTTTGTAGAAAACCTGGGCTGGCAGCCCTCTGGGTTGCTGCTTTCTTCAAAATTCCTTTTTTAGGGACAGAGGGACTGGTACTGGGGTGAGGGGGAACTGGGGTAGATCGCTTATTACGTGGATTTTCTTGCACCTTTTGCCTTTTTGTGAGAGATTTCAGCTGTGAAATCAGGAACATAAATTTTTGTGCCTCTTTTTCTTTTGAATTTCCCAATTGAATCAATTTCTTTTCTGCAGTCTCCCAAAACCGGGAGTTGCGGACTGTTACTTCTGAGGTGTTAGGAAGGTGCAAGAAAAGCCACCTAATCAATCTTTTTAAACAACTCTTAGAAAACTGAACTTTTTAACTTCTAACATTGAAACACAAACATAATAAACTCCTTTCTGTGCGGAGCTCAGAGATGCACCCATTCTCTTAAGTTGGTAAATTCCGCACACTCCAAAGACCAGACTGAACTAAAGATCGCAAAGAAAAATTAAACTGCCACGCGCTTAAAAACCGGCAAACAAAAACACACTCACTACCAACCGCAAAACCATCGGGGCGTGACACTGACTTCGGACCTGAAAACCACCTCTGATCGCACAACACAAAACCGACAGCAAATAAAATAACTCAAAACTCCAGGGATTCCACAACTGGGAAGATGAGCCCCAAAACCCACCTCCCGGGGCCGCACGACCACAGACCGGGGGCTTCGCCCACACGGAACTGCAAAGATACCAAAAACCCACCTTGTGGTCAAAGGGGGTTCATACTTACCAACCCTGGCGTGGGTGCAAAAGGCTGGTCTTCGGGGAATCCTCTGCCGGGGGAAGACGTCCTGTAGAGTCTAGTACAGAGTGCTACCTTCCTCTCCTTGGGGAGCACCTCCTCTGGAGAGGCAGCTTGCACCCGAGGCGGCGTGACGTCCAGAAGTTCTCTTCACAAGGTTGGCCCCTATTCTGGACCTCGCTAACTCCGTCCGTGGGGTCTTTTTCAAAGATAAAAGCCCCTTTCAGGGTCCCACATTGGGCACCAGACGCTTGTCACAGTATCTCTCAAAGCCACTGGCTCTCGCCCTGAGCTAGCCCAGACACTGGGACAAGGCGTGATCCAGGGTCAGTCTGCGAGCAGCGCAGGACTGACTCCTGTGGGTTCTATGACCCCGAAAGGGCAAGCCCCGAAAGGGCAAGAGAAAATGTTGGAGCGGCAAGGCAGAAGAAGGAAAGGAGGATCCAGCAACGGTGCAGCAGAGAGAGTTTATTAGCTCAACTCTGAGCCCAGTTCTGGACCCAGATTCAGGTCTGACACAGGGTTTTAAGGGGAGCAAAAGGGGAGGAGAAAGGGGTGGGGTTGGCCGCCTCCAGCCAATGGTTCACAGTCTCTGGGGGGAACAGAGGAGGGGAAAGGCACTTCGGACCAATTAAAGAGAACTGGGAGGGGAAAACCAAAGGCGGGAAAAATGACTGACAATTAACTGACAAACACAGGTGCAGTCTAAAAATACCCCTTGTGAGGGAGAAGGAGAGGAACAAAAGAATATTAATTAGGGGGGGTGGGGGTACACAGAACTAGACTTTTACAGATAACCATACTTTTACATAAAACAGCAAATTCAAAAACATACACCACCACATATACCTTTTTATTGTAAAGATATATTATTAAGAGGAATTTATGAAAAAGAATATTTAACTATCCATTTCTACAGTTACCCTCAAAATGAATGTGAATTTGAGAAGCAAGAAGAATTCTATGTAAACACCTTAAAACATAGTTAGTCACTACAATGAGTTGTGAAGGGCTTCAGTTATGCGTGATCAACACATATTTTAAAGTTTGAAAGTTGTAATGAATTACTTGATGTTCTTCTGTAATAAAAATGTGAATTAAAAATATTGATCTCAGCTTTAAAATTTGCTTCAGAATGACATTCCTGATTTTTGGACTTGATATTCCTAGGAAAGAAGACAGGCACACCTGTCACATAAAAAATCCTGTTACAAGCACACTGTATAACAGCTAAGAGTTTATTCTTGGGCTGATTAAAATTTTATCAGTGAATCAAAATAAAACAACTACTGTCATTAGTGTAATTTACAGCATCATTATTACTGACTCCAAAACCCTTGCTCTCTTTAAAAAAATGAAAATTGCATATACTTTCATCCTATAACTCAAGAATAAATTAAATGTTGTTTAAATGTAACAAAATAGTAAATCTGATGAGATTAAATCAACGTATTTTACTGATTCAAGTCATATGGTTAAATATTTTTCTGTTTGACCACAAACCCATCTATTAGAAGGATATTGGGGCTTATTGTATAAGTAGTTAGAAGATAAAAATATTGAATGAAAAAAAGAAAATTTAGTCTGTTTTTCTGGGCATAATGAATTTTTGACATAGGTATATGTCTAAGAATGAGGACTTAGAGAGAATGTGGAAGACTGAGCAAATATTTTTACCTTCAAGATCAAAAAAGAACGAAACGGACCAGTGGTATCCACTGGGTTTATTACACAGTCTCTCCCAAAAATTAAAAAAAAAACAACTAACCAACCAACCAAACAAACCACACCAAAAACCCCAAAACAAAAACACAAAACAAAACAAACCACTTTACGGTAATTAAAAGTAACTTTATGCAATCTTTGTAACAAATTACCCCAGGACATCGTCCTCTCAATCCTCAATTGCAGCAAAATCTTAATATTCTCTAAATTCATGATTATGGGGAAAAAAGGAAACCAAGAAAAATATGTTCAAAGAACCTTTATGACCACTGGGGAATAAAGTTGTCTCCAGATTTAAAATTATGACTGTACATATCCAACCTTGCACATACATTTACATATATTTACATGCACACATATATAGAAGTATTTTGAGTTTCTTAGACAGAAGAAGAACTACATTACATATCCAAACAAGAGATAGAAAGCAGTTATTTTTCAATCAAATAATACCCTGTAATTTTTTGTTTTGGTTCTGCAGACTATCATTCAGTTTCTCAGATACCATGTTGTGCACTTTACAATTCAGAGATCTTATTTGCGTGTTTTCAACTCAACTTTGAAAAACAAAATATGACACTTTTTCCTATGCATGTTGCTTGTATGAAATAGTGAAATAGTGCCCCCAACTCCCATCCAAAAAAAAAATAAAATTAGAGATAGGAGTTTGATTCTAATATGATTGCTTACATGAAGTTAAAGAAGTAAGAATTTGGTTACCAATTATGTGATTCAGATATCTGTATGAAACTCGCATTGCTGTTCAACACTTTTTTGTTATAACATATCAACACATTTAAATTATTCTATTAGGTGTTTAGTAAATAACTGGCCTTTAGCACTTTTTTTTGTCTCAGTGAAAAAGAAAAATACAACAATACTTATTTTTCTACCAGGGGACTCATACAAAGCGAAATCTTTGGAAGACAGTTTTTCATCATCTGACTCCCTGTAACATCTAACATTTTTGTTGCTCAGTCTAAATCAAAATCTCAAACAGAAGCTTGCTATTCTTTAAAAATATTTCTTTTTCTCTGAAACCTTTGACAAAAATGCCAAGTAGGACAGTGTCCTTGATGTTTGCTTTCTCATCAGATGGAAAACAGATCACCTGTTATAAAATAGCTCTGACAAGTCTATTGCAATGTCAGCTTTTCTTTCTGCAGAAAAGAAAGATAGAAAGATATTTTCGCCTGTAGTTTTAAAGGGCTCTGATTTCAAGTATCTTAAAAAGTTCTTCCCTGTCAGAGCTGCAGGCTCTGATGATTTCTGAGGAGCATTTGCATATATTAGTTTATGGGCATGAATTACAACTTGCTTGTTCCTGCTTCTGCAATACATCTTTGATCTTTTGCTTAAAAAGCAGAAATTGAATTTGAAGGTTTAAGTAGAAAAATAAGGAGCTACCATATGCAATGTTTACTTCAGAATTTCCTGATGCTTATCAGAAAACTGAATTATGGTTAAATTTTCCATCAATTTTGACAATAACATGCAATATAATACAAATTACACAGCGCGTATGATGTATTTGCATGTCTAACCACATTGCATTTAAAGTGAAAAATTAAGCCTAATGACAAAAAATGGTTTTGTGGAATATATTGAAAATATGTTTTAGTTTAGATCACCAATGAAATAGCAATAGTAAAATCTGTACATATACAAAGCCATTAAAGGGGAGAATTTAGCTTAAAGCCATATTCACAAAAATGTTACTAAACTTGTAAGAGACATTTTATGAAATCAGTTTTTATCTATTCAATAAAGCAAATAAGATTATTATGGTCTTGGATGACATATATGTGCCTTTAGTGATATGTTTTTAACATATCAAGCGATTATAGCACATTTCAAAAACCTGCAGATTATTTATGACGGGAATCTTAATATTAACTGTGGCCCTCAAAATAATGTTAAATTGTACACAGACCATTGACAAAGTACTTTTTACACTCCATTTGTATGATTTCAGCCTTGGTGGAGGATAATACTGTGTGTATGGTAGTGTGATCACAATGATTTTCATATGTTATTTTTAAAATCATATTTTATAAAGAAATCCTCAGAAAGGCACATTATGGAATAACTTTGAATGAGCCATGTGATAGCGAAAAGATTAATCCAGTTTTAAAAATGCATTATTGTTTTATAAGGCAGTCCCACTCTGTCCAAGTACTAAGTAGAACAGATGTGGTGGAAGAAGTTAGAGAGTTTGACACATTTCTGACCCTTTCTCATGTATTTCCTGAAATGAAGCTGTAATTATTATGCATGTTGCAGGTTATGCTGATGAGCTGATAGAAGAGGTTGTCAAATTATGCAGCACACAATCACTCAATGACACAGCAGAAAAAAGAGTGGAGCAGGGCTTGCAAATCTGTCTACAACATGTAAGTTTCCAGGCAAAATGAGCATTCTGGAAAGCCATATGTCACACTTAGGTAAATGAGACATGCATATGTTGTGGACATGAAAACACCCATTAAAAAGAAGGAGGTGAATTGTTTGTAAGTTATCAGATGGGATCCAGATCAATCACTCTGTACAAATGAGAGAAAAGAAAGAGACATATTCCTATTTCCAAATGGACACCACCAATTCTACTCTAGAGGTTACCAAATTATACTCTCTGCTTGGTGAAAAGATGAAGTTATATAATGTGAAAAGACTATCATTAAATCCAAGGCAGATAGCACCTTAATAAAAAGCACTAGCTGACAAAAGTGAAGAATAAAAATGAAAGTGGATTTTAATAATTTTAAAAATAATTATTTCAAAAAAGTCACAAGCCACTTCATAGTTAAAATTAAAACTCACAAAATCTTTCATTAAACTACTGATGCTGGCAAATCAGTCTTGATAACTACAAACCAAGAAATAACTAACTAAATCTTTATTTCACCTTGAGACTTATTTTATATATTCAAAAAAGTAGATTTCAAAAGCATCATATGAAACAGCCTTTGGGTGGCAGTATAGTCTACCATTTTTCAGTGATCCATACACACTTTCTGCTTGCTTCAGGTGTTCTCAAACCTCGTAGTGATCCATTTGGTTTGAAATGTTCTTGTCCCCAGATTATATTATTGATGATAAAGACCTTTGAATAAGCTTAAAAATATCTGTCCTTTACAGAATTTTTCAGAGAAGGAAACAAAAAAATAACTATTGTTATGATTTTTGGACACCACAGAAATAACAACATGACTCCAACATGACTCTCGATATGATGGTGAAAATGAGAGCAAACTTTATTCTTCTAAATTCTACTTTTATAGAGTAGTTCAGTACAAAGAACATGATTGGTTATTAGAGTCTACACCCTTTGTCAACAACCTTGCCAGTAAACATTGGAAAAACACCACCTGTGGATGGTTTCTCACTTCCCAAGGTTTGTTTGAATTCCTCCTTCAGATTTTCCCAGGCCACAATGAGAAAGTTGCTTTCCTGCCTTTCACACAGACTCTGGCAGAGCCTGAAGCCCACATTCAGATAAGTGAGGAAAGAAAACAAAAAGAAATGAAGGAAGATGACTGTCTCTTATTTGGTGTCATTTATTTTGGTTTTTACACAATTCAATCTAAAAAAATCAACTACATATATCTCCTAACAGATCCTCATGAAATTTTATGCCTTATAGTGAGTAGTAAAACTCATAAATCCATTAACTTTTTGCCCCATGTAACTACTTGTCACTACTACATGTAACTGTTATTATTTGATAGCTCAGAAGATATATCTGTGTGTGGCTGGGCTGCTCATCTTGATGGGGAAAGGGGACAGAAAATAAGAGGAGAGTTACTTCTCTAATTTTGTTGTGGTGATCATAACCATCAACATATACTTTTCTTCTTGTTTTTTACTTTCTCTCAGAGCAATTTTAATTTGATGTGATAAACATTTGAGAGATGTCACCAATAACAGATAATAGAATTTGTACCACTGTGTCTAACTGTTACCTGGAAGAATATGTAAGTAGAGAGCACTTAAATATAAAATTTCAAATTTAGCCAATATGTTTGGGTTAATGTTTGTGCTGCAAAGACCTGCTGATCTTTGTTCATTCATGTCTTGGTTTTCTGTTGACTTTGAATGGCTGACTTGCCTTCCAGTATTGAAATTTTCATTAGAGGACATTGTGGATGATTCAGAATAAATACAAAACCTCTAGTAAGCCCAGCAGTACTTGGATTTTCATCTCTAGTACTGGTCATGTTTAGTTTGGATAAGGACTTGCTGCGAAACATTAAATAAGACAGGAAAGAAGATTACAAATAGCTTTGTATCCCCATCTCAATCAATATATACATCTTGATTATGAGCACTGTTTAAGATATGATTTCATAGAAATGTTATTAATAACAATTTCCAGAAGATGAAATTTAAACCAAATGTCAGATAGAAAATACAGCTAGTGCCAGAGTTAACTGAAAAGCTGTGGCATTTTTATTGACAATAGAGTATCACTGTTCACATCCTATTACAAAAATGTTGGACTGCTTTACTCTGAAGATTAAAAAAATTTAGCTGTAATCCAGGTCTTGTTTGACATGACATCTTGTAAGGAGAAGCTCAGTAACTTTTGGATTTAGCAGTAATAGGATAACATGCTACAGTAGTTGCAGTAATTGTCCAACATCCCTATTGCTTAGACCTTTTTTCTTTTTTTTTTCCCCCATTTTATTCTCTATTGCCTCCTTCCATTTCCCATGAGGAACAAGCTTGCAAAACATATTTCAGGAAAAATAAAATAAAATAAAACACTCACACAACCTCATAAATAAAATAAAAGACAAGAGAAACCCCAGTCTTCTCACACATCTTTGTGAGGGATAGAAATCATAATGATTTGTACAAGTGACAATATATATATTTGAATACAACAAAAACATATCTATTATTGAATCAAAGATGCAGTGAAAGCATTATGTCTTGAATGACGTACAAATTTTACATATGGTAAAGTTACTTTTCTTTAATTTTCATGTGTGTGGTCATTCTCAAAATAATTAGTTCAGCACATGTATTGAAGCCTTTAAAAACCTAAATAATCTTCCCCTCCCCTAATTTTCTTGCTGTCATTTTATTGGACCAAGTTTTTGATATATTACTATTTTTTTCTTAAGGCTGACCAGGAAGGTTAAGGGAAGCTCAGACAAGGATTTGGAATAAATCACCAACTTGAGTTCTACATTTAATTTTGCTAAAGCAAACTAAAGGACATTGTCCAGTCTGATCCATATGAAGTGTGAACGGTTTCTTAGTGTAAGAGATATATGGCTAATAGACCGAAAAATGAAATGCTACCTGAGGCAGAAAGACATACTGAGTTTGATGCAGAAGTTAATGTAATAAAATAAACATGAGTGCACACAAAAAACGTCAGTAAATATTATGCTTCATGTTTAGGAGGAAAAAAGAAAATGAAAGAAGAAAAATAAGCAGCCTTATAGTGAACTCAAGAGTATCAAGAGAGCTTGAATTGCTCAGAGGTAGAGGATGACAGGAATGCCACAAGGTAAGTGGAATTTCTCGTAAGATTAATGTGTGACACGTGATAGAAGATGACTGGACTAGCCCCACAGAAAAAAAGGAGCATCTTAACTGAGCACTTGTTCACAGCTCTGACTTGAGCAACTCAAGGAATAGTAGCATGGATAGGGGCAAGGAAGCAAGCAACAGTAGCAGGGAAGAGTAGCTGGATATAACACTAAGAAGCTGAATGAGACTTCAGGCTATGATAAGAAGCATGAAGTAAAAAAAAAAAGAAATGGAGAGATAAATTACAAAAAAGGAACAGATGAGAAGATCAGGATAAAATAATCTGTTCAGGATAAAATAATACTTGAAAGAGTATGTTGATTTTATGGTCTCAAAAACAAGTTATATCTTTGAAGTTTCAAGTAAAAAAATACCTTTTTCCTCAAATGAGATTAAAGGAAGCTTTTGTAAAGAACAAAGCTGAAAAACTCAAGTGCTTCACAATTTTCTAAGCTACTCCTTTTGCGCTCAGGTTGAACCTAATTTACAAGATGAAAAGAAGTGACTACCCTTACTTGTTGCTGTAGCCTGGAAAGACAAAATCTGGTGGAGGTTTTTTGTTTATTGATTTATTTTGGTTGTTTTGGTTGGGTGGGTCAGCGAGCTTTCTTCATGATGCATTTCTTCATCAGCAGTGCCTGAGCCATTGCCCTAAACAACACTGTTGTCCACATCTCATCTCACTGGGAGAAAAAGCAACAACGAATACAGACTTCGCTAAAGTTTACACACATCTGTTTTGTACAAAAAAGAGTCTGTGACAGATTTTGTAGAGACGAGATACCTTTTGTGGCGTGACGCAATTGTATGGTCTGTATATGTAACAGTTCTGGTTTATTGTTCCCTCTGTGGAGTATTTTCACAGCAGGTATCCAGATTGACTCTTACAATTATGCAAGACAAGGTTTATTTTATGAATTTTCCTGTGAGCTACTGAGGACACCACTTCATGGTTTGGTTTTCCAAGGCACATGAAAGTGAAAACTATCCCAAATTTCTGCACACATTCAAAGTGTCTGGGCATTTTCAGCCCTAAGGACTCAGAGTCAAGTGCATTAAACACAGTGCAGCTCAGACAGATAGGAACCTCTGAGGCAAGGTGTAAATATCCGTGGGGTTTGTGCTTTTTAATCTACTGATTTACCTGATGGCTAGTATAATGTTTCAATAAATTAAAAAAAAAAAAAAAAAAAAAAAAAAAAAAAAAAAAAAAAAAAAAAAAAAGAGAGAGAGAGAAAATTCTTTACAGGCACTGTAATTAGATTCTGAAAATAATTTCAGAACTTCAAATGATAGGTGCTTCATCACTTGTAGCCTTTAAGAAAAGTTGTGTTATAATTTCTAGAAGAAGCTGTAGTTAAGTTGTGGTGTATTGAAAATACCTCAATTTCAGAAGCTACCAATTCTGTGGTACAATATGCATTAAGTGATACTGAGGTGATCATAGTGATTCATTTAAGACATAAACTTTGAGAATATGTGAAATTGTGAGAACAAGTGCCATGTATATCTTGCAGTGGAATGAAAATTTAAAGTGTTCATCTAAAAAAAAGAAAAGTCATTCAAATTACAAAGATGTCTCTTGTACTTAAGATCATCATAGATAGTGACATCATAAAGCATGAGTCTTGGTATATTTAGATATATATAGGTATATTTACTATAGATTCAGTTGGACACTTAACAGTTAAATGAAAGCATACGTTGCCTGCAATAGCTCAGTAATTTTATGTGATAAAAATTCATTTCCTAAAGTATAGTTCCATGTTTTTAACTAAAACTTGTGAAGGTATCTTAAATTGCTCACTAACCTGCCATAAGAAGGGTTACATGAATTACCTCTGAAAAGTATTGCATCTCATGCTCTGGACGTGCTAAAATCTTAATGGAATTAATTTCTTTGATGTGCTCCATACTGCCTTTGTGCTGTATATTTAGCTGTCCTGCAAAATCAGTGAGAAGAGATTCATCTCTTTTCAGGTATTTACAGTGCAAAGTGTACCAGTGTGTTAACTATAAAGGCAATCTAGTCCACTTGGCAGTCAAATTAATCCTACTCACAACATGAGCATGGTTCCAAGTGCATGCCTAGTGCTCACTGAGATATCTCTCTGCATTCAGTCCCTCTAAGACTACATGCAAAGCAAGAATCAGGAGTAAGATCTATCTACCTTTACTTACTGACCCATCAAGTGAAATTCTCTGCCAAGCAGCTTTTCTAGCATAGTCTGGTGATGATAGTATTACTCATATAAACACCAGTTACCTTCTGAAGCTGAAATACTCATCTTCCATGCAAAAACTTAGAATACATCTGTGCGAGGGAAAAAAAATCTCCTAGACTCTTCTGTTTTATCTTTAAATATTTATGTTAATACAAAAAAAAAGGAGTGATTTTCAACTGTCATTGTTTTACTGGATTTTGATTGTTTTTCTTTCGTAGGTAAAATGATTAGAGGTAGTTATCCATAGATCTGAAGATTCTACTACATTCTCAAACATTTCACTCTTTACCACCACTAAAAGAAAACATCTTCTAAATATGCAGGTGGGATACTGATTTAAAATATATTTTCCTTAATTCTGTTGGTGGCAAAAGTACTGCATTACTTGGTAATTGAACAAGGAAATGAAGGGTCATTGTTGTACAGTTGTCTATGTATTTGACTCCCCAGATTCAAACCCAAGACATGTATCTCCAGATGCATTTGTCCTAAAAAAAGTATGCAGTCAGGCTTGGACTTTGCCATGAGAAGTCTTTATAAAAAATTGAGTGTGATCTTGAAAGAACTAAAGGAATTGGACCTTAAATATGTAAAGAGATAAAAACAAATGTTTGATGAAATATTTGCTTTTCAAGGGTACCCACTCTGGGAACAACAACAATAACAATCGTGATCATAAAAATTGAGAGAAGAGTTGGAAAATATATCTTTGCTCTTATAAAAAATAATATCTGTCAATATAATCTTATCTTACAGCAGTTATTATCATAGTCATCATTAACCTATTCTTCTTCCATACTTTCTCCTTTTAAAGTGGTATAAAAAACTCCAAATAGACTGTTCATTTCAATTAAAATCTTCAATTTAATTTTTTATCTTGTAAATAATTATTCATCTGCAAATAGTTGTATCTTCAATTTATTGCGCATGTAAATAATATCAAAATGTGAAAAGCCTGACGCTTGTAACTTTGAAGAAGGGGGATTTCTTTCCAAAGTTCAGAATTGGTTAGGTTGAGTGATATGATTTTCAGGTATAATGAGATTTTTAGACACATTTATTAGAAAGAGCAAAGTTGTGTTTACAAAACCAAAGGCCACTTGTCAATTCAGACAAAAACCTGTCTCTATTTCCTTTTGTGTCAGGAATCCAATACAGTTATTTATTGCATTCTGCCTGATTTACTTTATATATCTCTGTAAAAAATTGGTGAGTTGATGTCCTTTTAATGCATGAGTTTCTAGAGTAATTTAAGCTATTCCAGGTATTTGAGATAAACCATTTAACTATTTCTATTAAAGAGGGGCATAGACATTTCCTTTAATCACATCAAATAAGATAACAAGTGATATTTATATTCTCATTTTGTGGTTTGATCCTATTTGTATTTCCTCTTTGTAGAAGAAACCCATCTGACTCTTCCACCTTACCTCTGACCTGACCCTTTGCAGCAGCTCTCAGTTGCATCTCCAGAGGGAATGGCATCACCCAGGGCTGCTTTCTCCCCTGAACATCAGGATTTAGTGAGCTGGCATCTGACCTGTTGCCTGTACTGCTGATGTTTCTGGCATTAATAAAACTGCCACGCCACTGAAGGCTTTCTGAAATTCAGCCCTCACCGCTTCATGTTTCAGCCCAGCACAGGTATTGATAGCATTTAAGTGTTATTATTGCTGTTTTAGGGGAATTGCACTAACACATTTAGACTTCTGTGCATCTTTCTGTCTTGTCTATACATTTTTGATAACAGAGTGTAAGTTTGATCTCAAACTTTGAATTATTTTTCTCTCTTTTTTTTTTTTATGTGTGTGAATTAGGATCTGCACAAAAAAGGAGAAATAATTAAGAAATAATTACATGAATGGATCAACAGCCTTCCAGTAGGTGTATGTAATATATTTTCTTGCTATGTTTAAAACAGTTTTAGTCTGGACTCATACAGAAATCTTTGGATGAACCTCTCACTAAGTTCTCACTTAGATTACAAATAGTCCAGCTGAAAAAGGGCTTTAATAAAACTACTGTTGTAGCTGCTCTGCTTGATAAGATCAATGAATTTTGCAGTGATAAGACTAATACTCATAAAGAGAGTTGACATAGCTATGCCTGCTACAAGCCAAAACTCCAAAGATCTACAGAAGTTAAACAACCAAATCATCATTTAGTGTATAATTAGTCAAGGATGTATTGCATTTTAGTCTAAAAAAATTCTTATATGGCAATAATCATTACCTAGGAAGAGGGAAAGAGAGAGAGAGCAAAACTCATGGGAAAAATTTTACTAATGATACTTTATGCACCAATGAAAGCTGCTCATTATTACAGTTATGAAGGTGATATAAAAATAGAAATAGAATGGAATAGATTTTATCTCTGCTGATAGATATGTCACTAAATTAATAATAGTGCTAAAACTAGGAATAACGTTTTTTGAAAAAATTGGCTGTATAGCTCAGCATGTGTGTATAGCTAAGCATGTGTGTAAAAAGATGATAGTTTTTTAATCCAATGATAGACTTTTTAGTTATTTAAATCAATTACTTAGATATTATGATTACTTAATCGACCAATGCTTCATAAGTATAGTAAACAACCAGTATTTCTACATTCTTGAGTAAGGACAAATCATGCTGATCTAGCACTAAAATGAGTTTATTACCTAAATGCTTTTTTACATTTTTAGATATGTATTTGTTAAATCTCTTGCTTGATTCTAAGAAATCACCTCTAATACGGCATTAGAAAGAGAAACATTTTATCTATTAAGTAGTGAAAACTGCACTATTTTCCATTAAGAATTTTGAACTCTCTAAATTTATAGATGAGATTATTAAAAGCTAGTGAAATCATGTTAATGAAATCAATATTTCCTCAACACTTGTTTTTCATTTTGAACTATTGCTTCATTAACAAATTTTGATAGAATTATAAACAAGAAAGGAAAGTATTACAAAAAAATATTGTTTTGAGACAAAAAGATATTATATAATATATATATTATATTAATATAGTAATATATTATATTATATATATATATATAAAGTATATACAAATGAAAATATTTTTAGGTTTTTCACTTAATTTTGAAAATGAAAACATTTTTCAATTTTGCCTGAAAATATCTGAACTTCAAGACCTTCAATAAATCAGATGAAAATAAATTAAGCTATACCTCCACTGATATCTATTTTTTGATATCTATTTTTTTTTACATAGCTTTTTTGTAAGGTAAAATCTTGACTCATGTCAATCTCAAGCTGAGATTCCTTTCACCATGAAATGAGGTGTATCAAAGTTATTCAACTGTCCCTCCCCAGCCTCATAAATTAGAAGAGGTAGAAGAGGAGTGATTGAAAGAGGAAATTTAGGAGAGGAGTAATGTAAAAAAAAAATTATTTTCCTTGGTCATGATGTGAAGTTCTTGGTAGTTTCTTGGACAGTGCAAGGAATAACTGAGCTTTGAAACCTCTCATTTTAAGTATCTTCAAGATGAAAAGCAAGGATGAATCAAACCTCAGTTTCATATGTACTTTTGTAACTCACCTACATTTAAAAAACTGAAAACTTTATTGCTTTTTGTCATGGGTTGGCACTGGCCAGATGTTAATGCACCCATGAATATATGTTTTTTCTCTAACAACTCCTGTGGGATGTGATCAGGAACAGAGCAGAGCAGGCTTAAATCTTGAAAACAAAAAAAACTCACCAAAAACTTTATTAATTACATAAGAACAGGGACAGAAATACTCTTAAACACACACAGAGACAGAAATAAAAACTTCTTAGAACATTTCTTCTCCCAGTTTCTACCTCCCCACCCATCACTTTTCACAGACCAACCTTTGGGTTTTAGATCAAACAATCACCACTCAAAAAACACTAATCTTCAATTCAGCAAGGGAGAGAGGAGTCTCTCTCGCACCACAAACTGTTCTTCAGAAAACAGGGGTCTACTCCTTATGTGTTCCCATGTCACCCATAGCACCGCCCGGAGAAGTCTGCTAAGGTGACACTCTCTTTTTCCTATGTCCAGCGCTCTCACCGCTGTCTCATAGGCCAAAACTGCATACAGGGCTTTTTAAGGATGCTGCATGCCGAGCTCTCCCCTTTTTACCCAGGGGCCGGGGTTCCAGGAGCAGGTCTGCCCTGAGGGCAGAGGGTGCCACCTCACCCTCCCCCTCTTTTCTCTGCTTGCTCCACTCTTCAAGTGCCAGTCACTGTAGCAAAAGCAAGGGCAGCTGTATCCACCCAAAATGCAGTTTATGTTCAAAAGAGACTCAAGTTCAGTCCATGGCTGACATTATGCAAGAAAAGTCCAGCTCCAAAGGCTACTCCTCTCATTCTTCCATCGGGTTCCTTCCAATCATGCTTTATCACCTCGGTCCCAGGCTGCTTCCTTCTCTTTTTTTCCAAAATCACCAGTCATGAGAATCAATGTCTAAGAAAAGTTTCTTTCTGCCAAGCAAGGGTTAACAGTTTCTTCTCAGCAGGGTGCTGCAGGCTCAGGCACTCCCAGGCTCGGCAACCCCCACGTGGCTGGGCACCTTCTCCCGGAGTTTGGGGGGGAAAGAGGGGGTGAGCACACACAGAAGGCACTTCCACAGTTTTCCACCCCTCCATCCTGGACGGGGCAGCTCAGTTCCAGTCCTGTCCACTCTCTTCTCCCCCAGGGCTCCGGCTTACCTGAGCCCGACCACGTGTTTCCCCTCCCCCACCCAGCCTCGTGGCCGGGCAGGGGAAGGAGGCCTGACACGTCTCTCTGCTGAAACCAGGATCCAAAAAGAGGCCGAGCCTCCCAGACTCCTGCTTTTAACTCTTTGTGTCCTCAGAGGCGTGTCCAAACCGCCGAGTGACCAATCCAGGTGCTAGCAGAAAAGCTGATCACTGATTGGACTGCCCACATCCCCCTGGAAAAAAAATTCACCTCCCTTGCAACCACGACACTTTTTTACATGGATTGGACAGTTCTAAACATGAGCCATAAGATTATTACTAACTATATTGTCAAATTACAGAACATAATACAAATTATGATTAAGTTGATTAAAGACAGTACTTCCATCACATTCTTCTTTTCAAATATATTGTTAAACATTTGTAAAAAGTTTAGAATTCCTATTTATATTCAAATCTATGAAATCCACCTAACATTTATTTTTCAGCTACTATAAAATGAAATATGTTTTCTGCTTGACTTATTCGTTTGAGCTTTAAAATTACAGTAACATTTTAAAATTACAACATTTACATTTCATTTTCCAAAATGATTTGCCTAATGAAGACATCAACATAGTTTATATTTTTTAGCAGCAGAAGTTGTTGATGGGATATCCATAAGACTGTGCAGCTGAGTAATTACATATGGTAAAAATATTTTAAAATTCAATTCAAACACATTTTATTCATCCACAGGGGGAAAAAAACCAAAAAAACCCAAAACAAACGAGGAAAAAGTGGATGAATACAGGTGCAGTTCATATTCTACATGTAAAGCAGACTGTTTTAACACTGAAAAGTTTCATAGGTCTACTCCATCAATTAATGGCATCTAGGATTTGAAGCAACAGTTGTCTTTTCAATGCCTATCAAAATTCAGAGTCAAACTAAGGAGAAAGTTATATCTCAAGAGCACAGCTCAAACAGTGTATAGGGAGGACTATTCCAGCCCCTTCCTCTTGAGGTGGGACATGCATATGCTGCTGACAAGTAGAATCTTCCACAAATGTGTTGATCTCCCTATTGTTTTCTGACAGCAGGGAAGTGCAAAGCATTTTTCTCACCCTTTTTGTACCCTGAGGACAGTTTGTTACATCCAGGTGTCTTATGTAGATCTTATCTTTTCTTGTTAAACAATTTACTATGATACTGTAACAGTGAGACTATTTGCCTGAGGATCTTCTACAGCTCCAAAGTTTTTAAAGGAATTTTTCCAGAATTATTAGCATTATCTTCTCTTCAAAGTCTTAGCTTTTTGCAAAGAAAATAGTTATCATCCCAGGGTACATGCACTGGATTTAAGAAACTATATTATAAAAACATTTCTTCATACATTGTAAATATTCCATCTGACTCAGGCTTCTAGATGAAAATCTTTAAATTAATTAACTTAGTCTTAGAGTCTAAAATACCCAGTGGTGCAAATAGCACATTCATTCACAAATACCTTTTAACTGCTGTTTTTTCTCTCTGCTTTTTACACTTTAATAATAACAGCAGTAATCATACTTCCACATGAAAAGGTTTCAACTGATTATCATTTCAAATAATAAAAATAATGCAAGAGCTTGAATATAAATCTGTCCCTTTTAGGAGAAAAAGCAAAAACCATTAAGTAACAGTATCTGAAAGCTGGTAATTCCAATTTGCTTTGGGCTTGGGGGGTAGAGCAATCTGTGTTTTTCACCCATACTGTTCATTATATTCAGAAGAAGATACAGGTATCTGGGGGGTTTTTTTTATCTCCCTTTAAGTAGAATTTACTGCACAACCACAGATAATTTGTTTAAAAATCCTGAATTTTTGAGGTCTTGTAATAGGGGAGTGTTTATACAAGTAATTGAGTACTCTGAGCTGAATTCTCAGCCACTGTGTAGATGGTGAGTTTCCTTTGCAAGGGTTCTTACAGTGATGTTTTCAGCTGGACTGGCTGAGATTCCCCACCGTGCTGTTAAGCTCAGTTCTCAAGTTCCCATAACCAGCTGGTTTGTGCTCCTACACGAGCACTCCAGCTCAGACACAATCTGTCCCATTGCTGTTGACTTAAACCACAGACAAATGGCTAATTATGGTAACTGTATGCAAAATCTTATCTTACTTGACCATTTTCTATTTGTAAAGGTCTTATCTATGTAGGATTTGGTCAGTCCTGCAGCAATAACCTTTCTAGGAGTCCCCAGAAAGTCCATTTTCTTTCCACAGGATTTAAATCCCCACATTGAAATATATAATTGAGTGTAGGCATTGCAGGTCCTGCCTGAGGAAATCTTCAAGTCAGTCCAGAATTCCTACCTGGAGAGCTCTTGCACCAGCTAATCCAATGCTCTGCTGCAAGGCAGCCAGCATGTCAGCCTCCTCATGGGGCAGACCATCACTCATCATCCCACTATCTCGGCTCTGCAGATGAGTAACTAATGAATTTGTGCACCACCTGAGGAACGGATGGCCTGAGTGCAGCAGATGTGTGTGCACATAGCCACAACCCTAAAAACCAGCACACCACTTTGGCAACATGACCAACTTTTAACTTTCATGTCTCCCAAACTCCGTGGTTCTTGGCACAAATACTATTAGAATTTCAAGTGACACTGGTAAAATAGATAATTTTATCTTTTTTCCCCTAAAATAATTCTCTTAAACTGATTCTCTAAACCAATTCTCTTGAACACCTTTTAAAATTTCACAGAGGATCTCCAAAGTAAACTGCTTTAAAATTATATCAGTATTCCCAAATTCACTGTTGATGAAAATTCTAAGTTATTTCTAGTTCATGAGTGTCTGAGTGCATTTAATGCCCGCAGTATTAGGGTTTCAACCCAATAACCACCTTTAATTTCAAAACCACCTTGGTTGATTAAACTTCTCCTTCAGGCTCCCTCAGATATCTTGTTTAGTTTCAGCCTTTTCTGGTTGCATCACTGTACATGATGACAATAACTGAGACAACACAGAAATGTACCTCAAAGTACACTTCTTTTATCTTCTTTTTTTCCTCAGCAGTGCTAATCTGCACAGGCTAGCACGTGATCTTCTACTTACTCCATGGGTCGCACATCCCCATTATCTCAATCTCGTCTCCACTTTTAACTTTGTCATTTGCATTTATTCCTTTGGCAAACCCTGCCCATGTGCTGTTTACCTTCACCGGCAATTGTCTAAGCCACCTTTCCCTCTATAGTTCTCTGAATCTTCCATTGTCTTTATTCTCACATATTTTCTACTGTAAAATGCATTCTTCCTTTTTTTGCCAATAAAGCACTTATTTTTCTAAAATACTGCTTTGGTTCAGGTTTAATGTGATTTTTCTTTCTCACTCCAAGATCTATAATGTGTTTCTTCAATTTGTAAGGTATTTATTAAAGATTTTTATTAAAGTGTTTATTTATACTAACTTGTGTTAAACTGTTGTGTACATTAACCTGATGTTTTGAATGGTTGAAAGATAATTCAGATAATGAAAGTATTCCTGATAAAAATAAGCTTGATTGTCTTTGGGGACTACCTGGCATTTGTTTGGGTAAGAAAAGGTTATTTAACTTTGCTTCATCTGAAATCAGAAAAAAGAGCAGGGCAGGGAAGGGAATACTTATCTTTATAGATTCCTGGTATTGTTTTAATCTTGGGGTTAGATGTAGCATAGAGGAATGTAATATTATTTGTACATACCTGCAAATTGATTTTTAAACAATTTATCGTTATCACGAAAATATTCTGCAACAGTCTATACTTTAACCTGAACAGAAAATGAATAAAGATCCTTAGTGGCTGTGATGTAATTTGAACTAATATGATAGTGAATAAATATGTTTATCCTGACATTAAATTAAATTCTGCTTAAAACCTTGTATCACTTTTTTTTTTCATTTTTGTTACTCCCAACTAGCTTCTCAGCAGATTGAAACTTCATTATACAGAAATTTATAAAGCTAGTTTCACACAATTTTGACAATTATACCAATTTTCTCCATGACATGTGCCTCTCACTCGTTTTGATATGTACTTAAGCAAGTACTAGGCTGATATTTATTATACTTTTGAATGAAGTATACAAACACTGACAATAATTTCCTCTTTGTGAATGTTCTCTTTGGAGGACGATATCTTATTTTCTCTTTTAAATTTCATTTAAAATATGACTGGTTTTATGGTTCTTGTGCTGTGTGTAAAGCAAGATAAAGCCTCCTAAAGAGCTCCTTTCCAATTCTTGGGGATTTACATCAGTCTTCTGAAAAATCACATCAAAAAATTGAACACTATTCAGCAAAAATTCCCCTTAAAACAGTCATTGATGTTAATTAGTTTCAGTTTGGCATTGAGTAGTCATTCATGTTTTAAGGGATGTTTTTTCTGAAGATTTGGTTAAAGGTGTAACGTTATCCTTGATCATATTTTCCCTGACATCAAATTACAGAGGATTTAGGTCTTCTGGTTTGATGTCCAATTTTCCCTTGCCATATTACAAAAACATGTAATCTTTGATGGTGGTGTATGCCTTTTCCTGGTAGGAAGGACAGCATATTCTGATTGAAAACTATCAAATGTACTCTGATTTCCAAAACAACCAAGCGGTATCTATTTTGTGCTTGCTAGTTTCTTGGGACTTTTTTAGTTTGCTGTAGGAAATTTTTCCTGCTATTTCCATGTTTAACTTATGTATGTCTGGTTTGTTTAGGACCAGTTGTTCCTAGAAGGAATTGTACTTTATTGCCTCCAGCACTGCTCAGTGTCTAGTATAATGGATGCATCTTTCACTTCACCTGGGTTTGCCCTTTGCTACAACTGCAAAGGTCTTGCTCCGTGAATCCCACAGAGGTAACACTCTGGTTACAGGGCATGGATCTGCAGCCACTCTTTTAAAGGCTGGGTAACAGCAAGCTGCTTTGTGATGATAAACTATACCTGAGAAGAGTGCTTCGTGAGATTCTGCCTTAAAACTCCCCTTTCCTTTGCCTGGAGATATCCTGTTTACAATTTTTTTTCTCTGACAACAACACAATATGAGTGGTGCATGATGCAGTGAGGAAAAGCAGAGGAAGTTATGTGCCTGTGTTTGTTGTACTGTGACATCCTGGGCTCCACAAGAAGGGTATGCTGTGCTGCTCTGGATCATGTGCAGGTCTAGGATCACCCATGCCTCTAACACATGACTGCCAGGACTCTCCCAACACATCTGAGAATGGCAGGAACAGAAAACAAAAAGGTCCCTTCTTCCTGATTTTTAAATTAAGTACTAGAATTAGGACATGCTGATAATAAATGATACCTACTTGAATATTGATGGGAAAAAGTCACTAGTCCAATAACCATATACAGAGCCTTTGTGAAGGGATTTGTGATACAGAAAATTAAGAATGCAAGACTAGAGGATTCTTGTTGATAGGAGAAAAAAATGAAGGTGGAGTACTCTGTCATGAAAAGAATTTGCGGTTCTTAGAAAGGCAAAGATAGCTGATAATGGCAACAAGGGAATAAAAATTTATTATTATTTCAGATAAGAGAATAAACGTGGCTATTTTATAAGTGCAACACATAGATAATATAGTAGTATTTCAGTAATTTTTACATTTATTTTGTGAGAGTTCAGACACTTTGTGAATCACTTGGCTCAAGAGTCTTAACTTTTTACAAGTTATTTAATTTTCTAAGTTGACATTATAATCAGTGAAGAATGATGGCTTTGTTGAGAGATTAGACAGAACCTTATATAATATTCTGCTAACTCTTTTCAGTCAGGATATTTTGAATTTTCCATTGACTCCAGGAAGGAAGATACTCTTCCTGATAAGTGTAGCAACACATATTTATGTCTTTTTTTAAACATAATATTAAAAAAGTACATATTTTCCCACCAACTGTGACATTAAATAAGTCTACAATAGCTGATTCCTAGATATTTCAGACATTTTTTTTCAGGCACTGTGTGACCTGTTCCTTGCCTCACAATATGAAGTTTAATGACAATTTCAATAAGATTTTTTTATACCAAGGTTTTATTTTCTGATGGTGTTTTTAGCCAACCAGATTTTCAGATTCAACTCATATTTATTTCTGTGTTCACTGTTATTACAATATCATATCTTCATGAAAAAGTTAAGATGCTTGATTATAAATAATTAAGTAATGAGGTAGCACAAGTGCCTCATTTTTTAATGTTCATAAATATTGCTTAGTTGTTAGAAAAGATACTTAGCTTCTTTGAGTTTTAATTGATTTCTCTCTGCTGTTTTTGGAGAATCAAGCACCTTCTTCACAAAAGTGGGAATGAAATGGCTGAGAGGTACGAACAGAAAACTCCATCTTTCATTCCAAAATTGTTTGAGTGTGCAGATGAGAGTGCCTAACTTGCCAAATACAAGTGTCAGCCTCGTACTCTTTAATATGGAAAGAGTGTGATATAGGAATTGGAAGGGAGGATTTGTTCCCAGCCCTTCTCTATGCATGTTAGTCCTACACCATTTCACTTAAGATGAATAAACCATTTTTCGAGTCTGACTAGAATGAGTAACATATCCAAAAAGTACGTTAAGTATCCTTGATTTACAAAGGCTTGATGAAATTAATTTACTACGAAAGTGGTCAATTGTAAAATCTGTTTTTCCTGAGCAAGTGTTTAAACTAAAGAACTCAGTATCTAAAATATTTATTATGAAAAGATTATATATATAAAGTATTGCAAATGCTGCAGGGAAACCTTTATTATTAGTTCAAGAAGACCTTAGGGATTTTATTTTGTTGTACTCATTGAATTCTTTCATTGTAAAAAATACCTCTATCCTTAAAAAAATACATTATTATCTATGGAATTGTCTTACATAGCTATCTTATAATTTCTCCCTTTACACTCTTCTCCACTTTTTCTAACAAATATGTCAGCTTTTCTGCTTATATTTTATTTTATTTCATCTTCAATTTCTTTTTATATTTGTATAATATTTTCATTGCTACTAGCACTGTTCTTTTACTACAGTCTTTTTATTACTTAAGCACTAGAGAAGACAGGGATTATGCCTAAGAGCTGTTTCAATTTTTACTTGCCTTTTCAGATAAGGATTCACTACTTTCACTGAAGTGAGTTGGCATATAAATACCGTATCCCCACCTCGTTGTTGACTCTAACATGAGACAGGATTGAAAAAGAGAAACTCTATGAAATGAATAAGAGCCACTAAAACAACCTATCATTCCCAGTACTCCTGAGAATGCCACTTCAAAGCTACATCAGCACAGCGGCTCTTCGGGCTTTTTTGAATCCATCAGTGGGTGCACAAGACTTCTACACATCCTATATCTGCTCCTGATTAAGAGAGTAAAAAATTATCACGTACCCTTTGGGTTAAATAGCAAAAACATCTGTTTAGTGTCATGAGTAGGAAATTACTGAGGGTGTCAACAAATGATCAAAAGTATTTTGAATTTTTTTTTTATCTCTACTGTCAGAGAGAATCACTTATTACAGTCATTTTCAATGGACAAAAGGATAATTTGGCCAGTGGGTTTGTAGCTAAATGAGTCCATCATAAGCAAAACTCTGATTCACATTGAAAGAATATCTAGAAAATGGGTACAACTTATTTCAGGAATGAGAATGTTCACACTAAAAAAACCTTTTCTTGAAAAATATCAGTTTATTATATATTATATTATATTATATTATATTATATTATATTATATTATATTATATTATATTATATTATATTATATTATATTATATTATATTATATTATATTATATTATATTATATTAATTTTAAAATTCATAAGGAGATTTTTTTATACATCCACTTACAATTTTAAAATGTGCATTTTTATTAAAAAGAGAAAAAATCACAGGAATTTATTTTACGGATGCCATTTTCACTCTCACAAGTTACAACAAAACCTTTGGGTATTTTGCAGTGTTTTTTAACCACCAGTCAGTGACTTGAGCCCTGGAAAACCTCAGAAATGTCTGATTTGAGAAGAACAGTTTAATCTCAGAGTAGCACTGGCTGTGCTCCACAGAAAAGTCTCTACATATGTGTTTAACTTCAAGTTTCAGAAATATTTTAGGTAGTCTGAAAGCAAAAAGCTTAAAGCATTGTGGCTTCAGAAAAAAATATAAAAGGATAGAATAATATATAGTATCCATTATCTATTATATAAAATAATGTATAATACATTATATCAATCATTAAGTAACTATTATTAATCATAGTAGCATAGAATGAATTGGCTTGAAAGGGAGATTAAAATTTTCTAGTTCCAAAACCCCTGCCATAGGGGGGAATTCTATTAATGTACTAATGCATTAAATATATTTTAATATATTTTATTAATTAATCAATTATTTTTATTTATGTTTATTCTGTTAATGTAAAATAATTAGATCACTTGATAAAACAATTTACTGTATAAAGTAGATATATTAGTTTCTTATTATAAAGTATGATTCCATTTTAATGTACAAAAATATATACATTATCTATGTTATGCCAGATTCTTCTATATTAAATATTATTAATTAATGCACAGGAGGAACTAGAAGCTTTGATCCACTCTCAGAGCTACAACACCATTGAAATAAGTGAAACCTGGTGGGATGAGTTCTGCAGTTGGTGTGCTGTGATGGATAGACACAGGCTCCTCAGGAGGGACAGGGGAGGCAGACAAACCAGGGAGGTGGTACAGTATTTAAGTATTTAAGTATTAAGTATTTAAGTCCCACACCCCAGACTGTGTGGGACTTGCAACTGGTGATGACAGCTGAGAGACTTTGTGTAAGGATAAAGGGAAAAGAAAATGAAGTCTACCTGGTCCTTGCCTTTATGGGTGACTTTTATGTCCAAGACATCAACCGGGAATATCTTACAGTGGTTACCAGCAGGTTCAGGAAACTCCTGAAATATGTTGAAAATAACTATCTGGTGCAGAGAGCCAGCTGGAAAGGAATTGTTCTAGATTTATTGTTTGCAAACAGAGAGGGACTCGTGGGCTAAGGTGGGTGGATACCTTGGTCACAATGATCATGAAATTGAGTTTGAAATTATGGGTGAGAGGAGAAAAGCTGTTGGCAAAACTTTCTCCTTAGGAATGGGCAGAGAAGACTTTGGGCTGCTAAAGGAACTAGTTGGTAAGGCCCCTGGTAGTCTACATTTGAAGTTATTTATGTCTATAAATGCTGGTTACTTTTTAAAAGATATCTGTTGTGCGAGAAGAAAAAGAAAGTGCGAGAGACGGCAATCCCAAAGTTTCAGAGGTCAATGAAAAGGCGCAGAAGCCCAGCTTGGCTGAGCAAGGATCCTCCTGAGCAACTTAACTGGAAAAGGAAACTATGGACATTGGAAACAGCAAGGACAGGCAGGGCAGCAGGAACACAATGGTATTGCTCACCACCATAGGGAGATAATTTGTGTGGTCACTGCTTGGTTAGAATTCTGTTGTCTTATGAAGGGCAGAAACGGTTGTTGAAAATATGTTAACAGTGAAAGTTACAAAGTAAAAGTATATATAAAGAAAACTAACAAAACAAATAAAGATTTTATCATAACCAAATTTAACCTGTCCCAGTTCCTGTGACAGTTATTTGATTAATTTTTCTGCTGTGTGGCCTGAGGTACAAAAGGTCCCAGTAGAGAACATGTTGGATAGCAGCTGCATCTCTCAGTCATTTACAGGGGGAGATGAGTGGACTGTGTCCAAAACACTTTTAGGCAGCTGTAACAAAATGGGCTTGGCTATTTGGTAGCATGACATGTCAGTACTCATTTTCCTATTTTCCCTTTTGTATGTCACTCCTCCCATGATATAACTGAGTTGACTCCAGCAATTCCCAATGCTCAGGTAACTCTATATCATTTCATTATTTGGCGTAAATGACAACAGATAGTGATTTTAATCACTGAAAATGAAAACTGTGAGATAAATACACTGTATTGAAATATTTATCATGCAACTTAAAATATGATTTGTTATAGGAGACAATATCTTATTTCAAATTTTATTGTCTCCAATTTTAATCTGATTGTTTTATTCATTTCACGTTATGATTTTATCATTAAACATTCTTTCTGGACAGTGTCAATCAGCATTGTGGACACAAACTTTATAGAAGTAATCATATACTAGTAGGTAAAAGAAGTTCAACTTTTTATTACTTTTCAGACATGATAGGTGCTTTCCATTGAAAACCACAGGGAATTATATATTATAGAGTATGATATTCTGAAAGTGCAATTTCCTCAGCTTCTGTGTTGTAATATTGGACTTAAAAATGTTCTCTTTAAATATGTACAATATTTATGTAGCGAAAACACCTCAAATGTCAATATCTCAGATGTTATTCTGTGTTTACAGCTGTATCAAAAGGTAGAATTACTTTTTACTTAATCCTTAATGCCAAAACCCATAATTATCTAATGTAAATCTCAACACTGTATCACTTTACTATTCTGTGTCACCTCAAAATCTGGGTATGTGATACATTAATATATGTGAGTTTGATCCATATCTTCATTTCTCAAGCTTGCCAACTTTTAACTTTGTGTTGTAACTCACCCATGAAACTCAGACTTTCATCAGAAGTCCATTATCAGCTATTCTACAATCTTATTTTCCTGCTTTCTAGACCTTCTTTATCTCCTTTTTATTTCTGTAGCTCCAAAATAGGCAGAATCAGTTTTGTAACCTGGTTTGTCTCAGAATTCCTTACAAAAATTCAGAATGCTGTGAATAATATCTATATTATTAGTAATGTCAATATTAATATAATTAGTAGTAATATCAATATTATTAATTATATTAATGTTAATAATAATCCATGCACTCATAAATTCAGCATAATATTAAAATATATAAAGTATGAAATATTTTTAAAGGATGATTTTATGTTCATGTTTATATTGCCAGCAGCTCACTCATTACAATGTTGTTGAAGGTTTTAATATGATCCTTCCAAGCTGGCTGCTAAATTACTTGATTACTTTTTCTAAATCACGAAACACTTGTTTAGAGAAAATTCAACTGTCTCAAGATAAGAGATACTAATAATCTGAGAGGTGATATGGAACCATGAGATTATTACTGAATACTCTCTAATCAGGTAGAGATGAATTACAAGTGGATCATCCATACCCCAGGTGAGAGCCCTGGATGCAGAACAATTCTGGGCTCCATTAGGTGATAATGGAAAAGACTAATAGCACCTTGAAAATCCAGTTCTCACAGAACACTCTTTCGAGAGAGCTCTAGAGGATTAGGAATATAAAATGGAAAAAAAAAAAAAAAAGAAAACAGGGAAGATTTAGGAGCTCTTCTAACCAACTTAGAAATTAAATTACCTTGTGCTAAAATATTCAGAAATTTAAATATACTTATAATGAGGTTAAAGAACCAAAGATCTGACAAAGCCAAAATAAAGTAAAAAAAAGGGATGAGTAAGCATAAAGAGAAATTAGGAATCAAACCTCAGAAAGTTTTAAATGGGAGGAGTACACATTCATATTAAACATGTAAATTAGAGAATCACAGGAAAGGTCAAGTAAAAATATTAAAGAATAATCAGCAGAAGTGGCTTTGTTGAGTAGCTTAGTTTTCCTCTTGTGAGTCAGAGCATTTCTACAATGAACTTGCTTGTGAAAAGCAGCAAATTGCATTCTAAATGGGTATATTACGATTCAGTTTATCAACTCTAGACTAGGCTCTATTGGCTTCAGATCCACTGTTTTTCATTCCCCAGAATAAAAAGATAAATTCTTTCCAATCTAACTGATGCAGAATGCAGAAGACAGTGAAATACACAGTCACACTTCTGAATTTGTGTAATGATTTAACCCCAGATATAACTAAATACCATGCAGACGCTTGCTCACTGGCCCCCTGATGGGATATATTGAGGTAAGAAGAGCTTAATAATTTAAATAAAGATAATAATAAATATAATAATAAAAATATTATTAGTGGTGGTGGTAGTAGTAGTAATAGTATTAAAACAAAGGGCAGAGAAGAGGAATAAAACCCCAAGGACAAACAAACGATGTACCATGTATTTGCTCCCCATCTGCTGAGATCAATGCTTTACCTGTCCCCAAGCAATGACTGGTCCCTTCTGACCAACTTTGCCCCTGGTTTATACTCTGGGCATTCATGGTACAGAATATCCATTTGGCCAGTTCAGGTCACTTGTCCTGGTAATGCTCTCTCACAACTTCTAGTGCACCTGCTTACCAGCAGAGCATGGAAAACTGAAAAGCCCTTGACTTATGCCCTTGAGAACTGCTCAGGAACAACAAACACATCAGTGTGTTATTATTCTCACCCTAAATCCAAAACACAGCACTGTAGCAGCTACTAAGTAGAAAATTAACTCTATCCCAGCTGAAACTCTCCAAGGAGAATTGCTAAATCTTTAATTATTTAGACTCTTGGAGAGATAAAGCCTAAAGCTACAACTGTGGTTAATTGAAACTATATTCTATATGAAAAATAAAGAGTTGTGAGTGGAAAAAAAGCGAATTGAGCTAAGAAAAGCAGAATTCATCTCACACTTCTGAACCTGGAAATCTAAACAATCATTGAGGATCTCAGATAGATCAGTGCTGTCTTCTTACCAAACTCACAGTGAGCCTCAAGTGTTTTTGTGATAGATAGGGAATCTTGAGACCAGCACAATTTAAAACGCAATGATTTACTGCTGGTTACAGTGGAGCCTCCTGTTCTGAAGTAATGTAACTTTGATTGAGAACAGTGAAGTTGTGGCAGTGTGTTAATTTAATCGGTTAGGCTTTCTATACTTTTGTACTTGTTGGGTTCCCTGTATCCCACCCCTCGATGGTTCCTTTGTTTAACTCACATGACTCCAGCACCTGCCATGCGACACACACGGTTAGCTGCCTGTCATTTCTCCCGCCTTTGTAAACCCCTCCTATTTTTCCCCTGATTAGTCCAAGCGATGTTCTATTACACCTGTATCCCCTGGCAACCTGCCCCAGTTGGCTGGCCACCCCCTTTGTCCCCCCTCCAAATCCTTTGGACAAAAACCCCCTGCACCCCTCTCCCCCCGGAGCAGTTTCGGGCTGAGGAGGTGTTTGCAATAAACCCTCTGTTCGTCTGAAATTGTTTCCTCCTTTCATTCCACTGCCGTCGAATCTCCATCGCTCGCATAAGCCCCTGCCAGGCAAAGAACCCACGGGAGTCAGAACTGCTTGTGAGCCTGCAGACTGACCCCATACCACTCTGTCGCTGTGTCTGGGCCAGCGGTGACAGAGCCCGTTGGCTCTCTGTGAGCACACCGACGCACGTGTGGCGCCCACCGTTCGGCACTGGAAAGGGGCTTTCAGCGCCTTTATGGAGCCCACGGGCAGGATTGGTGCGTCTCAGCAAGGAGCTGAGCTCACCTGAAATAATCCCTGGACGTCACATCGGCCCGGGTTTGAGCGCCCTCCGCGAGGGATCGCTCCCCGGGGAAGAGGAGGGCAGCCGTCTCCGCCGCGTCCCCGAAGACGGTCCTTCTCCGGTGGTGGATCTTCTGGAGCAGCTTTGAAGCACCACGCCAGGGGTTCGTAAGTAAGCAGACCCCCCTAGTCCGCGGGGCGGGTCAGTGGGAACGGCGTTTCCCTTTCTGGCAGCCTGTGGGGGACAGCACCCCCCTGGCTGAGGTCGCGCGGTCCCCGGGATTTGGGTTTTCTGGCCCCTGTCCCGGGCTCACCCCCCCCGGCGGTTTTTCGTTCCCTCGGTTGATTTAAGGTTTTTATTTTTGTGCGCAAGCGCGAGCTCGCACAGCGTGGCTGCCGGCAGGCGCGGGTTTTCGCCGGCCAGCCAGTTTCGGTTTCGCCGCGTGCGCTGGCTTTTTGCAGAGCGGACGGGCGCGTGAAACAGCGGTTTTAAAACGCGCGGCGGCGGGTTTTTTTTCGTTGCGTCTTTCGTTTGCTAGCTCCAGAAATCACGCAGGCAGAATGGGTGCTTCTCTGTCTGCTTCCCAGAAAGGAGTGTTTTACAGTTGCGTTGCGTTGTTAGAAGTTAATAAAGTTAAGTTCTCTAAGGATTGTTTAAAAAAGCTGGTCCGATGGCTTTTCCTGCACTACCCGACGGCGTCCCCGCCGATGGTACACAGCCCCCGGTTTTGGGAGCTGGCGGAAAAGAAACTGTTACAATTAGGTAACGCCGGGGAAAAGAACACACAGAAATTAGCCTTTTTAATTTTGCAATTAAAGACGGCAGCGACGAAAAAGGGAGTGCAGAAAAGCTCTCAGGAACCCCAGCTAGCCCCGGTTTCCCTTCAACCCAATCCCAGCCCCTCTGCCCCGAGAAAGGGGATTTTGAGGAAAGCGGTGACTCAGAGAGTTGTCCGCGCAGACTCTCCAAAAAATTCCCGGCCCCCGAGCCCCAGTAGCCTGGGACAGACTGCTGGGGACCCCTCGGAAGGCTCTGGCCAAGCTGACCGAGGACCTTTCCTTCCCCCTGCTTCCCCGAATTTCAAACCCAAGGTTCAGTTTAATTTAAACGCGTCACACTGGCCACAAAATGGCGGCAGTGACCCACCTAATGGCGCCCACTCCTCCACGTGGCCGCCACCCTTCCCCCATCCCCTGAACCCCTTTCTTCCCTCCAACCACTTCCTTCCCTCAGCTCCTCCCTCCGCCCCTCCCATAGCCCCTTCCCGGACCCCTCCCACCTCCCCAAAGGTCCCGCCCACTCACCCTGCCCCTCGACACGCCCCTGAGGCAGGGCCGAGTCCCTCTCCCCGCCCCGGAAGGACGCCATCTTGCCGGCAATTTTCCCACGCCCTCTCTTCTGGTTCCCACGGTTGGGAACCGGAAGAAATGAGCGAGGGTGAGCCGGGGGTCACTCTCTCTGCTGCGCCTGTCACCTACCGCAGAACACGTGGTGGTGACACACCAAAACCTAATTGGCATGCCTTTTCCCAAAGCATCATTCGGGATTTATGCAAGGCGCACAAGGAATATGGCAGGGAGAGTCCCTACTTCCGTGGCCTCCTCACTGCTGATCTCGCAGGTGTCCATGTTGTTCCAGCAGACCTCCGGCAGCTTTTCTCTTGCCTGATGAATGGCACAGAGTTTAAGCTCTGGGATGCAGCATTTAAACAGGCCCTGCGAGAAGCAATGCCTCAGTTGCCCTTTCCAGCCATCGATGAACAGGGCAATCCCCTCTCTCTTGAGTTGCTTGCTGGTGAAGGTTCCTATGTTTCCCCTGAGTCCCAGGCAGCCCTAATACCCTCAGCAGTCCTTTCAATTATAAAAAATATAGCCTGCAAGGCTTTCTTTTGTTTGCAGTCAGACACACCATTACCACCCTATACCACCATTAGGCAGGGACCTTCTGAATCATTTGTTGCCTTTGTAGAGCGGCTCACCAGAGCAGTGGAAGTTCAAGTTAAAACAGAAAGTGCACGGGAAGGTATCATAGGGGAGCTTGTTTTCGTTAATGCTAACGACCTGTGTAAACAGGCAATTTTGAGCCTTCCCCCAGATCTGCCCCGCACTCTCCAGTCCATGCTCCAGGTGTGCCAGATGAAGGTGCCCTTCCTTGCCCGGAGGAACCCACCACCACCCTCCCAGGCAACCTTTCCGCCCAAGGCTGTGCGTGCTGCAGAATCATCCCAACAGCCTCGACATCGTCCGCCTCGGCGGCGACCCTCCTTCGGCAATTGCCCTGGTCGCTGCTTCTTCTGCAAGGAGGAAGGACACTGGACTGCCAACTGCCCTAAGAAACCTTTACTACAGCGGACTCAAAATACATCTCCAGGAACACCGGTGCCATCCCAGGCACAGCAAAAAAACTGAAAGGGGAGCGCGGGTCCACCCAGCGCGACGACTCCAATCGGGTGGACCGGGCAGGGAACTCCAAAGGGGGTCAATTGGATGGACATTCTACACCAGACTCAAGAACACCTGAACATGATATAGCAAAACCTATTCTCACTACCTCTTCCTTTTTTGAACCCTACAGGTTGCATCTCACCAGACCATTGTACCTGACGGATAGGGACTTCCATTTTGTGACCATAGACCCAAAGAAGTTACATCAGTGGCCAATGACCGGTGAAGGTAAGTTCATCATCGTCGGTGATTGCAAATACACTCCGCAGGAGATTGAGGTAGTCCCGGGGACACTTCACAATAGCCCCAGGGCCCTCATTCTCTGGCTGCACTGCACTCATCCGCCCACATTTTTACCCGAGGGCCAGGTCATCGCACAAGCAATTCCTTATGGTGACCCAGAACATCTTACCTTTACTGTAAATGCTGTACATCACATTTCCACCTGTAAGCCCTTGGTGCGATGTATGCTCACTGTGGGAGATGAGTCAATAGATAAAGATCTGCTTTTTCACACAGAGGCAGATGTGACGATCATTCCGTCCGCGGAATGGCCATCGCACTGGCTCCTGGAGGACGTGGACGGGCAGATCCAAGGTGTAGGAGGGTTCCAATCCGCAAAACAGTCGAAAAACGTGGTAAAAATTACGGGGCCAAAAGGACAATTGGCTGCCATCCGTCCTTTTGTTTTAGATTACAAGGAACCTCTGCTTGGAAGAGACCTCATGGCTCAGTGGGGGGTCACAATCGAAATTCCCGACCCCTCGCAAAATTTTCAGGCAGTGGCTGCTGAGAAGCGCCCGACCCTCAAACTGAATTGGACGACAGATAAACCAGTCTGGGTTGAGCAGTGGCCGCTAACAAAAGAGAAATTACAGGCGCTTGAGGAGCTCGTGGAGGAGCAATTAGCTAAAGGTCACATCGTGGAGACCAATTCTCCATGGAACTCGCCCGTTTTTGTCATTCGAAAGAGTGACAAAAAACGATGGCGCCTCCTCCACGACCTCCGCCAAATTAACGAAGTAATTGAAGATATGGGGTCTCTCCAGCCTGGGATGCCTTCCCCAACCATGCTGCCACGAAATTGGAATCTGGCTGTAATTGACATAAAAGATTGCTTTTTCCAAATTCCTCTACACCCAGATGATGCCCCGCGTTTCGCATTCTCGGTTCCTTCCATCAACCGGGCGGCCCCAAGGAAGAGGTACCACTGGAGAGTGCTACCGCAAGGGTTGAAAGCCTCCCCGGTGATGTGTCAGCAGTACGTCTCTTCCTTGCTGTCCCCTGTGCGCGCAGCCACGGAGGGGGTTGTCATCCACCACTATATGGATGACATCCTCGTTTGCGCGCCGACCGAAGATGAACTTACGCGAGCGCTTGACCTTGTAACCAATTCGTTAGTTGCTGCAGGGTTCGAGCTGCAAAAAGATAAGATCCAAATGATGCCACCCTGGAAGTACCTGGGCCTGGAGATTGGTAAGAGGACCATTGTGCCTCAAAAATTGGAAATTCGGACAAATGTCCGTACCCTTGCGGACGCCCACCAGCTTTGCGGTGCCTTGAATTGGGTAAGGCCCTGGCTAGGTCTGACCACCGAGGATCTAGCCCCTCTTTTCAATTTATTGAAAGGGGGAGGGGAGCTCAGTTCTCCTAGGGTGCTTACCGCAGAGGCAGGGGCAGCGTTGGAGAAGGTCCAGCAGGCAATGACATCACGACAGGCACACAGATGCGATCCCAAGCTTCCCTTTCGGTTCATCATTCTGGGTAAGCTGCCACATCTACATGGGATCATTTTTCAATGGGACACGGGTGCAAAAACATCAGCACACAACACCAAGGGCCAAGGCAGAAAGGACCCTCTTCTTATTATAGAGTGGGTCTTTCTCAGCCACCATCGGCCCAAAAGAATGACACAGCCACAAGAGCTTATGGCTGAGCTCGTCCGCAAAGCAAGAACGCGGATGAAAGATTTGGCAGGGTGCGACTTCGAATGTATTCACATGCCAATTGGATTGTCAACAGGCCAAATGACCAAACCCATGTTGGAACACCTGCTTCAGGAAAATGAAGCACTTCAATTCGCTCTAGATTCCTTTACGGGCCAAATTTCAATTCATCGGCCGGCCCACAAACTATTTAATTCAGACGTAACATTTAAATTGGCTTTAAAGAGTGTCCAGAGCAGGAGACCTCTCGATGCGATGACAGTTTTTACAGACGCGTCCGGAAGTTCTCATAAGTCAGTAATGACTTGGGAGGACCCTGAAACTCGGCAGTGGGAGGCAGATATTAAAGTAGTTGAGGGTTCACCTCAAATAGCCGAGTTGGCCGCTGTCGTCAGAGCACTTGAGAGATTCTCTGGACCTCTCAATATTGTAACCGACTCCGCATACGTAGCGGGGGTGGTATCTAGAGCAGATCAGGCAATTTTACAAGAGGTGTCCAACACAGCTCTGTATGAGCAGCTCTCGAAATTGGTCAAAATTGTCTCCCACCGAGAGCAACCGTTTTATGTGATGCATACCAGGTCGCACACTGAATTGCCTGGGTTTATTGCTGAGGGTAACAGGAGGGCTGACGCTCTTGCTGCCCCTGTAGCGATAGCCCCATTGCCTGACGTTTTTGAGCAGGCCAAGCTCAACCATCAGCTGTTCCATCAGAACGCGCCTAGCTTAGCTAGACGTTTTAACCTCACACGTCAACAAGCTAAGGCGATTGTTGGCTCGTGTCCTTCCTGCCAGTCCCACGCTGTGCCTACCCTGCATGCCGGAGTCAACCCTCGTGGGTTGGAGAGCTGTGAACTCTGGCAGACAGATGTCACCCACATTCCATCATTTGGGAGACTGAAGTACGTTCACGTCTCCGTCGATACCTTCTCTGGCGCGGTCTATGCCTCTGCGCACGCAGGTGAGAGGGCCCAACATGCTATCCAACACTTTGTTCAGGCCTTCTCATTCATGGGCATCCCCAAGGGGATCAAAACAGACAACGGCCCTGCGTACAAATCCAAGGAATTTGCTGGCTTCCTGCAGCAATGGGGAGTGGAGCACAAGACAGGCATCCCCCACTCCCCCACAGGCCAAGCAATCGTAGAGAGGACACATCAAGAGATCAAGAGGGTCCTTAAACAACAGCAACAGGTATTAAAGGTGGAACCGCCGGCAATCAGATTGGCCCGAGCCCTTTATGTCATCAATTTTCTAAATTGTTCCTTTGAAAATCCCAATCCGCCCATTACCATACACTTTGGGTGCAACAAGGAGTGGCAGTTCGATCCCAAGCCCCCGGTGCTGGTGAGATCGCCTGAGTCAGGAAAGGTGGAGGGTCCGTTTGACCTGGTGACGTGGGGGCGTGGGTACGCCTGTGTCCTCACGCCTACCGGAATCAAATGGATACCTGCCAAATGGGTAAAACCATTCATTAAAAGGAAGAGGGAGCGTGACGACAGTGTCCCGCAGGTGGCTTCGGCGGCATTCCGCCGTCGAAGGCGAGTCTCCTCCAGACCCTCTCTTCCCATCCTGTGGGAATGGGACCATGACCTGTCCTTTACCTATTTCTGTGACCCAAGTTAATAATTTTTGGCCCCCCAGTTTTGTTTTTCAGACCCGGACCCAAGATGCTAAGCCTCCCGACCGTGCTCTTTACATTCTGAAAGGTTGGGGTTTTATCTGGATGGGCCGGGTCCATTTTAAAAACATGTCTGTTGATTTTGTTTATTATTTTAATTGTTTGTCTTGCTTTCGGACTAATCAGGAGATCGTTAATTAAGTTAGTTTTAAGTTCCACATCTACCCCCTCTCCGGCTGCTGCTCGGCTCGCCAAGGTCACGGCTCCTGAAGACGAGCTGAAGGAGCTTGAAAAGGAGCTTGAAGAAGAAAGTGACGGCGAAAGCCTCGGAGACGATTAGTGGCCAGCTCAACCACCTCGATTCGCCAAATGTTACCTGGACTCTGAGCATCTGCCGGACCCCCCTCACTTCTGTTCTTTTAGTAAAAAGAAAACGGGGAGATGTGGCAGTGTGTTAATTTAATCGGTTAGGCTTTCTATACTTTTGTACTTGTTGGGTTCCCTGTATCCCACCCCTCGATGGTTCCTTTGTTTAACTCACATGACTCCAGCACCTGCCATGCGACACACACGGTTAGCTGTCTGTCAATTCTCCCGCCTTTGTAAACCCCTCCTATTTTTCCCCTGATTAGTCCAAGCGATGTTCTATTACACCTGTATCCCCTGGCAACCTGCCCCAGTTGGCTGGCCACCCCCTTTGTCCCCCCTCCAAATCCTTTGGACAAAAACCCCCTGCACCCCTCTCCCCCCGGAGCAGTTTCGGGCTGAGGAGGTGTTTGCAATAAACCCTCTGTTCGTCTGAAATTGTTTCCTCCTTTCATTCCACTGCCGTCGAATCTCCATCGCTCGCATAAGCCCCTGCCAGGCAAAGAACCCACGGGAGTCAGAACTGCTTGTGAGCCTGCAGACTGACCCCATACCACTCTGTCGCTGTGTCTGGGCCAGCGGTGACAGAGCCCGTTGGCTCTCTGTGAGCACACCGACGCATGAAGTGGGGGTTGCTTTGCATTGCTGTGTCAAAGGCCAAAGAGATTTTCTGAATAACCATTATAAAACCATCAGTGATAATCAGAATCAATAATTGTATTGATATGCACTATAGCTCAGTGCATGGTTCATCAAGGTTAAAACACACATACATAAGCTCATCTAACCTTTCAGAACTCTCTTTGAACCAACTCTAAGGATGAAACATGACAGAGCTGAGCAGCCAATACTTGCTTGTATAATTATTTTATGTACTTCTATTGTTAAAAAGAGGCAATAGATAATAGAGTAACCATTAGCCCCCAAATATCATAATTAGCTAACACATCTTAGTGAAGATATTGGGAATAATTGTGCCAGTATGAAACTGTGCATGAAGGGAAAATGATAATACATGCACTCGTCAATATCTCATGCTAAAATATTGCTCTAAGTAGCATCAAAATTGCCAATATATTTAAAATACAATACACATGTGACAGTACAAACTGCTTTTTCTCAGAATATCTCACAGTTGTAAGGTCTAAATAGAAAAAAAAAAGAACATAATCTAATGAATATTGATCTAAACATGAAATGAGACTTCTCAGAAAAAAGCTATTTTCTGTGTTTCCAGAAGGATTCTGTAATACTGCATGAGATGATCACAAGTAGCAGCTAAAAAAAAAAAAAAAAAAAAAAGGCATCTTGAAATATTTTACTGTTAAGAACAGTTCCTGTCTTTAGAAGAAAGGCGATGAAATTACTTTAGAGTTAGGGTTCAAATAATTCAATAGTCATTGTTTTTTCAAACTGTATTTGCAAGTGCAAAATAATTGCATCCTATTTAGGCAATGAGTGAAAATTAACATTAATATGCATTGAAACATGTCAAATTCTGAACTCATGGCATTTATCAGGATTGAGAGAAGACTAATTATGTTTATTACAAATAAAGTAAAATTTTCTATTACAACTGAGGTGGACATGAAGTGAGTCCTATAATAGTCTGCATAAGTGAAATTTTAAATTAATGGAAGTGTTTTGTTTATTTCTTTTCTTTTTTTTTTTTTTTTTTTTTTTTTTTTTTTTTTTTTTTTGTATTAAGACAGCAATTGCCATGAATTAATTAGCACATGAGGAAAGTCAACATTCAAAAGATCAAATAAGATGTATTGCCCTACAGAATGCATCTTTCAAAAGACAATGTAGCTCTTCCCCTCTTAATCATCTTTTCTGGCCACCTTCACTTTATACAAAGATTCCCCAAAGTTTCTTTAGCCACAAGTTAGAAGTGTAAGGTAGATATCAAAGAGTAACACACGATAGATACTCATGTCAAAGGTGTTATTCAGCTAACCAACAACGTGTTCACCATTCCCAATAAAGTAGTTGGAGGCTCTTTGCAGGCTTCTCAGCTGTCAGGGAGGTCAGGCAGGTCGGCCTCCACTGCACCTTTGAATGGACTGATGCACTGAGCTGCTGAGCTGCTCTCTTCTGACTCACTGTTTGGGGTTTTTTTCTTAGGTTTTTATATATTTCCTTTCCGTGTTTTTCCTCTCCAACCCTTGAACTGCTCACTATCCCTGTATCAGCAATCTCAGCTGTCTCATCTTACATGGCTGTATGCTGTGTACTTTTTCATATTCCTTTTTCACAACTTGGCAGTTTTCATGTTTAAGTCAAGGTTATGTAGTTGGACTATATCAAAATTATATCAAATACCAAAAACCTTGACTCACATACACCTGGATCCCCAGGGCTTGTAAGTTGCCATAAATTTGGTAAGTTTTTTTGACCTTGATGTCTAATAATGTATGATAGTTCTCTTTGAGTGTGTATATATATATATATATATATATATATATATATATTGTTTTTAGACAACTAAGGCATCCTATGGTAAGGAGTTTTGCAGTTTGACTGTATTTTAAGTAAATTAAAGTAATTCTATTAAGTTTTGTCACCTTTTCTCTGAATCTTTTTGATTATTCAGTATCATTTTTGAGGTGAAGCAGTTTGAATGATACTTATTTTCTGAAATATTGACACTCTGTCTTGTGTGAGAGATGATGATACAACAGATTTACTCATGTGAGAGTGGGTAAATGCTGCTGCTTACACACCTGAGAGGCCTTTTTGAGACTTCAACTGTTGGCCTAGAAGAAGGAGCATTGAAATCAATAATAACTAGACCTATGTAGAAAAGAATAATCATAATGAAACCCACCAGATAATCATGACTGACCTTGATCATCCAGAACTAATTCACAATGGCTTAAGGTAATCCTTTCCTACATTTCATCTTGAACTCACAGCAAAGTGCTGATCTCTGTTATCCAGTACAAGGCATGATCTGTCTCAAGCAAGAAAGTTATTTCTTTACAGCTGCTCTATGTGCCATTGTTAATACCATCCTTAATCATAAGACTGAACCGAAATCTTGTTCAGCTCAAGCTGCAGATCAAATTATAATCTTCCTTTAGAAGTTTAAGTCAGAGTTTAAAGGGCTCTCTTTCAAAATAATAGGACTATATCTTGTATAAAATTAGGAAAATTTGCCCGGATATTCCTTCTGTTATTCTAATGTCTTCCTTACTGTTTTCATGCTCCCAGGCTCCTGGATTAGAACCAATTAGAAATACGAGAAAAATAATTTAAACTTTAAAATCAATTTAGTCACATCCTAGTAAGAAGAAGGTAGATGTTAATAAAAGAAATTTTAAAGAAAGCAAATCCTCTACAGGAATTGAACCCACACCCTTTCATAACACTGTCAATTACCCTATTCACAAGGCAATAGTAAGCAAGAAGCACAACAGGATCAGGTGTTGTATTAGTCAACAGAGGATGCTCTTTGATCCTTATGAAAGTAATAAAAATATATTAAGGGAAGCAAAGTAATTAAAATTTTCCATGACTATAGAATGCAGATGAAGTGTATTCCCTTGGTCATTCTAAGGACTATGTGTGTGTAATTTAATGACATTCAGAGGAAGTACTGCATATATCTGTTCCTCAGTAGCAAAAAATACCTGAAAAAAAAGAAAACTTATTTTTTTCCAGCCTCAGTTCTGTAAATTCTGAATTCTGTCTAGGATAAAGATAGTATATGATTAGCAGAGACAATCTTCCCAAAATACCAATAACATTCAAATGTTTGGATTATTCATTGCTGCAATGTCTGCATAAGATATTTAAAACTACACATGGTTTGAATCACTGGGAACACTATTTAACTGAGAAGAATTTGTAAATGATATAACAAGTCTCTTCGATTACTAATGTGCTCTTGTTTGTTTGTTTGTTTTTATATATATCTTACAGGGCTTATTCTCAAAGTCGCAGCTTCACAGCTCTTTTTTACATTGTCAAAAAATTGCCTCATTGCTTAATCCACATTATTTTGAGTGAATGACTTCTACTATTGAGTGAATAGCCTTTATTTCAGAGCTTGAACTACAGAGTTAACACATATAGAGAATAAAGTGACAGGTTCAGAGATGAGTATCTGCACCTACAAGCATCCAATAAACATCCAGGTGGAAGACTGAGTGACAGCTTCAAAGTATGCCTTCAGCCAAAAGTTTTTATTATGTAAAAAAAAAAAAAAAAAATCATTTAAATGAGGCATCTAAGATGCTTACATGATGATTCTTTTCATTTTGGACTTTCTGAATAATCTTTGAAAAAAACCAGATGCTTTCTAAGGCTGGTGCAGAGCTTGCACTACTCTTACCATTCTAGAGAATCTGTAGAACGATTAGCCTTATGCCCAAAGTTAGGTGAGATTAATTACCTTGTCCACACCTGCCCCATTCCTGAGTGTGTAAATAAACATTTTATAATATTTTTTTTAGTTTGTAGTGATATCTAACGTATTTATCCATAAATCCAGAATGAATCAATATATGTCAATAGTCATCAAATTCAAATATTTACTCCAGTCAAACACCTGGCTGTTAAAATCAGGCTAACTGTTCTTCAGCTTCTACTCAGAAACCACCCACTGCATAAAAAATGCATTGTATAAAATTAGAAAAATAAGGCTTGAGTTTAGGTTATCACAATCATATTTGTGTTGATACTTTCACTTAGAAACTGCTACTAAGAGAAAAACTTTGTTAATACATCACCCATATACCACAATGAAAATAAAAGCCTTCTAACACTTCACTTTTCCAGCTAAAAATAAACAGAAAAAATGCAATATTATGGCTATATGTAGCATTTCTTGTATATATTGATTTGCTAATCTTTGAAAATAACATTTTTCAAGGAGGTCTACAGTCCTCAGCTAAAGGTTTTGTGGCATTATTTTCTCCTTTTTCATCAATTTGACAAAAGTACCATCTCCTCCTTGCAAAATGTCTTGTGCACATGATGAATTTTACTAGAAAATACTCATAATTTTTTTTTTTGTTGCTTTCTTATTCTGGGCTTTTGGCTAGTTTGATAATTATTTTTCACTACAGTAGATTTAAAACAAATTTCTACCCTTGGGTCAGAGCTTTAAAAGGCATCTCATAGAAGCTCAGAAGCCCAGTTTACCAAGTGTACATGTCTCAAGCATATCAGTCATGGAGTCTGTAAAAGCAGGTAAGAGGAGCACTCCCTACATCCTCATCATGTAAAATATAGATGTATGTTTGACTAATATTTCTACTCCAGTCAGATTATAAATTATTGTTGGAGTGAAGCCAACAAGAGTGGGGACAAGATAAGTAGATAATTCTCTGTCTTGAATATTGTTGAAAGTTTTTTTTAAATATAAGTATTTGTACTCTCCCTTTGTTTTACACAAACCTCTTGAAGTAAATAATAACCTTTTGTATTCTATGGAAATATATTGTTTGAATTGTATTTCTGAGTTGATTATTGTGACTAATTACTAGGGTGTTGAGTGTAGAGAAGGAGTAAAAGCTCTGTTTCAATAGGGCTTTATTCTCTCAGGGTGATAGCCTCTTTCCAAGGACAGCAGCAGACAATGCCAGCAGGCAATGATGCCATTCTTATCCTTTCTTTTCCTAAAACCCACTTTGTACTCCAGAAGCCCAGTTGTCAGTTAATAATGTAGACAGAAAGGAGTTTAAAGGTCATGCTTTTCTGTGTGGCATGTACAATAAAATCATATCTCAACACGCAGTATCCAACACAGGTCAGTGACTCAGACACACTATCATGAGTAAGAGTTTACACTAGTCAAAACACTTCAAATCTCCACATTAAGACTGATTTCACTATTCCTAGGAAGTATTCATAAATGGTTTGGGCTTTTTCTTTTTTTTCTTTTTTACTTTTTTTTCTTTTTTTTTTTTACAAAGAGCAACGTAATCTTGCAGAAATCAGATGAAGGACTAAAACGTGTTTGCACTCAGAAAAGTGTGAAGTTGCAGGTATAACAGCAGACAGCAGACAACAGGAGGGAAAGCAAACTCTTGGGACACATAACCCCTCAAATCCTGGAATCTAGAATAAAGACAAATACAACCGAGGAAACTTCTAATATTTTATAACATTACTTTTTAAAATTTGTTCATATATTTAAAGTGATAAAGAAAGCCTACCCCCTTAACATGATGAAATAAAGTGGCTTCTGTTTTTCAAATTATTCAGTATTTCTTTGGGAGAGTGTGTATGTAATTTATTCCTAGGCACACCTGCAGTTAGGCTTGCCTCATTGTCCTTGAATTATCAATATTTAGGAGGAGATAAACATGAAAAGCAACAATTTATTAACATGAATATGCTTCTGTCACAGTACAGATGGATATATTGATGAAGGGCACCTCATCCTTCCAGCAGCTTACACAATGCCCACACTGCATTAACACATGGGTATTTATGGCTTACTTCAGACCTGACAAAGAGCAGGCCTCGAATGTTAGCAGTATTAACAATTGCATTCTTTCCCTGGACTGAAGACTACTGAACAGTTTGCTGAACATGTGATGCAATGTGACGATTAATTTCTGTCTGTATATCACCATCCATAGAGAAAGAAAACCTGCTCTGGAATATTTATTTTTTAGCATGCTTATATTATATATATATATATATATATATATATATAATATATATGCCAGCAGTGTTGTTTTATGGAAGGTATTTTCTAAGTGGAAACCAATATGCAGATAGTGAGCAACTGGTTCTCTATTCAAAAGTATTAACATGTTTATCACTGAGCTAATATCTGTCTTATTTATTTGTTGTTTGGGATTTTTGTGGGTTTGTTTAGGTTTGTTTGTTTTAATAAAAAACAAACAAGCAAACCAACAAAAACAAACAAAAAACCTACCAGATCTGCTTTACCTGTTTTGTTTGGTTGGTTGGTTGGTTTGGTTTGGGTTTTTTAGGGTTTTTTGTTGTTGTTGTTTTGTTTTGTTTTGTTTTAATTAGGTAAGGAAATGAGGATTCACTGATGCTGCATTTTTTTTTAATTATTATTTTTAGACAGAGGTACTTATACCAGGCTTTGGAAAGAGAGCACAGAGGGAACGGACACAAGACAATATATTTATTTTTCTAATTTGTCAGTCATCATGTTGCAGATGTGTGGAGTTCTTAAATATGTAAATTCATAAATACTTATCTATTTTGATAGATTGTTTATTTTCAAGAATATTTTTGGAATCATACCTTCTAATCACAGAATATTTTTTCTTCAAAAAATATATATATATTTATATATATATAAATATATATATTTATATTATTTTTTCAGTATGAACCAAGAGAGATAATTTCACATAAATTTCTTTATTCCTCTATGCCTAGATGATATCTTTTTGATAAATAAGGAAGATGAAATAAACTGAGTAAATGTAAAAAATTATTATGGGTAAAAATTAAATTTATCTGACAATAGTAATAGTTACACCTTTAATTTGTGGTCTGGAAAGTGTTGCACTTATATATTTAAATTTTGTTTGTGATATAATTATTTTCACCAATGACTTGACACAGTTTTTACATTTTTTAAAACATCAATGATTTTAACTCAACAAATGGCTAGAAATTTTAGCACTGGACAAATGAAAGAACAAATAAGAGTGTTTTACAAGTCACATATTACTCTGGGCTGTGAGATCTGTTGTCTGCCACATGGGAACAAAGGACACATCCTCTGCTTCTCTTCTAGCTCATTTCCTACTGCTTCTGTTTAGGTTTCCTACTTTTGGGGAATCAAATGTCCAATTGCCATTTTATCTTGTTAATATTCCAGAACATCATATTGCTGTCCCACGTAGACGTAACAGCTCAGACTTCAGGGATTCATCTTTCTGCACAGTGTGTAGGGGTATTATCTTTCATTGACACAGCATGGGCATCTTGCACACCATAGCTACCATATGAATGCAAAACGTACACTTTAGATCTTGTTATATTTTGTGGGTCTGATTTACAGAAAAACTAAATAACTGCAATGATAAATCTATCTAATGCATAAAACATGTTCGAAACCACAGTATGTGGTTTGTAATAGAATAAACTTTACAAAAAAAAAGAGCTTTCTAAATGTCAGTATTTGTTGAAATACAGTGAAAAAACTCTTGGGAACCACAAATTGTGCTGTATTTTTCAAAAAACATACAGGAATGTGCTTATAAATACTTTCTAAATTATGATGATTGTCAAACTGAAAGCATGCTTGCAACTCCCTTGAAAATTGTGTTTTGGGCAGTTGGTGCTCTGTAACAATCAGATATTTAGTTGAAACTTCTCTCTATATGGAAAATTCATTTATTTCAAGGTTTTGTTTTGATTGATTGGTATTTTGTTGGAAGTGGGTTTTTCTCAGTTTAAAGAACATTTTGAAGATCTATTTTTTAAGATTAAGATAAATGTTCAATTCAGAAAAAACTTACTAATCATTTTTTCAGAGAGAGTTTTTGGTCTCCTGTTATTAGGGTTTCATTAGAGACTGTCTGCTTTTCATCCTCCACCATCAGAAGGGATCACAGAAGCCTTCAACAGAGTCTGATGCCCTTATCAGGATTTAGAATGTGCTTTGAAACATGGTGAGCTCACAGTATCTTCAACACATAGCCCCTAGACACACACCAGCACTCACTTCTGAATCAGTTTGACTCTGGACCTTTTCAGCTCAGGGAATTCCTCCCTTCAACCTCTCAGAAGCTGGGCTGATATAATGTGCATACAGGTATATGATTGCCCTCTTTTCAGCTGGAATAGAGCTAATTTTCTTAGTAGCTGGTAGAGTGCTGTTTTGGAGGTGGCATGAGAATAATGATGATAATACACTGGTATTTTGCTTGTTGCTGAGTAGTGCTTACCCTCTGTCAAGGATTTTTTAGTATCACATGATCTGCAAGTGAGCAAGTGCAAAATAAGCCAAGAGAGAGCACTACTGGGAAAAGTGACAAAAAAAAAAACAAATACAAAGCAAAACACCACCACCAACAACAAAAAAAAACCCAAAAAAACCCAACAAAACAAACAAAAACAAAAACAAAAAAAACAACAAAACAAAACAACCCCCCCAAAAAAAACCAAACAAACAAACAAAAAAATGTACAAAGGGATACTCCATACCACAGCATGACATGCCCTGTATATAAACTGAGAGAGTTGGTCAGGAAGAGCTGCTGATCAAAGTTCAGGGATGGGCTGGCATAGGTCAATGGATGGAGAGCAATTTTCTTATAGATCTCCTCTTTTTTATTGGGGTTTATTCATCTCTGTATTATTTTCATTATTAATAATTATTATTAATAATAATATTAATATTAATATTTTGCTTTGTTTCAATTATTAAACTGTTCTTATCTCAAACCAACAGGTTGGGGTGTTTTTCTGATTCTCCTCCCTACCAGTCAGGGAGTGAATAAGTGAGCAGCTGTGCAGTACTTAGTTGCTGTCTGGGGTAGAAAGAGAGCAATGGTGTACACAAAGAAACTAAATGCAAAATTAGGTACACCTTCTGTAATGTTAACCCACCTGGGCTGAAGGATTGTTGGAAGCAATTAATCAAGAAGCTGATTTCAGTAAGGATCATGATGCAACAGGAATAATTTGGAATAGCTCATTAGCCTTGTTACATGGGAGTGCCCAAAATTTTTGACTTTGTTTTTTTACTTTCTGCTTATGTTTAGGCTTTCATTATTTTTCCCATTAACTTTTATTTCAGAATGTTTTGTACATGCACCTTTATGAACCAATATAATTACCTTTTATGTCTATATATAAGTAAATACAAATGCAAAGTTATATATAAACATATCTAAAGTTTATCTATATGTAAGTATTAAATTTTATAAATATTTGTGTACTTATTTACATATATGTGTGTATGGAAAATTCTGTATTTTTTCAGATATGAGTATTTCCTGATCTTAAGGCAAAAATGTGAACAATCAGGAGCTGCTCAGGGAGCAAATGGACATGACAACTTCAACAAATGGAAACTTGCCAAATAAAAATCATATGAAAATATGTGGAATATGATATTAATAAAAGTGGCAGCTGCTGTTTATGCATTACTTTTCTGTCGTTCTTGATAAAGTGGAAATTTTGGCTGGTCACAGTCACATTTTGCAAGCACAGGGTTGTATGAAAATATTTGGGGTTGTGGCTTGTCAAAAATCATGGCTCCCTGTCAAATGCTAAGCAGCATTGAAAGAAACTAAAACTGGGCAGGTGCAATCAGTGGGACCCAGTGTGATACAATCGTGCCTGCTGAGGGACCTGGCACTGTAAAGCCACTCTCAGTTACTTGTTAAAGGTCATGGCAAGTGGAGGAGGCTCCTGAGGCTTGGAGGAAAGTAATGATCATTGTCATCTTCAAGAGGGGTATGAAGGAGGATTTGGTGATCCTCTACTGAACTGATGAGTCTCACCTCATTTCCCAGGAAGGTGGTGAAGCAAATAATCCTGGAAACCTTCACTAAAATATGAATGAGATGGTGGCTCTTGGGTGTTGTCATTATGGATTTATGAAGGGGAAAGCATGCCTAATCAACCTGATAATCACCTTCTATGATGAAATGGCTGACAAGGGGGATGAGGGCAGAGTGGTAGATGTTGTATAACTTGACTTCAGCAAGGTTTTTTACAATGTCACAATATTTCATTGACAAACTGTTGAATTCCACACTCCTTAAAGGGACACTGACATTATTTGTAAGCTGTATGAACTGCCAGGATCAAAAGTGGATCCATTAGTGGAGCAAAGTTCAGCTGGAGGGCAGTCACTAACTGTGTGCCCTGGGGGTCAAGACTAGACCAGTACTTTTTCACTTAATTAATGATGTGAATGATGGGATATACTGCACCCAAAATGAGTTTCCAGAAGATACAAAAGTGGCAATGTTGGTTAGATCAGATAATTGTGCTGCCATTCAAAGGGATCTCAATAGGCAGAGAAGAATCTCACAAACTTCAACAAAAAGGAAGGTCAAGTGTATCTCGAGCTGGCAGTATCTGGTGGGGGCATTGCAGAAAAAGACCTAGTGATCCTGGTGGGCTGTTGAATGTCTGACTTTGTGGCCAACAGCCTCCTGCGCTGCATAGGGAACAGTGTTTCTTACAGGCTGAGGAAGGTCACTGAGCGCCTGATGGTGAGGCATTTGGCGTGGAGCAACAAAACCCCATGGTCCCGAGAGTCCTAAGTGATGCATGGGCTGGAGATGCCTGGCCAGCTCTCACACCCCAGCCCTCGTGCCTGCTCCCGTGCCGCTCCCGTGGTCGCCGTTCCTCCGACTCGGAGCAGGGCTGTTGATATCGTGGCAGCGCGGCTCTTCTCCGCGGCTCTTCTCCACGGCTCTCGGTTGTGGTGCACCTCAGATCAGAGCAAAGGACAGAGAGAGGGTTTCTCACGTGCTTCTCAAGGATTTACTCCTCAAGGGGTGCCATGGCGAAATCCCAAAAAGCCTGTGCTTACAGTGTCTTTTAAATCGGGGAGTAACTGGGGGAGGTTACAGATTTCCAGCCAACCAGGGACAGAGCGGGGAGGTGAAGGAGGAGGGACCCACGGTCTGACAGCCTACAGGGAAGGCAAGGGGAGGGGAAAGAGTCATGTGCACCAACGGGCTGTGGAAGAAACAGGGAATTCCAGGAGGAGTCTAGGATTGACCGGGATTTCTCTGGAACAAGGGGTAGGGATTTAGGGAAGATTGACATTAGGAGAATAATGTAACAGGTGTGTCTGGGGAGTGAATGACAAATGGACAAGGGAGAGGAAAACCTATGGTAAAACCAAACATTTTGGGGAATAACACAAACAAATCATCGGGATAATAACTTAACAATAACTTAACAATAATTTAACAGAAACACATCACCACACCTAAGCAGTCACCACAGGATCAGTGTAGGAAGGAGCAAAGTGGGCCTCGCATGCAGCCTGAGGAATCTTTTATTAGAGCAACATAAATGGTAACATAGCTTGAATGAAGAGCAGGGTGAGGACCAGAATAAAGGCAGGGCAGTGGGTTTTAAGGGACAGAATGAAAGAGGGATTTTAGGGTAGAGGGACCAATAGGGAGAAGACCGGGGAAGAACACAGGGTGAGGTTTACAGAGCACAAACCAATGGGGAGGCTCATGTGAGGAGACTAACACAGACAGACCAACAGGACCTCGAAAAATAGGGGATTTCCAGGGGCAGTCTAGGCAGGGGCTGGAAAAGGGGAAGACTGACAGAGAACATTTGCAAACAAGGGGCAGATGACAGGAAAGAATGGCAGCTTAATGGGTGGATACAACTTAGGCTAAATTAACCCAGAGAGGGGGAGAGGAACAAACCATTAGGGATTAAAACACATACACATCACTACAGTGACCCTTCCCTTCTCTTCAGGACTTGTGAAATACTTTTGGAGTACAGTTCTCAGTCCTAGCTTTGCCAGTTCAAGACATGGATTGGAGACAATCCAATGAAGGACCACAAAGAAAATAATCTTTGCTGATTACTATCAAGAGACTGGATCACCCGTAGTATCCGGAGAGGCTGAAACAACTGGATCTGTTTAGCCTGGAGACAAAAAGTCTTTAGAGGCATCTTACTCATATATATAAATACCTGATGGGGGAATCAACAGGTTTGATATGTGAGGAAAATCCTCGCATGGATTAAAAAAAAAAAAAAAAAAAAAAAAAAAAAAAAAAAAAAAAAAAAAAAAAAAAAAAGTAAATTAATACAAAATTACCTTGGGGTTGAGAGACATCTGTTGCAAGAAAGAGAATAGCACTCTCAGACAGGCTAACTTCTATCAGCATGAAGAGATTCAGAAAAACAGGCAGGGCAAGTTAATTTTGTTTCTTCTTACTGCTGTTTTGCTTTCTCTGCTCTGTTTATTCAAGCTACCTCTCACAACAGAAATGAAGATCTTCTGCTCTGGAGCTGGGATCGACTTTGTGTATTATGCACCTCTCTTTACCAATGACTGCAACTGGTTTTCTTGCAAAACTTAGAGACACATTTCATTTCATATCCTTCCCTCCACTGTTTCTAATTGTTGGCTACATACTCTGTTTCCCTCCTCACATTCATAAGTTTTTCCTCTGTTCCACCACCCTCTTTTTTTTAAAATTGTATTATTCATTCATGAAAGATAAAAATCTATCTAAATAAAAGCTATCCAAAGCACCATTAAAACAGAGGATTTCGTAACTGATGTCCTTCCTTCTCTCCCTTTATTCCCTCCTATTGCTTTCTTTTGTTTTACCTTCTCTCATATGACTGTACTTATGTGTAATGAAACTCTTCAGGGGCAGGGATTATAGCTAATTTATCTGCTTCTATGATATTTCAGAGTAATGGCAGATTAAACAACTGTTGCCCTAGGGTAGACAAGGCAGTTTAAGATAGGAAAAGAAATTTTGCAAAATATTGCTGTTTTTATAGTGTTTGGTCAGAAAGAGAGCTGCTGTTTTGTCACTACAATGTAATGACAGATCTACTATGTTTGGTGTTTGAAGGTCACGGAGTAGAATTTATTTTAAAGTTCTCAAGATATGTTCTCCCTAACCTTTTCTATAAATATCCACTTTCCCATATTGAATACCTGCAATAGATTTTAATTTTAACCATGATTGAAGTATATTTTTGCAGAGACTTCAAAGAAAGAAGACTTTTTAAAGCCTTGATATAATAACCTGAACTTCATTGTGCCCTAAGCTTTGTTCTTCATGTGTTAAAAAATACTAGGAAAAATGTAAATTATTTATGATAGTACTATAAAATTATAGTTTGTGTCTTCCAGTAATTGCTATGAACTCAGACAAAAATCAAAGTCATTCCAATAGCATCAACAGTATTATGAAAAATTTTGATATTTTAGAATACTTGAACTGTGGCTCAGATTGAATAAATCAGTACTAAATTCACAAATCCATCCTAAAGATTTTTTTAATAGTATTTAAGTTAAAAGATAAACTTTTCAAGAAAATGTATTATTTAGAAAGAAAATAATGATATACACTTGTATTTTCTCACCATCACAAATTATGAACCAGAATTCATTAATAAAAGCACACGGAATGTCATAGAGAGCATATGGAAATGCAATTTATTTCTACTTAGGTCACCAAAACCACAGAAGGATATATTTTCTTAAGATGGAAGCTATTCTGTTTTCCAGCAACCTCATATACATCATATTAATTTACACTCAATCTAACAATTACATTAAACACTAAAGAACAGATAAATCTAAAATACTGAACTTAATTCATCATCTAGGGAGCACCCTTTGTTTGGAATATCCATGGTTAGAGGTGAAGATTCTTAGTGAGCCTTTAAAGTAAGAGATTAAAATAACCCACAACAATGCACAGAAAAAAAAAAAAAAAAAAAAAAAAAAAAAAAGCAGACTGTGGGTTAAGATGAGAAACTGTGGACCTAGAATAAGTTTTAGTGGCAAGATGTGCCAGCGAGGACTTTGCTTTAAGTATCTTTGAGAGAAGAAAAAAGAAAAACAAAAACACAAAGGGAAGATTTCATCAAATAATGATAATACAGAAGGTATTATTATTTTGTATGTAAACAAAGTAAATCATGTCAGATTGCATAACACTATTTAACAACTGGCTTCATTTGAAGCAGGATTTTTTATGAACTACAAAGAAAGAGTAATGCAAAAGGAGTTTGCTTAAACATTTCAGATGTGCAGAAGTGCTTTTCAACCCTTACACTGATAATTTGCACACTACATTTGGTCATTTGCACTACCGCCAGCCTTGTCTTGTGTGTTCATATACTCATGTAACTCATAATGCTCACAAGCATATTTTCAGAATCAGGTCCTTTTTTTTTTTCTTTAATTTATTTGAGATTTTAAGAACAAAGGGAAGCTTTGCTGTCAAATGAAATGTTATCATTGCAATCCCATTCTTACCTGTAACTCTATTTAATCTACAGTAATATTTTCTGATTTAAACATGGTCTTTCCCTTACTGATGCCTCCTCATTGCCTGCTCTGGCAGCAGCAGGGGCACTGATTGCCCTGAGCGTAATTCTCAGGCCCCGCTGTGGCTTATTCACCAGGGCTTCCTCTGTGTCACACGCCTCCTGCAATGCTGGAACAGCTCACTGCTGGCTCACTCTGCTGGAAACCTGGGCCACGGGGTCTGGACATGTGTGCACTTCTAGTTCCAGGAGCACAGGAGCCTGCTTTGCCTGCTTTAAGCTCCTCTGACACAAATCTGCTCTCACCTGAGCTTTTCACCTGCCTCCTGTAGGGTCTTCTGACTTTGCCACTTTGACTCAAGCTGGCACTTAGCACTCAAGGCTGGCTTACAACTGACTGCTTCACAGCTAGGGCAGACAGGATTTCTCCACTGACTTATCTCTTCTAGGCAGTGACCATATTTTAAGTTTCTAACTGAGCCATTTACAGAATCCTTAAATGACCGGTGCTAATTATTTTTATGTACTTTCTATGAGTGCCTCGAAGACTTTTAGTTTAACCTCACAATCACGTGTTGATGTTCACAGATCAACATGACTCCTTTTTGGTTTTTCCTCTTTATAGTACAATGCCCAAAGTTTCCTATCCCATTTTTTTCTTTTTTTATTTAGTTATACAAAATTTTAATTAAATATAAAAATAAATCAGAGTAGGGACAGCTTCTTATGGAAAGTGAAACTGTGTCCCATAAAAACAACAGTTAGATACACACACATGCTCATAGATACACAGATAGACACACATAAGTGTATATATAGATAAAAACACAGAGCATACTCACTAGTTTTCCCTGAGATGATTTCTCCCCTCCAAAAATTCACCTACAGATGAATAAATGCAGGGAAGAATAGTTATTTTAAAACAAACAAAACCCTGATATATAAAACACTTATAATTCTGTTTCTCATTTTTTTCTTTCTTTGCTCCTCTCTATTTTTATTTTTCAATTTCTACCAAACATTTAACTTTTTCTTGTTTCTGAGTCTGTCTTCCACTTTTTTTGTCCCATGTCATTTTCCTTTTTTGTCACTGATTCTTCTGCTATCCCACATGCCCATGAAACTGTCCTGTGCCAGAATTTCTTCTGCTGATCAAAGGCTCAAGACGGCCATACTGTATCAGCTTGCAAGCAACATCTCAAAACTTTTCTGTTTTAGAATGCTAGAAGACACTGTCAAAAAGTACCATGAAATTACATTAGCCAGAATTCACAATTATTTCAAGGTTTACAGTGCAGTCTTCATTTAAAATAACCTGGAAAAACAAGTCTTGACTCAGTGAATTGCAGTGTTGCATAAAGGCTGGATTTGTCATATACACATTTCTGAAATAGGGATGCTTTTGTTATTCTTGTCTTCAAGAAATACATCAAATTTGGGAGACTTGACTGCTCCTTTCTATGGTAAAGCAAGCCTTAGGAATGTACTTGAGTGATGTATGATGGATTTTCAGAATTCTAGAAATATTTTAGTGTAAGGAGATCAGAAAATAATACACAATGTCTAAGAGGCTGAAAAGTAATGGGAAAGATCATTTTATCACAAAAAAAATCCCCATACTATGTCTCTGCTATAAGATAACTGTAATTACTTAGCTGTAGAACATTTTTGGAATGTACTTACAAAAGTCAAGGATTCATATAAGATACTTAAGCCAATATCTTGCTGTCTCAATTTGTGTAATACCTCAAATTATATTTAAAAAAGCAAAAGCAGAGTTTCAAATGCTATAAAAATTATTAGTGTATGGTAATCTAGATAAAATGGAAGATTTACAATATTATCACCATCTTTTCCTTGTGTATTCCATTGTAAATTTCTGATAATTCCTTGTCTTTTGAATTAATCTCTGGAAACTGAAATAATTTTACTTGCAGTCTTCAATTTTTCTTCATGTCCTCCTCATATCTCCTGTTATTACTGGTATATGCTGACAATATTTTCTTTTCTGGTGGTATTGCATAATGTTAACCTACATTTTAGAGGCCACTTTTATTTTGTACTAGATCATTTACCATTGCTTGAATACCATCATTGTTACTTGAACAATGCTGCTGCAGGGAGTTAGATGAAGCAAGTATGTTCTTAATACTCATGTTGATCTGATGATGTCCTCTGAAAGTGAATGGTGAAGTGCTATTGGTTACACGGACAATGAAATTCGAATATTGGCTTTCAGAAATAATAGAAACTGCTCATACTAAGCTAATTCTATTCTAACACTTGATCTTTAACCTGTAAAATATTTTAATGTTAGTGACAAGTCTCTTATCAATGTCAAATTAAAAACTCATACTCAAAATGAGTAAGATGTTGAAAAAATTATCTGTTATTCAGCAAATAAGTTCTGTTTTATATATCACTAATTTTTTCTATTGTTCTCTCATGCCCTGTAAGTTCTTTTTTATTTCCTCATGAAATCTTTCATTTTGTATAGCCCTTACTAAAACCAAAGTAATTGTGCTCCAGGAATTTTAATAAAACGTGCTTTAAATGTTGCCTAAGACCCTAAGTTTTAATTTGAATTAATGGCTTTTTTCAGCTGTGAATTTTCACTATTATTCCAGGATTTTGTTTGCCTGAATTTGATCAAATAGTGGCATCCAATGCGAAAAATGGATGTACCTTCCCAAGACTGACACCTATTGATATATCTATCAGCTATGTTTATTTTAGAAAGGAAAGAATATTAATAACCGAAATCAGAAATATTTTTTAATTTTATAAGTTAAGAGCATGGCGGGCTTATTAAGCTGATTCAATCTTTGCCACAGTAAGAACATGACTTTAGTCACTTTTTGATTCCCCTAGTTTTTGCTGGACTCTTTTCATTTTATGAAAGCACAATTTGAACCATTATCAGTTTCTGACAATTGCTTCTGCTACTGCTATCTTCCCTGAACAAAAGGTACAGTATTGAGTACAACCTACTAATCTCCTGATGAGAAATAAGGATGATTAATGCCCTTGGAATCTATTTTTTTTCTGGCTTTAATGTCCATGAATACATCATGCCTCACTCAAGCTATATTCATGTTAGCTATCTAGAAATTATTAAGGTAACACTTCAATCTAAAACAAAAATCTTGAGAAATTCTATGGCAGAAGCAAGATAATGAAAGCATGAAATGTCTGGGAAACATTAATGTCTCCAAGTTCAGGTCCTTCAAACTCACTTTATAGATGTAGACTTCCCTCAGGCTGCCCTCCACCTCCATCCCACGTTTCTACTTGTTGGAAGCTCTCTGCTAGTAAATATTGATCTAATCAGCCTATGGCACTTTACATATATGAGGCAAGTAAAAAGGGTATGTAAAAGAAATTGCACAAGTGATTTTCATTGTTAGATACACAGAGTTTTTCCAGTTTCCATTTGAAATCTGGTCAGTGCTAGTGTCCTGCACAAATTTCATATGGTAAAATAGTGATTGCATTTACATAACTAAGTTACTTAGCTTTGGATTAAATTGTAAGTAGGCAATTTCTGTTTGAGGTTAAGTTGGTAAATGCTTGTTCAGTACAGTACATTGTTACTTCATTTGCCTAGATGAAGGTTTTCATGGCAGTAAAATAAAAGAAACCATTGCCACCACAGTTAGGATGGTAACAGGATTTTTAACCAGAGAGGAACCAATTTACTGCCAAGAGGAGTCAGGCAGTAATGACAGATTTGGATAGGGAGGCATATATTTGTGCATAATTGCAGTCTTTATCAATTGGTATGGATGTCAGTGGTACCTAATTCTTATTACGGAAAGTAGAATATTCTATCACAGAGTTAACACAGGCATTCACAGACAAACATAAGTTACAGGAAAATCATATGAGGATTTAATTTCAAATGGAGAATTTTATGATTCTGATTTCTAGATCATATTGTGGTTAGTAAGGGAGAAGGAGTGTTTAGTAAGTCGGGTAAGTCACCTTAAAACTATAGGCAAGAAATACAGACACTATAAAAGGAGGAGACCTGCCCAGGGTCAGAAATTAAAAATGAGAAACAAATGAGGAGCAAAACTGACTTTTCCTGCCCTTATCTGATCTTTTAATCATTATTTGATTAAAAAGTCAAAGATCATATAGTGATTATTTATTCTTTCAGATGTAAAGGCTTATGTAGGTTTTTGTATGCTTTTTTTTAAATCTTTTTTCCAAAGATTGCAAGGTCCTTCAATCATAGGAAATAAAAAAAGTTAAAAAGCCAAGCCCCCCAAAACAAAATAAAAAAGCCCAAACCCAAAACAAAGAAATTGAACAAATTTGAAAGCATCTCACAGTCACCCAGTCTTGCCACTGCTGGCAAAATTCCTAAAGTTTTGCAATAATCTTGCAAAACCACAGTACTGCAGTTTGTCAGACTTCTTTCGTCTAGACCAGTTTTGACTGGGTTCAGATTTGAATTTTTAAGATTTGTTTAATTGTAGCTTGAATGTTTTCTAAAGACAAGGTTTCTGCATCTACTTTGTTACACATCTTAATATGCCTAATATCAGACAAAATTACTCTTTTTTATAGGAAATATTTAAACCCCAAGATTTTTAAAGAACTCGTAAGTTACAAAAATACTCTCTGTGCAATCAAAGCCAAGCATTAAGGAAACATAATGTAATCTGAAAATGACTGATAATATACATCTTCCAAAAGAGAAATTACTCTAGGATTCTTTATTAACAAGCCATCACACTTTTAAGTATGCTGACATAACCCATATAGGATTTTGAAGAAGTTAAAATTAAAAGCACTTTGAGCTAATCATAAGAAAGAATGGGATATTTGAAATTTAACCCCTCTGTTGTCACACTTCCTTCTTGACAGTCAGAGAGATGGTTCCCCTATGTTTTTGATATGATTAATATTTTATGATACTGTAAATCATGTTTCTCTGAATTAAATGAAGTTTAAAAAGGAAGTGGGTTTGCATAGAAGAAAATGATCAGTTGTTAACACCAGCTTTGGTCCACTTTGATTCTAGTACTCAAAATACAAAATTACAGACAGTTTCATTTTCAGCTAACCATCTTTGTTGTGCCTAGGAGCATGAGAAATAGAAGTCATTATTCTGTTTAGTCATCAAAAAAAAGGAAGAAAAAAAAAGGCAAGAAAAATCAGTCTATCTGGAGATCTGACCAATGTAATCCACTGTTCAAGCTATTTCTGAGAGAGAGACAGATTTCATTTCTGAGAGAAAGAGAAAGCTGTCTGGTGCTTAGAGGAATGCTGAAATTCTCATGTCCTACTCATCATGCTTTCTCAAAAGTCAAAACAGCAACATTCTGCACTCTCAGGTACTACCTTGTATCTTTGGGCCAATGCTGATTTCCCATCACATTTTGATTGTTTTATTTCTCTTTGTCTCCCCAGTTGTAGAGGCCTTGATATTCTTAAACTCCTGCTCTTATGTGAGTACTTCTCTCCACTTCTATTCTGAGTGAGTGGTGGTGATACCTATTTTGTAACAAAATTCAAATTAAGATGGGGATGGAGGGAAGGTAAGAGAGGGAAAGGATGGGGCAGACAGGAAGAAAAACTGAATGAAATAAATTATGATTTTTCACTAGATGTTTGTGCCTATTCATTCTGTCTTTTCATTTTAATTTTGCAGTCAAAACACTGCAATCTCTATTTCCTCTTTGAAAGTTTACAGCAATTCTGTACTTTGGGGTGAGGTTTCTTCTAATTAATTGTCTACAGTTTATGCATGATTTATTTCTCTTATTCATCATAACCTAATTGCTTCCCACCAAGAGCTAGTTGACAGAACTGCCAATTTCTTTATGTCCTTCTGTTAGCCTGACTCACTGATTCATCATCTGCCTTCTTCAGATACACTCAGCACCATTTTTGATGGGCTGGCAGGCAAGAAGATCTGTCACATTGCCAGCATATTTTTCATTCTTCAGATCTACCCTCTCCAGCTCTGTGACGGAAGAGGGTTTATAGATGTTTAGCTGACTGTCCATGATCAGCAAAAACAGCTGATGGAGATAAGACATGAATTTAAAATATGTTCTCCCTCAGTATACTCAGCATTTTCTGTTTGAAACTACAGCCAGTGGTAAACTAGGAAGTGTTATACAACAATTACCCTCCCAAGGCTTGTTGAGACAACTATAATGTCTTCTTGCAAGGCATCATGTTCATCTGACTTCTTTTAGAAAGGAATTTTAAAAACTTCATGACCAAGGAAAAGTTCTCATACTCTGTAGGGGAAAAGAGACAGTTTGAACCTGATACCCATAATACAGATATATAGAAAGAAATATCATTGGGATTACAAAATTTTAGCTATAATGGTAAATTTTTTTAAGGACCCTTCCCTTCCCTTCCCTTCCCTTCCCTTCCCTTCCCTTCCCTTCCCTTCCCTTCCCTTCCCTTCCCTTCCCTTCCCTTCCCTTCCCTTCCCTTCCCTTCCCTTCCCTTCCCTTCCCTTCCCTTCCCTTCCCTTCCCTTCCCTTCCCTTCCCTTCCCTTCCCTTCCCTTCCCTTCCCTTCCCTTCCCTTCCCTTCCCTTCCCTTCCCTTCCCTTCCCTTCCCTTCCCTTCCCTTCCCTTCCCTTCCCTTCCCTTCCCTTCCCTTCCCTTCCCTTCCCTTCCCTTCCCTTCCCTTCCCTTCCCTTCCCTTCCCTTCCCGCGCCCTTCCCGCGCCCTTCCCGCGCCCTTCCCGCGCCCTTCCCGCGCCCTTCCCTTCCCTTCCCTTCCCTTCCCTTCCCTTCCCTTCCCTTCCCTTCCCTTCCCTTCCCTTCCCTTCCCTTCCCTTCCCTTCCCTTCCCTTCCCTTCCCTTCCCTTCCCTTCCCTTCCCTTCCCTTCCCTTCCCTTCCCTTCCCTTCCCTTCCCTTCCCTTCCCTTCCCTTCCCTTCCCTTCCCTTCCCTTCCCTTCCCTTCCCTTCCCTTCCCTTCCCTTCCCTTCCCTTCCCTTCCCTTCCCTTCCCTTCCCTTCCCTTCCCTTCCCTTCCCTTCCCTTCCCTTCCCTTCCCTTCCCTTCCCGCGCCCTTCCCTTCCCGCGCCCTTCCCTTCCCGCGCCCTTCCCTTCCCGCGCCCTTCCCTTCCCGCGCCCTTCCCGCGCCCTTCCCGCGCCCTTCCCGCGCCCTTCCCGCGCCCTTCCCTTCCCTTCCCTTCCCTTCCCTTCCCTTCCCTTCCCTTCCCTTCCCTTCCCTTCCCTTCCCTTCCCTTCCCTTCCCTTCCCTTCCCTTCCCTTCCCTTCCCTTCCCTTCCCTTCCCTTCCCTTCCCTTCCCTTCCCTTCCCTTCCCTTCCCTTCCCTTCCCTTCCCTTCCCTTCCCTTCCCTTCCCTTCCCTTCCCTTCCCTTCCCTTCCCTTCCCTTCCCTTCCCTTCCCTTCCCGCGCCCTTCCCGCGCCCTTCCCGCGCCCTTCCCGCGCCCTTCCCGCGCCCTTCCCTTCCCTTCCCGCGCCCTTCCCTTCCCGCGCCCTTCCCTTCCCGCGCCCTTCCCTTCCCTTCCCTTCCCTTCCCTTCCCTTCCCTTCCCTTCCCTTCCCTTCCCTTCCCTTCCCTTCCCTTCCCTTCCCTTCCCTTCCCTTCCCTTCCCTTCCCTTCCCTTCCCTTCCCTTCCCTTCCCTTCCCTTCCCTTCCCTTCCCTTCCCTTCCCTTCCCTTCCCTTCCCTTCCCTTCCCTTCCCTTCCCTTCCCTTCCCTTCCCTTCCCTTCCCTTCCCTTCCCTTCCCTTCCCTTCCCTTCCCTTCCCTTCCCTTCCCTTCCCTTCCCTTCCCTTCCCTTCCCTTCCCTTCCCGCGCCCTTCCCTTCCCTTCCCTTCCCTTCCCTTCCCTTCCCTTCCCTTCCCTTCCCTTCCCTTCCCTTCCCTTCCCTTCCCTTCCCTTCCCTTCCCTTCCCTTCCCTTCCCTTCCCTTCCCTTCCCTTCCCTTCCCGCGCCCTTCCCTTCCCTTCCCGCGCCCTTCCCTTCCCGCGCCCTTCCCTTCCCTTCCCTTCCCGCGCCCTTCCCGCGCCCTTCCCTTCCCTTCCCTTCCCTTCCCTTCCCTTCCCTTCCCTTCCCTTCCCGCGCCCTTCCCTTCCCTTCCCGCGCCCTTCCCTTCCCTTCCCTTCCCTTCCCTTCCCTTCCCTTCCCTTCCCTTCCCTTCCCTTCCCTTCCCTTCCCTTCCCGCGCCCTTCCCTTCCCTTCCCTTCCCTTCCCTTCCCTTCCCTTCCCTTCCCTTCCCTTCCCTTCCCTTCCCTTCCCTTCCCTTCCCTTCCCTTCCCTTCCCTTCCCTTCCCTTCCCTTCCCTTCCCTTCCCTTCCCTTCCCTTCCCTTCCCTTCCCTTCCCTTCCCTTCCCTTCCCTTCCCGCGCCCTTCCCTTCCCTTCCCTTCCCTTCCCTTCCCTTCCCTTCCCTTCCCTTCCCTTCCCTTCCCTTCCCTTCCCTTCCCTTCCCTTCCCTTCCCTTCCCTTCCCTTCCCTTCCCTTCCCTTCCCTTCCCTTCCCTTCCCTTCCCTTCCCTTCCCTTCCCTTCCCTTCCCTTCCCTTCCCTTCCCTTCCCGCGCCCTTCCCTTCCCTTCCCTTCCCTTCCCTTCCCTTCCCTTCCCTTCCCTTCCCTTCCCTTCCCTTCCCTTCCCTTCCCTTCCCTTCCCTTCCCTTCCCTTCCCTTCCCTTCCCTTCCCTTCCCATTCAGGCACCATCAGCTCCACACTGTGTATTACAAGCAGCAGATGTGGTGCTGGGTTCAGAGAATATGTTTAAGCAACATTCTAAATGACTGCACTGTGTAAGTTTTTGGAGACATCTCACAAATGCAAAACAGCAAGCTTCCAAAACCTGAACAAATCTGTGAACTGAGCCAGCAAACAAGTTTTGAAACAATGCAATTATATATGCCTGATGGAGAAGAGTAACCCACATAGATTTATTCTGTGCCTCCTCACAAACATGTTTGATTAATTTTTCTTTACTTCTATTCCCCTTAGTTGTGTGTTCCCATAAACTCAAGTTCTCGATCATTTTTACGTCTTGTGCTTGTACGGCTGCTTGCATTGTAAGGCAGTCTTGTGTTATTTATTATTCAGATGTAACAGAGATCAGGCTCTAGTCATTTTTACGTACTGTGCAATATATCTCCTTAGACTTGAGAGCAATAATATAAAATATGCAAATAGATGAAAGTCAAAATCAAAAATATGCGAAAGTTGTTTACTTCTTTCTTGAAGCAGATCTAGGGAGATATAAAGACAAAATGACAGCGTCGTTAATAAAATTTACTATGAAAAATATTTAGCAGATACCATCTAATAAGTTTTTTTTTTTTCCTGTAATTATTTGGAAATCTAAGTACACTTATCTTACCTAACTGCCTTATGGATACTTAAGATTGCTTCAAAGTATGCTGTATGCATTCAGCCATTCAAAGCTTCAGATGTTCTACACTCACAAGTCACTTATGCTGAACAATGAGGAACACCCAGAAAAGAGATGTTTTTTCTCAAATTATCTCCTATATCTAAGTACTAAATTCAGGACTCCAACTAAGTACTTTAGAGACCTTAGTACCTAAAAACTCCTCTGGGAGCTATGCCGTTACTTCTTAAAATAAAAGATACTTTTTTATGCATGCATTTGTTTGATATTTATTCTCTAAAAAACCTTGTGTTCAGTCTTTTTCAGCTAATAATAATGGTCATTGAAATTTTTTTTTCAGATAGCTTAGCCATGTATTCTCACCATTAATATAGCTTAGGAGTTCAAAACAGGCTTTTGGTATTTTCATAAATACAGTTGGGTAAGAAAAATGTCCCTTCAAATTTTAAATTGAAAGTGCAGATGCACAGCAGATGTTACATTTCTTTAGAAGCAATGAGCTTCATTCACAAAACATAATAGTTCATTTAATTGATGTCCCTTAATATATATTAACTGTGTTCCAAATTTTTCATATGAGTATTTTTTTTTCCTCAGTGAGAAAGAAGTTTCAGTAAAAAAGAAATAGAAATAGAAGCAGAGGTAAGAATCCAATTATTCAACAACTGGCTGATTATTTTTTCAGGTTTCAGGAATGTAAATTTCAAGGATTTTCCAAACTTTTCAAATTTCCCTTTTAAGCATATATAGCAGATCTCAGTTAATATTTGGAATTAGATCTCATTTTTGCAAATAATAAGGAGCTTTTACAGTTTTTATAATGATCTGTTTATTTCCAATAAAACCAGAGACCAAAACCGGTGTTTAATTGTAAATTTCAAGTAACTGAAAAAAATATTCTTGCACTTTATACACACAAAATTTAAAAAATAAGATAGCAACACTATTTCTTTCATTTTATTTTATGGTGGTACAAATATGTGTGTCATTCTAAGCATATATGACACAGTAATAAATCTCTCTGTAAATATTGACAGAACCTGTCAGTTCTAGACCACAACTTAAGCTGAAGGTTTTCAAGTAAGATCCAATTACTCTTTCTTCCATCTCTGTTGCTCTGACAGACTTGCTTCATTAGCAAAAAGTGTGTGTCCCATTGCAAAAAATCTCCATACTAATATGCATTTTACTACTCCTGAACAACTAGGGAATAGAAAAATTAGATGGTATGTTGTTGGCTGCAGTAACACGCATATCTCTTGAGTATTGCTTTGAAATGATTTATTTTTAGTATACTCAACCCTTGTTCTGGAAAGAAATATTTTTTCATCTGTTTATCTGTAACTCTTAGATTATGAGGGAAACTCTCTGGGTATAACACGACTTGTGAGTTCCACTGATTCCAGTGGAAATTAGGAAAAATCATGACTAACCATTTTTGAGCATTTTACATTACTTTTCTCTTTGTTCTGAGTCCTTTTGCTTAAATGCAATTTCCTTCAAGGGAATTAACTATGTTTATATAAGAATGAACAGCAGGATCTGAGTTAAGTTCCAGCACAACCACGATAAGTGCTAGGATGTACTGGATTGGTGTGGCCAAGTTTTGGTGCTGGAGCGTTACACAGATGGCTCCTCTGAGAAGCTGCAGGGATGTTTCTCCACGTGCAGCAGAGCCAGTGCTGCCTCTGGCCAGAGCCATGCCAATCAGGAATCACAGCAATGGCTCTGGGATGGACTCGTGTGTGAGATTTTGTGAGAACTGCTCCGGTGGGAGGCACCCTGTGCTGGAGCAAGGAAAGGGCTCTTCTCTCTGAGCAGCAGCAGGAACAACACGGGATGAACTGACCCTGATCATGCAGGTCCCCATCCCCTGTGTCCCTGCACTGCTGGAGGGAAGGAGGTAGAGCCTGGGAAAGAGGGAGGAGTGGGGGAAAGGTGTTTTTTTAAAGGTGTTTTAAACTTCTCATTACTTTGCTCTTTGTTAATAATAAGTTCATTACTGTCCTCAGGTTCAGTCTGTTTCGTCTGTGATAATATTTGGTGAGTGATCTCTCTGTCCTTATATCAGTTCAGGAACCTTTCACTACCTTTTCTCTGCCCATTCCAGGTGCAGAGAAAACTGACAGAGCAGCTTTTGTGGATATCTGGTGTCCAGCCAGGGTCAGTGCACTACTTCTGGTAACCTTCACATACCTCTGGCTACATCCAGTTTTGGAATTCATTGTTTAATAGAGGAAAATTCTTCTTCTTCTTCTTCTTCTTCTTCTTCTTCTTTTTTTTTTTCTTTTTTTTTTTCTCAGTGTAGGAAACACCTAAGCAGCATGCAAAAAGCTTTTAGTAGCTTGATTTTCTTTTGGGTTCAATTAAGGAAAATATATTACAATGTTTTCAATGTACCGTAATTTTTTTTCAGTACTCTTGTTGCTTTTCACTGCACTTAGGATTCACAAAACTCAGAAGATTTCTGAATCTTTCTCACTGTCAATGAATCCCCAACCAAGATTCTTTTCATTTACACCTGACAAATGAGCTCTCTGGAGGGTGCAAATCCCATAAGGGGAAAAAAATAAAGGAAAATTCTAAAGCAGAGTTAAAATACTGAAATAATTCTAATTATACCCATCTATTGTGCAATCCTGCCTCAGCTGCAGCAAATATGAAGAATCACACAGAAAGATTATTTTCTGCTAATAATCCTTGTTTGAGCATCAACCCTACCTGAGGTTAATGGGCCTGGGGGTCAGATTGCCTGCAACTCCTGTGTAGTTGGCCTGCATGCAGGCATCTGTGCATGTGCATGAGATGCTGAGCACAAGGTGTCTTCATTTTTGGCATGGAGATGTTCAAAAAGGGCATCGCTGCAGTCAGTGAATCTCAGAGAGAGCCATTGGATCACCTTAGCAACCCAGAGTTTTAATTGCCTAAGCACAGGGGTAGTGCCATTTTACAGACTTTTTGCCCAGAAATGCAAAGGTAAATCTCCTGCAGTTTCTTTGCTTCTAAGTTATTGCCACTTCCCTATCAATTCTTAGTGGGTTTTTGACTGATACTAAATGCCTGCCTCTGTGTGAATAGCCACATCAGGTTTTGACATTGCTTTAGGTGCCTCCTCCTAGGTTGAACTGCGCTGCTTCTTTCAGAACTGTATCACCTTTGGAGCTACAAAAAATGTGTCCTCGATGGTTATTAACTAAAGAAACATTAAGGAATGAGATATATGATATGCAATATGAAGTCAACAACAGCTTTTAGTAGATCTGCATTGTTTCTCATAGTCCTGGCATATACACACTTATAATACATATAATCTGTGTATTAAGTGTTTAAATATCATTATGCTATGTTGGCAGAAGGGAGAAGGAGTGGTTTAGCTTATGAATTATAAGCTGGACATCTTTCTACTCTTACTTAAGTATAGTTGAGAAATAATTTATGATGATGTGAAAACATCCTAGCAATTCTTTACTTAAAAGATTATCTAACATGGGTCCAAAATGAGACAAGAACTTAAGTCTAGATATATTAAAAAAACAAATTTTGCTGCCCTTGGGCACTGCATAGAAAGAGACATGATTTATTTCACTGTCTTATTTAAACACTTGGTATTTTGAACCATAGAGCAAACATGATTTTGTCATGGTTTTTTTCCAGTAAATTTTTCTGCAGCAAGTGTGACCACTTACTCAGGTCACACATAATAAAACAGATGATCCAGTGAAATAAAAAGAAAAAAAAGGTACATGAAATCTGAAGACAAATCCAAATATCTGACTGACCTTTAATATAATTACATAAATTAAAATATATTTATATCAGTGTAGAAAGACAATAAGACAAATATTTAATCATATTTGTAGTTGCTTTGTTTATTATGTTAGGTCATATGTCACTGAATCTCCAATGACAAAACACTGAATACAGAAATTTAAAGTAGTAAATATCTATAAAAAACACCCATTATGCATTTATTTGTAGCTAGAAGGAAAACAATCAATTCAAAAAATGGTATTCACAGCTGAAATTAAAAGGTGAACTGGCAAGGTGCTATTGGGTAAATGTCACAGTTATTCATGATCGTGCAATTGGATGAGAGTTTGTCTGCATTTTAATTAGTAGTACTGCTAACTTACAAAATACAGAGCATTTCTGCCCATATGTCATGATGCTTTTATAAATATAACAAGTGGGCATTCTTATTTCTCAGTTTCTAACAGACAGGGTATTATTTTCCTTCCAGACAACTTTTCAATTACAGTATTGCTGAGGATCACTTTCAGTATCACACTCAATGGGTAGATCTCGCTGAGTTCATATTCTGCCGTTTTGAATAAATTTGCCAATATAATTAAAATATTTATCTAACAGTTGTTAAGGAAACTTCCTCATCAGACTGTTCAGGAGTCTCTCTGGCAGTCAGGGGGTGAATGCCTGACCTGGTATCTTATGAATATGCAGAAGGGGTTTGAAAGGAGGAGGAGGTATGCACAATAGTACCAGCCAAGCTTGCCTGAAATACAAGTATATGACTCACAACCTGGGGTGAAGTGTTAGTCAAAAGATGCACTTGGAGAAGCAGATTGAGATACAGATTGAGCTTGTTTTAACCAGTCATGTTAAATTTCTAAAGCACTAAGAAAAATAGAATCATCATTTTCACATTAGTACTTCTTGTGAAATCATAGCTGACCAGAAGTTTTATTTTCTTTTTAAACTAATTTTTAATTCTGATGGTTTAGTTTTTTATTTCTGTAAGTTCCTTAAATAAGACAGGAACATAAATACTTACTGAAATTCTAAATAAAAAAAAATTATTTCTTTCCATTTTACTGATTCAGGATAATTCATAGGGTAAATTTTTTAATATATGCCAAATATCAGTAATCATTATTAATAGTTGGTTGTTGCTTTAATATCAGTGGATCCTTTTGAGTGTGCACAGGTCTTTCATTGTGCATACGGAGACTCCAGAAAAACTACCTCTTTTTCTAGTTTTCTTCTAGAAGTTAAGATAGGTTTAATTTGATTTAGTTTGTCTCATGTCTGAAGAATTTTTTATAGTCTATGAAGAAAATCTGAGGCAATGGTGTTTGTTTAGCCTGAAGAAGAGAAGGCTCAGAGAAGCCCATATTGTAGCCTAAATGTTAAGGCCATGTAAGAAAGATGTTTTACCTGGGCTGATAGTGACAGGACAAAGGGCAACAGTTTTAAAGTTAAAGATTTAAGGTTAGATTTATTTCAGATAAGCAAGAAATTCTCGAAAAGAGGGTGATGAGGCACTGGGACAGGCTGTCCGGGGAGGTTGTAGATGAACCATCAGAAGCGTTCAAGGTCAGGAAGAGTGGGGCTTTGGGCAAACTGATCTAACAAAAGAAGTCCATGGCTCTGTTGATCTATTTCAGCCTTTGGGGGTGTGGAAGAGGGGGGTGGTGGTGGTGCTGTGGGTGTGTTAAGTGGGTGAACTTGATTATCTTTAAAGATATCTTCCAACCTAAACCATTCCACAATTTTGTGGTTTTGTCTGATAAAATTCTAGGAATTCTGTTTGATAAACCATTCATAAATGGCAGTCTCTGAATAGTTCAGTTTTTCTGCAGGAATTTTAATGGATTCAAAGGTGATTACTGTGGATTTACATGTCAGACTTTGTCTCTGAAAGAAAAGATGCTTAGATCCTACACCAATTCACAAAAAAATAAAGGACCATGATTCTCACATCTACAGAAAAATTGCACTCTGTGTCTACTGTCTGGCTGGCAATTAAGTTAAAACCCAATCTGTACATGGACAAGTCTTCTAAGTTTTAGAGGTTTTTATATTAATCATGTTGGTTTTGGGTAAATATACTTGAGTTATGGTTCTGACAATACTTTGAAAAAATCTAATTAAACTGAAATTGCATTACAGCATTTTGCTAACTAATTTTTTCACAATTTTGACCCATAATAGAAAAAATGATCAATATTTATTTTGGGAAATTTCACCTCATTAAAACTTATTTTAATATTTTCATGGTGTGGAACCTACTCCATACTCTAGATGCAAATATGATGAAAGGAGATTTTTCTTTCCCAAACAGACCTAATGTGACAGCATATTTTATCATGGTGTAGCCTGAAAGAGTTTAAATATGTGTTCATCTGGTACTGGCAATGTGTCATATGATAGTATTATTTGTCTATATAGGTTTAAGTAATTCTTTTTTCTACATTATTTATTTATGATGGGAAGTAATTTCACCACAGTGATGTTAAATAAAAGGTAAAAAAACTGGTTTAGATCTGGTGTGTTTAATTTTCCTCTTTTAATGAGAAAGTGACCCCTTGCACTCTCCTTAACTGTGGGATAATTACTATCTGCTGTTACTAACACTTCCAGAAATAAATGATCTAGTCAGATTCAGAATTAACAAGCATGGCTGATCAAGCCACTATGAACATGTCTTCCTCAGAGTCAGTTTAGGCTGATGTTGTTCTCAGTCTCAATTAGGCACTATCTTAGAACATTTACTTACTGCATATTCACTTTCAGATCAGCAATTGCTAGAGCAGTGTGACGGGCTTGAAAAAACTCTCATCTAGAATAGGGAAATGTACCTGTCAAATTCAGTAGAGGTCCTAGTGATATATGTAATGGTAACTTAATAAATTGATGACACTGTACTGCATAGGAATAATGCAATTTAGCAATTTTTTTCAAAGGAAAAATAACATGGCTTTTTACCATCATATTTTGATTTTAAAATGTAACAAATTGAAAATTAAGGCAAATCATTGCATCTATTGCATTCAGTGACATTTACTGCAAGTAAAATCTAGCAGTTTAATTCCTTAGTTTCATAAATACCCTATAAAAATTGTTCTTCCATATGATACATTAGTTTCAGATTGATCAATTAATGAATATTTACTCTTTTGATGAGAGTGACAGTATAATACACTACTAAAAACTTGCCTGAGGAAAAAGAAGGAAAGATACATATTTTGTGTCTTTATACCATGATTTAAATTTATTCATCATAGTACTTAAAAACAAGCAGGATCAAAGCAGCAGAAACACAAAATCATGTCAGACCGTCTGACAAAGCTGCCTTGGCGGTTTTGAAATCATTCTGCACTATTCAAATATAATCTAGTGATGAAAATAGTTTGTTACAACTTTAAAGGGTACATGTGAAAGTAGATCTGAAATTGAAACTGTCTGGTTTTACAAATGCACTATTTTTTGCTCTAATGTTATGACTTCAAGAGGCTTAAATACTATTAGTAGTTTCTATTATATTACTAGTCTTCATCTATTTCTTTCAGTGACTGAGGGACAATTTTTCTAACAAGAATAGGGCTAGAAAACATCAGATCATTCAGACATTATTAAATTTATCAAATGTTATGCACTTTTATCAAAATAAAACAGTATGATACCAGTCTCAAAAAGAAATAGGAAAAAATATGAGAAGAAATGTGTTATAAAAATTTCAGAGTAGCCAGAAAGATATTAAAAAGAAGGAAAAAATAAGCTGTTTGGTGTTACAGATAGATTTCAAATTCTTCAGTCTGAAAAACAGAAGAAATCTCTAGAAGACATGACAGATGGCTTTTATTATCTGTCTAGAGACACTAAATATGGACCACTTTCTTCCTGCCTCTGCCAGTGGAAGAACTATGGGACATCACAGGAAACTAACAGGTAACACCAAAGGAGACCATATCTTAAACTTATCCCTGCCCTAGCAGGTGGTTGGACTAAACTTTCAATATTTCTAGGATTCTAAGAGATACTCAAAAATCTAAGCTGTGGAAGACCTTATCTGAGGTTGCTGAGAAAATTGAAAGCATATTTGGGTTTAAGGAAAGGTGGGACAAGACTAGTCAATAAATCTGTTAAGTTTCCTAAATTGTTGAAAGGCACTTCCAACAATTTAGGGAGTTGCAAATTCCTAGACAGTACTCAGAAAAAAAAAATGCTGTTTTGGATATTCTTTTCCAGCCTAGCCATTTCTTATTCATACTGTTGGGAAAATAAACATTCGGATCATACAGACCTTTGATTTTAACTGTTGATATAGCTATAGTGTTTTTGTTCAAGTGTTATTGCATTACCTTTTTTTTTACTACTATTATGAGTGTTTTCTATTAAAGGTCCTAAATCTGTAAGAATGTCTACATAGGCTGAATGGTTACTCTTTAAAAAGTCTCATTTCTCACAACTTTTTCATCTTTTACTTTCCTTCTTATTTTTTCTCATTCTTTTTTTAATGTCAGGAGGTATAATTGTGAGGCATCACAATACAGATCTTTTCTTTTCTTTTCTTTTCTTTTCTTTTCTTTTCTTTTCTTTTCTTTTCTTTTCTTTTCTTTTCTTTTCTTTTCTTTTCTTTTCTTTTCTTTTCTTTTCTTTTCTTTTCTTTTCTTTTCTTTTCTTTTCTTTTCTTTTCTTTTCTTTTCTTTTCTTTTCTTTTCTTTTCTTTTCTTTTCTTTTCTTTTCTTTTCTTTTCTTTTCTTCATCAAATACATTTCTTCAGCATTCATTAAGATTCCTTTCACTGAAGTTGCCTAAAATGCAAGGCATCCTATCTAAATTACTTTCACAGCTTCTCTCCACAGACAATAGAGAGAGGCAGATAGCTTCTCTATATCAGGTGAAGGAAATTTTTTTTTTCTTTTCTCTGCAAACTTTCTGGTAATTTCTTTCTGTCAAATGGTTATCCTGTGACAAAACTGATGCAGATTTCTTCCTCTGTTTCTATTATTACAATTCTTTTATCAAGATGGCAGCTGACTTCGAATTGATGATTAAATATCTCTTGAATCCTATTACTACCTCCAGTTGCCTGCTATATAAGGTCTAATAATCCATTTTTCAGAAGGGACTGTATATTTCATAGCACCCCCTGGAAATCAGACCATGAATAGAGAGGTGTTGTGCTGCCGTGGCTGCCGTGCTTCTTTTTGTCTAATGGGAGACCTTCCACTCGCTGTGGTTATTGCCCATGAGCCACGTGCCCTGGCTCCCACCTGCACTGCCTGTGCTGCTGTGTGGTGGTGGTGGTCTCTGCTGCAGTGCAAAGTCCCCTTTTTCACTGCCAGGGCAAAGCTCTGAGGAGGCTGGAGGTCGTAGCCCCCCATGCACTGGGATCTTAAAGTCTTAGCCTGTACTCAAGCAGCCCCTGAAATCATCAGGCCAGTGCACCAAAAACCATTTGAAAAGTTAACAATCTCTTAGGTATGCATAAGGCTTTGCATTTATTATGGGAAAGAACTCTGATAATGAGACAGAAAATTATTTGAAACTGACACATAATGAAGTGGATTGAATACATTTTTATCAGTATATCTTATGGCAAATTAATTAAGTAATAATATAGCAATAGAGAACTGTCTGTTACATATTAAGAGTTGGCTTAAAATAATTAGCACATTATAGGAACTACTTATATTCCCACTAATGATTATGACAAAACTGCCACTAACTTACCAAGAACAAAAAATTGTCTAGGAGCAGTAAAAGTAGGAGTAGAAGAATATTTTTAAAGTTAAAATGAAATAACTTAGAAATTAATATGCACATAGGGAAAAACAAAAGAACTAGTAAACTCCTACATAGTTATGAATGCTCCATTTCAAGCTAAATTGAAGGCTGAGGTGATGATAATAAACCTTTCACATCTGCTTCACTAATTGGGACATGACAAGCAGCCAGACTCCACACTAGGTTACAGAACAGTCATGTCGGCTTCAAGAGGGAATTGAAAGGCATCTGAAATCTCAGCTTTGCCATGGCTTTTAGAATCATCCATTGCCAGCCAGAGAAAAGAAGATAAATAAATAGGACAAATGTGACCAATCTGGCCTGATATAGCATATTTTTCAGGCAATCATCCTTAATGAAGTGTCTTCTTTTGGCAGATTAGCCAGATGGAACGATGATATTCTGCTTGTGTGTCTTGAAAGGGAAAGATGACTGCCCCTAAAGTGTATAATTTTGAATGCTGATGTTTGCACCTTGCAAACATCAGCAAGGGTATTTCTGGATAGCAGTTGTCAAGATATGTCAAATTAATTTTTGTTTCTTTAGCAGCTTCTGTTTGGTTTTTCAAATTGCTCTTTGTAACCTGTATGTAACTATGCAAACTGGATGTTAGTTGTAGACATAATCAAATACATACAAATAAGACCAGTTTAAAAATAAATTTTCTTTTGCTTTTATTCAACAGTACTTCTCTATATGTCAAAATTATGTTTGTTTTAAGAAATTCTTATATGTATAATTTGTGGAATTGTTCCCCCACAGTTTACAGTGCATCACAGTCTGTTCTGTAAAGAGATTGCTCTGGGACCGGGGTCGTGGCCCACTGGGAGAGAGAGGTTGTGTGCAGTGGGAGCAGTTTTATGGAATGGGGTGGGTATGAGGGGACTCACTAGAATCAGAATGTTTGCAGCAGAGTCTAATACTGGAAAATTTCCAAAAACAGCAGGTTTCCTTGATGAAGAGCCAAAATATAGCCTCTGAACCAATGAATAAAAATATTTTATCTTAGGTCTTGTGACCTACGAACCAATTTAAATTGCCAGATTGGAAGGGAACACTGGAGGAAAAGGTAAAGTAGGCAAAGGGAAAAGTGATTTCCAAGTTTTTCTAAGGAATGAAATTCACTCCATACCTCTGAGGGAAAATAATATTGAAATTCATGAAGAGGAACATAACTTCAATTCTGATCAAGGTTTAGAGTTCAAGACATTATATCCTCTGATATTGTATAAGAATGCAACAAAACAGTGTCTTATGTATGAGATGCCACTTCATTAATATGTAGGTATGTTTAAAATATACACTATTTTTCCCTTTTTCTACAGAAGAACCTAAAATGTGTCCCACGTTTTAGTCTGAGACTAGTAATTACCACTATATATGTTGAGTAAGGAATGCCTTATAAGAGCAATTAAAAAAACCTTTGTGATTTTACAGATTTTTTTTTAATGGGTTTTGTCCAAAGAGAGTGCAACCTTATGTGATTTTTTAATTATGTGCTTAGAAACCAGAAACTGACCACTATATAAGTAATGAAATACTTAGACTATTTTTATAGGCTTGGTTTTATTTGGTTTTTTTTCCTAGAGATGTGAGGGGGTTTTAATATTAATTTAAAAATTACAATTTCATAATGAAAGAAAATACATCTAATATTGTATGTACATTACATGTTCATTAGTGAAATGCATATTGATGGAGTTTATGAGTTTAAGTAGAGTCTAAAAAACAAGTTAAACTTTCTGGTTTTCGTGTTAAATTTCTTTCACTTATGTTATTCATAATGTCATTCAAATTCAAGGATCATTTGTGTTAATAGGCTTTGATTTAAATGAATAGCAAATTCTGGAGAAAGTGTAATGTCTGTGATTTATTAAAATTTTTAAGGTCTCCTAATAGTAGGCATTGAAAGTGACTGTGCCTAAAGAATGAAATATAAGTCAAATTACTGTCAGATTTAAAACACAGGGTTTTTATTTTAAGTTTCAGTTTCTCCTTTTTTTTTTTTTTATCAGTGACATATTTAAAATCTGGTGTAGATGTTCAGAAAATACTTTTATATAAAATATATATTTTATATGAATGTTTAAACACTACATTTGTTGCCACCAATGTAATTAGAAAGAAAATAACTAAATAAAGATTTATGATCGTGCTTTCCTTGAACCCTTCTTTATATTGATATAAGAAAACTTGAGTGATAGTGCAAATTTTACAAAAGAGTTTGCTTTTTCCTTTTCTTCAATCTCAGTTAAAAATTTTAAGAATTTCTTCTCTATATTCTTTGGGTTTTTTCAGATTTATTTTCATGTCGGTGTTATAATCTTTCTTACTCTAAAGGTTCCTCAATATATTAACTAAATATTTTAGTTTAAAATTATCTTGCTGGTATTAACAGACAAAAATCAACCTTACAGCAATGCAAGCTTGTGCACTTTCCTATTGATTAAAGCCTATATGTTTTACCTTCCTAATAAGGGTCCTATACTTCTGCTACAACAGAAAAAGTTAGCAACACAAATATTATGGCTAAAAAATCTACAATAGACACCTTGTTATGCAAAGAGAAATATTCATTCCTAACAGTGAAAAAAATACAGGAAGTACTCCAGAGAATAAGAAGAAATACGAACATCATCTTGATTGTTATACTAAATCAGAACTATTGACTTCCATGTCAATTCTTTTTTCATCGGCTCTACCAGGCAGTGCATATAGAAATCTAATTATTTCTTGTATTGAACTTTAATCCAAAAGAACATATAAAAATTAACATGGCAAGGGTGCTAAGAACTTTGCTGAAATTATTGAAGAGAGAAAATGTGATGCTAAGGCTGAAGCCTATATAACATTTATGTATTATTTTATATATATGTGTAGTCTCAAGATGCAGCAGGGGAAGTTCAGGTTGGACATTTGGAGTAATTTCTTCTTAAAAGATGATTAAACATGGACTGACCAAGGGGGCTGAGGAGTCACCATCCCTGGAGGTGTATAAGGAAAAACTGGACATGGCACCCAGTGCCATGGCTAGTTCACAAGCTGGTGCTCAGTCATAGGTTAGGCTTGATAATCTCAGATCTCTTTTCCAACCTAATTGATTCTATGGTTCTGTGATTCTATCCTTTCCTCATCCTATTGTGAAATCTGCTTATTGTTTTGGGACATTAACTTTTTCTCTATTCAGAATTATTGAAATAATGTCTGCTTCATAGAACAAGGATGCTTTGGCATTAACAGAGACTTGAACTATCATCAGTGACCCAGGTTGCCCTTAAAGTAAATAGGACACCAGGAAGTTGGATAATCTCTTACATAAATTTTATGAAATGAAGTAGATGCTAGTAGTGAACCTGAAATACCTATCATTCTATATAACTACAAAGCCTCCTTTTCTAACATTTGAATGCTTTCTGCAACCCTGTGCCTCAAAAATGTTTATGAGAGACACCATGCATAAGGATAGTAACAGATGAATTTTTATGGTCTGATAGATCTGCAGCTGAGACCAGAAACTTAAAAAAAAATTCCCTTACATATGTATTCTATGTTAAAGCACTATGTTTTTGCTGTGAATGCTACTTTAAATAACCAATGTTGAGCAGCTTAATTCTCCAGAAAGGACATAATTGGTTGAACAAAATGAATATAACTACCCAGTCCTTGTTCTCTTACAGCAAAAAGAGAGCAACTCCTTCTCAAGGACTTGAATATCAGAGAACTTCCTATTGCTCTGTCAGTATATGATCATATCAGTGCAGCCATGGAGCTACAAACTTCTAACGTATTTAGAGAAGCTCATAAATGTTGAGTGAACTTTGCAGAATTGTGGAAGAGTAAAGAGATGTGTTGTGCTTTTTAAAAGGATGGAGCCTTTATTTTAGATTGTCTACAATGAAATGTATGAATATTACTACACAGTGAAATCATGTAGATGGGAAAATTTACACATGGATTGCTAAAACAAATCTTTATACTAAAGTAGAATACCTTCCCCCTCTAGGACAGAATATTGAATTTTTATGGTTGCAGGATTCTTCTTGTATTTAAAATTGCTCATATATTTGTTGGATTATTTGTCTCTTCATGCTCATATCCAGCAGAATATAAACATGTGTTAAAGTGCAAATAGCTTCCTGTTTAAAACTTATTATTTCATTTATATAATTTAAAGTTCTATCCAGGCTTTAACCTCTCTACTGTCACTGTTTCTTTAACTACTGCTTAAGAGCTATTACCATAAGCTGTTGTTTGGTGACTGCTACAAAATAGCCTTACAAGACACTAAATATCAAACGCATTTGGCCTTAGTTAGCATCTCTGCACTAAAGTCATGAGCAGAATGTATAAATAGATTGAGCCATGTGCCATTGCTCAAGCTTTTCACTTTGAGGGGCTAAACTTGGTATTCCACAGTGGAAAAGCCTTCAGTTTTATGAAACATCCTGTGACACATGCAAGTAACTTTATTTTCTAGTAATGGTCATTCTTCAACAGCAGTTCATTTATTCTATGTATTTTAAAATCCTGACTCTTTGATTCTAACTCCCTATTTGAGGAATATTTCAAGAATAGCTGATGATTTAATTTGTAATTTTTTAGCAACATTGGGAACATAAATTTTGAATCTGCAGTAAATGTAGGTATGCTTTTAAGGAGTCAGCCACTAATTTATATCGAAAATGGGTGTCACAATGGGAGAATTATAACTGCATATTGTATCATTAATATAACGGAAATATCTAAGAGGGTGTCAAAATAGATGAGCCTGAAGTTAATAGTGCAATAATTATTAAGTTCTCTAGATGCTCAAAGAAACAGAAAAATCACTGTTTTACTCTGTCTATATAAACTATGAAAATAACTCAAATGTAAATATTCATGATAATATTTAAGTAGAGTTGCAATTCATTAAGATGGCTAAAGAAACTGGTTTATTTTTTATTTATTTTTAAGGCTGTGTATTACTGCAGGGAAACAAGGTATCATAGGAGGCTGAACATCTTATGTTCATGTATGTCTTGGTCAATAATTTTTCCTGTCAAAGCAAAGGAAGAGTTTGTGTCTGCTATGGGATACTGAAAGCATTATCGCCTGAGCTTTAGTTCATTCTACTAGGCTGTAATGATGATAAGTTTTTGTGAAAGGTAATTTTGATCTCCTTCAGAACCATTGCCCATTGATCTCTCCCAGTAACAAGTGTTCATATACTTATCAGGTATACTTTAATTAATTCTGCACCTGTCATGTTGTTGTGAAAGGAAATGTGATCTGCTCTGGATTGCGTAGAACAAGTTTTGTTTCTTCATGAATATGTGGGCAACATCTGTCTCACACCTGACTACATTAGATTATGTTAGGTTCCATTAGCAGAGCAACACTGAAGTTCATACATCTCTATTTATTTACTCCCTTGGAAGGACTATCTCATATTTCCAAACAAGCACTGTCTAAAAGAAACATATTTCATTGTGCTGAAGAATAAATTTCTTCAATAATGAAAAAAATTCTTTAAGTATTATTTAATGAGTAACTTCTTCTAGTTATTGTTCAAATTTTGAAAACATAAATGATAAAGCTATCAGAACTCTGTGCAGAACTGACACTCTCTCTGGCTTAGTTTGCATTCAGTGATTCTAGAGAAATTGAATTAAATTTGCAAAAGCAGCAGTCATTCTGGATTCCATTTGATCATCCTTTATTTATTAGCATTGTGAATATGGCAAAAAGCAGGCATTGCTGAACAAAGATAACTGCAGACAGTTTACTTAACTGCAGACAATTATATGTGTCTCAGCAAAGCTGCCCAGTAACACAAATCTGTGAGTTGCCTCAAACTGAGCTGTGCATGCACATTGCAGATCACTGGGAAGATCCCTGCTGATGCACTGTGTTCCATCATGTTGCAGCCAATTATTGTCTCTCTGCTGCATCACAGAAGGCACTAAATTGCTGCTGGACTTAGATACATGCCTGCATGAAAAAATGTTAGGCTACAAGCTGAGAGCCTTCTCAGTAATGTTGCAAAACAGGAAAAACACATTTTCTTGTTACAAAACAGGAAAAACATATTGCTGTATCAATGAAAGGGAGTGTTCTTGTATGAGATTTTGGGTTTTCCTTCACTCAGTCACAGTGGCTTTGATTTTTATGAAAAAATATCAGGTAGCTGAGAAAAGTGGAACTGTATTAGCTATATGAATGTCACATATTTCATGACAAAAAGCTCCCCATCTGCCAGATAAAAAAATCACTTATAAAAAGATGACCAAAAATAACTGTCAAACAAGTAATAATTTCACTATTTTAATAGAGGAAAAAGGTTGAAAGAAATTCTTTCCATTCAAGCAACTGACAACTGTATGTAATATCTATCAGCCATGAATATTTTAAGGAAACAAATACTTCTTCCATAAATAATCAGAATGAGAAAAGCAATTTAAGTATGTGAAGGAACTGCTCTCTGAACCACATTCAGATATTTCTAGCCTCTCATTAAAAATATCCCCTACAGAAATGTTCCTCAAATCCTTAACAACTTCAGAAGTCTACACTTTCAAAGTATTAAAGTAATTATTTTAAGGACTTACGATAAGTTTCCTATTTCTATAGCTAAGGACTGATATTATAAACCATTAATGTAAAAAGTGTCACAGATTATCAGATTGCCTATAGCACTGTTAATCCAAATTTGTAACTGATAGAATAGAAATTTGCTTTCAAAAGTTTGATTGCAGTGCAACACATATCTGAAAGCATACAGAGTGCATTATCTCAGCACTCATCTTCCAGATAAAGAGTAAAAGGATACTGAATATGCATACATGTAATAGTGTAGGAAAGCACTATGACTACATGCAAGGCTGAGGTTTTGGAAACACATATAGAATATGGAATTGGAAGCATTCATTTGGATCTGAAGATCCAGGAAATGTTTTTTTTTTTTTCTTTTAATTACTATGAATTTAGTAGAGAGGGTGAATCAAATAAAAAGATATATCTAAAAGATATTTTTGGCCTCTGTAAAAATTTCAGGGTGAAAATTTTCTCTTCTTTTCTTTTAGTGCCAGCAGGAGGGAGCATTGTGTAAAAGTGTTAAAACTGCAAAAGCGATGAAAGCTACCAGCTTCAGATTCAGGTCTTTAATCCTTAAGCCATAAGACATTTTTATGAGGTGCAAATTCATATTTTGTGCTGTTGTGGATTTTTTAGGTTTGAGAGTCCAAGAAATTAGGAACTTATCAGGTGCATGCAGTTGTATAAGGAAGAGGTTTCTCAGACATGACTGAATCTGAATACATCAATGAAACTGTGAAATCTTCTTTAGTTACATTAAATGCTCATTTAGTCACAGTGGTAAATCTTGGAGTCAATATGGTAAACACTGTAAAAGTAATATGGTAAATCAAAGCATAATAAATACAGTGATAAACTACCTACATAAAAAGATGCCAGAGCTGTTGTGTCTCTAAATCTAATGTCCATTTGAAGTTAGCAAATACCTTAGCCAATGCTAGAACAAATTTATATTTAGCACAGGCAAAATGCAGTTAAAGCATAGAAGGCTTATTAAGGAAATGTGATGCTCACACTGAAAAACAAGAAAAAAAATACTTCTATCAGAGAAAGCTCCTCTTTGGGACATCAGTAGCATATTTCCCTGTATTCTTGAAAGATCTGACATGTTCCTAAACACTCATCATAAGTATGGGTGAAGAAAAAATTAAAAGTTGTAACAGGAACTGCTGTTTTCTTCAGTAGCCTTTTCCTTACCTGTTCACAGAGGGAAAAAGGGTAAATGCTCTTTAGAAACACAGTAAAAAAATCATCTCAAGAGCTGAAAAACAACTGGGCAGGGAAAAGCACCTTCAGCACTGGTTATAGTAAGAAGGACTTTGAAAGAGGCTTTCATTTGGGCTGACACAATGAAAAGATGTCAATAATAAAGGTTGTGTTATCTGTAATTTATTAAGATTTATTATTTATTCCTTCTTATCTTAAGTGAATCCTTGAAGCCTATTTATAGATTTTTTCTTATATTAGCAACTTGGAGTCTTTTTTCAAATACTGATATCTATCAAACATACTGAAACAAGTGAAACTCCCATTCTTCTCTTTTTAAGCAAAAGAATAAAATATTTTTATGAACAAAATTTTTATCATTTGTTTTTGAGGGCCGGTCCAAGTAGCAGGAGTTTGAGTCAGAGATGAAACTGGTGCCAAACAGTCAGATCTATGCATTTTGGTAAGTGCTAATTTCCACAATTGATTGAGTGAAAGAAAGAAGGTAAAGCCTCCTGAGTAGCTCACAACAGCCTTGGGGAGTAGACAGCTGTTTTGGGAACAGGCTGTTGTAGTGGTGTATAATTTTGTTCTTTAATACCCTATGAGTTGTTCCCTTTCTTCCCCCCGGGGTGGTTGTTTAGCCTGGTTTGTGTCCACCCATTGGGTTGTCAGTCTCCTCTGATACTTCCCCCTTATTCCCCAATGTTCTCTGTCAGTCTCCCCTGGTACCAGCCTCCGCCAGAACTGCCCCTTGGGGAATACCCTATCCTTCGAGGCTCCATTGGTTTGTTCATATAAATCTCACATTATCTTCCCCATTGGTTTGTGTTCTGTAAACCCCACCTTGTGTCCCTCCCGGGTCTTCTTGACCCTAAACTCCACCCTGACTCTGTCCCTTAAAACCCTCTGTTAATGCCTTTGTATGCTGTCTTTACCTCTGCACTGCATTTGAGTTAATAAAGGATTCTTGGACTGCATGTGAGAACTGATCATGTGATCATCAGATGGAAATATTCACCTGAGCATCAGAATTGAAGCAGTGCTAACCACCAATAAAAAAAGCAAACCTCTGATGTATTCTGTGGACTCACAGAAATGTCTGCTCAGCTACATGGTGGTCTGGATACAACTGTAATTCTTTGAAAGTGTTCTAGAGTTAGTGTGTGAACATCTGAGGCAGAGTTATTCCGAGTTCTGAAAATATCTGCTCATTCAGAAAAGGATATATGACTATATTCCTGACAAAGAGTGTAATGAGAAAAGAAAATAGTATAAAATTAATTCATCTTGTGACAAAGATTATAATGGAAGTGGATATTAGCTCTGTGGGATAAAATAGTCTGGTATTTAATTCTGTACTTACATATCTTAAAATAGACATGTGCAATCCAGAACTTCAGTTTTAATGTTTGTATTTCTGCTTCCTTGAATTTTTATGTGATTCTGCCTTCAGGAAAAACATGAAGTCAAGCAAATGGATACCATAAAAACTCTTCTTCAAGCTATATAATTTCATAAATATTTTTAACCAAATGTTCTTAAAATATGTTTAAACTATTATTGTCCTTTCATGCTATGGCCATTTTTAGGCCGTTGCTGCAATTTCAAAGCAATAACAACTCTCAAAGCCTTTGCACCAACCAAAAAAAAAAAAAAAAAGTGATTTTCTTAATGGATTTACTAAAATCTGCCTATTTTACATTATTTAGAAACACCGTATTAATTAAATATGCTTTTCATGGTAGAACTACAGAATCTTGTACATTAAAAGGCTTTTATACATTATAATGTCGTAAGTTACTGTTAGCAATTTTTCAAGACTTATCTGAAATACAACTTATAGGCTTTTTTTTTAATATTTTAAATATATTTCTGTAGGATCCAGCAAAATTAGAAATGGTGAAACCTAAATTCACAGGCAGCCAGAAGGAAACTAAACCAACAGAACTCACTAAGAGATATTTTTACCATTTTCCATCTTCACAGTAGATATCTCAAAAGATATGCTTGCAGACAACAAAAGGAGACAAGAAAATAGACAAAAAAAAAAGTAAACTAATAATAGCATTTCTCTTTAGTTATACAGTTTTTCTCCCAAATATCTGTTTCATTTTGCTTTCAAGTCTACAGTATCTGTGACCCTTGGGGTTTAATGGACTAGCTCTAGTCAGCTCTGTGTATATTATATTTTGTGACATGCTTGCTTTTCATACAAACATCCTGTAAGTTGTGCCAATTACTGTCCAACAACTGCCATAGTAGCAATCTAGTAAATCACCAAAAGAAGCATCTGTCTCCAGAGATTATCTTCCAGCTGTTCACATAAAACATTTTTGGGTTTGGGATTGACAGAAAATCTGAGCTTGGGGGAACACTGTGGATCCGTCAAAAATGCTAATGGTGTAAATACAACACTGATTTTATAATGATTAGATATTGCACCTCTTTATCAAAAATTTATTAAAAAAATGGTTTTGATATCACAGGAGAAAAAAAATTATCTCAGCCTTTAAAGTAAAAACATGGACAGATAGTTCAATATTAGTAATTGATTAAAGATTAGTTTTTTCCTTATTTCTGAAAGAAAAATCTTTATGACTGTGGTCTCCATATGTGTATTACTTCTTATGAGGTAGATGTTCCAAACCACATGTAAGTATGGGAAAAGTTAAGAGAAGTAAAATAATAACTCTGACCCTGTCCTTTGGTCCAAAGAAGTTCTGTAACTTGGACTAAATGAAAAAGTCAAAAAAGTATGATGCTTGTTCTCTACTAAATATGCCTGATATACAATAAGAAACAATAAGGAACCAAATTTATTAATGTGCAGTATAACGAAGATATAGAAGAGATGAACCTTATTGAGGCCATAGGATCAACTTAAGAAATCAGCTTTTATTACAAAGATTTAGGTTTTAATGAAACCAGTTACATCTAATTCCATGTTTTGAAGTACTGTATTAACAAGTTACTACTGTTAACTACTGTATTAAGTACAAGTTCCTGGAAACCAGGTTCTTCCTTTACATTGTGGCAACTCATGCAGTTACTAGCTTATTTCTTAGTATTTTGAATATTGTTGCAAAATTTTACTAGGATTTTAAACAAGTTCTTCCTGAAACAAACATAAGAAGATGGAGGAGGGAAGGCAAATACAATACATCTTTGATAGCAACAGAATTTTATTTATATTTCCTGAAAAATATATATGCCACCAATATATTTATTTGTTTCAATTATAATGACTGCCTGAATATTTTTTTACTCCTCTGTATCACACCAGTGACTGCATGATTTTACATTTGTATTCTACTCTGGAAAAGTCAAAAAGTTCCAGGGCAAACACTGAAAGCCTGTTGACACCGTGTGCTATAGTTGGGCAGGCCACGGATCCTGGGGAGTTACAAAGAAAGTCAAACTACCAAGCAACAGCTGCTAGTGTAAGCAGGAAAAGGAGATCATCCATCTCATAGGACATCTCATTTCCACAGCCTCATTTTAAGGAAAGTTATCAGGAAGGGACTGACTACAGCAACCATATGAAAAGCAATAGACTTCACTTTCCTAAGCCACAGTTAACAGCAAAAATAATATTTCAAATATCCATTTTGCAGATCTGACTGGGTGGGAGTTTGTAAAAGCCAGAAAATAAGATGGGAACTGAAATTTAATCCACAGAAAAAAATATTCTTTCATTTGAAAAGCTGGTCTCTGTGTTTTCGGGGCAAGTAAGATTTTAGCCTATCCCATCTGTCTGGGCTAGTCAAAAACTGAGTAAAAAAGCGAATTTTTGCTGATGAATGCAGGCAATATTGATAACTTCAGATAATATAATTTCTGCGTAAAGAAAAGGGAGTTTTCTCTCCACTCTCTTCCTACTAATGTATACACATGCATAAATCCTTCTTCTAGGCTTAACAACTAAAATGTTTCTTGTTTGTTTTCTAATGTGCAAAATGCCAAGCAAGCACCTTGCTTTACCTTGGAAAGCATATGTACTTCTAGGAGCACACTTTACAGTCCTGCCAAATGGTGCATGCAGTAATGTACTTGAGCATGATTTTATTCAGAAAGACATTTTGAGAAACTCAAGGGTTTGCTCAGCTAAAGGAAACAGAGAGAACTTTACACAGCTCTTTGTGTCCTGTACTCTCAGTGAAGAAATCCTTTTCTGCTTAGCATAGCACCCTTTTCCTTTTTTTTTCTTGAAGGGATATTTTACTGGAAATAAGGATGCAAAGAACCTGCTGCAAGCATATTAAAAAAGCAGCATAAGGTATAATCAGAACAACAACAAAAAAAAAAGTACAAGAAAAAAAATCCTAAATAGAATATCCTACACTTCAGAAAATGCATGTAAAATTCTTTAAAATAATATTATCTCAGTGGTAGGAAGAAGGAAATTAAAAAAGCTGCCAGCTACAGTCTGTAAAGTTGAAAGCAGAAATGCTGCTATAAAACAAAAGGAGCAGAGCATCAGGCACTTTGCTCTCTCTGTGGAGACAACACCCCCAGGCTCAAGGAGGCAAGTTTAGTGTATACCAGATACCTTGAGAGGCAGAGGATAGCTCTTCCACCTAGACATCAGTTTTATCAAGCAGAAGAAAGGAAGCCATATATAAGCACAAAGTCAGTGCTTAACCATTTTAAGAGCAGAAAAAGTCACTAGAGAGAAGTCAGGAAGCCTTGTATCACTCTGACAGGCAGGGCAGGAGTAAAGGAGACCTTTTGGATCTAATGCCCCCCTTCTCTGCAGCTGAGGCTTCCTGAGAGCCTTGTGCTCAAGGTTTTGAAGCCAGTCTAAAACATCAGGCATAAAAATAATGGCTTCAAAGGAGGGCAAAAGATAGAGCTTTCTTTATTTGCTGTTTTCTTTTCATCATAAAGTGTAAATACCTTCTATTTCTGTGAATTTGCTCATTAAAAACCTCACTGACACAGACCTGAAATTTCATCTCACCTTTTTGTAACAATGTTGGATCCCTTGGAGGTGGATGCTCCTTGTTTGGAAGAAAGTCAGTCAGGTGGAACATTCTAGGCAGAAACTTTTCTTTGAGAGTGAGAGAGTTGCTTTAGGGACAAGGCTGTTTCTTTATTCTAATATATTCCTTTTTTTGGTGCCAGTGACTCTTTCGATTCTTTATCAAAGTCAGAGACAGAACATCCTTATAACTGACTGTTATTTAATCCCCTAAAGGGGATGCCTTTAATATTTAAATCATATTAATGTACCACATTATTTTTTTTATCATCTGTATTAGCCAATAGTTATTCTCAATTAAAACTGGAGATTATGAGGGGTTGTTTTTATTATAAGGGTACCCTAATATAATATTCTATTTTTAACTGCTCAGAAAAAAAACCCTTCACACTGAAGCAATTTCTATTCATAAGTAGTCCATGAATCTAAAGAGAGATCTTCTAATGGTGTTCCTTTTGCAGTGTATTTTGTTCTTTTTATTATTCCAACAGTATATATTTTAAAATATATATATAAAAGAAGGCATATGTCACCAACTGTGTGTCATTGCCAAACATCTACTGGGCAAATGTTAAAGACAGCTTGCCAGGTTATCTGAAAAGGTTTTTGGGGCTTATAATGCTATTTGATACTGAATGTGTATTTGTAACACATTTGACAACATATGGTGTGCTGGAAAACCATTTTGTTTTTTTACCTGGGTACAGCAAGAAATGCATATTTTGCTAAGAAATCCTAGGATATGGATATTGAGGTTGTCAGTTTTCTGTATGTTATTATTTCAAATGGGAAAGCCAAAATGTAGCCTGGGAGAGCTATTGCAAATTTCATATGTGCCTGTCTTTGTGCTCACATGATCCAAGTACAAGTACAACTCCTTTTCCAGTGTAAACCTCTCCATGGTTATTTTCTGTATTTTTTTTCCTACATTATTGTGTCCAACAAAATATCATAAAAATATTTTGATTCTTAGCTGTGGTGGGGGTGGGGGGGGGAAGTCTTAGAAATACCTGAATTGTATACTGGAATAAAAGCCTCTCACATTGTGGGATGTAGCTGCATGTGATTACATTTATAATGATAAGACAGATAACCCAAAATAACTGGAACCTCTTTAGCACCATCCTTTGGAAAAGCTTATGTAGTCTAGTTTTCTAATTACCCAGAATGACTCTATAAATGCCCTGCTAAAAATTTGACCAAATAAATTACTGTCTTTGGCTGTAACTTTATCTGTTGTGTTAGGACTGTCTCTTTTCTGCAATATGAATATGAATTCTGCATTAACTTCTTTCTTGAAGTCTTTCCTTCTGATTTTAGTTTCACCTGTGGCTGTATATTAGATGTTTTCATGCATTAAGTTCCTAAATCTTTATTTTTTTGAGTTCTCTTTCCTAAGGATCATCTCTATCAGTGTTCTTGTCCTCTAAACTAACCTCCAATTTACATTTCCCACCCATGTTCTTCAATACAGGCCAGTATTCTCCTTGATTGTACTTGGACATCTATTGACTTGTGTCTCTATTGACCAGACCCTTTCTTAGGGTTCAAATTCTTCCTATTTCTTGTGTCTTCCTTAGATTGAAACTGACCACCAACAGCTTCCTCTGCTATTCCCTGATCTCACTTTGCTCCTCATAAGCACTTAGTCATGAGCTATTTGAGTACTTTTTTCTCAGTGTCAGCTCTGAATCCATCTGTAACTCCAGTGACACTTCCTTGTCAGCAATATCAATTACAGAAGCATCTTTAATTTGTTCTTCTTTATCTGTCCCAAAGTTGCAAGACTCAGCCAGTTCTGACAAGGGCTTAACAAATGTTTGGTATTATAAATTGGGGTGAATAAAAACACTAACTTCATCTAAAGATTCCCTGGCAGGGAATCTTCCAGCAGCAGCTCCCAAATAAGAAATGCTCTAAAGTGCTCCTTCACTAAGATGATTTGTATGATTATTTTTATTTGGAAAATAGTACATTAATTTGTCAAAGAAAGACAGAATGGTACACATATGCACGGAATTTCCATCTTGCAATGCAAGCAGAGTATTAGGGGATCTGTTTATATATGCTCTGGTTAAGATATTTCTGCCTCAGAGCTGACTAATAGGAATCACAGCAGATCCACAAAATCTTTATGTTCAGATTGGAAACTAATCCAAGAAGGATTTGAAATAGCAAGAATTTTTATTTAATTTTTAGTAGTATTATTATCTTATAGTAATCTTAGTTTTAATGTAGATATCTATTATATAATCTTTTTTTTTTCATTATCTTGTATAGTATAGATGGTATTAACATCTAGGCAGGAAGTAATCAGTACTGTTTCTGTTATGTTGTCAATTTGATTACTGAATATGATTATATCCCTTGATTTGCAATAATTTAAGCTTAATTATAAGTTTCAGAATAATTTACTTGCTACATAAGCCAGATAGCATGCAATGTGGGAATACATGGGAGGCAATATATATATTATTTTTCCAAAATATATATTATTGTTCCATGCCAGCCTCTACAATGAGACATCATTACATAAAAACTATTAGTAGAAGTATCATATATCCAATTTATTTATTAATAAATTCTTCACAAGTCAGGAAAATCCATTAAAAAGAGAAAAAAAAGGACACATTATTTGAGACCAGCTTTTAAAAGTCTTAAAAGCTTTTAAGTTTTGAATTTTTTCCTTCCTCCTATATACCTTTGTATTTCAGAATTACAGGCGAGTTACATTCCTTGTTTAATTGTGTTAAACAGGATTATAATAGCTGAAGCAACAGCTATTATAATTAAATATTTTCAGAAAAAAAAAAGTGAAGAGAAGGAACAACCAAAAGTACTCCAAACACAAAAGCCCCAACTTCAGTATCAATAGAAGACATAAATGAGCAGTTTCATCACTAAATAACAGATCATATGTCAATAATAATATTTTGCCCTCTTATATTGGAAAGAACTAGGAATTTACAACTAATAAAATAATTTTTCAGTAATGTGGGCATTGATAATGGTTCTAAAATAACCACAGGACTAGGCAACAAATGACTGTTCCCTCTATCACCTAGATTAAAAAAAAAAAAAAAACTAAAGCCATTTTTTGCTTCTCAAAAAGGATTTCTCCTAAAATAATTTTAAACGTTGTGATGAACCGACATTAAAAAAAATAATAACATATGATCTAATAATAGGACATTAATTTCAATGAGTGAAAAAGGAATTGGGTCTCTTGCTTTATTAGTGTCACAAATTAGGGGTAGTATACACTGATGGCCCTCACAACTATAGATAAGATTGTCAGAAGGGCAGAAGATGGGGAAGAAAGTGGCCAGAGTAAGTGTATAGTGTGTGTATATATATATACACACACACATCTCACATGTGTAAGTATTTATACATCAATATGCAATAGAACACAACTGAAAAAATTTGTTAGTAGATGCAACAGTGCAGTATTAATCCAGGTTCTGCAAATCAGTGTAATATTTTCTTAACAATTACACTGACGCTGCTGTAGAACGTCAGTTCTGGATACAGTTCATAGTAAACATTTCTGTGATTCTGTGAAGACCCATCCATGTATTCAAGTTAAATAGATCAGAAAAAAGTACCTGCAAAGCCAGAGTCCAGTTCTGTAGCGAGTACCTGGATCTCAGATGCTGTCAGCTGCTCTTGGCTCTGACAAGCATTTCTGTGCCTTTGACTAGAAAATATCTGTCAGATGAAAGTGGTGGACTGTTTCTTAGAAACATTGACATATTCATATGGATTTTATTCTTCTTTCTTCTCTCTCTTTTTTTTTTTCTCTCAAATTATAGAAAACCAGAAATACTTATGTCAAAAGTCTTGGGTTCCTTGGGTCTGAATATTTCAATGTCCACCTATCTCCCCCTGTTCACTTTCAGTGAAGAGGACAAACAGCTGTACCAGAAAACTAGCTAAAGGTTATCAGATTCTCTGTCATTAAATCAGCTACACACAGAACAGAGTTTGCAATAATTTTATGGCTGATAGTTCATATCACACATGAGGTGAATTAATAATATGGATATGAAGAAAAACAATTTATTAATGTTAATAACTCTTCCAATAAAATTTCCAGGAGGACCTATAGTGATAAATTGAATAATTATGAGTATAATTATGACTAACTAGAACCATAATTTCATGCTAATGCAATAATAATGACACAAAAGTGTAGGTCATGAATTTTAACTGCTCAGTTATTCCAAATTTCTACAAAGAGCAGAAAAAAAAAAAAGAACACCCAAAAAAACCTTCTCAGCCTTACAATCTGATCAAGTTATGCTTTGCAGCCAGACAAAAAAAATATTCATTGCTTAAATAGACATCACTTTGATTATTTTTAGTGGACCGCAGGAAAAAAAGTAATCTCATTTAATTAGAAACCTAGTAGTATCTTGAAAGCAGGAATTGGGTAGTCTATGTAGCACACTATGAATCACCTATTAATCCTCTGGTGGTCTCTGAGGAGAAAAAAAACACACAGAAGAATTATGGTTAAATTTCATTATTAACATAGAATTGTCATACTTGCACTTATATCTGGAGAAGGGTATATGGAGGATAATGACACCAGAAAAAGATGTGAAAGTGTTCAGTAATCATATCGAGTATAAGACACACCTCACAAGGCAAAGGTCAGATTAATTTTTTGTCAGATCCTTTTGGGATGGAGGGTAGTGAGATATGCAGAAAAAAGAGGAGTTGGTGAAAGCCAACTCAAAAACCAACCAGTTTCATTTCTGATAATTTATTCCAAAAGCCAGTTAATCTTTCTGGCTTCAGGATGAGTCAGAACAATGTAATTCAGAGTCCAAGCCAATTGCTGCAGTTTTGCTCTAATGTGTCCCACTGAATGTGCAAACTGTTGTTTGTTCATTAAAACTTCTGGGAATTAAAAGTAGTGGAGCAAAACTAATATATGTTAACAACATATGTGTCTTTACTTCTCTGTTCCATTTGCTACAAAAAAAGCATTTTTATGCTTTTTCTTCTTAATATGGAGAAAAAACTTGAATCAAAACATGATATAAAAATACATATTTACACAGTGCAGGCAGTGATTGTAGTGACTTGTTTTCTCTATCTAGACATTCCAGCATGTGAGGACAAATTTATAAGGAAAATACAGCTATGGTTGAATTGTGTTTCTCTGATGACTGGCTGATTAACCCAAAGGGCCTGAATGAAAAATACTTTTGTCTTTTATTCTAACTTCTAACCCTTGAGAACTTCTTGAAAAAGAAGAACTTAATGAAGGCCAAATTTAAGCCAGGGAACACGCTGACACTATCTACAAGCATTTTCCTTATTGCTGTATGAGCCCATCTCCTGGTCCCACTTGGTTAGAATAAATACATGTGCCCTCTCCTCTCCTCTCCTCTCCTCTCCTCTCCTCTCCTCTCCTCTCCTCTCCTCTCCTCTCCTCTCCTCTCCTCTCCTCTCCTCTCCTCTCCTCTCCTCTCCTCTCCTCTCCTCTCCTCTCCTCTCCTCTCCTCTCCTCTCCTCTCCTCTCCTCTCCTCTCCTCTCCTCTCCTCTCCTCTCCTCTCCTCTCCTCTCCTCTCCTCTCCTCTCCTCTCCTCTCCTCTCCTCTCCTCTCCTCTCCTCTCCTCTCCTCTCCTCTTCTCTCCTCTCCTCCTAGGCATTAAAGGCTACATCAGGACAGAATTGTAACTGATTTATTTTCAGATAACTCAGGTCAAACCATTCTCCTTGTAGAGTTTATTCCCACCATGACGCAAATCTGTCAGGTTTTGAAGATAAATTTCAAGGAGTACTTCAAGTACATTTGTATTTGGAAAGAAACAGAATTGGAAGGGAAAGCAAAATTTTTTTTACTGGAAGATATGTAAAAAACCTACAGTTATAAACTGATTATATCAATAATATTATCAAAGAATACCCAATGCATTATTTTAGTCCTGTGGGACTAAATAGAGCAGTAAATTGGATTATTTGGGGTTCTTTTTTGTCTTTCTTCTGTACAGACATTTTTGGGCTATCACTTGTGCTTCAACAAGGATATGGTAGTAGCAGGATTTTTTGAAGAATCACAGGGGAATGTTTAGAAAAATATAAAGAGAAATGGGAATAGATAGTTATATAAAAGTAATGAATTGCACAGTGCTTCAAGAAAGAGTTTCTAAATACCAGTGCAGGAAGTATCAAAGAAATAAAATGGCATAGAAAGCAAGCCACACTAGGATAAATGAAGAGGATAGAAACCAGCCTGAGGCATGAACAAGAGGTTGCTCCAAATTCTGGCAGGGATTTAACTCTCATCTGAACGGCCTAATTTAATCTCAGAGCAAGAAGAGGATATAGCTGCATTCAGTTTCCTGGTTCCCTTGAAATAAGGAACACTTTAAAGCATTGATCCCACACTTTCCTCATCAGTTTTCAGCATCCAACAATATTAAGCTTTAATTTGTAGCACACAATGTCAGTATGGTTTCAACTACAGTGGAGACAGATAACATTTCCTTTTACACAGACAGATAAAATATAAAAATGAACCTGACCAAAGGTTAATAATTAATATAATTCCCAAGAATACATTTTTAATTGAGAACAGAGTACTTAAATAAAAATAATAAAATTCTGTTTCAAAGGCTTTTGTGCTAAGATTAATAGCTAGTAGATTAAAATGGAAACAAAGTAGATAGCACATGCTTTCTGCATTTTTTTTCTTCTTTTGCTCTTTTTAACTTTGCTTTTGGGACTAAGTCAGAGAAGTGAATGAAATCTTTACAATTAAATCATTGAAATTTTGCTTAACTTCATTATATCTTTGGAAGGGAGAAAAGCTATAAAAATCATGTCATGGGATGTTTGATGCATTGGTATGGAAGTTTTTATATTTCATAGACTCATATTTTTAACTCAAATTTTTAAATTAAAAATTTTAATATTATTGTCACTATTCTACATTTTATAGTTTCAAACATAATTTGAATTTTTCAGGTTCATATTTCTCAGCTAAATCTGTGAAGCTGTCTTTCCACTTAAAAACAGTATTTTTATTCTTGCTTTGAGAGTTTCCTAACTTTCTTCAAGTTTGAATTTTACTTATGTTCTTAATGAACATATGAAGATGGAAATTAATTTACTGTCGCTGAGGGTTTTTTATTTTGGTCTTAAACAGTTATGAGCAGTACTGAACATATCCAAATTCTTACACTCTTATTATCAGGAAAAATACAGCAGTGCTTAAAAAAACCCCCACAAAAACAAAACAAACAAACAAAAAAACCCAAAACAAAACAAAACCAAAACAAAACCAAACAAAACCAAAACTAAACCAAAACAAACCCAAACCCAAGCAAAAGCACCAAATAAAACAATATCCATATTTAAGTATATTTATATCACTTATGTTTTCATTATCAAACCTGCACATTTTGATACTGTTATTCTAAATTCTTTTTGCATGAAAAATTTTAACAAACGAATATACTGTAAGAAACCAGAAAGACAATTGAGTCTAACACTGTTCTTTTGTGACCAATTTCTTTCTGGTTGCTAATCAGATATTTTAATAATCTAAGCTCTGATTTCTAAAAGTATTACTTAAGAATAATGTATGCCTATTAAAAATTAAATCTGACTTCTAAAAATATTGTAAGGTATTAGGAGTCTGTTGTGAGCAAGGAGTTTTTAATTCCATGTAGGTCTAGCATAGATCTCAAAAGATATATACAAGGGCATGAGTAAAAAAGAGACAATCAATCAGAGTTTAAAAGTAATATACAAGGGGTTTAACACACTGTTTATAGTAATATATCCAATTACTGCTGGTGTGTGTGGTAGGTGTATTATGCAGATTTGGTGCCTTAGAGCCATACTTGAATCTTTTTTTTAAGCACTGTGCAAATATAATGGCCATACCTAAATTGCTGTTGTCAAAAACTGATATCCGATTTATCGTTTGTGTGTTTTGAGGTGTTCATTAGCAAATGGGAAAATGCTCTGGCAATCCAGCTTTAACAAGAAAGATTAGGAGTGTAGCAAATGCTTTTATAAGCATGCCTCTTGGCCTTCTCTTACATCTCTGGAATAAAGAAGGAACTGACCTACTTAAAAGTGCTAAACACTTCAAAAGCTAGATAGGTAAAAAAATTAATAGTTAAATGCCTTGAATTGTAGAGATTATTTTGTAATTCTATTGCTAAACATAAGCACATGGATTGGTCTTGTTTTCTAAAACAATTTAGATATGCTCCCTTAACTTTGCCTAGAAGACATCATAATATCAGTTACTGCAGGATGTTTTTGAAGAGCTTTTACACTAGCAATTTCAGTTTCTCATTTTTTAATCATTATTAAATTTAGGGTTTCTATATTTTGGTACTTCCCCAAACTGCACCATGTGCAAATCTCTCTTTTACTGTTATCTTAGATGTGTTTGAAGAGAAAAACTACTACAGATGACCACATTTCCATACAAGTGAAGTCATATTCAGTTGGAAGGGACCTAAAATGATCAGCTAGTCCAGTTCCCTGGGCAGCTCAGGGCTGATGAAAAGTTAAAATCTGTTACTGTTCAGTTTGTAGCAATTACCCCTCATCCTGTCACTCCATGCCCTTGTTAAACGTCCCTGTCCATTCCCCTTTTAGGCTCCCTTAAGCTACTGCAAGGAGCTCTAAATGCTCCCCAGAGCCTTCTCTTCTCCAGGCAGAACAACACCAACTCTCTAACCTGTCCTCATAGGTGCTCTGATCATCTTGTGACTCTCCTCTGGACTCCCTCCAATGGATGATATTGTCTAATGCTGGGTCTAATGTTGCCTATTTTGGGCCCCCAAGGGGTCTGTTAGGCATAACGTTGTCATCAGACAACACGTATAATGGGCTGAGTTGCAAAATAAGGAATTTCATAAATTCTTTGGGCACACCTTTGGAGAACAGAGTGAAAAGAAATTTTATATACTTTTCTACTATCAACAAAAAGTGAATCACACCTTTTACGTTGTGATACACTACAATTATTGATATTGCTCTAGCACAATCAGTGAGAAGCAGAATAGAATTTAATTGTATATGGTATTAATCAAATATCATTTAATCAATCATCATGTAGTTAGAAAACTTAAAAATAGTATTTGCACTCTGTTGAAAAAAGTAAGGCAACAGAAAGTTAATCATAATGAAAAGCACAGCATTTAAATCAGAAAAGGAATATTACTGAATCCTCTGTTCTGTTCCTCATTTAGCTATGCATGTTCAAAATAAATCTGTGAAATGCTCCATGAGAAACTGAACCCAGTGCCTATTAAAACCAGGAATAAATTTTTCCATGGTTCACTGAATTGCTCTGAGCATGCATCTTCCTCAATTGATTCTAACAGCTGCCATTGAAACAAAAGGTAGTCAGCATTTTGCATATTTAGCTGAGGACTAAAATGCAGACTTTGAAGGCTTTAGAGTTTCACTGTTTTAAACATGGCTGATAGATTTCTTTTTCTCACTTATGTATGGTCACAAATTAATTAATTTGTAAAATTAATTCAAGAGTTAAACCTAAAAAGTAGTTCTCCTAATGTATGCAAAAGGTAGAATTGAGATTCAGACCTCTGAGTCTTGGCAAACTGTTATAATTTAAATCCATTCTTCAAGACATAACTATAATTTCATTGGTATAAAAGAAAACTGTAAAAACTTCACTTCCAGAAAACAGAAATTATTCATGTCCCTCGTACTCTTAAAATAAATTGCTTACAACAAATTTAAGTATAAATGACCATCAAACTGTGATCAAGGAGCTAGAAATTGATTTTCATTTTAATTTATTCTCTTCCTTTCTCAAATTGTCAAATAAGTAAAGGCCATTTGCACAAAGGGATAATTTACATAATTGTGATGAACCTGTTTTCTTCAGATTTTTACAGTATCAGGTCATTCCACTGATAACACTATGCAAATAAAACTAATATGTTTGATTCCTTCATTGTTTTTGAACAATTTTTATTAAGTTATGGTACAGTGCCGTTCACCTAATTGAAGCAACCAGGTAAAAGGGAAATCATGTCAATTAATCAGTTGTCCAAATACTAGTGTTATAGACATATATTATTCAAGGATACAGTCACTTTAATTAATTGCTTTAACTCTGTATGAGAAATCATTTCATATTTTTTTGAGTACCATTTAAGAGAATTAATGTTTGGGAATGATGAGTAAAGACAAACAGAACTTATTACTATATGAATAGTTTAACAAAACAATTACTTGTCTGATTTGATTTCTCATTGAAAGGATATTCTTCATATATGTATTTTGCAGTCATAGCTGCTTATTTCTTAGGGAAAAAAAGGAAAAAAGAAGTTTACATTATCTTTCAAGACCTGATAGAAATCTGAAGGAGTAAGTTAAATTCTAATAAGGTTTGTACTCTATCAACAGAACCACTAAACAAGTTTTAGTTTCAACAACAATTTGTGGCCTCATTTTTTTACTTTAACATTAGACATATACAGATGTAAATTAACTCTTGAATTCCAGAATGACTTTGCAAGGCTGGAAAAATTTTCTTTCAACTGAAACTGAGCAAATGTTGCCTCAGCTAGTATCAAGGATAATATAACAAAGGTATCAACATAATATAATTTTCAGAGAAACATATTTTTAAAGGGGAATATAAGCATGGCAGTGAGTTGTATTTTATCTGCAGAAACTATTTGAAATCAGCAAGACTTACAGAAGAGATAAAATAAGGGTCCTTTCCTGAGACACAAATATGATGTTCATGATGGGGATCACCGACTCCTCATCACTGGGATCTCCTTTGTTTAATTTGTGTATGTTACCTGCCCATGGGCTGGAGCCTTCTGACTGCTGCGAGCTGAGTGCAGGTGTGGCCCTGCAGCATCCCCAGTTTCAGCCCCCAGGGGTTTAATCTTGTTGGGCAGTGATCCCCTCTGTTTGCCAGAACCTTCCCACAGCTTTTTACTGGGTATGGCAAAAATGACACTTTCTGGGCTATGCATTTTATTCTTATTTACATGTAAAATGTATAACCATCAGAAACATGAGGGTTTATAAATTCAATATATTAAAGAGCTTTTAATTTTTCTCTTTTTCTTTTTCTGTATGTTGCATAATAAATTTTTTTGGGGGAAAAAATGCACATCTATTGTTGCTAAGAAAATTTTTTAGAGGAGATAATCACTAATAAGAACAAATTCTAAGACATTTATAGACCTTTAATTTTTTAATGAAAAAGCCAATAAATCATAAAAATTTTGATCTGACACCAAACAGTTGGGGTTTTTTAAGTGTTTTAATATTTTTACAGTACCAACAAAAGTTGATATAGTTTTTGGTTTTGTATTGATCACTTTGGCAAAACTTTAAAGTATAATGTAAGAAAAAGTTATTATATATTTATTTTAAGTTCACATCCCATGGCAGAAAAGGAATCCTTGATCACAAAGGTCAATTGAATTCCATTTAAAATGAAGAGGTGCAGACCTTTGTACTGATTAATTTTTAATTCCCCAGTCATGGTGGCTTAACATACAATTTTTGATGTAAAAATGTTTTTTGATAACAAAAGTAAGTGAAATGATAAAGAGAAGGCAGTAAATTTTCTGTGACTCTGTGTTTTATTTCTGTGAAGACAATCCATGCTGAAACTTTTGAAGCTGGACAATCAAGGCATGTAAACACAACATTAAGAAGAAATAAAATGTTTCAGTGATTATAATTGTAATCCTATTGTGAGTAAGAAACTGTAAAATCTAGGGGAGGAAAGAACCAATTTTAATGTATATTAAAGGCACTGTATTATTTTTCTTCTGAATATCTTTATATAACTAGCTGTCATGTAGATCTAAGTTCTTAACTTTCTTTAATTATATTAAAACAAATAATATTGGGCTGAAGTAAAGGAAGTTATTTTAATTTTTATTGTCATACAGGTTATTATTATCCAAATGGATTTGAAGAAGAGATCATTGAGTCCTTTTGCCAAAAACCATAAACAACTGAGTTGTCTTTTGTGATTCACAATAGTTCACTTAGAATAGCTGTTAAACAGCAGATTTTCTACTGATCTTTGCAGGTGACAAAAATATCTACAGGGTGACATAGACAAAAAAATTCCCTTACATGGGCAATATCATATGAACAAAACCTTCTTTTTTTACCATGTGTTCTTGTGACAATGAGTCTGAGTCAAGAAACAAAAAAGAAGTAGGAAGAGGTGCGTGAGAACAGCAAAGAGATTTCTCCCTGACATATGATAATATATGGTATGCACCTGCTAGTGTATCCTTCCTACTCATGTCTGCAAAGAAACCCACATTTCTCTCATCACTTTTGTTATTAAATGGGAAAAACATGGTCTAAAAAGTAGCTAAGGCAATTTAAAAAAATATGAAAAATAAAACTTTTTAGCATCTATAGTGGCAATTTCTTCTCAGGTTTGCAGATCGCAGTGTAGTTTGCAAATGCTGAACAAGATTTTTATGTTCTAGTTTGAGTACTAGAAGCGTGTTAACCATTGCAGCATTGACTGCTTGGCTGGTTAAACTAAGCCACACAGAGCTCTTTGTCTGCGTGGTTAGACTGACTAGAATGTTTTCCATACACAAACTTGCCTCAGATGTTTGGGCAACACACCAATATCTGCAGCATAGACAGTCCCTTTAGTGCAATCTTTCTTTAATCAAGACCACACTGCAATGTGGACAGATATTTAGTTAATTTTAACTCCTGTAATTAGCATAATGACATCTAAATTCTGTTTTTCATTTATAAAAAATAAAAATAGTTATATAAGCTTAAAAAGATTTCCTGCTGAATTTAAAAAAGAGAACTATTTGGAAAGATCAACCAGATACGTGTTCAGCACTGTTATTTTCTGGAGTCATCAGCAATCCTCTTAAAGTTCCTTTAAATTGTGTGGAAAGTCTCACTTATTTGAAAAATTATAAGCCTGAAAGTAAAGTTAGCTTTTCTGAGTTGGACACAACATTGTCATTGTGAGAAGAACTTGGAAGGGGAGCTTTTATGCCCCTTTTTTTTTTTTTATTTTTTTTTTATTTTATTTTATTTATTTTATTTACCAAATTATCCAACTCAACAGATGGCCTCTTTGGGTGTCATGCATTTACTCTTGATGGTAATAATGAGCACTGTCCCACAGAATTATCTGAAGACAAGCAAGGGTACATTATACACCAAGGTCCCTAGGTTATCTTAAGCTATCAGTGTATATCTTTCTGTTTACATTTATGGGCATCACAAATTCTTCAGATTAATTTTCTTCAAGTGTCTTTCAGAGCCATTATTTCTTCATTATGATGGAGTAATAGGAAGTAGTATGAATTACTTCATACCCCAAGTGCTGTTCAAAATACTATGAATATTTAGGGCACCTTCTGTAGTTGCTCTCTTCAGGCACAGCATGGTGGGAGCTGCCTGCTGTTGTCAGGACACTTTTATGACTGCAGAGTGAAAGAACTGCAGGGGCTACGTTTGGAAGTCAGTTCCTCACACCACCATTAACTGAAAACCATCTGGAGCATCTACAGATGCTTGGATCTGACTTGTCCTGTTGTTGCCAAGGTGTTGCAACCCTACCTAAAGGGATGTCAAAAGGTGGTGACTTCCTATCAGAAAGATTTATTATCAAGATGTCTACAGATATGCTACCTGAGTTCTGAAAATAAATAAATTTTAAAAGAAAAAAACCCACTTCAGTTTTCACTAATATCAACAGAAATGTGTGCTACTGTTATGTATTCAATAGGTACTATATTATCTATTCTAGACTTTGTTTTTTTCTAATTTTTTCATAGTCTATTAAGGTTTTTCTTTTTCTACATTATTGTTCTTCACATGTATTCTGCTTTCAAATTCAGACATTGATAATCTGACTTATGATTTTTTTGAGAATATTCAAGCTGATTTTTCTTCAGCGATTTTTTGAATTCCAGAACAAGTTCTAGTAAATATATGACTATAAAGGAAAGCCTAAAATTAAAGTGTTAAGGAGAATGCCTATTTCCTGCCATTAGTTTGCTTTGCTTTTGACCAAGAAGACTTTGAAAATTTAAAAGTCCCGAAGTCTATTATTTTTCAAATGCACTTGGTCCTTTCTGTCTAGCAATGTTAATTCATATTAGACTAATCATTATGTAATTTTAATGTTTTGATTCTTTTTAGCTGTTCATGAGACCTTCAGAAATAAATTGCATGAGGTTCCATTTTCAGTGGAGAATATCAAAGTAGCAAACTGCCCAGGCACTCAGGGGTTCACTCCAGCTGGTTTTGAGTACTTATTGACCATGTATGTGATGTCCTTTTTGCATGTCCCAGGGACTGAGTTCAGTTTTCTCTATCACAGATGAGGGCTGATTTACAGATTTTGCACATTGGCAGATCTAACCTGTAGTGCACATCAACACATACTTAAATAAAAAATGAGTTTGAAATCCTTTTGCATTTAGCCTCTCTAGCTTATACCATGCTTGTGTCTTGTACAACTTCATGACCAAACAGGCAAATTCCAAGGGAACTCCTCCCTTATTTTTCAGTTAGTAGTCACTGTTTAGGACCTATTAATGCAGAGGTGTTGAATTTGGACGCCATCCAAATCAACCATCCCTATCTGGTGAGTTATTCTTGATCCCCTAAAACAAAGAGATGACTCACATGAGGCTATATTTTTGGATGGTTCTTGAACCACAAGTGACTTTAGAACTTTTAGCAATGAAGAAAGAGAGATGGAGCAGATTGTGCTAGAAAATATTCACAACTAACTTAAAACGAGGTTTAAATATGATTAGGAAGAAGTACTCCACTATGAACACGGTGATCTTCCTAGAGGAAGAAGTAAGGATGATTTGTCATAACTCAGCCACACTCTTTGTGAAGTCTTTTTGAGGAAGACCAGTTAGCACCATTAAATCCAAGACTGGAGGAACATTTTGAGAGTGACCACAATATCCAAGAAACAAGTAGGAAAGATCTAAATATTATTGGAAAAGAACAAATTTAAATGCATTATCATGGATAATTCTCTGTACTGGTTACATAATTTTGACTATCAGTGTTTAAATTAATTTAACTGGACCAATAAGAACTTCTTGCTGTATATTATTTACACTGTTAAACATTAACTGTATTAACTATAAATTCTTGGCTCTGCACACAGTCTGTGTTCCCCTGTGCTCATAAAAGGAAGTTGAGAGTGACAGTAACCATCTGCAAAGTGTTGACCATATGGCAAATATGGCAAGTGACCTCCTTGTAATACTGTTGGGAATCCTCCCGACAGCAAGATTTTGAAACAGCACAAGGTCCCTAAAGGTAGTCGATCCCTAACAGCTTTTGTGTGCTGATACCTGAGACAAAAATGACTAATGAGGAAGCTTCTGCAACTCTCCAGATTGTTTTCTTACACTGTGTTGAAACTCTGACAGCTGTATTGTCAAAAGTAGCATGAAAGTATGCAATGTGCTATTGTGAAGGATGGCATTGAGTAGAGAAATCTAGCTTTGTACTGGAAGACACTTTCAAGCTGGAGAGACAAAATTACCTATATTGTCTGTTGGGTAGATATGGGTGTGTACAGCTGGTCAACTTCCCTGTCAAAAAAATCATAAGTTTCTTCCTGGAAAGAGTTTGGGAATACACACCCCTACAGGTGTGATAAGGAGACTAGAGCGGTGGAATAAAGCAGTGAAATAACTTTATAATACAGATACAGTCTTTGATTCATAAAATGCTGACACTTATTCAAACACAAGCTAATACTATATCAAAATTCATAGCAAGAGAATTTTCTAAAATTTTCTGAAATTCTGAATTACTAATTTTCTCAATCAAAATGAATTATTCTACAAAAAGTCACTATGACAAGCTTTTTGATTAGGATGGAATATCTATTAGATTAAAAATTAACAAACAAACACCAAAACAGCTAAACAACACTTTTCCTGATCAAGTAAGCTCCATGCTTCCTTTGCTGTTAATGAAGAAAAAAGTTTGAAACACTGAAATGTGACTGTTATCCTGCTAGGAAATTTTTAGGAAAGTTATTGCTGGATTTGACTTAACTCTTCTTCTGCCCTCTGTAGATTCATTTAAGGAACACCTATATTTCACCTCTCTCTAGCACATCGTCTGCAGGGCCTGACAACTAATAACTTGCAGGATGCTTCAACATCTGTGAGTCCTTGCCTCACAGATGTTCTCTTAGCTACATGAAAGAAATCCCTTGTCACCTCTCTCCATGCAATTCCAATTCTCAACTAATTATGAGTTTGTGTATTGTGATGATCACTCCCATGTGTCACTGAAAGAATTATGAATAAAAAATTTATGCTAATGAAACTGCTTGTGTCTCTCTACCAGGAGATGGAAGCAGAGAGTATATTTTTTTCCATTTGGATGCACGTACTTTATGGGTTCTCAAAGAATCTTTTCTGTAGAAGCATGGACATATGACCGTTTTTTGTGTTCATATAAGATTTGCGATAAAAACCTTCTTGATCTAGAATGCTAACTTTAAAAATATCTATTTTTCCAACTAATTCAGTATTACAGCAGAAGAAGGGACTCATTCCTGTGAGTTTAAACATCCTGACAAGAGGCTACTTCTTTTTCTTAGTTATTTTCTCAAATTAATAGGGGTATAAAGTCTTAATATTTCAGACTACCTTTATTTTTATCTTCTTGAAAAAACAGATATTGGTCTCATGCTTGTATTACCTGAAGAATTTCTGGGTTGCAAAAAGAGAAGATGCTCCTTTTTCCCATGCCTACTTCTCTGTGAGTTGTTGAAACCCTTATTAAATGCTTAACTGAAAATATTTCAACTAATTAATTTATTTTAACATGAGAACATAGTTAGATAAAATTCACCCAGAAAATTAATCAAGTAGTAAGGGGATAATGTTGGAATTTTATTTGTTTCATCACCACCTCCTGAAAACACATATTATCACTGTAACACATTTAATAAAAATATGACTCCTTTATTCATGAAGCTCCTGCCTCCGTTTCTTAAGGTCTGAATTTTTCCACTTGGGAATTTAGTGCCACATCCTCTGGAGACCTTCACAGAAAAATACAGAGTCAGGGAAATAAAGGAAAAGGCTTATGCTCAAATATAGTGTATAGTTGCCAGTAAAGACAACCTGAATGTTCAGTCAGAAAGATCGTAGAGAAACACAAACCTGATCAGATAATATTAATCATTGTCAGAAACATGAGCTACTAAGAGTAGATGGAATACAGAAATGTTTATTTCCATAGTGATTATTTCACTAGTGTTTATTTCCTATCTGATTAAAGACATTGTCAAATGGAATACTAAGGCAAGGAAGGAAGCCATAGACAAAATATACAGAGAGAAAAATTAACAGCCAAGATGGAGACAATGACAAGAACCTGAGCTGGTCAGTACTAGCATTAATGAATGGGCCATCACCAAGGAGCAGGCAAAGGAGAACTTTGCAAGCCTGAGGGACTGTTTGAGGGGACCAGTGAGACTATGTGGTGAAAGAAGCAAATCAGGGAGAAACGGGGAAACACACACAAAAGGTTACAAGTGTCCTGTTGTGTGTAAAATGGAATTGGTCAGTACAGTTGTCTGACTGAGTCCTGTGTCTGATCACCACAGTCTATCCTACCTTATTCAGCTTCTTCTTAAACCTCTGCACAGTGTCATTCTCTGTCCCATGTCTGTGTGCTGCAAGAACAAAGTGCCAACTACTTGTGAGAACTCTGTGTGAGAGTGAAAGCTGGTGCCAGTTTCTGGAGTGAGATGGAGGGTGTGGGTGCCCCTGGCCTGTGGTCAGCTATGAGAGTGGAGTCTCAAAGACAGCTGCTGGAGGAAGTGGAGTTTGTTAAACTCCAACAATGGGGCAGCAATGGTATGTATCCCAAAACACAGATGATGGGATCGCTGGTGTGACTGAAGATCTCAGTGCTGGGAGCTGTAGCAGGTCCTCAGGACACAGCCTGTGTGCTGGGTGTTGGCTGCTGGAGCTCCAAGCATCCTTGTCTTACCCAGTCCTGGAATGCTTGAGCTGTCTGTAGGCATTTGCTAGAAAACCTCAAGCTGAACCAGAAGCAGGCAGGAGAGTCTCAGGCTGGGCCACAGTACCGGGTGTGCAGAGCATTCAGAGGATCCATGATCATGGGGTGCCCGAGGGATGAGTGTGCAAGCACTGTGTGTATGCAGCCAGCAGCAAGGTGGATCAGTGGGTGAGCAGAATCATAAGCAAGGGGGCTGGGATGAAGGCAGGGATACCAGACAGAGGGGATGTATAAGCACTGAGGGGAGCCATAAATGTGCCTGTGCATCCAGAGGGTTTTTATGTGTAAGCCTGTATCAGTGAAATCCAGCCTTTGCCAGCCCAAGAGCGGGGGTTTAGGCTGTCTGTGCTTTTATTTTTGTGAGTCCTGTATGCTGAAGCCAGCACCTTGTCTGTGACAGCCTGTGTGGCTGGCTGTGCCATCGTCCTGCTCCTGTGTGTGTCTGTCTCTGGGGAATGACTGAAATTCACTTCGGGTTCTGCTGCAAACAGGAAAGTGGCAACCAGGCACTGCGTCCCTGAGGAGCTGGGCTCCAGTGGCTGTCAGGAGAGAGTCCTGAAATGGTTCTGCTGGAGTCAGCCTTGTGCCTAACATCCTTTAACATAAAGTATTAGAGCTACTACAGATTGATGTTGTAATATTCTTCTCTGTTTATATGAACATATTCATCTGAATGAGACAAAACACCTGAGACGTGTTAGCAAACTCTTCCATCTCATCTCTTGTTTCTAGAGGAATTTAAGTCACCATAATGCTTTGATACTCTGTATGAGACATGAATATATCATTAACTTCACCAATTTATTTGCATGGATTTTTCAATGACCATAAACTTCAAAAGACATTTAGGAAAAGATAAAATGGTCTCAGATCTACTAGCCATGCATAAAGTGGCACCATGAATCAAGATTAGCTGGAGGACTGATCTCTGGAATGCTCTTCTGTGTATACAATTTCTTTGGGAGATAATGGTAAATTATTTTAGATATAATAATTTATTTAATAGGTACATATATATAAGTCTTTGTGATTTATATATAAAAAATGTGACACAGATAACCACTTTAAATATTACTCATGAAAACTAATTCTGAAGTATGTCTGCTATTTTGAGACTTCTTTATTTATCATTTACTGCTACTTCTGTCCAAGTCATTACTAAAATCATCTGGTATGAGTTTAATTTTCATAAAATCTGCAAATATGCCATTCATAAGATGTTCACAAATACCTTGTTGTACTGGGCAACAGGAAAAAAGTATTTGTGAGAAACTAAATCATCATCTTTTTCAAGTCATACATGAAAATAACTCCACTGTAAAATTGCTTTCAAATACATGCACTAATACTCAATAAAGTTAATTTTCCAGAATCTTTCCTACAAATTACAACCAGAGCATGGAAATATTTTGTAATAATGAAACTAGAAGCATTATGAATCTTCACAATACAAAGTGATCTGCTTCCTGCCAATTCCTAGGAAAGCAGGCAGAAGTTTTACTGTGAAAACTTCCCAATGAGTCATACACCATTTGGGTAGCTGATATAGCCATATAAATTTCACTCATTCATTTAAAATCTGTTTGTTATACCCAGCAGAGAAAAACTGGTTTCATATGGACTTTTCTTGCATAAGGATTTAAGGATTTACTGTTACATTTTTCACCCATTCTTTGTTACATTGCCATCATAATGGATAACCACAAATACAGGGATTTTTAGAAAGAAGTATGTAGCAACTGTTATTTGAATAAAAAAATTGAAATTAATACAGACCACATATGGGAAATTATTTACAAATTTTTAAAAGGCACATTTTATTCATTTCTGAAGTTTTGCCAAGTTAAATCTTAGAGGATTGAGATTTACTCTTCCTATTTGTCAGATAGATAAATAATTCTTCAATACTGTCATTCTTAGGTTTTGCTGTCATTCCACTGTGAGAGTAAAATGCAGGATGGTTCCAACAATATCAGTTTTCCAGTGGAGAATCAGTACCAAACAACAAAAGGTGAAATGGAGCAGTGCTGATGGCCACAAAAATGTCCCATTAAATTGTGAGGAGAGTGAAGGTAAAACTACCTCTAACAACCTTTCTAAAACAGCAAATCTAATCCTAAGTGGTAGTTGGATCAAAGTGACTTTTACCCTCTCTCCTCTGATTCTTCCTCGAAAATAACTTTTCCTGATGGTATGGAAGTGAAGCTACAACAAAGAACAGGAGAGATGAAGCTTAAGAAAAATCTTTGGCACTGGGAAGCCATAGATATGTAATCTCCTTGATATCTTAGGAGGGTTTTCACTCAATACCTGTGAACAAGAAAAAGAAAAGACTTCAATTTATAGCTCATACATGGTCAGTGATGTCAATATTGCTTTTGATCAATACCGTATGCTGTAAAATCATATTGTGATAGTGAGCCTTTCCTCTATAGTCATAGATCAACTGGATGCTGTTGGGAAGAGATTTAATTAGTCTTTTTTTTTTTTTTTAGAAGGTACTCAGTTCAAAACTTGATAAATATAATACAGAAGAATATTATTATGCTAGTACATTGCTTAGTATTGGAGCTCTTTCTTCCCAATGATAAAATGAGTGAACTTCTATTTTTGGACCATAAATTAATTTTTTATATGTCATGTACAAATGAAAAGCTACTTTTATGATTATGCACCTATCTACTTAGATGAATTTTTTACCCTAACTTTTTTCCTGGATTATTTCTTGAGCTAGAAATTACTCAAATTAGAACTTTTCCTATATGTTTTCAAAAATAGTTGAATTTTTTTTTAAATGGGAAATTAATGTAAAAAGCAGCATTTTTTATATTAGTCAAGTTTAATGTAATTTATATCTAATGTTCTCTAATTTGTTGTGATCCATTCAGTCTGTAAGAAGATAGCATTCTACTACCAGAAATGTCACTTTCTGTCATTCTTGTAGTACTGTGGAATTTATATCTGATAGATCACCACATCTTTTGTCCCTGTGTTCTAAAATACAAACAATGAACCAAAAGGCAGGTGCAGCACAGAACTGTATCTCTAGGACTTACTGTACTGGAGATCCATTTTACTCCAGATTTGTTGGTTTTTTGAACAATGCTGGTAAAGCAGGAGTATTTGGAGATAGACCCTGGCAGGAAAGAGCAAAAAAGTTCTCTTGATGATTGTACATGTTCTATCCAGTGAGCAAGGTATTGCCCTTTTTCTGTACCCCTTCACGAGCTCAGGAGTGATGTAGCACTCCCTTTCTGTGAAAGGGATAATAATTTCACCTCTTACTGTAGATCTATTCTAAGCTTATGAAATTTAAAGTGTTGTTAGTAGTTTGCCTGATTTTTATAATGTAGTAAGTGGATTTTTTCTGTTTAGGTGAAGTTTCCCTACAGGAATTATGCACAGATTGATTCTAGTACCCATAGTTAAAGAGTTCTTTATGGTTGGTGATGAATATCATAAAAAATACATGAAAATATAAATATTAACATTATGTGCTGTTAGTCTGAAATATTTTTGCCAGTGAGTATGAACTTGGGGTCAGATTGATATCTTAGAAGTATTACATCTTACACTTCAACAAAGTCCACCTCATATTGACTATGCTTTTCTTCATCTCAACCCTAAAAGCTGTTTTACCATCTTTTTTCTTTATTCTCCTCCTAGCATGAGATTAATCATAAAATGAGAATTTTCATTTATTTTGAAAATAGCTGTAATTTTACTGATTTAACAGGTGCAGGAAACATTATAATGTCTGTGTTTTCTGATAAAACCTTTGCATGCTTTGGATTTCCTTGGTCTGGCGTCTCCGCTGTTTTTGTAGATAATGCTTGCAATGGCTGGAAGATCAAAAGTGTGTTCTTCATTTGTAAATACAGTTATGAATTTTAATGAGCTGTTAGCCTAACTACGTAAAGTAATGCATAAGAGACAATGTTGATACTTGTTCTGTGTAAATCCCAGACGCAATATATTCATTCATTAGTGCATGAGTTTATGCCAAAAAATTATGAACATTTTGATTATCTCATACTAGTTTGCTCAGCTGTAAGCCTTTTTAAGATTTTACTTTAGGAAGGACTTTTTCCCTCAAATACAGAATTTTTTTTTTAATAGTTCTAACTAAAATTGGGTTTGCAACTGTAACAATAATAATGTGAACTAATAAAAGTCCCAAGGAAAATTTCTTTGTAAAATCACAGCTTGCCTTCATCCTTTTTGGAAGATATAATTTCGTATTAGGTCTGACTGGGAAGAGTCAAATTACTTCCTAGCAGCCCATAGTCTTCTGTGCTTTGAATTCCTGTCTAAAACACTGTGAATAACACATCAGGGATTTTTGACTATTACTGAAGAGTACCTGCACAGTATCAAGTTCTTCTCTGTTCCTTCCTTCATCTTCATTTCCTCTGCCCAATGCCCCAGTGAGTAGGCTGAGGATAGGCAGGAGGCTGTGAGCATCATAGCCAGGACAGTGGTTCCAAATTGATGGGATATTCCATACCATACGATGCTGGGCTTAGGAATAAATGCACAAGAAATGAGAGAGGAAAGGGACATGTTACTGATTACGGCATTTGTCTTCCCAAAAAGATGTAATATGTGGCCCTGTTTTCAAGGATTCATATGGACATCTGCCTACTGATGGGATGTAATAAATGAATTCCTTTTTGGAAGTAATTCCATTTTTTTCCCTTTAGCTTTGGCGCATAGCCTTTGTTTTTTCTATTAAACTGTCATTATGTTGATCGTTTAAACTTCTCATCTTCTTTTTATTTTCTCTCTGTGATGTGGAGAAGGGAGTGAGAAAAAGGCTGGATGGTTGTTGCCTGAGGTCATCACACTACAGATTTGAAAATAATATTTTCTACTCTACAGCTTTTTAAGAAGGTTTTATTCTCTCTGTCACCTTGCAGTGTATGCTGTAAAAGTTATTGCATTTCACCTGTGAACTGAAAGATTTCCATATAGACAACTTAATCTTACCTTTGCTTCCCATCAAATTTAAAGTGCATGTCACTTGACCCAAGACTGAGAAAAAATATGAACAGTTGTGCACTAGTGTGTTTGAAATTTGACTTCATATTTTGCAATGCAATTAATAGAATGTGTTGATACTGTTCCTCTGAATAAAAACCCCAAACAAAACCACCAATAAAAAACAAAAAACATACAAAAGAGGTTTTTTTCTTTTTTTTTTCTTTGTATCTTTAAGCACAGGTGTTCTCTAGCCAAGATAGAGTTTTAAATAAATTGAACGAGAAAAAGCTGTACTTTTAGGGGGAACTTAAATGCAGTGGGAAAGTCTGTTCATCTCGTGTAGCATAATGTAAGTGAAGCATTTCTAGAATGAGTGACTTCTCTAATGGGATTTTTCCAACATCCTTATAAGCTGAATTCTTCATTCACAGTTGCACAACCTATATTCTGAAATCACAACATCATAATATAACTAGTGATATATCACAGGTTTTTTCAAAACTCTCATTGGTTATGAGACTCAGGCTCTTTCAGATTCAGCTAAAGTAGATCCCAGTTGGTCAGGAATATGAACACCACTTTTTGGTCTGCAATCTCGAGTATCACTGCTGTGGTAAGAAAGAAAACCCATGTGCTGTAGGTGTTCTAGGCTCACAGTATATGTGATCTAATCCAGCAGGACTGGAGAATGAAGCTGAAGTGCAGATCCAAATAAATACCTAAAAGCAACGTCTTGTGACTTTTGTTTATGCATTGACTGTTAAGCATGACTATCATAAGACTGAACTGGTGATTTTCTTTTAATAGCATCTTGTTTCAACATCTATATCCTAAACATAGCCTCTGCTTACTGAATATTTGTGAAAAAGATAAACTGTTCAAGAAGATCAGTCTAATGGTCATAAAAGGTTTATTGGGAACAGAGGACTATGTTGAGAGTATTAAAGAATAAATATTCATCTCCTTAATATTTCCTAATCACTGAAACAAGATTTTTTGGAGTCTGAGATTTTGTCTACTGCAACTGTGGCAAAAGATATAAAAAAGAGAATTAGTATATGTGTTAGATGAAAATTTGTGAAAACTTTAAATAATGGATCAGAAAGAACAAGTTATAAAGATGCATTACTTTTGCCAACAAAATACATGCTGCCAATAGATTAGTATTTCCTCCTTCTCTGTCCCTGCAGCTGCTCGATTCTTGCCCACAGCTACAGTTTATTAAATTTTTAGGGTCCCTAGACTACTGAGTGTTGTAGCTTGTCTATATTTAATGCTTTCAGCATGTCATAACTGCATAATGCGATATACCCATTGTAACATTTTTCTGTCTTCTAACAATTTACACATTTCATCAAATCAATTTTAATTTTTAGAAAATAATGACAAATAAGCAGTTTAATGAACTGGCTGATCTAAACATATTTTGGAGCTACCAGGACTCCAGAATTACAGTGAAAGGTGATAAAATAAATAGAGACCCACATGTAAATTCTCTCTTTATCCATGCTGACTTTCATGGCCAGGAAAGTATTTTAACTCTGTTATTAGTACATAAAAATTATATTATATACAAAGTTGCTGATATAAAAGTTCACTAGCCACAACTTTATGTTTTTGTAGTTATCAAAACTACTCCACCTATCTGAGCTATCGAGCCTTCAGTTATCTCTGACATGGTGATAAAGAAAAAATTTAGCAGTAATGCAGTATTGAATTCTGAATTCTATAAATAAGAAGTGAATTATATAATGTAGAAGTAAAATCTGAATCCTACCAGGACATCAGGATGTGCCAAAAAGAACATGCATATCTCCTCAGAACTATGCATGTAAGCAGTAAAAATAAACAAGCAAACAAACAAATGAATAAATAATAGAAGTTAGAAAATATGACTGAAACTTTATTCTCTAACTACTTTCCTGTTTTGAACAAGTGCACATGCTGTTTTGGCATTTCATTTTTATAGACATTGAACTATTCAAACATATCCACATGCAGAGAAGTAATTGATGAACACAAGTTCCAAATGGCTGTAAGGTATATATATATATTTTTTTCTCCTCGAAATTGTGGCCCAAGAGGGTTCAGTCTATCAGATTATCAGGATTTTTTACCTAAGACAGGTAATCTGCTGAAAAGATATTGGTAGCTCTACAATTTCCTTCTTGTAATATATTGTTTAAACCATATGCTTTATCCTTTCTAGCTTTTCCCCTAATTGCACCAATTTTATTTTAGTTTATTGTTTAGCTTTCTCTTGTTCAAATACAGAACATCATGAAAATATTACCATAAGGAATGTAAATATTTGCAGGTGGAATATTACTAAAATGACCAGATCAAATAAAACTGATTTCCTTGTTCTTTCTCTACCTAATTCATTAAACTGGACTTTATTTCTCAGAGCAATGAAAATTGTATAAGGTTGCTATTGTCTGTCTGCAGGAACTACTGTTAGTCAAAATGCCTAAAACATCATTACTCAAATGAAGTATGATTGTTAAGGAAGATTGAACCAGTTTCCCATGTTGTGCCTTTGGCAATAAATACAGCACTATATTTTACAGATCTGTGACTTCTCCTCAGCTTTCTACCCAAAGGGTTTGAAGCTATTGTAATACATCCAGGAGAAACACAACTTCAATGACGTTAGTTTTCCTGTGTGGAAAAAGATTCATTATACTTACATCAGAAAAAAAATAAAACACTTGTTAATTTCTTTAAAACCTGCTTTGCAAGGGAAAATGAAATTGTTAAATGCATTTAACCGGGACAAAGTGATTAACTCAAACATTATTTATTTTAATTTGTCCTTCAATCTCATTTAGTACATGTATTGCCTATGGCTGCAATCAGAGCTGCTTAGCATCCCTTGAACCAGATTAAAGATCAAAATCCTTCTTAGTGCCAGCTTATTGCGTAGCAAATACAAACTCAATGCAATCAGCAAGCTTAAAACAAGACTCAGATGTTAGCAAAGCCAGTGGAGATCAAGAAAGAAGTGCACAAAAACAAGGTGACCCAGAATAGAATATCAAAGACTCTTTTTTATTTTTGAGTTCTGGCTAAAGCCATGAAGTCATTCTTCTGAACATAGGATATCTCAAAAATATATAGTTTCTGGGAAATTTAAACCTACTTCTAGTTTACAATTTCTTTTTTTAACACTGTTTATACATTACTTCATGCATATATCAAAGCATCCTCTATCAACTTATCACAAGAAGAATTTGTTGATTTCTTCTTTGTCTTTTTGTAATGGATAGAGGTTCAAGACAAACAACAATGGCTCAGAGTTATGGCAGGTTTGGCAGTCTCTAATGATCAGAAAGTTTCCTATTCAGCACTGTGCTGCTACTGGTAATGCCATATTATTTTGTTAGGACTTTATAAGATTAGTTCAAAAATTTTCTTCTTAAAGAACTTTGGGGTTGCCCTATACAACCTCTATTACAGTATGTTATTTACTTATTTATTACTTATGGAAAAAAAAAATCCCAACCCAAACACCACAAGCTTCAAAAACTATCACAACTGAATTCTTATACTGTCATCTATGAAATTCATAGCAAAGAGAATTCAACTTCCTGCCCCCATTAATTCACAAGCTCTCAATCTCATTTTTCTGCAAAACTGTTAATAATCCTTTCTAGAACTTAATCTTTATTACATTTTCGGAAAGAGGCCACATACTTTTGGAGAAAAAAGTTACTGAACATACACTTGACTTGTTACCCTTTATGAGGAAGGGATTTCTGTTGTGCACTGGATACACACTCAGTGTAACAGTTGTGAATTGAGAAAATTTGTGTCATCCATCAAGCAAAAAGATGTGTGCCTATCAAACGAAAAGGAGCGTGTTTGGCCAGGTGGTTAATGCACATCCAGTCATGCAGGCATGCAAACAGATTTGGTAGCATGACTTACATACCTGAAGGGTGCCAACACCTGATGAGAGACAGTGTATTTTTAAACAGCTCATAGCACCTCTGAAAACAAAAGGAATTATTTGACTTGCCTAAAAAAATGTATGCATGTATCCTCGTTCATGTGGGTTTTTTCAAAATGAAATGGAAAAAAAAATAGCCAGTTCAAGAACAAAGTTCAAAACTACATTTTGCAAATTAACCCCTTGGCAAGAATTATATGGGTAATTTCTTGTGCAGGATAGAATTAATATAGTTGAAGCCAAAAGGACATTAATATTCAGTAATCACTGAAAAACAGTGATAACTTGGCCTTTTATAAAATTCAGCCTAATGATGTCTTACCTTTGTGTGGATCCAAGTACAGATGTTCAGATGTGCAGACATAAGAAAAGGAGAGTTTTCTAGCTAAAACATAGCAAGAAATTAAATCTCTGTAATATATTTTGATTGCTAAACTAATTTCTGCCCCTTTAATATTCCTGTTGAATGTTTGACTTATCTTAGATTGCAGATAGTTTATTTGATTTGTGCCTCATTAAATAAAGAATTTTTTTTCCATGTTTGCTTTACCAAATTTTTCATCAAAATCTTTAGGAAGTGCAGTTCAATATTTTATTAATATTCCACTGTATTGTAGCGCTTCTTTAACAACAGTGTAATGTGACTTACAAGAGGCATGACGTTCAGTCTATAGTAGAATGCAAACTAGGAGCATAAGGACAATATAGTCTGGATTTTTGAATGATTACTTTTTTTTATTTGAGATAATATAAAAGACTGCTATAAAAGTACAGTAACTATATATGCATATGTCTTGGTTTGGAAAGACAGGTATCTGTCTGGGAAAACTTCAGTTTCCCTTGGAATGGAGAATGTAAAACCCCCTCCCTCCAAATTATTACAACTTTGCAATTAGGAGCTTTCAGGGAAAAAATATGGAGATAGGAGTAACAGTTCTTTACTAGGAATATTAAAAATGCAAATGCAGTAATAAAACAACAACAACAACAACAAAAACCACAACACAAAAACAAAACAAACAAACACACACACACAAAAAAACACCAAAAAAAACCCACCAAAAAAAAATACCAAAAACACCAAGCAAGCAAAAGTTCTAGAAAACCCTGACGGAGTCAGGAATACGACCTGACACCCTGTCAGCCAGGGTGTTGGAAGCAGTCCAAATAACTCCTCCTGGAGTGACAGATGTGGTTCTCTCAGAGTAAAAGTGATCCTGTAGTGGTGGTGAGATGAGTCCAGTCTTCCTCTGAGAATCCAGTGGAAGAGAGGATGCTCTGCTGTTCTGAACCTCAGGTTTTATCCAGGTGGGAATGCTTGGCTCCTCCCACTGGGTGGAGAATCTCAAAATGGGGTGATGTAATTTTATCAGTCGTGGGGTGAGCCTTAATGGCTTATTAACAGCAGATATCCCTCTGCAGGGAGGATGGGTCATGGAAGAGATAGGGAACATTGCTCCCCTGGTTTTAACAGCTGACCCATTAACAGAAGGCATCCACCCCCCTCCCCTCTGGAGTTACAAGAGATAAAGGAAAAAAAAAAAAAACATCTCCCCAGCTGGTTTCAATAGATGAAATAGAATACACATTTTTTGGTTACCTAACCCAAGACAGCATATATATTTGTGTAGATATATATATATATATATACACACACAATAAACAAGCATGAAACCACAACCAAACCCACTGTCATTCTTCAAAAACAACCACCCAAATACCTAAAGTTCACCAATAGAGAGGTTTCACTGTATGTCTGTTCTAGGAGCTAGGTCTTCTATCAATTTCTCTGTTAAGAACATCAGTTAAATCTGCTTACATGTTCAATATCTAACTGTACACTGAACCCAAACAGTGCCATGTTGTGCTGTCAAAAGTCTTGGCTTAGGTAGGACTGCCAATCCTGATGAATAGATTGCAGTGTGGGTGAGATCTAGGTTTCTAACAGTGATATTCACAGCAATTGACACCCAAAATATTTGTAACAGGATGTACGTTAAAACAAATTTTGGCACTAATACAAGAATGAAGCAAAACCTCTCTAGGAAATAAGATCCAAAGGCTGTTGCAATTTTCTTCACATGGAGACTTAAGACACATATTTGGGTCCATCTCGTTTGTCCCCCAGGTTTGCTTCTACTGCACAAGGAGGACGTGCTAGTGTCAAAGTTTTTCATTAGAGGTTAAAAACTGGCATGGGCTCTGAGTGGTCACTCCAGCTTGGTCTACACAGTCTGAATCCGTACCTTCCTAAGGAAGACTGTTTGCTGGCATTAGATTTTTCCATTTCTCTACAGTATTAAAGAGATTGCTGCTTATTCAGAGTGCAGAAAATACTCTATAATAAAAATATTAAAAATACATGTTTTTAAAATAATAACAACTTTCTTATAATCAAAAATTTTAAAAAACACAGGGTGGAAATCTTTGCCACTTAAATATCATCAGAGTGAGTGTCTGGTACCTAGGTCTGAGACAGAAATCCTCTTTGAGTGCTTATAGGTTTTCTGGACATTTGGATAAAATGGTTAAGCCTAAAGTATTCATGGGTGACTGATTTTATGCTCATATAGATATTCAGAATTGTCTTTCCTGGGTAGATATCTGCCTCTGAGAGCTATATTCTAAACCCTGTTTAGATAGCCAGCCTATCTTTCCTGAAATATTTCAAGAGTTAATGGAAGCAACACAAAGAGATGTTAAAAGTGATCATAAGAGTCATGATCATAAGAGTTTGGTAACTAGGAAAAGAGGGACCTTCATATAGCAATTTTATGATATACACTACTGTCAGTCAAACAATCTGAAATATTTTTCTAAAATATATGTTTATTCAGTGGTAATCCTGAAAAAGTTAGTTATGAGGTATTTCCCAGGGACAGGTGTTCAGCCACCACAGGAAATCAGGGCCCCATCTTACTTCACGGTGACTTGGGAAGACAAACACCAACACTACAAATATCCTCTCTTTTTTCTTCTTCACTCAACTTTATATAATGAGCATGATGTCATATGGTCTGGAATATCCCTTGGTCACCTGTCCTGGCTGTGTACTCTCCCAACCTCCCACACAGCCCCAGACTCCTTGTCAGCATGGCAGTAAGAAAAGCAGAGAATGGCTTGGTGCTGGGCAAATCCTGCTCAGCAATAATAAAAACATCTCTGTATTATCAACCCTGTGTCCAGCACAAATCCGAAACAGAGCCCCATACCAGCCTCTGTGAGGAAAATTAGCTCTACCTCAGTCAAGACCACCACATTAATGAAAATGGGACTTTTAATTCGTCTCCCTTAAGTAGTAACTATAGTACTGTGGATGCTTTTTACAAAATATTTTGTTTCCATAGACCACTTGAACGAATCGTGTTACTAGTTAACAACAATGCAAAAAAATTGCTAGAACAGTCCATGTGAAGTAGGAAATAAGTCCCTAATTCATTAAAAGTTTAACATAAATCACAGATGCATTCATCTTATAGTTCGTTAAGAGTTATTGGAGAGATATGCTCAGTTCTTGCTGTGTAAAATACTATGTTTCTGTAGTGGGCCTAAGATCTGTCAAAAGGAAGTTTGACAGCTACAGAACTGAATTTATAAACTGTTCAGCTATGCATTTTTATATACTTTATTCTGTAAGATGAATTTTTGCTTCCATTAAGACATTATTTTAGGTTACTGAGCTTCCTTTAGGCTTTTCTCTGCTGCTTAGCATCTCACAGAAGATTTATAGCAACTTACAGAAGCAAGTATTGCACTAGGAAAGGGAATACAATGCCTTTAAATTTGGAGAAGACAAAAGGTTTTCAACATAAAAGAGAAATTAAAGGAATGCCACTGTTTCATTGTTCTACTGGCGTTCATTTATGTAGTGTTTGTAGGAAGTGATTTTTTTAGTTAAGAAATTTTTAGTTTAGAAATGTTCTGCATTCCTATAATTAGATGATTCACTGTGTAAAATTTAAAGAACATACATATTATAATAAATGGGTTTTTTTCTTTCTACAGGAACAACGAGTATTGTTAACATTTTTTAAACTGTCTTTTAAACTTTTGCATGCTCCAGAAGTTCTATTCGTAGTGCTTTCTATATTTTATGAAATATTGTCCTTCAATATGAAATCATTAACATTTCTAAAAGGGTCAAGGCGACAAGCTTTGTTCTTGCTGGAGCATAGCAGAAAAACAGATGACAAGAAAAGCAGAAGAGACAAGTGGACAGTGCATTTTAGTGTTTTAGAGAGGATTGTGGACTCGGAAACACACACAAATTACTTCAGCAAGTCTTAGATGTCTGAACAGTGTCAGTACAGTTGCTTGTTTTAAAAGCTGTCTGTTTAACTTTTACATCAAATGCAAATTACACATCCCTCTATTCTTTCAAAATGCGATGATTTTACCATTACAATTTCTTCAAGCTAGCAGATTTCGCAATCAGTGTGAAGGTCTTTACCCAAGAGTGTATAAGTGGCTTATTGAGTAAAAGCTAATTTAAAGACTTTGTAAGTGTCGAATGCAAAGTTTCAAAGCAAAGGACAAAGTTAGTTGGATAAGAACAGTGGGATTTTTGCATCCCACTGACCTATTTTTGCTGTGAAGTCATTTGAATAAGTTCATAAATCTAGTCCTATTTTTTTGCCACCATTGTGAAAGAATTTTGATTAAAGAGCTTTACTAAGAATGGTTTTGGATTAACGTATGATTGCACTTATTAAGATTCTTTTTAATACTTGATTTTCACAAGTGATGTGGAGAAAATTTTAATTTTAATGCCATTACTGAGAAAGGATTTTCAGAAAGGAGAAATAAGTTATTATAACAGAAACTTACCAGTCCCACAGGGTAGTGAAAAAATGTAGAGTTGGGACCTTATTGGAATAAGTCATTAATTACTAGGGAAGGATATTAAAACCTGAGTTATGAACATGAGACCTGTTGTGATCACACAAGGTAAAAAGGAGATGATAGACTAGCCTGTGGCAGAAGGCCCTTTGTTCTTACATTTAAACTCTCTTAAAACGTAGCCCATTACTTCAATAAATTGAATAAATCTTGTCAGAGGATCTGAGCTGTCTCTAAAAATACCTTTACTGAACTGGGCTTTCTTGTAAACACTACTGTCATCTACTGCTTATCAGACTTAAGGTGAGAGTGGCTGTGTATGCAGCTGACGTTCAGTTGTTTAAGTTAAATAGAACTACTGATTTCAAGTTCTACTGAAGAGAGACAGGTGTGGTTTTAAAAGAAATGCATGAAGCAAGTTTGGGGATTTTTATTTTCATAATTCAAAAAGCTGAAACAGTGTCCATTGAACTCTGACCAAAATTTTTATCAGCCTCAAGATTTTGGTTTACACTTTTCCAATGTATCTGGAAAGAGGTACACACTGGAATCTCTTGAATTACAGATATAACATTTTAATGATGAATTTGCAGCTACTTCACCTGTTATCTTGTAGCAATCACAAAGATTTTAAGGTTAAAATCCTGGGTGTAGATATGTAGACATAAGAAAATTCCTCATTCAAATTAAAATACATGTTCTCACCAGGTCAGTCTCTATAAGATGTCAAACAGTAAAGAATCCACCCATTCCTTGTGTATATTATTCCAATGGTTAATCACCCTCACAGCAAGAAAAGGCCATACCTAAAATCCTGGGCCACTCACTTTAAAAAAGACATTGAGGTGCTGGAGTGCATCCAGAGAAGGGTGACAGAGCTGATGAAGAGTCTGGAGCACAAGTTTGACAAGGAGCAGCTCAGGGAGGTGTTTATCCTGGAGAAAAAGAGGCTGAGGGGAGAACTTGCTGGTTTCTGCAACTCCCTGAAAGGAGGCTGTAGCAAGGTGGGAGTCAGTCGCTTCTACCAGGTGACAAGGGACAGAGCAAGAGGAAATGGTGTCAAGATGTGCCATGGGAGGCTCAGGTTGGATATCAAGAATGCATTGGATAACAGGGTGCTCAGGGAGCTGGCAGCAGTCTTTTGCAACCTTAACATTGCTATGATTCTACTCTGATATTTATAAACAACATATTTTCACTTTTGAGTTTTATGAACTTTAAAAGCATTTTAAGCATAAATAATGTATGATAGAGATATGAAAAACCTCTAATAACAGAAAATGCAATAATCAAGAGAACAGGTTAAGAAGATTATCATTGTCCTGTCTCTCATTTGAATATATAGGTATTTTAAAGTCCTTACCCTAGCAAAAATTCCAATGCACATTTTATCTGATAAAAGCTCAAAGTAGAAGGAGAAGCATTAATATTGTGGAAACAAGCATGCCAGTGGAAAATCTTGGATAAGTTCAGTATAGTCTGTATCACCTTGGTTGTGGATAACAGAAGAAAGCTCATTATAGAGGAGATTTTCTTATGATGATGAGAAAGAAAAATGCTTACTTAACAGATGCACCAAAAAGCAAAGGCTGTTAAAACCTATACTACAGAAATATTGAAAGATGGTTTTGCAGTCTATCTCACTCTAGAGTTTACTATTAGGTATGCTGAGGAAAGAAAAACAGGATTTTTCTTTGGTGTTGTGTGCTACAACTGAAATGCACAAATTACCAGTAGAATGGATACTTATGCATTTCAATATCCAAGCCTCAATATGGTAAGAAAATTTAAGACTTAGTCATTATATTATCATTTCAAAATAATTTCCTTATATTAAAATGAATAATCAAGGGTGGAATAAAGACATTCAGTATTATTAATTATTAATTTTAGAGTAATTGACTTCTCCTAGTACTATAGGAAAGTAGAATTCTAACAAATATTCCTCAATTAAAAAAAAAAGAAAGCATTAAGTTTAGGTGTGAGAAAACTGACATGTATTTTTCCAGAAGGCTTTTTTTTCCTAGAGTACATTTAATTTTCTCGAAGCAATTCTGCAATTTCTTTTTCTTATGTGACTACATTAGAAATCTCATAGTTAATTAAAGTAAGTTAATTTCAATTCCTCCAACATTTTTTAGTCACCAAGTTTTAAAATAAAAATGCATGTAGACATTTAAATTAAAATGGAACATTTTCAGTCTAAGCAAAAGTTAAGTCTTTACATAGTCTTTATTCCCCCATATTAGAAAAATCCTAAACATTACCTGAAAATGGCTTCAAAACTGAAATGCTAAAACCGTATAACACCAAGAGGTTAAGTAGTTTTGTGGTCCAGTTAATAGTTCCTTTCTGAGTTATGAAAAAGGTCTCAAAACTATGCTTGGTTAATTTAGTGTAGAGCTTAATTTCATAACCACATAGAGAAAGATGCTTGGCTTACCAGCAAAATTAAGAGATTTAAAAATACATTAATCTGTTATATGTATGTGTATTTTATGCTAGACTATATACATCTATATGTTGGCATAAGCACAAGTGCACATACTTACACATAGAAGGATTTCCTAACCTACTGAACATTTGTAGTTCTCAGTTTTGCAAAAAAGTGAAACGAGAAGTCCAGGCTGCTAGTCTCTTCCTCTAAAGGTGACTTGGTGGCCTTTTTTCCTCTTGAGCACAGTTTTCTTGATCTCTGCCATGCCTGTTGCGTTAATCAGCTGTAACTGGCACAGTGGCAAGGTATTTTTGCACCATGGGCTTCAACTCCATGTTATGCTATTTACAGTGGCAATAAGGGATGTTTTTGTTACCCTGAATGAGGAACCAGAAGTTATCTTCACAATTGTCCTATGATACAAGTCACAGCTGGACTAGTGAGTAAAATAAAATTTATGAAAATTAATAATACAAGCTGTATCACTAGTTGTAACTTTGGTAATACTGCTCTTTTCAGTACTTAAAAGAAAAGAATGTTGATAGAATACAGAACTATATATACAAAGATGCCAATTGATTTATTATGCCTTATATGTTCGCTACATTTGTCGTGAGGTAAGGAAGAATATTTAGTGAAGTTTCATTTGAATCCCTGGTTCTCATCACTTAAGCTACCATCCAGAATGAAAAAATGCCAAATCATAACGATCCAACAGTGCTCTCTGGTGGTGTGAAAACAAAGGCATTGTATCCTCTGTAAAAAAATTACATAAGTCCAGTACACAAGTCCTTGAAGACAGATAAGTGTCAGGAAGCCTCAACATGTTCCCCTGTGATAAGAAAAATACAGCAATAAACAACTTTAAAACCACCAAGGCATGAAATGTGAAACCTGGCTTAGTAAAATAATGTAAATAAAAATATTAAAAAGAATATTTTTGTCCAGCAGATGTTTTAGACTCTAAATGTTCACAAGGAACATATTCCTTCAGCATGCAATGCTAATCCAAAAAGTGAGAGAAATATTCTGCATAGTAGTGCATTTTACCATGAAATAATTTTGAATGTTAGGAAACACTTTTTAGTTAAAATTTTATTCTCTTTATTTGGGGAAGGGAAAAAAAAAAGGAAAGAAAAACCTGCATAGCTAAAGGAAATAGAGTGGAGAGGTGAAGGAACAGCTATAAACCAGATTTACTAAGCTGCCAAGCTCCAAACACTTTCCTTTTCTATTTTCACACAAAGATTCTGTCTTGGATTTTCATTATATTTTTTACAATCATAGGAAGATTTTATTCACACCAACCAAAAATTGTTAGGTCATCTTCTATCGCACTCCTTCAATTTTCCCTTGCTGATTTGTTTGAGGGTTTTTTTTTCCCAGTTAGGTGGGGTTTTTTTGGTGGGTTTTTTTTTTTAACTTTTGAAGACTGGGAGACTTAAACACATTATGTAGCAATGTAGTACAAAGTAAAAGAAAAGACAGAAAATGCAGTTCTATTGGAATGTGACCAGAACTCCTAATCCCAAAGATATTTACAATATAGAAAAGTGTCTGATAAGTAGTTTTGCTGGGGTTAAAGTAAAAAAAAAAAAAAGTTTCCAGTGCTTTCTGAGATCAGAGTTATCCTGAAATTATTCCATACGGTTTGAAACAAATATGCTTAGCCCCAGTACTGATACACCAGAAATATTAATATTGATACTATTTAAATGTTAAAAGACATGGAGAAACTGTTGATCAGATAAAGAGGAAACACCTAAGAAAGTTAATTGGAACATTCCAGATAAAGAGAACAGAATTGATTATTCTGTTTATAACAATAATGCCTTCTACATACATCAAGATAGAACTTAAGAGTCTAAAGCTACAGGAGAAGGAGAGCTGCACGCAGAGAACTTTCACTGCAAGGAACAAAGAAGAATGAGCCCATAATGGGCTAAGTGTCTCAAATAAAACAACAGTATAGATACAGGGAAAAGATAAACACTGTGAATCAGAATTTGAAACACAGGAAAAAAGTGTTCTTCTAAAAGCAAGCATAAATTGAACTTTTTCCTGCAGCATTTGCTGTCTCAAAAGAATTCAAGGCACATGTTTGTTTCAGTGAACTAAAGATTGTGCTATAGAACCCCCAAAAGCAGAACCTTTTGAAAAATTCTGTAAAATGGATAAGTATTGTACAAATTAAGTTTTCTTGAAATATGTATTTGAAATGATAAGTTGTACTCTGGTAATGCCTCTTTATACCAAAGTTTTTAATTTATTTCAGTCTATTTCTAACTTTTGGGGTAGGTGGGGAGTAGATGAATGAAATCCTGGAGAAAAGTAAAAATACACTGTCATACAGTCTTTCTTGAGCTGGCCTTACAAAAAAATCTTTTAATTGTTTTTAATTTTTAATTTTACTTAGACTTGAAAATTATTTTGACTAAATGTTCTTCATTCTTTTTTTGCTGTGAAAATATAAGGTTTCCATAAAAGTCATAAGATCAATTCTACATTTATCTTTCTATTTCAATGAGAGGTGACAACAAGGTGGGGACTGACTTGACTAAACAGTTTTCTGCTGCCATATGGGCTTGCCCAAAGATAGCACATATGTTTTGTACTTTCCTGCAATCCAGAATAGTGCAAATCCCATTTCTGTCAGTGCTGCTCAAATGCTTTTGGGTATCCTGAGGCAGATCAGTTTCTCTACTGCTTGTGTTTAGCCAAATGACTCAAGTCTTACTAATTTACAGACAGTTACTTTAAGAAGTTACTGCAGGATATAGGGAAAAAAAAACAAACCAACAAACCAAAACTAGGATTTTTTTTGTTAGGATTATTGCTAGTTATCTTCATCTTACTTTTTGTGGCACAATATCATGTCCTGCCTCCCCGAGAAGATAGAGGGAGGAAGACCTTTCCAAAACGTTTTGTGAGTATGATGAAACAGTATTGTTGTGTTTACTTAAATAAATATAACGTGATCAGATTTAAATAAAACTGAATTACTAAATTAGGTACAAGTGTTTCCAGAAAAAAAAATGCAAGATTTTTTATGTCAGAACTAGCTATATATCTGCAGAAAGGCATTCAACAGTCATTAGTGTGAAGGCTGAATGGGGATGGTGATAGTCACAGTCAAGGACTACAGTCTGTGAATAGCAATGGATTTAATAAAAGAAACTGTTAGAATACTTAGGACTGTCTTACTAATGTTTGTCTCTATTCCTTAGAGTTGTGTCTTCAGTGTTTTAAGATGATATCTTTCCCAAAACTCAGTTATAGTAGTGATGAAATAATGTGAAGAGGGAAATTCTGCTTCAGAAAAACATCAGGGGATATTTAATTTTGATGAATTTTTTTTGTTTGTTTCTTTGTGATAATACATATTTTTGAGGGAAGGTGCTGGTATAACTTGTGATATGCAGAAAAAAAAAACAAAAAAGGAGCAAAAAATGGGTGTGACAGCTTAGGAAAGAGTGTTCTGAAACTAGTATTTTTCAGGACTAGCATATTAATAATAAGAGGATAAAATGCCACTGGAAAAGTAAAAGTGCTATGGAGACTGAATTGCACAAGATCTATATAAATACTTATGATACAAGATGTATTAAATATTGTACCAGTCTTGAAAATAGTGTATCATTCCTCTCTCATCCTCTGATGAAATAGAATTCTTAATTTACAATGAATCAGCCTAAGGCCAAGTAGTGAATGTTTCATTTACATTAAAAAGGTTTCAGAAAAAGATCAACACAAGAGATAAAGAAAATACAGGAGAGGGGAGGTGAAAACAGCAAAGTGAATCATTATTTGTGATAAGATATATATGTCATTGAAACAATTCCTTCAGAGAAAAAACAGGGAAAGAAGAATATAAATAAATAAAAACAAGAGAGTGTCGATTTTGAAGAAATAAAGAGCGAAAATTTAAAAGCTTCATTCCAAGACAATCTCCCAAAGGTAGGGAAGTTAATAGATAGATTGTCAATATCCTATTTGCTTATCATTTTATACTTTTCCCAGTTTGTTTCCTGTTTTATAATCAACAACTCAATTTCTGATATAAAAAAAATATTTTCAGCTGGAGGGCATGCTAAAATTTAAAACAAGTTAAACTGAGAGGTTTTGGGCCATCAAGTTTTCCTTGAATGTTAAATAGAGTTAAACTAGTTCATACAAGTTACCTTTTCAGGAAACCTGTGTCTTGTGACAAATTTATGTGACTGAGTTTCTGTATTTGTGAGCTGATATAACAGTATGGATCCCCAGACGATTTTATCATCTATGAGACCATGGCACAACAAAAGATGCAGGTGGTAATACTTTCCAATGTAACAACAGATTGAAAAATATTTGATTTATTTATGAAGGCTATTGATAAATTGAGCTTTTCCCCTCTTGAAAATCAACTGTGGTTGTCAACACATCAAAAATAAAGGTTTCCTAATGTACTATTGTACAATTGACTAACATGATAGGAAAGAACACCACAGCCTCCAAATTACTACACAGGTACTGTTAATTTGCTAGTGCTAAGGACCAAAAGAATTTTGTTAAATTCTAGATTAGTGTGGCCATTGGGATCAGAGAAATAATCATCATAATGCCTCATTATATGTCAGGTATTTCTTGGTTTGGGTGCATTTTAAGCCAAGATAATAATCTCTTTAATATGTCTATAAACTTTCCCCAATAGATTTGACAAAGTATCTATGCTTGTATAAGAGGGGAATAAAATAAATAAGTAGCAGCAACACCTTAGAACAGATCTTTGTGGACATAATTTGTTGTAGAATCACAGAACCATAAAAAGTCTGGAATAGACTTCCAGGGTCCATTTGGTCCAGAATTCTTAATTCAGAGCCTTAAGCTAGTTTTTCCTATCCCAGCACCTTGTCAAGATAAATCTTGAGCACTTCTGGAGAGATAGGTTCCATCATTTCTCCAAGCAACATATGACAATGAAGTATTTGTTACCTTCATACAGAATTTGCCATAATAAAACTTGTGCTCGTGTATTTTTGTCCTGTCACTGTGAATCCTTGTGAAGATATTCATCTGTCTTCTCTGCAACTGCCTTTAATTTAATGAGTGTGATTGGAATTTGATTCCCCTTCATCTACACCAGATCAGATTTCTCAAGGTGGAACAGACCCAGTTCCTTCAACTTTTTCTTCATATCTTCCCAAGATATCTCATCATCTTGGTAGTCATGGATGGATATAACAATGTCCCTGTTAAAATAAAAGGGTCAGTTTACTTTTCCACATGTGGCATACCACATGTTGAGTAGTGTGGAATAATCATATCCCACAGTCTGCTGGTACATTTTTCAGATGGACACCTGGAAGCTGCTGCCCTCCCTTGCTGCCAAGACACACTTGAGTCATACTGAGCCTGGGAATCCCAGGATCTTTTAATCAGATTTGCTCTTCAGCTATCGGTCCCTAGCCTTTAGATACAGAGATTGTAATTATTCTGTCCCAAGTGCAGGATTTCACTTTTTTGTTGTTGTTGTTAATTTTTATGGACTTCTTCCTGGTTTGTTTTTCAGCCTGCAAAGACCACACTGAGTGTGATTCATCTGTCCAGACTCACTCGTGTACTTCTGCTCCCAATTTGATACCATCCACAAACTTGGTGTCTATTCAATTTCCATCAATTTTGCTATTCCTCTGTCCAGTCCATATCTTAGCAGGTCATTAGCAAGGAAACTGTGAGAGATCAGAACAAATGCCTTACTGAAATCAAGTCAGAGCATACCCCGAACTCTCCCCTCCTCCATACAGCTCGTTGTTTCACCATAGAAGGCAATTATGCAGAGACAAAAAAAATATTTATTTTAATCAGGTATTAGTATCATGAATTTTAATCATTCAATGATGATCTGAATTATCTGACTTAATTACCTGATTATGCTATGTTTAAGTATTTCTATGACCTTTTCATATCCAATTTTCATATCTAAAATTAATTAAATACTTCTATCATGAGGTAACCTTTTACAATGTGCGATCACTCACTTTATACAATTTGTCTAGTAAATTTGAAACTGAGATTTTAAATTTAGTTCACAGAATACTTGCCAATAAATCTTTTTTTTTTTTTTTTTTTTTACTTAGCACATTCTTAATGTTGAATATAAAGTTAATATCTATTATTCCTTGAAAGTAATAGACCTTTTCATGGCAGATATACTTCCATATTCTTGTTTCTTGTTGTTTCCATGTTCTTGAAGGCTTGAATATGTACTTAAATATGTACTTAAAACTTGCATATATGTGCGCTTCCTCTGAGCTAGCCTTGCATGTTTAGTATTATAAATTGAGTTTAATTTGCAGCTACCAATCATTTTCAGACCCATATTTTCCTTTTGACTCTATTGAATATTTTCTTGCGGAAAGATCTGGTTTGGTTACAGTGAAAATAGTGAAATAACTGGTCGTGAAAACAATGCCTAGACTGAAATTATAGTGAAAATGATAGAGTTAGGAATAGCATGAACTAAGCACAATCACTAAAATTCCTCAGGGTTCCTCTTTTAGTCCTTAAGCTAATATGTTACTTAACCATGTGTTTAACTTTTACTCGCTGCTTAAGTAAAAACACACAAAATGTTAAAGTGATCAAGGATCTTTTTTCTTTCAAAATCCTGTTCTGAATCTGTAGTCATTTTGTTATGATTGGTAAAAGTTTAAACGGACGGAAGTGCACATTTTGTCAGAGGCATGTATTTACTTTTCCATTTGAGCAGGGTTAAGGAACTTGCCACAAAATTTTCTCTCACTAATCACCTCTTCAGAAAGGTGTGTTAAGAGATGTTTTAAGTACATCACAATAGTCTGCACTGCTTGATCTCAACTGAACATGATCTAGAAATTTGCAAGGAATTTTTTTATCTATTTCTACAGAAATTAAACATTAAATTGTAATTTGAAAATATTTACTACAGAATAATTTGCCTAAGACTTCCCTAGAGTCTGAATCTAATAGGGTTAGGTCTTTTAGGCCTATGCAGTAAACACACTTTTTTACTGCAGTCTCTGGAAAATTATAATTTCTTCTATGTTGAATTCTGAACGCAAATGTATTATCTTGATTAATATTATGAAGCTGACATGGTTTAGTCTGAATGTTTAAAGAATCCTTTATCAAATTGTTTTGTAATATCATGAGGCTACAAAGATTAAGAAAAGGAGAATGTGATATTTCATTTTATTGTGCCATATTGCTTCTGATCCTTCCCAAACAGTTCAATAAAGCCTGGGAAGCTGACCTAATAATTTTGTCATTTTTGTCACTTAGGATGACAAGCACAGACATACAAAGAACTGTGTTCAGTGTACAGAAACCTCAAAAAGTAAAGAGCTCAAGAACATGATCTTATATTGTTGCTTACAGATACAAAACACGGTTTTATGTGAACTATTGTATTTATTACGTATCTTCCCTATTTTCTCTTTCTTCCATTAAGAACTTTAGATTCCTTCCTTTTAAGCTAACTATTTATGTGTTTGAAGACAATTGTATCGCTCATCCTTAAATTCAACAAACCCACATCTTCAGTGACTCCTGATAAGTATTTTCTAGGCTCACCCTTAGTTATTCTCATTGCTTGTCTCTTGATATTCTCCAGCAAAATTCCTTCCCAGAGTGCTGTGCTCAAAGCAGGCAAAGTGCTTCAGGTGAGGGAGTATTGCTACCAGTAAATTAATAACTACTCCCTGTGTCTTGGTTCACACATCTCTCTTTTTTTTTCAATTGCAAGGAAAACCTTCTTTGAGCATGGTTAAGTCCTCTTTAAATTGTTATGCACCATAATCTGCAGCTTTGCAAATCTTTAATTTATCCCGTCATTCCTATGTCATATTTCTTCAAGGAAATCTGCTTATGTGTGTATGAGGCCTCCACCTTATAGAATCAGTGCATTTTTTTAGAACTCTTCTAAAATTTCAAATTTAATTTGAAATGCTAAATTTGTGTTATGATGTGCTTTTAGTCCTACTCTGCTTAAGATAAGCTTGAAATTTAAAATCAAAATGTCTGCCATTAATTGGAAAGTAAATTGGTACTGATTTTAAAGCGGCTTTCTGTTGAAGTGATAATATGGTATCTAAAAAAGATCTAACATATTATCTCTTGTCTGTCAGTAGACAGCAAGAATCATCAATCAAAGAAAACAGGGAAAGTATATGATGATTTTTTCCAAAAAATCTCTTTTAACATTCATTCAGCTGTGGTTTAGAGATTTCCTGTTAATTAATTCTTCTGGTGTAACATGTCATGTCTAATGAAAATAAAAAGATTCCTATACATTATATTGTAAATAGTGGAATTTTTTTTTAATTTTCTCTTTTGAGATACACAAGTATTAAAAAAAAATGTAGTGTTTCTGAAGCACTCCACAAATTTCTGAGGGCTGCTTGCCAACATTTATTCTCAGAAATAATTTGAATGGATTCCAAATTTCTCATTTTCTTAGAGAATGTTACAGACTTTGTGTGAACATCAAAGACATCTGTGAAAAACTGATAATAAATACCCATCTTTTATGTAGTGTAATTACTGAAAAGCAGCATTATATTTTCAGGCTGTCTCCTGATGACAGTCACATATTTTTGCTTTTCCCTTCTGAGACATGAATTGAAAAAACACCCTGTAAATAATTGAAATAAATCATTATTTTAAGGTAGTTTAAATTCTCTCATTAGCTTTTACATATTGGTCATAGTTCATATTGGACTGGCTTTCAGGATATTTGTCATTTTTTATGATGCCTTTTAGAGCAGTATAAGGCAGCATTTACCATCAGGTAATTATTCAAAATTAGAATTTAAACTGATTGTTAATGGGAAGACTCTGCTGGCCATTCTGGAAAAATTGTTGCCTTAGCTGAAGTATTACCTTAAATGAAGAACAGTCTCTGACCACCTGGAATAAGGACATAACATACCTTAAAGAAAAGGGCAGAATGAAGGTTGTATTATCATCACATTCTTACATGAGTAACAGATAAATGTAAGAAAAAACTCTGGAAATTAAGTTCTTCATTCACTACAAAAGAGAGTACATAAATCACTGCATGCTTTTTTTTCTTTTTTCGTTATTTTATTTTATTTTATTTTATTTTATTTTATTTTATTTTATTTTATTTTATTTTATTTTATTTTATTTTATTTTTAAATTTACTTTATTTTATTTTATTTTTAAATTTATTTTATTTTATTTTACATTGGTGTAAGGAGCCATAAAGAAGTTATGGTTCTGGTTGTAAGGGAAAAATACTAAAATAAATACTTGTGCTGAAATACTGACAGTGAAAATGCCTGCCAGACTGGAACTGTTAGACTGGGAACCAGTCCTTTATGAGCACAGCTGGTTCCTTTCAAATACAGTTGGGTACCTAGAAACGTTCTAGATACACACTGAGATACCAGAGATAAGCCAAACCCCAGAGAATTGTAACAGTAACTTATAGTCCAAAAAGGTGAAACATCGTGAAAAGGGGAAAATATCATGAGAAAGTAAGAATCAGTAACTGCAAGTGGATGTTCTAACCACAAGAACAGGAAAACAGTCTGGAAAAATAAAAAATGTTTATCCCATAGATCAGAAAATACCATCATCTATTGAGTTTCAAGAAAAAAATATATAAATTTGCATCAGCAATTTGCTCTTGACCCTTTATGCCTCTACAATAGGATAATGATTTATTTTTTATCAAAAGTGGATCTTCCATTTCTGAGAACTCCAAATGCTGCATATACATGGCCCTGTCCTCAAAAGTCTGTGTGAATGTCTCACGAGATGTTGAGCCCTAACTGGGAGCACCCAGCTGGCCCCAAACTGGTGTAGATTGGTTCCCCTCTGCGGCATCCCCTGGGCTTGCATCAGATTGTTCTCCCACTCCTGGGACAGCTGAGACCCCTCTGGGTTTGGCACCCTTCTCAAATCTGTTTAATGCACTGTGCTATTGCATATAGTCATATAATTAAACTATTGCATGTGCTGTTACATTATTGATAAGTCACTTTACAACTGATAAGAGTGTAGTAACCTGTAATTTTATAAATTGTTGTTGCAGCAGTTAACTATTCCTGCTATTATTGCTGCAATGCTGTTGATGGTTGCTATTATTGATTACTGCCACACTATTTACTGCTGATAATAAAATAGCTAAATATATGTATATATTTGCTTTATTAATAATATATTTTTTCAGTGGTCATTTTTTAATATAAATTTCTGATAATGTCTAATCAAGTAGGGAATTTAAGACAATAAAATTTCTGTGTGCTTGTGTTTCCTGCATTCCTATGAATCCTCAACCATGATCTTTAGCAGGCTGGATAACCCTTTAGGTTGTGAGACCTGCAAACAAACTTTTTCTTGAACCTAAAAAAATAGAAGAACAAGAAACAAAGATTGTTAATGATTTTTGCCAGGCTTGGATTCTGTAAAGAACAAGAAATAGAGCTTTAAAGTCAGAAGGATGGACATATCTTTGAGTAGAGATTGAATTTTCTCCTATGATTCATTTACACCTTGTGCTGTGTTTGGTTGAGGTAGAGTTAATTTTCTTCATGGAGGATGGTATGGGGCTGTGTTTTGGTTTTGTGCTGAACACAAGGTTGTTAATATAGTGATGTTTTTGTTGTGGTTGGGAAGGGTTTATATAGGGTGAAGGCCTTTGCTTTTCACACTGCCACAGCCAGGTAATGGAGTGGAGTGATGGAGTTTTTCCTCCCAACCACCATTACCATGATGGGGCCCTGCTCTCCTGGAGATGGCTGAACATCTGCCTGTCTATGGGAAATAGTGAACTAAATCTTCGGGTTTGCTTTGCTTGTGTGCATGACTTTTGCTTTCCCTATTAAACTATCTTTATCTAGATCCATGCATTTTCCATATTTTATCTTTCTGTTTCTGTCTTTGATCCCACTGGTGGGAAAGTGAGTAAGCAGTTGTGTGGGGCTTGGTTGCTGGATTGGGTCAAATAGTCCTTTTTGGCACCCAGTGTGTGGCTCAAAGTGTTTGAGAAAAAGACAGATCTGCCTGGGACGTACCTGACTGAATTTGGATGTACTAGATTTGAATATGTGTTAGTGCTGCTTAGCTAGTAACCAGCAGGCTTCTTTGCTTGCCATGGGGCTCACTTCCCTGAGTCTGAATTAGAGTCGCTTGTTAGTGGCTGCTTTTTGCTTTTGCTGTTTCCTGTAATGCAGTACTGCTTATCATCTTATGATTTGTTCCTGAGAAAGTTTTGATAACAGCCCTTGGGGATGTTCCTGGGCTGGCAGGTGGACAGGGTACTGCTCTTGTTTCTGCTGTAGTGGACAAGCTGGAACTTCAGAAGTGGAGTTGAAGGCACTGTCACATATGAAAGAATCCCATACCAGATCAGGTGGGTGCCTGAAGGAGGATGTGACCCTCTGAGATTCCTGGTAGGCTTGCTGGCAGGACTTGTGACCTCACAGAGGACCCACACTGGAGAGGCTTGTGAAGAACTGCTGCCCATGAGGAGGACCCATGCTGGAGAACTTCAAGGAGGACTGTCTCCTGTGGGTGAGACCCCATGCTGGAGCAGGAGAAGCAAAGATCCACTTGTAGCCCCTGGTGAGACCATGTTGGTGCAGCTGGGCCCTGCAGCCCACAGAGGACTCTGATGTGGACTATACTAAAACCAGGGCCAAAAGAACCATCAGTGGAGATTGTGATGGATTTGTTTCTAAATTTTTGTAAACTATGATTTGAGTTGATTATTACAGGAATTACAAACAGGAACCATCCAAACTCAACACAGGAGAAGCCTTATGAGGAGCAGTTTAAGTGCAGCACTGACCTGACCTGAGCTGGCTTTGGTATCCAGTAGCTCCAGGTCACACAGCACCTGTCTTGTCTGAAGTGACCACCTTAAGAGGTGGAGCCAAAAGCTGTGGACTAAATTAATTCAAGAGGGGAACAATATCTGAGTACTATAACAAAGAAGAGGATGAGAGGTGGTGGGTAGTGATGTACTGAATGCTGTGGGACCTGAGCATGATGTAACTGGTATGGACTGTGGGGTGAAGTGTGCTGGTTTTGGCTGGAGTAGAGTTAACCTTCTCTCCAGTGATTAGTATGGAAATGTGGTTTGGATTTGTGCTGAACACAGGGTGGATAATGTCGCTGTGCGTGTTTTCCTAAACCCCAGGACACGCAGCGACATTCAGGGGTGCGACACCTTCCCCCGGGGAGCTCTCACTTCCCCACCGGGACTCTGGCTCAGCCAGTCTATGGGCGCAGAGACAAAGTGAAGACGAGACGGGTCTTGGGGTGAACTAAGGAGATTTATTACGGGTATAACTGAAGCATAACAACTAAAAAATGAACCCCAAAGACCAGGGGCACGTGTCCTCCCGTGCGTTTTATAGACAGGGCAATACAAAGCAAGCAACCAATGAAAATGCACTCAGGGAAGGGTTTAGGGCAGGGAATACAGAACTAGATCCAATGGGAATAGCAGAAGCAGTGTAAGATATGAAACAGCAAATGATGTATCGAGTTAGGGAAGATTGGCAAGGAAGGTTCTAGAAACAGAGGCAGAGACACAGAGAAATGACACATAACGGCATGTATAATTTAAATCATAACACACAAATGAAATAGAAAGCTAGCTTGAAAACTTAAAGCAGAAATCCACAACGCAACAGGATAACACAGAGATGTTTTTGTTATTGCTGAGCAGGGCTTACACAGAGCCAAGGCCTTTTCTGCTTATTGTACAGCCATGCTGGCAAGGGAGCTGGGGATGCATAGGAGGTTGGAAGCAGACACAACCAGGACTGGTAACCCAAATGAACCAGAGGGATATTCCAGACCATGTGACATCATGCTCAGCATATAAAGAACCCCACTGAAGAAAAATGTATAATTGTGCATGGTATTAGTGGTACAGGTATCTTAGTGAATTTAATTACCAACACAAAATAATCTTAATAAAAGTTAAAAGTTAATAGAAAGTAATTTTAGCAAATACTCACTAAACTAAAAAGAAACAAAATATATTTATTAGGCTTAGAACATAGCAGTGAACTGAATTAATATCTAAAGCTGAAGCAAGCAAGAGGTGGACTATTTACCCGTGAAGATGTTTGACAGACATGATTGTGAATGATCCTGGTGCAAAACTTGTGGTTATGGCAGAACAACTGCTCAATAAAATCAGGAACCAAATAAGATTCCTGTCCTCACATTGCTTCATTCTTTAGAGGTTGTGTGCATGAATTGTACCAAGAAGAGTGCAGAAGCTCAGAACACATTTGTGCTGAGAGGGATGCTGTCAGTCAAGTGTATGGCACCGATAATGAAAAAGAGAAATTACTGTTTGGGAATGATTTGTTATTGAAGTTCTGTCCACTTCTCAGCTTAATCCATAAAACCATTTGAGTCTAGTGAAGGAACAATATCCCATGTAGTAGACTGATAAGAGAGAAAGTAGAAAATACTGTTATTTGCTGTCACGGGAAGATCAGCAGCCCCTGCTCTCTCTTTTTGGCACTGTAATGGCTAAGAGACGCTCTATCTCTGCCTATCATGCCTGTCATTTAACGTGGAACTATCATTTCCCAACTCACCACTTATATCCTCTATCCCTACTTATGAGCTCAGCTCTCTGGAGCAAAGAAATTCATTAAAAATGTGTTTTGGGTTTGTGTGGCAAGGTTTTTGTAGTGAGGTGTGTGTGGGTGTGTGTGTGGGTGTGTGTGAAGGGGGAAAATGCAGAGGTTGCTACTACAAGAAAACACCAGAAGCTGTCCCCATGTCAGACAGAGCCAGACCCAAGATGGACCTGCCTCTTGCAAAAGCTGAGCCCATTAGTGATGTTGGTAGTGCCTCTGTAAAAATTTATACAAGAAAAGGAAAAATCACTGCACGATTCCAATTGTGAGAGAGGACTGGTAACAGGTGAGAGAAACAGCCTTGCAGACACCAAGGTCAATGGAGAAGGAGGGATTAGTTGTCAGAGAAGAGATTCCCTTGGAATCTATAGGGAATACCATGGTGACACAGGTTGACCCCTGCAGCCCATGGAAGAACACTCTGGAACAGATATTCACCTCCTCACACTGAAAGTTCAGGAGAAATCATGTTCTTATCAACAAAAAATAATATTTATCTACAACAATTAAATAACGAACAGGACCAAAAAATTCTCAAGAATGTGCTGTTGACATTGCAACCCATTACAGACACTACCAGGATAGTAATTCTGACAGGTTGAACAGCCACTTTTCTTTTGTGGCAGATCTATGAAATTTCAGGATGAGAGGATGAGTAACCACTGTATATGCTCTAAATAAAATAACTGTACATATATGTGTAAATCTCACTACAATATGTATAGTGTAAAGCCAGTAGAAACATTTCAAGAGTATAGGATAGATTCTATTTATAGAGATCCATTTGATTCCATAGAGGCACTAGGCCCAGACTACAATTATTCTCCTTTTAAATATCATCTCTGCCTGTGCAGTAGGTCTGCTGCTGTTGGTACATCTCTGCTCTGCCAGCATTTTTGTATTACAAAACAAATTAGTTCAATATAAAGAGTACAGAAGATAAGCACACAAATCCTGCTGATTACGGCTAACAGGATTTGTCTTGTTTCCTCCTATCATCCACCTTAAAATTCTACTTCTAAGATTCTTTCTTTCTATCTGTGGCTACACTGTTTGACATGAATATCTAAAATGTCCTTAAATATTATTGTTATGCAGACAACATACAGATATGTTGCTACTTTAGGCTGATAATTCCTTGACAAATCCTGTTTCTGCTTTGAGAGAGTGTTTGATGGTGATTCAGCAGTGGCTATATTCCAGCAAGCTGTCTCTTTATATCCTGTAGGCATTATAATATTTCCATCTGCTTCTAAAAACTGTATGATGACTGCTGTCTTTGCCTAAAATTTAAATAATTACCATACAACATCAATTCTTATAAGAATTATGGTTTAGCACCTAAATCCATTTCTGGTTTTTTACACTAAAAAAGTATCAGCTACCTAGAACTACTGTGCCAAGTTTCTAACAAAAGGTCACATGCTTCAGAACTAAGGTATTAACACAACCAGTGCTATTAATGCATTTTGTCTCTTTTACAATGAGTTCATATAGTGAATATGAGTAGCAAAGATAACATTTCTTTTCTTAGGATCATCCATTTCAAAATGGTCAATGCTCTTACTCTGTGCGATTAAATATAGTCTTGTATCCGTATTTCATCTTCTCTATTCTTTCCCTCAAATATTTTGCTGTTATTATGGACTTCCCCTAATGACAGCTGATAATTTTCCTTAATATTTTTATGACTAGCTAAATAGAATGAAAAACATATATTAAGTCGTTGAAAAAATTTTAAAGTAGCAATAGTTTGTAATTTCAAGTAACTCTTGCTTTATGAATGTCATTTAATTGATTGAAGGAAATTCACAAACTGAATTTGAATACTATAATAGAAAATTCTTCCCTAACCAAGGATACAGTAGCTCGTAGAGAAAGATTTATCTTTCAATTTGAGAGAGAAGCTTCCTGCATTTTGTAAAGTGGTCAGTTAGTTTAGGCTTAATCCAGAAATACTTTCAGACATGATGATTCAGTGAGATGCAGCACTTCAGTCAAATACCCAGACTTGTTTTAAGAAGTGTTTTGAGTTAATTCAAATATGGCATTTGCTTAACTGAGATTAGAAGAGATTTGACCAGAATGCACTGGAAAATTAAAATAATATTAGACATGATGAAGATATCCCATATTGTCTAGGTGGGATTGTAATGCTTTGATATGACCTAAACAAAAGTTGGCAGGAAAAGTAAAGACTGTGTTGTCTTTGCCATTTAATCATGGTATATTAAAACAGAAGAAGTAGTAAAGTGCATTTTGAGGGAATAACAAAAAATTCAATTTTTTATTAGGTAATATACTTTAATATATCTAAAGATGAATGGCAATGTAATGTCTTCATTTTCTTGAAAGCTAAAGGAAAGGCTCTCTCACAAATAAATGAATCAATGAACAAATCAATGAACAAATCAATGAACAAATCAATGAACACTGGTTTTAAATAGCACCACAAACTCTAAAGGAAATTATCGCATTGAAAATGTGCCCAAGGTGAAGGCTGCTGAAAATTTAGTGAGAATTATTTGGGATTTTTGTGGTGGTCCAGATTTCAGCTTGTAATTTTAAAATATGTTATTTTTTAAAATTTTTAACAAAAAAACCCACATATAAATATGAATGTAATTGTTTTAATAAATTTATTATATTAATAAAATACATTGAATGAATAAAATATAGATATACTATATAATAATGAGGAAACTTAAATACCTACAAAACCTACAAAATTAATGCATATATTGACTCCTAGTCTTCATAGATGTTTCAAAAATCTTCAAGAATGAAAAAAACAAACGTGGTCTGGGGAATATTTCTATTGTAATTTAATCAAATATACCTTTGTAATGTTATTCAATTATTTGTGGGTTATAAAAAGTGAGGTACATTATGTTTGTCTAGAAGAATTATGTTTGCATGTTTAGAGTGGTTGCAAGATTGATATCTCACCAACAATTCTAACAAAAATTCAAGAACAGTGATGAAATTATAAACCTTTTATTTCTGTAATCATTAAAAGTAAAAGGTTTTATTCCATGCTGTTGCAACAAATACGTGTAAAATTGAAATACTAGTACAAGTTAAAACCATCACTTGAACTCTTTTTTCCTTTTAAGAAATCTCTATAAATTACGTCTTCTATCAGTACTTAATGTTTCCAAAATATCTACATATCAAAAAAAACAAAAAAAAAAAACAAAAAAAAAAAAAAAAAACACCCACAAACAAACAAAACAACAACAACAAAAACACTTCTAAGAATTTTAGCTATATCTTTTCAGACAGAAGTGCAAAGTGAGACCATGAATTTAACTGTTTTAAGCTGCAAGCCTTTTCCAGATGCTTTTTCTCTGTAGGATCAATAGGCTGATCTGATAGACATGCATACTCAATATATTCTACCAAGGGTTGCATCCTTCATTGGATGCTAAAAGAGACAGTTCCATTTTAAACAGGGTCAGAAAGGAGAGGGTGAAATGTCATATTAGAGCCAGTATTTACAGAAGATTTTATAGTTCAGACATATTTGTCCAAGGAAAGGTTCAATAAGTGACTCCTAGAGATAGGAAGCTGCTCCTCCAAGGTCAGGTAGCCAAGTGCTCATGCAGGTGTCCCACACGAAAAGACATCTTGCCTGCAGATATTTTACAAAGCCACAGTACCCCTTACTTCTGTGGACAATATAATAGTACATATTTATATTCATTTCAAACTCTGGTATACATACATACGAATGAATTAGAATTCATTGGTAACAATTAGTAAATCCTATTGCCAATTTCTATTAATCAGACTTTTTCACTGATAACAAAATTAATTTAATTTTTAATGTGTTTTATCAAGGACAATAAACTTTAAAGACTTAAAAACCCTGAAGAAAAAGGGTCACATTCTTCTTTACAGCTGGTTTCCAACACATTTCTCAAGATTTTTAAAATATGTTCATTTTTAAAGATCTATAAAAGTTTATAGTCATGTTTCTGGCCACCTATCTGTGGAAAGATATCTGAGGGTAAAATTAGAGGAAGCTGAGAGGTTATATTCACATCCAAACACAAGTGTGGAAATTAGTGCAGTTGTTGCTCCCTGGCTGGAATACAGTTGGCACACTTGAAAGCAATTCTGTGACGATTCCCCACACCCACAATGTGCAAATGTAAGCACCTGTTTTGGGGGATGGAATGGAGGGTGGAGTGGAGACATCAAGCCCAGGCTCTGATGAAATCCTTGCAGGGATGGGAACTGGATGGTTCTTTGCAGCTGATAAACTGGATAGCACCTGTCAGCCAGGGGAGAGAGGAGGAGATATCCTGCTGCTGAGCCAGCACCTGTGGGGAAATGGCTCTCCTTGGATGAATTGGTCATTATTATCTAATTGTAGTTTTAACACACACCTCCATTGCAGCTACCCGCATTCAAGGTACAGCTATACCTCACTAAGTGTGCACTATTTTTGTGGGTTTCTTTTTCTCTTTCTCATGTAATTATGGCTGTCTTGAAATTAGTTATGCATTTTTAAACTTGTATAATTACGTTTACAGAGTTGCTACATCTTAGGTAATAAAGACAAATATGAAATCTACACCATAATTTTTTTTGGTAATGTGGATTATAAGATGAAAAAATGTCACAGAAAATCTATTACCATTGAAGTATAGCCTCCAGTGTGTTAAGGCTGAGACAGATACACTGTCTGAAGAGTAATACAGCTATTAAGGATCTTAAACCAACACAGCTTTACAAATATATATAGTTCAAAATACTATTTGATTTATTATTACAATTATCTGTCTTTCAAGTAAAAATACTCTGTGCCTTTCAAATTACCATGTTTATATTTCCATAATCTAGTATTTGTCAGAAGTTTGCTCGTGGACTCTGTGCAACTGCTTCAAAATAAGCTTAATTATGATTAGGTGTTGATCAGCATGGCTAATGTTAACCCAAAAGAAATAGGGTAAAAAAACCTGAAATTGTAGATATTTAAGTTCTGAAGGGCACAGAAAATCATCAGAAAAATACCCTCACAAAACAGCTCTTTAAAGGAAGCAACACTATAGTTTCAAATTTTTACACTTTGATACAGCACTGTCTTTTATTTGCTGTTTTTTTCAAAGCTGTGTCATAAGCTGCCTTCATTTTTCTTCTTTTTTTAACATTATTATAATAAAACATATTTCAAACTTCTATAGGCTCCTGTATATACATTTATTACTTTTACTTTGAAGAAATATATTTTATAAGCCAGGAGGAATGTTTCTTGCTAAAAAAAAAGGCAGTCCCAAGACTGTACTTAATAACTCTGCAAATCTTCCTGTCAACAATTCTGCATGCCTAAAATACTCTGTATGCAAATGATACTTAAACCCCCCATATATCTCTGATGAAATCTGTTTTGAGCACTCTCCAAAGGAGCAGCAAAAATCATTGCTTACTGTAACACCAGAATGGATGTCAGAAATAGAACTACAAAGAGCTTGGGGACAATTGAGCCCCTTTAAGTGTGGCACTTACTTGATGGACACATCTTTGACACTGGTTGGTCTCTCAAGCCTCAGTTTTACTGGGAGAGATATTTTTCATTGATGTCTTTACATACATACGACTCAAATTTGCATTCTCTAAAACCTGTGCCACTGAAGCCTATGCCCTATGCCAAGAAAGTCAATCAGCCTCCATTTATCCATTGTTGTTACTTAAAAGATCAGCACTTAAAAAATTCAAGTGCTTAAATATATATATTAGTATATTCTAAACCCAGCTCAATGAAGCTGCTTTTTATATTTCTTAAAATCTTTGTAAAATAACCAACCTATTTGGAGATAACAATATTGATCCTTAACATTAATGTTTCAAAGCTGTTATTGTTTCAGATCTTTGCATTTGTACTGCCTTTTCAGGATTTGTAGTTGCTATCATTCACTTTATATGATACCAAACACTAGACTTGGGAAGAAAACATCCAGTAGAAACTGCTGTTGAGTTCTGAAGATATTAAATTTTAATACAGTCTCGGTGTGAAGTTTGCTTAATCAAATGTCAGGAACATCTTAAATCTATCAATAAAGACCTTAATTCAACCAGGGGGTAAAATCAAAAAGGAAGGTGAAAATTCCAAACAAGAAAAGACCCTTTAAGAATTGTATTTGTAATGTCATCTGCTTTGAGTTAATTGTTCTCAACAGGATACTCTGCTGCCATTTAGTTTCTGTATTACTTATTATAGAAGTAACGGATACATAGAAATATGTCATTAGCATTAACAAAATCCTGATCTGGAGATAACAGCCTGATTGATAAACCCATCTGATTTAAACTTTCTTTTCTTCTTTATGAGTGGAATAAAAATTGCAGCTACTAATTAGCAAATCTGATGTCTGTGCAATCTTGATGGGCAGACATATATAAAAAACCTTGCAAAAAAAAAATTGCAACACTTTTGGTAACTCACAAGTGATGTGAGTTGTATTGGTCTTTAAAACAGCTTCTTTCCAGAGATCAAAGTGCTGCTCAAAATTTCCTATGACATAGAACCATACTTTATAGGAAAGAGACACTTAAAATGTTGGGAAATAACACTTTGCACTTGAATCTAACAATTTGATCTGCAGTGAAATGAATGGAATGGGAGTACTACCTTTTGTATCAGCAGGATATTGCAAACTGTCTGTTCTCAGAACTGCAGTTTGAGTGCAGCAATCACTCTAATGGAGATGATGGAGGCAGTGGAGGGAAGGATCAGAGAATGCTGAAGTGAAAAGAAGGGAGTTTGCCACCTTTCACCTCTATCTGTTTATAGATGTTTGTCGTTTAGATAGACTTCTTTGGTGTGATGTTAAGAAACAAAGAGTTTATGGAAATGTTTCTATTTATTAATAAGTTTTTTAAAAAATATATTTTAAAAAATTAACTCCCCTGCCCAAGCAACTAAAATTCGCTGAACACCCACAGTTGGCTGCGAATCACAAAAAATCAGAATTTGCTAATAGACCCATGTTTACATTACTTCTTTAACCTTGAAAAGGTCTCTGAACACAGCCTTTGTTACATTGGGCTCTGATCTTTATACAGTGTTGCATCTATTTGTGTAATGCTCCTTGTTTGTTTCTGTTTAGTGTTACAGTTAGTAATAAGTTTTTAAACCTTCAGCCAAGTCTGCTTTTTAGAGAGGAAAAAACTTTGGTGTTTTCAGCAACAAAGGTCAACCTTAAATTCCAGCATATTTAGCCAAGTTTAAATAAAAATGAAGAGTCAATACACTAAGATAAGAATTTTGCTCAAAAGGGTAACAAAAATGAAATTATTAATTACTCATTTGATCCCTATATTAAGAGGAAATGCACATGGAACCTCAGACAGAACATTTTCTATTGATTGCAGTGGGATTATTCATCACCTAAACTTAGCCATACTTTAGTTTTTAAGTTCATCAAATTTATGCAATAAATACCCAACAGGAAAGCTACAGATAATGTCTCTGGAGAGCTTCCACTCATCCCGCCATCCATCTGCTTACCTCAAGACATACTCTAGCTGCCACTGAAACTGCCTATATGTATTTTTCCTAAAGTACCATGATATGAATAGATTATAATAATCTATTTCTACCACTGTGCTCTCACCCTCTATTTTTGAGGGTTTTTTCCAGCACACCTTCATTACAAAAGCAGGCTTCCATGAAATGTTTTTGAAGCACATACTTCAGAAGAGCAGCAGAAGATAGTGAGGAGTAAAATAAGTCTGACCAAGGTGTAATGGCAACTTTTAAGTTTGCAGCGTTTTTTCATTTTTTGATTTTTCTTTGCATGTAAATTTGAAATCCTACATCTTCCTATAGGACTACTATAAAAGATTTAAGTCTTCTGAACACTGACTCCACAATCTTAGTTTTGATTGTTTAGCCTAGAATAAAAGTATATGAAGGATCAAGATCTGTTCTAACACTACCATTTATCACATTTCAGGCAAACTCAAATACACAATTGCCTAGCTGCTCACTGTGAAGTGGAACCATGTCTTTAAATAGGCTAAGTATCTGAGAAATTAAATGTTTGATATGAAATGTGAGTTTTAAAAAGGTCACAGGTCTGATCTCTGTGCTTGACACCTTCAAAATCTTGTCAGAAGCAAGAGGAAACCCACACATGTACAAATCTCAGAACCTATTGGCAGTACTCTTCATGTAAATGTTTTAAATCTCCAGTTATATAAACTATGTAATTAATACAGATAAAAGCCTTATCAATGACAGATTTAAACCTGTTATGCAATCCCTTGGCCCTTCCTGGCATCTAGGTCTTTTCCAGGGGACTGTACACGTTTCTTGAATATCCCATGACACCCTGAAATTGATAGGCACAGCTCCTGAAAGGATGAAAGGAGAAGCATACAAGACATGACACAACCTTCCTGAGGTCTTTGGAAGGATGAGTATGAAATTTGGTGGGCTGGGGGAGAAAACTTTCTCTTCTGTCCTGAGCTTGTTTGGATTTATTTTGTGCATTTCTTCACCCCAGGCAGCTGCTGCTGGATGTTCCCAGCTAGGAGTGAACCGCTCTCCACGTTCCCCAGGGCAATGGCACCCTTCCTGCAGGGCACTGGGCTGAGGCTCAGGCAGGGGGGGCAGCAGGCACCTGGCCAGAGGCAGGAGCTGAACCAGCCCAGCCCAGCTCCGACAAAGCAAGGGACCTACACTCCCTGCCTGGGACCTTTGATGACTAAAGCAGAAAATCATAATTCATGGGCTGCCTTCGAAGCAAGTGGCAGAAGCAATAGTACACAAGGCAAACAGCTGACATGGATAAATAAGTGCTTTGCACAGGGGTAGAGACAATGGCATTGTGGAGAGATAGCATACCTCAGAAATTTTCCAGGATTCTTTGAAAGAGATGTACATGCAGATCTAATGCATTTGGATTTAGCAATCCTTTATAAAAGTCTTATCACAGGGAACTAATCTGTAAGAGGACATGAAAAAATCTTTTCTCGGATTACCAACTGGTTTAAGATGGCAAAGAAGAAATGGCAAAAAAATTGGTCAGCTTTCAGACTAAATCCAGCCTATTGGTAATGGTCCCAAATATGACACCAGTACAATACAGTTATAAATTATTATAGTTATTTCAGTCTAGAAATGGATTTAAATAGTGAGGCAACAATCTTTTCTGAAAGTACAGAAATATTCAAAACACAATAAACAAAGTCTGGCTTTGGGAGTCTCTAATGAAGACTTAATGAAATCAGCTCCCTCAGAGATGTCCACTTTATTTTAATCTGTTTCTAAGTATCTACTGCTGATAGAAAGAGGCTATGGAACCACATCAATCTCTTGATTTAACCTAACTTTTTAGATAGATAAAAAATCTTATGATTTTTAAAGATTTTATAGTGGTTTCAAAATAAAAACTACGATTAAAACCAAATGAAGTTCTTCTAATTTTATTTCTACAGCTGACATAGTGGAATATAATTCACCATGCTGGACCCACCATATAATCAATTTTTATTTTTCTATTTGTCCTGGATGCTTTTTATCTACAAAGGTCTGTAATTCAGAATGTCACCAATGTCTCTGTAAGTAATTATGTGGCAGTGTGATCTGTAGTTTTCATACAGTGTATTTTGAATGAAAATATGGAGGGCTCACAGAAAGCAAACATTTATGGAGAACTTACCACTATAACTCAGAAACTTTAATATTTTCCAAAATCAAAAGAAGAACTGTCCTGTAAGTGAATATCTAGCTGTGTTATCTCTTGTAACTTTTTATTCTGAGGGAGAGCAAACTTCCTTAAGTAACATAAAGGATGTTCTGATCTGGATTATAATGAAATTTGATATTTGATATTAAATTATTAACTTCTAATGAATTTTTCCTTTTATTATTGATGCATAATCAGTATTTTAATCCAGTTCATCAATGATATCATATCTAGAATTCTGCACAGCAGGAAAATTAATTGATGGATTGACAACAAACATGCCTTATTTACATTTTATATTTTTTTTCAGTAAGTGATTTCAAAGGCGAGCCATTTTGTAACTAGAGCAAGCACTTAATGCCTTGCTTATTTAATTAAATATATATTAGTGAATAATTTTCTATTAAGCAAAAGGATATACAGAACTAATTTTTAATGCAAAAATAGACTAATTCTGAGAATTTAAAACTATAATTCATCACACTGAGTGCCATGAATTTTAAGATTAAGATCTTTTACCAGAGCCTACTTTATTCTTTACTGGTCTATAGTTTAGTAAAATGAATATGAAATTGTGGAAAACCCCAAAAAGGATAAAATACAGGAATTCTGCAGGTTGCCTAGGAATAACAGGCAATATTCAGAGCATGAGGATTATTTTGAAATAGAAAATCACAAGCTTATTACAGACTTTCTTTCTGTTTGGTGCCATAGAAAGCAATGAGATAAACAGAGATGTAGATGCATTCAGACATACTTTGATGGACATGTCACCAGTAGCTCAGATGTAGAAATTGACATATTCTTTAACAACAGAGAGATAAAGATAGCTATTTTGAGTGCATTATAAGCTTCATACCTATTTTTTATAAATTAAACACTTGTAAACTAGTTTTAAGTTCTATGATTTATTAATCTCAATTCATTTGGAAAGACAAACCTTTACCAAGCATAAAAATTATATTTCCTGCTATTAGTGCTTGGATATCTTCACCAGACACATTGGTACAAATTAATAGGTTGATTCCAAGAAAAATTATAAATAATCAGTCCATAGGCATCCTGGAATTTTCTCTCTTCTAAGTTAGTGCCTTCTCATATTCTCTTGAGATAAAAGTGAGAGAATGTGACTTATCTTTTTTATCAAAAGTAGTTCTTTACCAAAAGAAATATAGTAGTTCTCAGGCTTTTTCTTCTTTTGGCTGTCTAGTTGACTGTTTGCATAATTTATGAATTTGTCATATTGTTAACAATCTGGACATAGCTTTCAAGATTCATCCTTTCTGGATTTTAGTTTACATAACTCTTGTGTCATCACTGGACACAATCATCTCCCCACACTAGATTAAAATTACCAGCTTCCTCTTTTCTTTTTTGCTTTCATTTACAAATTGTACTTAAATGTGGGGTAGGTCTTATTCTGGTACTAAAAATCACTTATATCTCAGAGTATTTTTTTATTTTTTCTCTAAACTAAGAGAGATTTGATTATTAAAAACCAAAATTGGGAGACTAGTATGTAGAAAATAAGATTTTTTTTCTTAAAATGTAAATCAAATGGACTGTTTTGAAAAGTAGACAACAAGCATCCATTGTTTGCCTCTCTTAAAGGGAGACTCCAAGCCAATTTTCCCATAATTTTCTAGATTTGTCTATTAATTACTTTGCAGGAACATCTGCACATCCTTCCCCCCCACATCCTTTTTTTGCCTTCACTTACTTCAGTACCATCATGAAAGAGAGCAATGACAATATTCCTTAGTGAAACCATACTCCCATATTTTATTAAGTTAACAACTCTAAAACTGGGATTTTCTCATTTTCACTGACAGCAGCTTTCCTGTGAAAAAAAATCTTTTCATATTTATTTTCCAAGTACCCAAAACTATTTATAATCTATGAAAATTATTATTCTCTTAAGAAAAGGGTCTAAACACAGTCAATTCTTTCATGATATATGTTGTCTGACAAGAAATCAAAAGTGTGAATATTTAAAATTTGCTCAAAGTAATGATTTTAATAAAGGCATATTCAGAATAGTTGTCAATAGTTTAGGGGAAAAAAAAAACAAAAAAAAAACAAGAAGAATACAGTGTGAATATGTATGCAAGTGTGAAGGATGTATAAAGTCAGTCAAGGAATAACTGAACCATAATTATAGTCATCATACTTTCTATTTATTTATACACACAAACTCTTATGCTTATACATGAGTTTCACTACAAATCTGCTTGAAACAGAAAACCAGTCTGTTTTTATTCTTTGCAGGAATCAAATTAATCAGTTTTAATCATGGTTGCCAGCTTCTAGGTTGTCCTTCACATTTCACTGGCCAGCTAACAATAATCAGCACACATTACTTACATACGGCTCAATCCTAATTACTCCTCTCAGCCTACAATACAAACAATCAGAGACGCATGGGCTGAATGCTGACTCACTTTTTAAGCTTTGGAAGTTTCCTCAGCTTCTCTACAGACTGATCTCCAAGTATATTAAATCAACCAGATTTAATAACCAACCAGTCAGTCTGGTGGATGCACCAGACTGACTATAATGCAAGTACATGTGGATCCAGGGCCTTTATTTTGACTACAGAACATACTCGTTCCAAAATAATGGATGAATTATTAATTGAAATATGGTGTCTCCTTGCTTAGGTCTAGAAGGATTCAACAGTGAACTAGAAAGTTGTCAAAGCTATTACATTATCTTTGAAAATGTGAAAAGTGAATGTGCATTTCATCCAGAATCCAGGTATAAGAGACCAGAACATGAACTCTGTTAAAGGAATATTTTTCATATTTTTCTACAGCTGACTTGTCATAGCTTCCTCTCACACTGGCCAGTGGAATATCTTCTGTGGATTTCATGATTTCAGATCTGGATGAAAATTTATCAAAGTGCTAATTTTTTCACTGCGTATTAATTGAATTGATAACTTCATAAACCTTGATAATACTGGGAAACTTTGTAATATACCTAAACAGACACAGAAGAATGGCTGCAATGCTTGGTTATATGAAACAGGAGAAATTTCTTCTTGGATATTCTGAGCTGATTGCACACTGTATAACCAATAAAAACAACAGTCCTGGCTCTGACCAATACTTAACAGGAAGAAATCACAGGTGATGTAAAAATAAGCATTTCTCAGTTTATGGATAAAAATATTTGGACTGAAGAAGGTATTAATCTCCAAGAAACAGAAAACATGGGATATAGGGGAATGAAGGAATGAACTGACATGATTTGTTCTTTGGAGAAAATGGCAAAACAATGTAAAGCATGATGTGGCTCTTGAGTTGAGATGCTATTAGAATGGTACTTCAGTTCTGTAACTTTTGTTAAAGACAAAATAAATGCTGACATAAGACTGAAGTATTCAGCAGCCACAGGTCTAATCAAAAAGAAGCAGAGAAATTTCTATGAAAGTTGGAGTTTAGAGAGTAACACAGTTAAGCATTTTTGAAGAAAGAAACTGCCTATCGTTATTTTTTATGCTACATTCAAACTAAAAATGTTTGCAACTTTTTTTTGAATAAATATTAAAGAGAACATATCATGCTTATAATAAATAATTCCTCCTTTTCATGGAATCAGCTTTAGAAACCAAAACAGAAGAGTAACAGAAACTCTTATTGACCTCAATAGGTTTTCTGGAAACCTTTCAATATATAAAGAAACAAAAAAAATGAAAATAGGATGCCAGTTACTTGAGCATCTCTCAAAAATCTTTTTCCTGAATTTTCCACTTAGCTTGTCAGAGAACTTGATTCAGCCCTGCAGGTGTGACAGGTGAAAGGAAGATAAGTTTTTGAATACTCTCCTTGTGTTAGTGTAAATATAGAGCTACAGGCTCTTAAATGACTCACAGAACATACCATTCTTGAAAGAAATATTGCAAATGAAGTCTGGCAGAGAAGTTAAGAACACTTCAGGACAAAGCTGCAAATCTGTTGTCTTCTAGAGAGAAAATATTACATGAAAATGCAGAAATGGAAGCAAAGGCTTGAAGAGCTCTTCCAGTAAATATGTGAAAGCTGTGATCACTGAAAATTTAATACAGTCGTACAGATTCTTAATTCATGTAAGTTTACAAAACCCTTAATTTTGAGAATTTCTTTTCTAGAAAAAAATTAAAAACTACTTCTTTTTTTTTTTTTTTTTTAACTATGATTTTAAATAACATTTACTGAGTTTTCTAATTGGAACTAGGAAAATTAAGAAGGAAAACTTGGTCCTTGTAAATGGTAGCTAGCAAAGTACAAAAAAAGTTGTTGAAAAAATTAGTCAAGTTTTCTCAACGCATAATTATTTTTTGTTTGTTTAAATTTTATAGGACCAGAATGATGAAGGACCTGAAAATCCTGAATTTTGAAGTACTGAATGCCTTCTTTGCCTCAGCCTTTGCTAGCAAGATTATCTTTCAATAATCCCTGATCCCAGAGACCAGAAACAAAGGGTGGAGCAAGGAAGATGTACCTTTGACACAAGACAATCAGGTCAGGGAACATTTCAGAAAATCTGACATACATAAATCCATGAGACCTCATGGAATTCATCCACAAGTGCTGAAGAAGGTAGTAGATTTCATTCTAAGACCACTTTCAATAGTTCCTGATAAATCATGGTTAGTGACAGCAATATCTGAAGATTGGAGGAAAACAAATGCCACTCACATCTTTAGAAAGAGAAAAATAAAAGACTCAGGGAACTATGGTGTTAACCATCCTCACCTTAATTACTGGGAAAGTGATATAGGAGCTAATTCTGGAATATTTTTTCAAATGTTAAGGAAATTTTGCTGGGCTACTGCTTCATTGTCATCTTCTGCTGTGTCTCTGAGTGCCCAGTCCCCTGTATGGTGCCACAGGTCCCTGTGCCCTTTGTTGTGCAAAGTGTTGGCACCAGTTCACTCTCGCCTCAGGCTTCCAGCATTTCCTGCTATCCACAGCTCACACTGCAGCTTGCACACCAAGATACCTGTGCTAAATACATCCCTCAAAAAGGCACGTGGAAAACAACAAAATCATCGGGAGTAGTCAGCAATTTGATTTTATTTTTGACTGGCTTGGTAGACAAAATCTATGAATGTTGGCCACCTACACTTAGGTAAGGTTTCAACCTCACTGACATCTGTGAGATCCTCAGAGAAGCTGTTGATGTTTGGGGTGGATGAGCAGATAGTGAGGTGGATTGAAAACTGGATGCATGATCAGGACCAGAGGGTACTGACCAGGGGCACAAAATCTAGTTGGAGCAGTGTCTAGCAGTATACTCCAAAAGTGAGTCTATTCCTGGTTAACCTCTTCATAAATGATCTGGATCACAGGACAGAGCATAGCATAAGAAAGTTTGCTAGAAAACTGGGAAAAGTAGCTAATATTCCAGAGAGTCATGCTGCCACCAAAGGGACCTCAACAGCCTTGAAAAAAGGTCTGAAAGAAACCTCATGAAGTTCAACAAAGTCCTGAACCAGGAGAAGAACCACAGGATGTACCAGTACATGCTGGGGTCCACCCAAATGGAAAGCAGCTTGGCAGAGAAGAGCCTGGGGATCCTGGTTGTCCCAAAGTAAAACATAAACCAGTGAAATACTCCGTGAGAGAGGAAATCCTGGGTTCCATTATGCAAATAGCTGCCAGCAGGTTGAGGGAGGTGAATCCTGCCTGCTACTCAGTTTTGGAGAGCCCATACCTGGAGGATTTTCCAGTTCTGTGCTCCCTAGGGGTAAGAAAGACAGGAACATACTGGGAGGAGTACAGTGGAGAGCCACAAAGGTGATGAAGGGACTGCAGCACCTCCCCTACAGAGAAAGACTGACAGAGGTGGGACAGTTTTATCTAGAGATCAGAAGACTCAGGAGGAATCTTATCAATATGTATAAATACTTGAAAGAAGATGGAAACAGATTCTTCTCAGTGGTACCCAGTGGCAGGACAAGAAGGAGAGAATACACTGAAACACAGGAAGATCTATCTGAAAATTGGGTGAAACTCTTTTCTCTGAGGGAGCTCTGAGGGTGACTGAGCACTGGCACACATTTCCCAGGGAGGTTGTGAGGTCTCCACACTTGGTAAATGGCTGTAGGTAGCCCTGCTTAAGCAGAGGCTTGGACCAGATAACCTCCAGAGGTCCCTTCCAACCTGAACCATTCTGTGGTTTTGTGATGACTGATGAATACAAGTGGGGATCCATTTTTTTAAGAGATTTATGTTTTTACAACAGATGAGCTGTAAGGCCTCCTAAGAATCATTAAATGATATAGTAAGCTAGATAAATAATTGAATGGCAAGATTTTCTCCTATGAGAAGCCTCAATTGTGGCTTTACTGTTTATGTGTCAGATTAATACAAATTAATTAGAGTCATCTCTTACAGTGGTACCAGCAATTCTCAAGTGTAAGCTTAGGGGACTAGTACAGAACAGTATATCTGTAAGATTTGCTTAAACACATGATCATTTGAAAAAGTCATGACATGCATTTAATTGAACTGTGTCTTATTTTAGTTTCAAAAATTCATTTTCAAGGTTGTCTAAATGGCTTAAAAATATGGTATGGGCATTTGCCCTGCTGCTATCTAATCTTCGGAAAGAAATTAATGAATCTGGCTACTAATGATTTGAGGAAAGATCTCCTTTCTTATCTTGTACTTGTCAAAATGCTTGGGACAATTTCCATTTGTTTCTAAAGCCTGTCAAATGTATAATTAGATTTGAATCCCACTGCTTTAGGTGATATTTTGGCAAGCTGTTTGAAGCTGTGAAGGATTGTCCTCCCTTTTTATCTTGAAAGAATGAGTACAATGGCCAAAATTTTTTATGTTATAGGTAATACATTTTGACTGTGATAACGGTATTGCAGAAGGTGGTTAAAGAAGATGCTAAAGTATAGCCTGAAGCAGATTATGTACATAGAGATGTATCTGTTAGCTGTATTACTGATTAAACACATAGATTACATAATTTGTCCTTCCAGTAATGTAGGGTATCTGTGGCTCAGTCTTTCAAAAAAATCTGACTGCTCCCATTAGTACCTGACGGGGAACTGACAAACCTACACAGTACATGCATGTACTGTGCATGTACATGCAACTGACAAACCTACACATGACCTTTCAGTGGACTGGGTCCTATTTTGAAAACCAATGACTTCTTCTAAATGGCAAATCTTTACTGCTACAGTGTATTAGAAATACATTTCTGTGATCTGGGAATAAAGCCTGAACAGGAGTTGTATGATCACTCTCAAAACTGAACCCCAAGGATATACTCAAGATCAGCAACCCTGTGAAAAAAATTCATACCAAAAGCAGTGAAGATTCCACTTCCTTATATTGCTTTCTACCTCCAGGATATATGAGCTGACTCAGCTGGGGAGGAGATATGTGCAGAGCAATTTGATTGCTTTCTTACAGCTGTAAAAGACATGGAATTTTTGACATAGTCCAATTTCTTTCTGTTTGTGGCTTCCATTCTCCATTACCGTTACACTGGAGGAGGATCTAATTTAAGATATTTTGTCCCCCATCCCTTGCAAGATTTTATGACACCCTCAGGTGTGCTGAATCAGCTGTGTGGTCTTGCTCTAAACCAGGCGAGTGTGACAAGCCATTTTAAGAGAAAACACACTATATATTTTTAAATTTATTTTCATGGATCATTTCAGGAAATGTAGGTTATAGTAGGGTGACACAGCAAAGGAATTGAAAAGGGATCGTAATCTTTCCTGGGGAACAAGCAACTGTGGAAACCAAAAAGTCAACACCCTGAAAATTTGCAACTTCTGCTGCTATGTTACTGATATAATATGATTGTTTAAGCAAGAGGAGAGGCTTTTTCATATAAAATTCATTCTTAGCACTTGTTATGCTGTTTACACAACCGAATATACTTTTATAGAGTTCTACACTAGGAGAGCGTTTGGTGTTTTTTGCGCCTCAAAGAACTAGGAGGAGAAAAAAGGTTTAGCTCTTTCAAGTCTGAACATTCTTCTTGTCTCACTAGCAATAAGTTACAACCTACCTCTTCCTCTAATTAAAAAGAAAACATATCACTCATATGGAATTATCTTTCTGGATTGCTTCCTCAGAATTAATAAATACTGGCCCATCAAAATCAATGATACCATGTTACTTCATATTAGCTGAAAATACAGTGCATTTTTAGAATGATCTCTTTCCTTTTATGCTACTCAGGTCTGTGTTTGCTGAGGTGTTTTCTCCCTTTCTGTTGCAGTTTTGCTGAAAAGATAGATATAGATATTTATATATATATGTATGCGGAAAAAATTCTAATATCAAGAGTTTGTACTTTATTCTGAGTCCTTTAGCAATTATCTTCTGTGACTCTTTTTTACATATCCTTATGACACAGAAGGATTTTTTCCTGACCCCAAGTCCCCCTCTTCCCTTTAAGTAATTAAAGACTGCAATAAGGTCTCCCCAGAGCTGTCTTTCTCCAGACTGAACAACCCCAGCTCTCTCAGCCTGTCTTCAGAGGAGAGCAGCTTTATCCCTCTGATCATATTTGTGGTTTCTTCTGGACTCACTCCAAAATATCCATTTTTTTTTTGTACTGAGGATCCTACAGCCAAACAGGTGGGGTCTCATGAGAGTAGAGTAGAGGAACAGAATCATGTCATGATAAAGATTTGCCTTGTAAGCTATTGTTTAAAAAGTCTCTGAGCTCCCAGGAATGATCTTACTTAAACACAATAGAAAATTTTATGAGAATATCATTAAGCAGGAACTGGCAAAATTATACTAGAAGATTAGACAAGAACATCTGTATTGCACAGAGCATAAAACATTTCCTGGAGAAAACACATTACACACTTAGCATTCATGTTTCATACTACTTGAGAGCTGCTGAATGATTAAGGAACGTGAATCTTGTCATAAGGGCAGAATAATATATATTACCATAAAAGTAAACCTGAATATTCATAGGTAATGAGAGAAGAACCTGGGGAAGACATTTAAAGTAATTTTCTCTGTGGTGCCAGATTTTGGGGTTTGCAGTGCATATGCTCATTTTAAAATGTAAATTTCAAGATGTGCTGAAAGATGACCATTCTGAAGCACAAACCCAGTGAAACCAAGCATTACAGAAAACCAGTATACTACAAAATAAATCATTTAGGACACAATCAAGCCAAATTTTTATCTCAGACTACTAAACCTTTTTTGAAAAATACAGAATTTATGATTTTTGATTTGACTTCATGCTAGTATTCAGTAGAATCCTGTTTCTTCTTTATGGATAAAAAGCCTCAAAAAACTCTGAGACAATACCTCAGCAGATGATTGAACAAACTGGTATCATGCTGGTGCAAATTCCAGGTCACAACTTTCAAAACTATTGACTGATTCACAATGTGCTCTACAAAGAGTCTTGTTTAATATTTCTTATTTATGCTTCAAAATTATGTAGATAAAATTGGATTGCATTTCCAGTTTTCTTAAAGATCATTCAGTGTAAATAGCAATGCAAAAGATTTTAAAAAATTATCATGTAGGACAACAGCATGGACAATCAATTATGTAGTTTTATGGTAAAAGTGATCTAGTTACTTATTCTTCTGGGTCACTTGTGTGCCTTATTTGGTACAATGAGACTCCTAATTCACAATAAATGCAAGGTATGATAGCGAAATGCTGATATTTTCAAAAGTGAATTGTATCTTTCTGCTGTGAGCCAGCATATATTGCAGTTCCTTATGCTACAAACTACCATTTGGGGGTTTTCAAACCTTTGAAAACAAGGCTAATGTTTTTTGCTACAGATGGTGGAAAGTGGTGTTTATAAATAGATACTGGAGGATCAATTAATATGTACTCAGGAAACAAGAAATAGAGGTTTATAATACAAGGTCAATGTCTCTTGTTCCCTATTGATTTTTCTTTCTATTGATTCATACCATTGATAGTGCTTTCCTTGTAACCTGTTCTCAAGGTAGCCTACAGTGTCAAGATGAAAGTGCCTTTCTCTGTCCTTTTAAAAACACACTTGATACATGATCACACCTTCACAAGAACTACATTTCTACATCAAGTTTGCACCACTTCTGATTGCTTTCAGGGGCATAAAGATTTGATAAAAAACTGGTGATGATCAAAAGCTTTGATCAAAAACATAATTAACATTGTTTTAACAATATCCTACATTTTGCAAAATATCATAATGACCTTTTAATTTTTGAAGAATATGCTCTTCAACTTTCTCCAAATCTGAATCTGCCTTTTATGTACATTTGAAAAAGAATGGAGATTTGAGTTTGGTTGACAAAGAAAGGTGGAATTAACATTTTAAGAGATTTTTCTATCTGTGTTTATAATTTTTTCAAACAATTATCTCACTGTAGAGCTGAGTAAAACTCTGTGCACAGAATCAGTGAATGGGTTGGGGTGGAAGGGACCTGAATGACTATCTAATTCCTTCCATGAGCAGAGACACTTTCCACTAGAATAGGTTGCTCAAAGATCCACCCAGCCTGGCTTTGAACACTTTCAGGGATGGGGCAGCCACAGATTCTCTGGGCAACCTGTTCTAATGCCTCACCACCCCCACAGCATGGAATTTCTTCCTGGTGTGTAAACCAAGCCTACCCCCTTTCAATTTGAGGCTGTCTTAGGTTACAATGTAAGATGTGCCTGAAGTATGTATCCTATCATCATCTTCAGGAGCTGTTGGAACCAGGTGGGGCAGAGTTTCCCTTGCCCCTCCCTCTGGACTATCTTCTGTTCATGGGCCATCAAGGCCTTGCCCATGACTCACAGGTAACTCCCTCTGGAGCTCTCTCTGTTTAATGGGCAATCAAGGACCCACTGCAGGACTCATGGAATGATATCAGCCCATTGTGAGATGCTCCACCCAGGGGAGGAGCCAAGCATTCCCACCTGGATATAATCTGGGATTTGGGACAGCACAGCAGGCCTTACCCACTGGATTCCCAGAGGACAAGAGCTACCAGAGCTTTCTACAGGATCACTGCTTCAACAAGAGCACTTCATCTGGACTGCTACCACCACCCTGACTAACAGGGTGTCAGGTTGTACTCTGACTCTGTCAGTGATCTTTTGTACTATTGCTTTTATTTTACTTTATTTTACCTTTTTCTCTCCTATTAAATTGTATTTCTAACTTGGAGTCTCTCACTGGTTTTGCTTTCAAACCAGCACAGAAGCCATTGTCCCTTGTCCTGTCACTACCTGTGACATGTGGAAACGTTCAAGGCCCGGTGACAGGAATATTTTGTTTTCTCATATCCATCTAGTGTAAGTTTTAGGAAGTCCATATCAGACTAAAACATAAGAGTGTAAGGCCTGGGCAGTAACTTTTACTGCCATGGTAAGTAACATGTACACAGCATTAGGAGAAGCACGAGCTTTTAAATACTATGAGAACTTTGCTGCCAAATCGCAGGGAAAAAAAAGAAAAGGGTGAAGTACAAGCCAATGACCTTCATATTTGTAAAATGTAAACATTTCACATTGCAAAATTATAAAGCTCTTTGAGAGATTTCTGCTGTCTTTGATTTATCATTTTGCCATGACACACAGATATGACAGTTGTTGGAGGCAGGTAAACAACCCTAATCTTTTGAGGTGTCAGTAAAGCTGACAGTATTTATAAGGAGTTGTATCTTTTTCTTGCACTCCAACTTTGATTAAAAATTCAAGGATATTTTCAAAGCTTTGAAACAAATCTTGGAGGAAAAAGTTTACAAAATACCTCTAATTTTAAACTATTCTTTTTTCATTGCTTTCTGTTTGCAGTTAACCCACTAGGTCTGATCTCGTACGACATAATTTTAACCTTCTAAAAGTTAGGTTTCAAATTAACTATATTTTTCCTCACACTGGCCACCATCGAGAGAAGGCATGCACCCCAACTCAAATAAATATCTAAAATACACTGTAGATAACTATTTATTCCACTTTCCATTTTTTAATCTTATGTGTCTATTTTACATTCAATATTACTGAATTTCAGGCTGATTTTTCCTCTGCATCTTCCAGAGAAGTCCCTGAAATATGTGTTTTTAAACTAGTAATATTCATGGTGTGTCAATCCATTTCCATCAAATTGTCCAAAAATTTTGTGTAGCCTTCAAATTTTTGCTTTCTTTACTTTTGTTTTGAATAGTTTTGGTCTTTAGAACATGACAGCTTAAATCATGAGTTAGGAAATTGGATTCTGACTCCAGGTACTGTCATAATGAAGCTGCCCTGGAGCACAGCAGATGCCTTCTGGCAGAGCAATAAAAAAAACTCCACACAGACTCAGAGGTGCAGTGTCCAACATACACACACAGCCACATAAAAAGTTCTCACTTTAATTGGAAGCTCCTACATAAAGAGTCATATATTTGAGCAAACCTAGTTAGTTATTGCAATTTTTTTTTGAAGAATAATGTAGGGCATTGATCGTGACACTTAAACATGCCTTCTTGACAGCTGTGAAGCTCTTGAAACAGCTCTTGCTCTTCACTAGTAGGTGAGTTAGTAGGTCTAGAATTTTTTGAGTTTAAAGGCCAGCTTACCTCTGTCAAACTTAGAATTCATTTACATTTTAAAAATAAAGCAGCTTTACATGTTCTATACTGTTTCATGTTAATTTTTTAAATTTTATTAATATCAAGTCCGTAAGTAGTTATTGTTCTAAATAGAGTGTATCTGTTAAGTGTTGCTTGCATCAATAGCTTCAAAACAATACAAATATTCTCTTTTCTGTTTATGCAACCCCTTGTTCTTTGAAGAATTTCCATCTTGGTCTGGTTTGTATTTTCCAGTTGGATGAAGAGAAGTGCAGGTAAGAGTCTTTCATTAGAAGCATGTCTGATTTAATTAATCTTTAATTATTGTGCAAAACAAATGGAAGGATAGCTTCGATCAGCAAATTCATTTGCCACATTTATCAACTAGCTGATCTTTATCACCCACCCAGATGACAGTAAATCAAATGCACACCCCTTTTCAATTCATGAAGCAAATGATTAAAGTGTCTGTAAGAGTCCCTATCCTAACTAAATCTAATTGTGTGTGAATAATCAGTTAAGTTGAGTGATGAATGTGCCATCATAGAATCTAGTCCATAACCAAATCATATTTTGAATCATACTTACTTTAGAAGAAACACTTTCAACTCATGTCTTTAGGTGTTTCTTTTTCTTCCCTGTTTGCTGATAGATAAATGTGTCATATTAATTACATAATTTTGCCTTGCTTTCTTCTTCCCTTTTATATCAGCTTTAGGGCTTACTTTCACTTGAGCTTTATAACTGAAACACATCCAAACACATCCATATATATCTCTTATTTAAAATGATCTTAAGCAAAAGAAGTATTACTGTATTTCACTTCAAATGCTTTACTAGTCTTAACAATTTAAATATTTTCCCTTGCATATCTTTGATTATTAAGATCTTTTTTAGTTGAATAAATATCTCTTCAACTTAAAATGAAGAAAACTGTATCATAACTGTATTTGTTTGTTGCAGAGTATAACTAGTACACATTCTCTTTCAGAACACATTTCTTGACATCTGCTGTTTTTAAATATTTATGAACTTATTCTTTTTTTCACCTGGACTTCTATGATACCTTATTTAAGGTTTCCTGAGACTTTGGTTCATGAACAAAATTTCATTTAGTAGACGTAAATAAGGATTTCAAACCTTTAAGGATTTGTTCTTTAGTATGTAATTAAATAATGAGGAACTAATATGACAAATAAGCATCTAACCTTAACTGATACCACAGTGTATTTAACTTTTTTCAAGTGTGCAAAGATAAAACAAAATCTCTTTTTCCTTACTTCTCATCTTAAAAATAGTTTAAGAGAGATTTCTGTTGACCTAACACCTTAAAGAGAGAACAATTTTGTAATTAGTTATTTTCATTTGGTCATCTAAAAGCAAAGAACTAACTGTGAAGGCCTTGAAATCACTGAAAAGTAAAACACTTAAAGAGGAAAAAATCTTTTGTATGTTGGTTCTTTCTATATAAAGAGGAGAAAGAGAGAAAATAGGAGTCACATACACCCTTTAAAAATGTAAAATCCCAACATATAATAGAGTCCTAGTTTTGTTTTTATTTGTGATTTTGTTGTTACTGTCATTATTAATAATAATCATCATCATCATCCAGTAGGGGTCATCTATTTGTGAGATGCCCTTGGTGACAATGCAGTTTTATTAACTACCTCTTTCAGCCATGGTAATGATATGTTTGGGTGAAATGTGTACTTATCTGAAACAGGCTCTGTAGCTATCAATGAGAATGCACCCATTGGATTACAAAAAATTAATCCTTCAAGAACTACCCTGCTTTAAATCTTCTCCATATCTGGACTTCAGGCATATTTCAGATGACTGGATGTCATCCACAGCCACCCTGCTGGGTCACTGATGATAAGTCTCATGTTCATATGCACAAAAGTAGACAAATAATGAAAATGTCTTACTGTTGTCCCTAGGGCAAATATAGTCACAAATGAAAATTCAAATATATATTCAACTGAATTAAGAAGATGCTTCATTAACTCAAATTAAGGAATTGTTTATTCCCTGCAATCTGGAATCATTGTAATACAATTTGATTTGTGTGTGAGTGTAAATGTAAAGACTTATTTCAAACTAAAGACTTACAGATTTTCATTACTGAAGTATTTAATGGGACAGTTTACCAGGCACTTTTTTTAACAACTATGAAGTGATCTCATTAAATTATTAAGTAAGTGGTTTAATTATGCCAACTTTCACATCTAGCTGAAAAGCAGATGTTTTATTGGAAAACATAATGCTTCATGAGAGCAATATCTAGCCATATAGTCACAGATTGAGACCTAATGACAGTTTAAAGGCTAAAGACATTCAGATACCAAAACACTTTAGTCACAGATTTTTCGCAGTTTTATAAATTATACGATTCCCTGGTTTGTAGGACAGAAGTAGGAGGAATCACTGTATGTAGTCCTGGACAGATCACAGGTTTTCCTGATCTCTCTTTTGCTCCCTGGGTTCTCTAGAGGTAGCAGAGAAGATCTTGGCTCACAGTCACGTGCCCCCAGAGTCTGTCAGGTTCTCTGAGTACCCCTGACATTCTGAATTCTCATGAATTATAGCACTGGATAGGGAAAACCTTGTTGGTGAGTAGATCACTCAAATTATACTTTCTTTTTCTTATTTGCTGTTGCCATTTATTGGCACTCACGGTCTGTTCCAAACACATCTGGTCACATTTGCACTTGTTAATGATCAAAATGTTTACATAATTTCATTATTTATTTTATTGAACACACCAAAACTATTCTTTTGCTTGAGATGTCTGGCTGATCATATTTTATCTACTGTTATGAAAGCAAAACTTTTATAACCTGTACTAGCAATGCCTGACTTGCTAATTACTACAAGTATTGGTGTGCCTTCCTTATGCAGGAAGGTAGCAGATAAACAGGTAATATACTTCCAACTGCCATGACCCTGTTCAAAAGATACAAATGGGTGAGTCACTTTTCAAATTTAATGAAACATATATATATGACTGTTTTCAACAGAGAGTGAAAATGGAATTCATTTGTTGGCTTCTCAAAAATAGAATGAGACATTCACAAAAGATGGATGGATTTCATATGAACAGACAGAAAACCAAATAATTCTTATAAGGGTCCTTTACAAGTATTTGAGAGAAATATCTTTAAAATGGTACACAAATTAACAACTGCTTTGAGATACCATGAACATCATCTGCATGTAGCAGAGATTCCCAACAACCTTCAAAAAAACCCTCCCATATTTAAATCAGCATCTTTCCCTTAAATCAGAGTATTGGATGGAGGGGATGTGTGTAGGGTATCAGTTATTTTCAATATAATTTGGGTCACTGAGATCAAAATCTTTCTTTCTCTGAAGAGGAAGATTGTGTTTGCCTTTCCTACAACAGATAAAGGTTCAAACTTTCCTAACAGAAAAAGTAGTTATTCAACAAGGAGTTGGATACTTGGGTAAGCTGCAATAAGATTAATAGTGAGTCCTCTAGAGAAAACCAGGAAATGGATCTCCCCTATGGCCCCTTTTCTGAGTGTTGTTTTCAGGAAAAGAAGACCATTCACTTGTTCTCTAACCCTTGTCTGAATAAAAGAAAGGACCCGAGCTCAGCTGGAGAAGTATCTCATTCAGATGCAGCCCTGACCTGTGCTCTTTCAATTACAAAACTTAATGTAGGGCTCTGTTGAACTGTACCCCTTGTAGAAGTTCTTTTCTTTTCTCCTTTTTCTTGTTTTTTACTGGTCACAGGAAAAGGTAATGCACACCTTAAAACATGCATATGAGGACTGAATTCTAGAAATATGGGAGAAATTATGAATTTCTTGACAAAATAAAAATGAAAAAAAAAATGTAGGTTGCTAGGAGCAAAGTTTTATCAGTGTCTCTTGGCATATAAAACAAATACAGTTAGAAGCTTACAGCAGACACTCAAAGGTTATGATCTATGGTGACATGTCCATACAGGCATTTTGCAAATGTTGACACTATAGTTTCTGATTAGCAATCAGACATCAGTCTCTGCCAGAGGAGCATTGCCCTACTGCATTGCTTTGATGTAATAACAGGGAGCTGAAATAGCCACTGTGAGTCAAACTCAGGCAGCTATATCTGTGTTTTCACTCATCCTGCTGATTATTTCACAGGGATGGATGGAGTAGGAGAGTGGAATGAGTTAAATACCCCAATACAAAAAATTGGGCTGTTTTGATCTTTGGAGATGGCTCTTCTCTAATTCAGCTGGACCATGGGCAGAGAGCAACCTCAAATCTACACCACAGGAAGAGTAAGTCAGTCTGTAAAAGGTTATATGAACATATTCAAATATCAGTGTTTAAAATGTTTTACACAGAATAAAATATTAGTTTCATATAATCATGTATATAACCTATATGACTGAAGAAAAAAAAAAATCAGAAGTGTAACCAGAGGAGTAACTTTGATTTCCTTTAGTGGAGAAATATGTTCAAATACTATTAAAGAATATGTTTGATATCTCTGCACCCACAGCTTCTGAACAATAATATGTGGTTTTCATAGATAACTGTTCTTAAGTGCAAAGGAGGCTTTCATGATGATGAAAACCACTTAAAAGTAAGCAAGTTCTTCAAAGCAATAGGTGAGCTATAGATATTGAAAATGATTGTGTGAAATTTTATATAGGGATATCTCTTTATTTGTGAATTACAATGTTGGTACAATTAAAAAAAATATACACAGTATATGTCTGATGGCTCTATATCATCCCTCTTCATTAGTTTTGCACAAATGTTGCAATCCCATAAGGAGAGGCACAGAAAAATTACGCTCAGTGTATGCAAAACTGCCAGAAACTAGGCATTATTTTCTTCAGAGAGATTCTTCAGACTGGCATTCTTAGCATGGATGCTCCCTGACTTCCACCCTCATCTTCTTCAGGACTGCGGAAGAAAATAGCAAGAGCAAAAGCAATAACACTCATGACCAAAGATGAGAAAGGTTCAATAAATGAAGGACTGAGGGGAAGAAAAAAACAAACAAACATACAACAACAATTACTCATCATCTCTGATGGCAGATCAATACCCAGCCAAACTCTGAGCAACAACTGTCCTGGAAGATGGTTATTATGATTGTGCAGGACATCGTACGGTATGGGACCTGCCTTTGGTCAGTTCAGGTCAGTTGTCTCAGCTCCTTCCTCTCCCATAATCCTTCCCACACTTAACCTAATTGCTGAAGGAGCAGATTGAGTAGAATGAGAAAAAGGCTTGTCATCAAGCACTGTTCAGCCATAGCCAAAACATAAATGTGTTATCAACACTGGTTTACTCACAAATGCAAAGTTATGAAGAAAGTTATCTACATTCCAGCTAGAACCACTACAGTCATATTATGTTGAAATGCCTTTTTTCAAAAAACAGCTGTTGCGTATTAGCATCAGCAATTAAACCAGTGAAAAGTTGGGAGGGGAGGTGGGTATGAGGTTGAGAGGTTTTTGTTTTGGTCTGTGGAAGACAAAAAACAAGTGATACATTCTAAGAGCCAGCATTAGGGATCATTCTATTCAAATTGCCAGGATTGTTGATTCATCATAATAGTTCTGTCAGATTATATCAACTGAAATTGCTCTTGAAGACAGGTACAGTAACGAAGTGATGTTGATGAATAAATTATCTACTCTAGAAATAAATAATCAAATATGAAAAGCTTCTTGACATGCACTCTGACAGTAAAGAAAATATTATGTGACGATTACACTCCAATTCAATAGAAGCAGAAAACTGATCTATAAAATATTTAACAAACCAATCTGAGTAAAACATGCCCAGTCTCACACATCTACTTGAAAAACTGAATTACTGCCTCTTCAAATTAATCACAAATACTTTGGTATGCTCTTTAAATTGGAAGGTCACTTTAAAGATGACAAGCAAGAGTTCTTTCTATTTGGGCAAATATTTGAGCTTACTACCTTGTTGTGTTTATATAAAACTGTGTGCATTGTCCTTGTGTAAGTACTTTTCTCTGTGACCTTTTCAAGCATATAGCAAATAAATCTTTCCGTAGCTTTAAAGTGGCTGTCATAACAGCACCACAGGGCTCTAGGCATGCTGACTAACAGTTTTAAAACAGTCTAATCAATTTCAAAACATTTTTCTTTGAAATTAATAGGTGTTGGTATGAAGTATCAGTATCAGTTGTATCAGTTGTATCATTGTATCATTTTTTAATAAGATGGGATCAAAGAGAACAGTTGCATTAAGGAAAGGACTCATGCTGATATTGTAACATTTTCAACAAGATTTGTTTTGTTGTTTTGGTTTTTTCTCTTAAACTGATTAGGAATTCTCCCATTGCAGTAATTTAAAGCAGACTTCCCATCAGAGGAGTGCCTAGGTAAGAATGCAATCTCAGTTTGAAAGTCATTATCTTTAAAGTAAAGGTTCATATGATTTTTACTCCAGCCGGGATCTCCAACTCAATGCAGAATCTCAGACTCAAGCTGCATACTTTCTCTGCTCTGGCAAAATGAGGTTTATGCTCAAGTTAGGGATCCTGGTGATGTGTTGTCTGGAATATGGAGAGAATCAGGTTTGAAGCACTTAGGCAAGCAGTGAGAGAGAGAATAGCGGGGAAAAAAATGTCACAAAGGTAATTTTTCTAAGCAAATTTAAATCTTAAGGATAAAATTGGTTTCTTCTGTGTCTTTGTAGAGCATTCACATCTGAGTCATGATGCAGCACTGTTTCTTCAACATGTGATCATAAGAAATTTTACCCAAAAAGTAAGTTTTCCTCCTGACTTAATTTTGATCAGAAAAATCCAGGGTAATAGTTAATAATAGGATGATACTATCTATATTGGGACATATATGGTAGGATTAATTGATTCTGTCTTCATGTATATGTGTGGGCATGTGTGACTGAACCAGTAATCCTAAAGCATATCTTTAAAATTAATTACTTGTTCTGAAAAAAAAAAGGAAGTAAAAAAACCCAGCTCTACTGAATCCAATCATACTGATTGTCAGTAATCTGACTTATTTATGGTTTGATTTTTGAGGTTGTCATGTGTAGTTCCATGAGGTGGAATTGATCTTTGTGGGTCCCTTCCAACTCAGGATAGTCTACGATTATAATTCTGATCTAATTCAGGATGCAACACGGCTAACCCATGAACAGAACCACATGTCTAAGAATAAAATGATAAAATAAAATAAAATAGAGTCAATCAACTCTTTTGATATTCCTTGGTGTCAGCCTTGCATCCCTTAAAAGACATGGTATGAGGAATTCTGCCTGACACACATTAGGTACAGTAGGTACACACAGTAGGTACAGACCAGTCAAAGAAACCACAATGGCATACTTGAAATCCAAACAGATTAGTTTAGCTTCATGTTGAAAGCAGTGCAAAAATGCTGTACATAAAAAAGTTATGCATTGCAAGCACTCATTTACATCATAACATAATCTATGATGCACCATTAGTTGCCAAACAGAATATGCATAATAACTTAAATATTAGTCCACTCTGGTCAGAGCATTATTGGGTTAAAAGCTAAAGCTTCTTGTTGAGTCAGGGCACTTTGAGGGCTGGTGTCTCTCATGGGCCAGGTGCCTGGGGTGAAGGGATCTCCTGACAGGATGTCAGGACAGGGCTCCGTGGCTGATCCCGCTGCCAAAACCCAAAGCCAGTGGGATAGACCCTGGCTGGGAGTCTCTGCTCTGCCTGCTCCCAGCCAGGGCACAGAGAAGTCCAGGAGCCAGCTGGGGGAACTGGGCATCCCTGGGGATGGAGATGGGCCAAAGATTGGTCCAGGACTGTCCTGTTAGGGTATTGCTGAGACAGGGACTGAGAGCTCCAGAGGGGAGGAGAAGAGGTCCTGGGCCAGGGGCAGGAGGCTCCAAAGTGTCACTTTCTTTGGTGGTGATTAAGACAAATCTCAGTCTTGATCCCACCCACATCATTAATCCCAAGGTGGCAAATATGATGAGTCTTTCACTGTAAAAGAAGTAGATTAGTAAAAACTAAGGAACCAGTTAGGATAATGAAATCTATCAAAGGCAGTTTAGTTGAAATTGGGGCACCAATGTTTTGTACTTAAAAAGGTGTCAGAGGAGCTTTATATTCCCAGGAACTCAGAACATGAGAGGCTCACAAATCTACCATCCAAAATTCTTAAGCAGTCTTCCTTCAAGCTTCTAGCTATATCACTCAACATAAAACTAAGTATAAGGCTATATATACTATTTTAAAATTCAAGAGAGTTGCTCTAAATTGATTATAGAAATTGAGGGGGGGGGGATTAAACTTAGCAGGGAGAGATTCAGCTGGAATAGCCAAATTACTATGTCTACTTCTAATTTTTGTTGTTTTTGTCTTTTCTTCCTGAATAGGACAGTATGATTCTGAATTTACTTTGTAGAAATGTAATGTGAACCTGATTTTCTGTCAAAACAGTTTTTATACTCCTGGAATGGAGCTAATCCTGGAAAAAATGTGGAACAAATGTAGCTATTCAAACCACCCTAACTATATTTTGACCTATGTTTACTATACTGGGGTTTTCTAACATGGAGAAAAATGTGTTTCTTTTCATTACTTTGATTAGTGTTAATTCAAATATGCTGAGTTAAATGGCTTTATTGCTTATGCTGTTAAGTATCACAAGGAAAAATGAAGCTGTTAGGAGCAGATTTCCAGCAGGCTGGGTATTATTTAGCAACAAATAGTTCAAAGCTAGTAACTCATCTTTCTGTAATTTGTAGCACCTGGTAGTGATCTGACTTTAGACTACTTCATATATTTTCCATATCATTAACCACAACCAGAAGTTGCAGTTTCACAGCAATTGAACTAATGCTCAGAAACATTGTGACAGACATTAGTTTTAAAAAATGTGTTACTTTGAAATACTTTAGCTCTATTTAATGCCTTCCGTTTTTAAAAGAATTCAATAAACCTCTGCTCAGATTACTGTGGAGGGGAAGAAACACTAGAGCATCACCTCATGTCTGAATAGATCAAATCCATGAAAATCTGAAATGTATAATGGTAGAGTCCAAACTCAGTAAAATTAGGATAGAAAGCTGTGTGGTATGATCCATAGATTTTATAGTCCAGGTGACATAGAAGAATTCTGCACTGTAATAAAGAGGGAACAAAACTTCATAGAGTCCAAATCAGCCTAACAGAAAGAAAAAAACTTGTCAGACAAGGAGTCTCACATCTTAGATTCATCATACTTCATATGAACCAGTAGCTTTTTGAGGAAACATTTCTCTAAGTGATGTAGAAAGTTGTTGTTCACTTCTCAGCTCTCAAAGCTTTAAAATCATTCCTTCCTAAACTTCAGCCTCAGGAAGATCCTTAAAGTGGTAAAGGAATATGGCAATAATGAGATTTTCAATACCCCACTTTAACATCTTCCCATCTGTGAAGTAAAATATTCTTCAATGTAAAAAATACAGTGAAGAATTTCTATTATAATCACAATTTGGTAGAACAGTTAAACAAGAAGCTATAATCAAATTTCATTGAAACAGTTTGAATGCCATACAATATCCTGAAAATCATAGTGAGAAGGATGAAAGAATGCCTTCTTCTGGCTAAAAGATGACAAATAGGATAACTGGGACTCCTACATACACTTCTATTTCTCAACTTTTCATATCTGCAATCAAATTAAAGTGGAATTCTTCAAAAGTGTACAAAACCCCACCTTTTGATTTTTCTTTTTCTTTTTTCTATACTTGTTATTTTATTAATTTTTATACCCTCCAATCTCAGTACCTACCAAAACCAGAAAAGGCTGTACTCTATTACCCTGAGCCAAATACAGGAAAATATTTAGACAATATCCTGTGAAACGTTCTGTTCACTCCAAAGACCAAAGATTTAAACTCTCATTGTGTTTAAACTGGTGTTCACTGGGGGAAAAAAATTGACTGTTGTGTTCAAAGTCAACTCTGATTTTGCTCACCCGTACAACATGGGACCAGACTGCTGTGAAAATATAAGTTATGAGAATTTGAAGAGGATCCTTCCCTATGGTCTCTTCCCTCTTTTCTTGAAAGCTGTATTAAACTCAGGCCCTTGACCCATGTCCCTGTGGGAGTTTTGTGGCAGCTCTGCCTAAACCTGTCATTGCACCCCACTGTCCCTGCCTTGGCCTCACTGACCTGGCTCCCTGGCCGTGTGTCTGACCCGAATTGTCACTAAGGACGTGGCTGGCAGTCAGGGGTCTGTTGGCTGACTCTTGTCACTGCCACCAGTCCTCTTCTCTTCTTGCATGTGTGTTCTGTAAGGGTCTCACAGTGCTAGGGCTGCTGCCCTGCCTGCCTGCTGCAAATCCAGCTCCTGGCTCCCTTCTCCGTGCACATCAGCACATATTGCTGTTACCTGCCAGTGAAAAGCTCATCTGATGGATTAATGGTTTGGCAGAACACTGAATTTATTTTAAAACAGGGTATGAAATTATATTTTCCCTTTCTTTCTGACCTTGGAACTGACGCAAAGATGACCTGTACTGCACACTGAAAGTTCCTATACATCAAAATAACTGGCAAATTTTCCCAGATACTCCTACAATCCTGTGACAACTTTGTTACATTCTGTCTTAGTATATTCTTCTTTTTCTATTTTGTTCATTTGGAAGTAAAACAAACAGTGCTTCATCTATACCATGCTTGCCTAGCTTTTGGGAGTACATATTTGATCTTGCATTACACACCAAATATAGGAGGACCTTGGGAGACAGGTCAGATTTATATCAGTTTTTAATTCTGTAACGTGTTTATTCCTATTTCTATTTACAGGCCATTGGAAAATTGCTAAAACCCAATATTTTTCACCATCGAAAAAAAAAAATCCCTTAGTAAATCCCTTAGTATAGACTGGATTTTCTTCAACAAATATATTATTTCAGAGAGAAAATTTCCAGTTAAAATTGAAGAGCATAAGAAAAGAACTACACAAGAGAGTTTTGGCTGCAGACCCATCTGATGACCCCAAGATACCTGCCTCACAGGTTCTCTTTTACATTCCTGCTTTGTGCCTAATTCACCAGTAATCTCTTTTTTCAGTATTTCATCTTGCTGGTAATTTATGTGTATATAAAACTAGACATGTATTTGGCCACTATAAGACTGAACTCAGAATTAAATAACTTTCCCTCATGTAGGGTATAAAAAACTCAGCTAATTCAGTTTGTATTTCTTTATTCACATAAAGAAGCTCAGCTCCAAAGAGACTAAATGAGACTAAATGTTATATTTGCCAAACTGTTATCTACCGCTTTGGGGAAGTGAAATGTTGTCTTCCTTCACATGAAATTACCCAAACACTCATAGTCTATTCCCCATTGCTAATGACTTCTTTTGCCTTGTGTCTTTTTTTTTTTTTTTTTTTTATGTTTAATTTTGTTTGACGGGGAGGAGAAGTTTTTGGCTTTGGTTTAGGGTTGCTTTTCAGGGAAGAATAAAATGACTTAAAATGCATGTATCGGGTTAAGTGTTTAGAATAAAATAACCAACACCATAATTTAGAATAGCAAGCAAATTAGCTGAAATAATTAAGAGTTATATGTAACTTTAGCATGGCATAGATTTTTGCTGACCTAAATGTTCATCCAAAAGTTAAGTCATCAGTTAAACTTGGTTTTCTTTGACTTCAGAATTGCTACAGAAATGTAGGCTGAAAATGGAGCAAATTTAACTTTTTGCAGGGATCAGGAAGGTGAAGCAAATCTAACCTTTAGCGCTGAACCTAAAAAGCAGGAATATTCATCTAGACCTGCCTGATAGGAATCCTCTTTTGTTAAACTTGATGTGGTTCTATGGAATTCAGATCACACACCTCCCAGTGTCTAGGCCTTTAGAGACATCACAACATCTCCATCAGTGTATTAAACCAGGCAGTAACATTTGCAGCTATGGTTTGTTTGGGGTTTTTTTTGTTTCTTTCATCTATACTTCCTCTGATTTCTGTGACTTTTAGGCTGTTATTTTAATTCTTTTGTGGTATTATTTTGACAAAGTTTCTATATCCTGGGAATATATTATGCAAGAAATGGCCAGAGCTTTGTATCATTTCAATGGCAAATTTATTAGGATTAGAAATAAAAGTTGACTCAAATAAATGTGCAATACTTATTGCATATATATATATATATATACTATATCTGATTCCTCACATAGTGAAACAGAAAATTTTTGTTTTGCTTTTATGAGAAAAAAGAGCAACATTTTGTAAAGTGCATGTTCATTTGTCTCTCCATTTGTTGTCAGTGCAGAAGCCTCTGACACCTCTTAATTAGAATTGTATACACCTTAATAATTTATTCATTTACCATCAAAATATAAAAGTATTCATTTCCTTAACAGCATGTACTTACCATAATGGTAAGAATGTAGTGGTAACCAAGTACCTTCCAGGACTGTAGATATCAGTACTAGTCATGCATCAACTCTGTAATCTGAGTCCATTCATGTAATATATTCTGTGTGTTAGTTAAACATTATTACTAAGGGTTAATAAATTAATTTAATAATTTTTTTTTTTAATTTTCTGATTTTTCAGTCTTAACACTTCCCTCATATTAGGCTCAAATGTGACAACATATGTATATCTTATGTACTGAGATATGCACGTACACAAATACATAACATTTATCTATGTGTATGTATATATGTGTGTACATATTCATCTATAGATATTACATTTGTAAGAGGTCTCTTTCCCAAGTCACTATTACTCTTCCTGAGAGTCTTTTCAAGTTGTGATCTGTGTTCAGTCCTCTTACAAGGAAAAGAATACTCAGGTATTTTTTTACCATATTGTATCTTTTAGCTCTTCAGGCTCGTTATCTTTCCACATAACTCTTCTACATGCCTCAAACTTTCTTTGAAGATGGAAACACAGAACAAGTATCTAGAATGTGTAATTTCTTTTCAGCTTCAGAATGATCATAGAGATGTTTAATTATATAAATTTGAATCTTCTTTCTTCCTACATAGGAAGCAATATATGAACCTGTTCTTTATCTCTTAGTTTGCTTTTAGATGTAATTTTTTGATTTTTAAAGATTCATTCTAAACAGAGCTTTAGTCCAGTTAAAATATTGATGAGACATGGAGACAGGATCCTCTGTTAGTTGCTTTTATAAAAATGTTTATAATAAGTAGTAAGCAATTATTAAATAAAATCATATTCTCTATTGATATGTTTTAGGTTTGGGGTTTTTTTCCTTGCTTCTGTTTTACAGCAAGCTATTAAAAAACTAAAAATTCTGAGAGGTGAAGAGTGTTAAAGCCTTGTTATCCTGCCCACAGCAATGTTTTTAGCATAGTTTAAGATATGTTCATTTGCAATGAGTTGTTGAGTATTGTAAGATATGTATTGTAAGACTATTATTAAATAATGACATTTATATTGAATTTTTAGAATAATATTTCATTGACTGGGATTGTTGTCAAAATGCGCATGACCATTCTTGGAAAAAGAAACAGTTGAAAGAAAAAGATGACAGTTGAATTTTAGAGTTTATTTTGCTTTGGTTGTGATTTTTACGTGTTTATGGTCTTTAATGAGATTTACATGGCCTTTGACAGAATATAGGCCATGTATATCCTGTGCAAACATAGTTAAATTTGTGGTTAACAGGCAATATAGTTTAATTCACAGTATGCATAGAAAATATTAATGAGGAATGAACTACAAATTATTCCATTTTTTTTAGAAAAATAGTAAGATATTGTCTAAGCTCCAGTTTAAATATTGTCTATGCTCCTTATGGTTTTCCTTAGGTGGGTGTACTGTGCTCAGTAAGTTATTTAAAATATTTTTAATATTTTTAAATTATGACCTAGTAAATGTCGTTGCTAAAAAATTACAGGGAACCTAGTGAGTTTTGGATGATTTAAGTATTTTCAAGAAAACAAATAAATTTTTCTTTAATTAATGTTCCCATTTACTTCTTTAGAAGAGTTAAATACACGACTTACAGATTATTTAGGAAGTTCTATATAAATAATAGATAGTTTATTTAGCAAGCTCCACCAGAGTCATTCTTAATTGCGTACCTGTAAGGAGAAAATTTATCAAAATATTACTGGTTTCCATTCAATTTCTATTCTGTGTGCATAGGGAAAATTTAACTTGTTGTGAGGGAGTATTTTAAGTTTTTAATTCACCACTTATAATCTTGGCTGCTATGCTGGAAATTTTAGTTCAATTGCATAATTTAGACATGAATGGAATATTTATAATTAAACAAGCACATTAAAAAAAGAATAAACAATTAAATACTCTAAGCCTGACAATAAAGACATATTCTACAATCCAAATTTAAAAGATTTTTACAGATTACAAATTTAGATATTTTCATCAACACCTATTGAATGAAATATTTGAGTAATCATTTTCTGAAACATAAAGTAAGAAATTTGTTACATATTTGAATAACCTATGTTCCTCTTTTTCCTCTTTTATTTTTTCTTGTACTAAATGTATGAATATTGGTTGATTATAAATTAAATATCTGAACAAGTTAACACAGTTTTATTAGGTAAAACAAACATTAGATTTATTGCCTCAGTAAAAATACAATAAGTAAAAGGCAGTCTTGAAAGTATTTAAAGTAAAATACATTCTTTCTCCCTCTTTTATTTAAGTCATTATTTTTTTTTATTTTTAATTTTAAGTATCTGATGTTTCTAAATTAACTTTTAAAGGAAAGTGAAGGCTGAAAAATAGGACTCATAATTCATTTTGTCAAGCTGATAAAAAATATACTTATAAATGAAAAGAAACAGCAATAAATTACTACTTTTTTGATTGATGGATTACATTATGTTGTTCAGATACAGTAGGGTATAAAATAAATCTTACTTTAATAACTGCTCCGTTGGATATTATTATAAATTTTCTAATTAGATACATATACATGGCTTTTACTACCAGAAGTGTGATTAACTCTTTACATACTGAGAAAATGTTATCTATGTATACTTTGAGATCTCATGAAATGAAAAAACAGGATTAACTAAAATTTTTCACAAATTAAAAGTCTTGTTCATACTTTTTACATTTTACATAATTTTTGTAGCAATCAAGCTGAAGCATTAAAATGCAACCACCTGCTATTTTGCATACAGTTATCTTCAAAATGACAATGTCAAAATCCAGTTAAAGTCTTCATTAAAATGTTGTTTTATATATTATTTCTCCCTGGCTCAGTAAGAGGATGCATTTTATTTTTTTTAATGCTTCCTAGGTTTAAAATTCATCACTCAGAGAAACTTAAAAAAAAAAAAAACAAACAGCCAAACCTTGAAATCATCACCCTTTTTTTATTTAACAAGCTCACAAAATTTATTGATATTGTACAGTTTTGTGCAAAGATGAAGATCTATTGAATTTTACAACTGGACGTGACATGATAGCTCTGATTGTGTACCATCAAGTCTGCTGAGAATAGTCTTTTGCATAAAAGGTAAGAGAAGTGTAAGAGTCTAACTCCAGCATTATTTGCCATAGAATTAACATGGATAACTGTGCACTTTAGTGTCACTATTAAATCAGGTCACTCATTTCACATTAAGTTAGGCTGAATTTGAAATCAGAGCTGGGAACATTTTTTTGCTATTTTAAGATATGTATTTTTTAAAATTCTACTTATTAAAAACCTGGTTATAATAATAGTTAATCAAATTTCTCTGATAAATGTAATTAATGCCATATTAAATTAATTATTATTTTAAAGCAAAGTTCAGCAAATAATTTCTATTATTTGAAATTTTTTTGTCTTGTTTTCAAAACTGATTTGCCCATCTCTGCTCCTGGTTTCTTACAGTATTGATTGTAAAAATTTTACAATTGTCAAAAAAACCCCCAGCTGTAGAGCTACAGTGAGATGAAGACAGGCAGCAGAAGTGACAGAGGAGAGGGATAGGAAAGGGAAAGATTTGCTAGAAGGTTTTGAGAAAGTGTGAAAAAGGAAGAGGCTGCAAAGAGGTGTGTAGAAAAGGCAATAGAAAAAGAGAGGGTGATGGATGAGAGAAAAGAAATTGGAGTGAAAGAGCTTGGTTAAAGACAAACTAAAAGACAATCTGCACTTCTTTCACAACAACTCTATGCAGCACTGCAGGCTTGGGGAAGAGTAGCTGGATAGCAGTCCAGCAGAAAGGTCCATGGAGATGCTGGTCAACAGCAGCAGAGCACGAATCAGTGTGTGCCCAGGTGGCCAAGAAGGCAAATGCTGCCCTGTTCTGTTTCAGCAACAGCGTGGCCAGCAGGACCAAGGAAGTCACTGTGCCCCTGCTCTTGGCATTGCTGAGGCCACCTCAAATCCTGTGATCAGCTTTGGGCTACCTAACTATAAAAAAGTTATTGAGGTGCTGGAGCATGTCTGGAAGGTGGTGAAGGGTCTGGAACACAAGTCTGATGAGGAGCAGCTGAGGGAACTGGAGGTGTTTAGCCTAAGGAAGAGGAGGCTCAGGAGAGACTTTACCATCCTCTGCAATTCCCTGAAAGGAGGCTGTAGCCAGGTGGGGGTTGGCCTCTTCTCCCAGGCAACTCCCAATAGGACAAGAGGATATAGCCTCAAACTGTGCCAGGTGTAACTGTGTTACACTGGACATCAGGAAGAATATTTTTTCACAGAAAGGGTGGTTAAGCATTGGAACAAAAGTGCCCAAGGAGGTGGTGGTGTCATCATCCCTGGAGGTGTTCAAGAAACAACTGGATATGGTGCTTTAGTGCCATGGTCAAGTTGATAAGGTCGTAATTGGTCAAAGGTTGGACGTGATGATCTTGGAGGTCTTTTCCAACCTTAATGATTCTGGGATTCTGGGATTTTCTGGGATTCTTTCTTTAGTCACTAATCTTTTGTCATTCCCTATGAAAGGTTCTGTTTTTCCCTCTAATATTTGTCACTTCATTAATATAGCAGGAAGCTAAAGAGTGATTACAGATCATGTGTTCTTTTCTAATGCAACAAGAAATAAATTTAATGGAATTGTTAACAACATTTTCTATAGCTTGCTTTCTCTCCTTCACTCCTCTGTCTACCCCCCACACTTTTTTTTTCTTTTTTTTTTCTTTCTTTCTTTTTTTTTTTTTTTTTTTTTCGGTTACAGTAATTGCTGTCTGAGCCTCAAAGGCTAAAAATCGTTTTTCATCTCATGCATGGAGAATTTTAGTTTGATTGATGACAGCTATGGAACCTTTCCTTAGCCACTAAGCTGCACTAATTTGCAAGCTAAAACAATATTAGCAAATTGTTAATGATCCATGAAACTGCAGCAGCAGCCTTAAATGTTATGCTCAGAACTTTCTTACAACTAAAGCAGCTTACCTAAATTCCCACAATGGACACAAAATGAGATGACATTTACAAAACAACAACAGTAGCAACCAAAATAATAATTGTGAAAGTGACAGGCTTGGCTAATGTAGTACATTACTGTGAATAATTTATATTGAGGGCATGTGAACAATTAACATTAAAACCCAGACCTAGTTTGTAGCAGTTTGAATTTAATTTTCACATTGAGCTAAAGCTGGTGCACACATTTCCCGTCTGCACTTAATGTCTGCATTTTCCTCTTTTTCTATCACTGCGTGGCTGGCTCTTAAAATGAACTGGAAATCTTAAAAAAGAAAATAGAGTTAATTTCGAAAATAACTTGTGAGTATTAATTTACATATTGAAAGGATACTTTTTTTTTCCCCCTACATGGAGCCCAAAATGCTGTTTGATGGTTTTTGAAGTGTTTTGAGAAATTCTATTGAATGAGCAATATTCAAGCTGTTTCATGTTATTAGAGCATGTGGTAGGCTAGCTCCCAGTCAACATGTCAGTGTAGGAGAAAACATACATTATTTTAAGCTGTGTATTTGCCATCAACAAAAGGAGACTAATAAAGCAATGTGGCCTTGTTTACCACCTGTGTGACATACAACATTTAGCAGGAAGAGCTTAAACAAAAGCAGTGCTCCTTCCCAGGTCACATGAAGTTTGTATGTGCACCTGCATGTGTGTAAAGTGATTTAGAAAACACATTATTAGTGTGCCTCATATGTAAAAATTTAAGCATTATATTAAAAAATCAATGTGATGCAATGTAAAACCATTCTGAAACACAGGAAAATTAATTTATCGAATAGATAAAAAAGAAAATAAGCTATTATAGAGAAAGAAAAGCATGTATATCTCTGGATATCCTCAAATAATTAAAAATTAAATGCAGCAGGGGGACTCTCATATTTGTAACTTCACAATCTGTTCATTAGAGCAAATTTATGGAATTTAGTCTTATCCTTTCTACAATAGTGGAATAAAGACTTAAGAATACTTTTCAAACACCATGCATTATTTTGTGTCAATTATGTTGTATTTTATTGTAGGTAGTAACAGTGTTCCTATTAATTATTCTCTCTTGAGAAATTAAAAAAGTTCCTCCTAAACTGCTGTCTCCTGAACAAATATATACAGAGATTGTACCACTCCAGAAGGCATAGAAACCCAAGCAGAAACAGGATGAAGCTGAGTGAGTAGAGGACCATAAAGGCTGATGAAATGCTACATGTTCGTCTAGATCATCCTTTGTACTGCAACTGTTTTTGGCTGGTGGAACAAATATTTCTAAGTGAAATAACAAATAACAACCCTTTTGGTCCTTTTCAGTTTCAGAGTTTCAAGGTCATAGTGAATGGTGCTTTTAGACTCCTGAACACAATATGGTACATTTACTATTGTGCAACTGTCAGGTTCTGTTGCAAAATAGCTTTATGTGATACCAGAATCAAAAGGTACATTAACAGGATGTGTGAATTCTCCATTAATATTTTTTCTTGTTTTATTTTTTCTCTAATTCATCAATTTATAATACAACAGTACAGGTTGAAGCAATGATCTCATTTGTTTTCACGGAAGGCAAGTGTGTATTTTATTGCATTTTTTTCCTTTGTGATCATCTTTTACAGCAGTTTCTTTCCATCTGAAATAAATCTGAGTGTAGGATAACACATCACAAATATCTTTGCTTTGCTGAAGAGCTGAGTGTACACATCATAAATTTAACTTCTTATGACTGCATCTGTTATTTTCAGTAGAGCAGGAGAAATAACTGTACTTATCTGTTTAACTTGATTATTTTGACATCAAAAGAAGGGAACTACAAATGCCAAGATTTTTTTGAATCCCCCTTATCTCACTTTATTAAAATCCACTTTTAAAAGGTTAAATACAGAGAAATATTAGGATGCCTTGTCTTTCACTGGTTGATGTGGTTTGTACTTTGCTCACTGTATGGTTTGTTCCCACCTTCCCCTTCCCTGATGGGTTTTCCTGAGTTTGTACCACCCCTTACATATCAATCTTCTCTTACCACTCCTCCCCTCCTAGAAGTTTCCTTGTCAATCCCCTTGTCCCCTCCCTGATCCCCTGTCAGTTAATCAGCTCCTCCTCTGCTCCTTCCAGAAGGTTCCAGGAGAGTCATCAAATGATAGGCTGAGGGCCAGGGACCCCGCCCATGCTCCCCTTATTTGGTATTCCCTGGTTGTCTATCTTGCATTGTGTCCACTCCCCTATTTCATCCCATTGGCAGATGGACTGTCCCCTCCCCGGTAACCTCCCCCCAGTAAAAGGGGCCTGTCAGCGTCTGTTCGTGGCTTTTCAGTGTTGGTGTTCCTTGAGTCTGAGAGCTGTGGGGAGGTCCAATAAAGACTTGGATTGTTACACTGCTGGAGACTCCTCTCTCGTCCTTGACCTTCTCCGGACCTGTCCTTCCAGGACACGGGGTGATGCCTGCAGCCGCCCCTCGGTACCCCAGGGCACGGAGCAGTGTCCCCAGCCCACCGCTGGGTCTGCAGCTGGCCGGGGCTGCCTACTGAGGCAAAAGGAAGGCCCAGCGTCAACTGGGGTAAGTAAAAACACTCTGAATTGTTACATATTTATAAAGAATGATTAATCAGTTCTTATTCCATCCAGATCTCAGTGTCTGTCAATGAACTATTTGATTGCAAAATATACTGGAAAATTTTGAAGATACAAACTAAACGATTACAGAAATAATTCTCAACTTGTCTGTAGGAAGATAAGCAAACTGTGAATCTATGTTTCTCATAATGCTTCTTGAGAAAGCCAGCTGTAAGAGACATTTTACCACACTGAAGGCAATGACCTTTCAGGTATTAATAGTCATACTTTTCCTGTAAAATTAAGCTATATAATTACAAAATGCAAAGTGATAAAGCAACATTTTTGAAAGGAGATGTATAAAAGGATGCCTTTAGAAGATAGATGTTAAATAAACAGAGTAATCAGTGAGGCATTTCTGTTTTGTTAAGGAAAGGGTGAACCAAAAATTTTTCAGGATGGGTGAACTTACTGTTTTTCTGAAAAAAATAAAAGTTTAGAGGTTACTAATTTTGAAACATTTCCTTCAATATATCATTTGAGGTCATGTGAAGTCTTTGGGCTTTTCTCACAAGGATTGCCTGTCACAGGCTCTGATACGTACCTTGAAAACTAGTTGTGAATAAGAATTGAGACTGCTACACAAAGGCCATTAAATTATGAAACATCTTATGATCATGGGCAGATGTCATAAGGAAACATAACAGTAGATTTTTTTTGTTTTTTGAATGCTGGGTTTGTTTTTTTTAATATATTATGATTGATTTAATATTGTACTATCACCACTACATTCTTATTTGCCAGTTACAAGATGTCTTGTGGCCCCAATGACTCATCACAAAAGACATTCTTAATTTTTTCCCCTAAATTAAAATGCCATTATGTTAACATAAAGGGAAAACAAAATTGTAACACTAGAATTACTCAAAAATTGCAAGGATGATATAACTTAAACTTAAAAAAACTCTCTAAGTAATTTTTTGTTTTCTACTTTTTGCTTTAATTGAAAAGGGAGAAGAAAGAGGAAAAAAAAAAGTTTTAACTTAATGTTCTCTTTCTCATGTATTTTGGAAACATAAGAACACAATAAACTAGTTTTACTTAAATAATTATATGAATTTTTAGCATACACTGTGACCTCTGTATGTCATTTACTCAGGCAATGCTTTCCATAAGTAAACTGAAGATTTTTATTCTCAAAGTTTACAACATACAAACATACAGTAAAACCAGAAATGCAGTGCTGCTCATAAATATCCTTCAGTAAGTTTAACAGTGCAGTTGGCAGAAAATAACATTTGGAACCTAATCTCCAAGTCCTTTTTAAAGGCCAGTTTCTTCATAGCTGAATAAATGCTTCTCTCAGCATTTGTAAACTGTTTTAACAGAAGCTCCTCCAAAAGCAATATTCCCCTAAATAATCTTGAACTTGCTATTATGTAAGGTAATGTCCTGACTCTTCTGCTTTTCTAGATGCATTTTTTTTCTAAACAAAGTTTAATGAAACCTTTATACATCTCTTTAACTACCTTACAGTAATTGTAAAGTTTGATAGAGCTTGGCACCTTTTATGAAAATTTGAGAAAATATTATTTTTATTTGCAAGGTCATAAGGTACTATCATATGTCTTTCCTGGTTTCTAGATTGGTTTGAACTTTTAAATAAACTCCAGGAGAACATTTATAGAGACTCATCCATCAATTGCTCAAAAACTTGAAATTTAAAGGAAATTCAGAAAAAAGAAAAGGTGGAGAAAGTTTTCTTTTTTTGTGTCAGGTATGTATGAAAGTTTTTGCACAGCTTCACTAGGGCTGTAATTCCCTGATTTAGCAATGTACTATTTGTGATAGTGATTTTTCATTGTGACTAATATGCTGCTTACCAAAGTGCTGCAATGCCATCAGTCACTTTGTAGTTTCCAAAGACAAAACAAATTAGAAAACTTTCTTTAAATCATAACTCTGTGGAAGTATGAAGTTGGTGAGTTTGCTTTATAAAGACTTCTGAAAACATTTTTAATTGTTACTCTGCACCACTGGGGATGAAAGCTCCTTGAGATTTTTTTTTGTGTTGTATTTTAGGAAAAGTAAGTCAAGTAAGAGTTAAGTGAAAAATTTGAGTTTTGCAAGAGCATGAAAAAATTAGAATTAGTTCCCTAATCAAGTTTAGCCAAAACCCAGTCACTTCAAGATTACTTTTGATTGTGCTGTTCAGATTATCCATGGAGCTATCAGTTTCATGAGGATCAAAGACTCCTGAGATTCATTCAGTAACAAGATGGTATCTGATCCACTGAGTTAAACTTCTCTGGCTATATGATTCCTCTTTGTTTAAATTGGCCCTGAGACACATTCTAGAAATTTCAGAAGAGTTTTAGAGGTGCATCCTGGAACGGTGTAAATTGTTCTCTAGATATGTCCAGGTGCTTTTTGTTTACTTGGCAAAGTTTTGGTAACAGGGATGCTGCAGAGGTGTCCTCTGTGATGGAAGGTCATGGGCTGCCCTGTCCTGGACAGGGACAGTTCCAGGCAGTCCAAGGAGACCCACTGCAGGTGAGCCCACAGCCAGGCTGATGCACCCTCTGTGAAAACATGTTTCAGAAAGAGTAAAAAAATGCAGCAGCTGTGATCAGTGAGGAAGGAGGGAGGGAGGTGCTCCATGTGCTGGATCTGAGGTTCATCTCCATCCCATAAAGAACAGTGAAGCATGTTTTCCCACTGTGGTTCATGGAAGAATGCAGTAGAGATAACCATGTTGCTATTTGTCAAGGACCTTCTCAAAGGAAACTGCAACCCATGCAGCACCCATGCTGGAGCAAGTTCCCAGCAGAAATTGTGGCTTGTGAGGCACCCATGCTGGACCAGACCATTCTTTGAAGCATGTACCCCATGGACAGGACATGTTCTGGAGCAGTTCTCCAAGAACTGCAGCCCATGGGAAGGACTGATGCTGGGGATGTTTGTAGAGGGCTGTATATGGAAAGAAATTCATGCCAGAGCATGTGAAAAACTGTGATGAGGAATGAATGACAGAGGTGAAGTGTTACAAACTGTCTGCAACCCCCATTCCTCATCCTCCTGTGCTACCTGGAGTGGGAAGAAGCAAAAACCCCACAAAAGAAGTTAAACCTAGAAAGAAGTGGAAGGGGGAGGAGAGGTATTTCAACTTCTTGTTTGTTTCTCATAATCCTATTCTACTTTCATTCAACAAAACATTACGTTACCATTCCCAAATTGAGTCTGTTTTGCCTCCTATGGTAAGTGGTAAGCAATTATCCAGGTTTTAAGGCTTTAAGAGGTGATTCCACTCCTCTGCTTTGCTCTGGTGAGACTCCACCTTGAGTACTGCATTCAGTTTCTGGATTCCCAGCACAGAAAAAAAATAGACTTTTTGCAGTGAGTCCGGAGTAGGGCCAGTAAGATGGAGAACCTCTCCCATGAGAAAAGGCTAAGAGAATTAGGAGTTAAGGCTGGAAAAAAGGTATCTTCAGGGTGACCTAATTATGGCCTCCCAGTACCAGAAGAGAGCCTAGGAGAAGGAGGAGATTTCTTAAAGGGCATGTGGTGATAGAACAAGGGGGAATAGTTTCAAACTGTTTAGGTTTAGATTAGGTATTACGAAAAAAGTCTTTACTATGAGGATGGTATGGCACTGGAACAGGTTGCCCGTGGTTTGTCCCTGGAGTAATTCAAGACCAGGTTGGATTGGGGCTTGGAGAACCCTGGTCATGTGGCAAGTGTCCCTGCCCATGGCAAGGGAGTCAGTACTAAATGACCCTTAGGTCCCTTCCACCATAAAGCATTCTATGATTGTATGAATGTTGAAATGCTACTGATGAGCCTTCAAACACTATCATTTATTGTATTCCAGGAGAGAAAAACAATAGATCAATATCTTTGCCTGAAGTGTTTTCATAACTTGCCCTAGAAATAAAATTTATCATACCCTACTCTTAGTAAATTGTTATAAATATAATGAAAGGAAATTTATGAAAAATTTATTTTAAAAAATCATAATTCAAAATGAATAATAATAATGAAAAATGTTGAAAATTTAATTAAAAATTTCCTCATACAAGGTAGATGAAGGAAATAAGAACTTTTCTGGGAAGGGTTTATATTAAGATCACAATATTATATGCCAAAATCCAGTTTCAGTTGGTTTATATCTCTATGCTACCTGTAAGAATTAATTTCCTCCATATTTTGTGTTAAAAGATGGAGGAAAAGTGCTTTAAAACTTACAGAGAAAGCAGTATACAACATTTAGACGGACAACCTTAAAATGGGACAAAAAATCAAAGTAATTTCACCCTCCAAATAGGAAAGTAATACCTAGGATTTAAAACTGATCTCAAACAGTGACTTATATTTTAAGGTGTTAACATGGCACATCTTTCCATATGCTATTACAGTCGATTCTCTTTTCTTTTTTAAACTTGAAAAGAGATATTTTTGATTCAAAGTGTAATGGCAAAAAATGTGATCTATTTGAAAAGTATAGCTTTCACCCTATATAAAGGGTAATGACTTCAATGCTGGCATGTTATTCCATCACTCTTCTATCAAAAGATAAATCCACTTGTGACCCTTTGATCCACTTATAGGTGTCAAAATAAATCTATGACTCTACTGCAATCTCAGTGATCTGATTTGAATAGCAAGATAATTGTTGGGAATTGTGATTTATAAATTTACCCTTGATAGCTGTCTTTTACTGTATTTTGCAACTGTTAGTGTCATATTCACAGTTTATGTTGTATTCCTGAAATCATACAACTTGAAATCATTCACATTTTGCCGTACAAAGTATATTTGCCTTTCCTTAAATTTTTATCAAACTTTATACAACCAGAAATAACTAAGGTCACTTTTTATGCAAAGCAAAATGATTATATTCCACAATTGAAATTAGATTTAAAAATGCTAATAGTGGCAGCAGGAAAATTTTGCAAGAAATTCTGTCACTTTTTAGGATAACATCTTTTGACAAACTGTATGAATAACCACGTAGAATAACGTATCTGAGACATGACTGGTTTTAAACTACCAGAAGTGACTAAAGAAAGCAAATCACTCCTAGATCTTGCTGTTCTTTTATAAAACCTGAACTAAAACTGACACTATTCTTCCTCAATATATAAAATAAGATTTAAACCCTCAGCCTGTGAGATTTAGAAGTATTAAGAATGTGGAAAATAGAGTTTTACTAACGTCTCTTCAAGATGTTATATTTATGGTAGAGAATATTTAAATCTTCCACATATACTTCTCCACAATGAAAAAATATCAATTTCTTTTAAAAATCATTAAAATATGTTAAAACTGTGTAGACTGAAAATTTATAAGTTTTGAAAGCACCCATGTTCTTATACCTTAGAAATTTTGAATACTATTAATTATGCATTTGATTAGAAGATTCATTTATCTGGTTTTCTCTGTCTTTTTAACTTCAGTGCTCTCCTTTTTCCCATTTCTCCCCCCTTTATAGTAAATTAGGAATAGCTTGTTGGAAAAAATATATGCAACCTCACCTCAGCAGATGAAAAAGAAAATGATCCTACTAGAATTCTTACATTATTTTAAAATATGTACAATTATTAACCAGTTAATAATTTAGTGGCCTGTTTGTATACAAAAGTGTAAAAAAATGCAGAAACTTTTCTTCATTCAAACATCCTTTGAGTTTCTCATGGAGTTCTGTTTTGAGACAACAACATTTTGCATCAGTAAGGATCACATTTGGACTGTATCTGCACTACAGTATGGTGATCTTTCATGTCATATTCTCTCCCCTGAACTCTCCTCTTTGTTGGTGAAAAAAGTATAGAATTTTCCCTCCTTGCAAATAGTCTCTTTTTTTCATGCTACTCCAGAAGTGTATTCTGCAAATTGCAGAAAAGATAGTTGACCAAGTCATTGTAAAATCACATCTTTCCCCATGGCTTTACCAAGAAGCAAATCCAAATGAGGTAACTGTTCCCTGATTGTATTCCCACTGTTAAGTCAGTCACCTTAACCTGCACACACTCATCAGGAAAAGAATAAATAATTTTTACATGCAAGTCCTGTTTTACAATAGCATGGTCAAGAAAGCTGACAATTTCATTTTAGAGTCTCCATTTCCCCCAGTTTTTTAGCCCCCTTTTGTTAACAAAGAGGGAGTAAACCTCTAATTTCATACAAGCTTAGCATTTATTGAGAAATCTCATGTCAACTACAAATATCCTTTGATCACAGAAAATGTTAGTGAAAAGTTGTATTTTCTTTTTGTATGAGTAATCATTTATTGAAATTTGATACTGGTTTTGATTTATATCTGCAAGAGCATAACAAAGCATTTGAAGTGACAGAGTTGTTGGGTTTTTCCCTCTACTTTTATTTGACAAAAATCACAATGGTTTGCATGAGTTAAAAAAATACATGGACATATCATACAAAAGAAACTCCGGTGAGACACCTCTTGGAGTGCTGCATTCTGCTCTGGGATCCCCAGCACAGGAAGGACATCAACTTCTTGGGCCAGGTTCAGAGGAGAGTAAGCAAGCTGACTAGAGGGATGGAGAACCTCTCCTGTGAGGAAAGCCTAAAAGACTTGGTGATGCAACGCTGGAGTCTCTTAGCTAGCTCAGCCACCCCAGCACTGCGCTGAGAGTGGGACATGTCTCCTGAGCAGGTGACGAGAGACGTGGCTCAGAGCGCTTTGCTCTACAGCACGAAGGTCATTTGATTGGCGCAGGCTGGGGGCAAGGAATGAGAGGGTGATCCTCTGTTTGTGATCCAGAAGGGTTTATTCTTGGTGGTTCTTAATGTATGTTTTTTGTAGTCCTTCAGAATGGTTTGCATTGTACCCCTTCCCTCTTTTCTGTATAGTTGGTTCTGCCCAGATTTTACCCATTTACTTCTTTGCCAATCCTGCCCTGGCCCTTATTCCAGACTGTTCGCTATCAATCCCCTAACTCCCGATGCCCTATTGGTGGTTTAGGTTGCCCCCCTCCCTCTGTTTTGCTATTGGTTTCTGTATTGTAATCCCCTTGTCCCCCTT